>NC_092153.1:43719107-44919107 GCF_045791955.1 Oncorhynchus clarkii lewisi | reverse complement strand
GGGGCTGAGGAGGAGACCCAGAAGGAGCAGCAGCATAAGGTGGAGGTAGAGGAGGAGGTGTGCCCAGAAAGCAGGATTAAGGAAGAGGATGTGTGCAGTGAGGCCTGTCGTAGCCACAGGAAACATGTTTGTACTGAGCGAGGCAGGCAAGCCCATCTACTCACGCTACGGCACAAAGGAGGCCCTCTCCAGCACCATGGGGGTCATGATGGTGCCTGGTCTTCGTTGTGAAGGCAGACAACAGTATCATTTGCTCCATTCACGCAGGTGAGTAGAAGATTTGGGGAGTATCTCTGTGGAGTGGAAAATTAGAGTTAGAGGGTAAAGTAGCTTTGTCATAGTTTTTGTCAGTGAAACATAGTGAACAACTATAAAGTAGGCTATGCAATTCAAATCTCAGTCAGTAAGATATGCCATATTGCAAAATAACAATCTGACTGTACTGTACTGTAGATGTGTTATTGCCCTCTCATTCAAATCTTCTGTTCAAGACGGTTACAGAGTGGTGTTCCTTCGCAAAACTCCTCTGGTCCTGGTGGGCGTTTCCCAGACCTGTCAGTCAGATAGAGAGCTGACGCGTGAGCTGTAGTACATATACTACCAGATCGTCTGCCTGCTCAACCTCACCCAGCTCAACCACATCTTCCAGCACAAGCAGAACTATGACCTGGGCCGCCTACTGACAGTCTCCGAGCATCTCACGGACAACCTGCTGCGTCTGTTGGACCGTGACCCGGGCCTGCTCGTCAGCACTGTCACTTGCCTCCCCCTTGCCAGCTCCACCAGCGACTTGGTCTCCTCCAGGCTGCCAAGACCAAGAACCTGGTCTTCTCCATCCTCCTGGCTGGGGACTGCCTGGTCACCCTGGTACGCAAGAAGGACCAGTACCTGCACCATATGGACCTGCACCTGCTCTTCAACCTGGTGGGCGTCCTCTTTCCACGAGGGTGAAGGCTGGACGCCCATCTGCCACCCTAAGTTCAGCACTGCTGGCTTCTTCCACACCCACATCTCTTACCTGGAGCCGGCCTCTGACCTTTGCCTCATCCTGGTGTCCGCCGACCGGGAGGAATTCTTTAACCTTTTTGATTGCAAGCACCGCTTCCTGGAGTGGCTGAGCCAACGCACTGCCTACAAGGCCTTGAAGGAGACACTGAAGTTCCCCAGCTACTCTGTCAACCAGGTCGGCATCCCAGAGCTCAGGCACTTTCTGTACAAGTCCAAGACCTCTGGAATCTACACAAGGTGAGTATGGACGATTTATGTAATGTACAACAGGGGTTCCCAAAGTTTTTCACTCAGGCCCTCCTTTCAAGTATTGGGGAACATCCCACGCCCCCCCTGCGTTCCATGTCTATTTCTATTAGCACAAGCACTTTTCATGGTACAAACTGTTCACACCCCTCATGTTGGTGAATATATTTGTTTCAGCTTTAAAGCTTTCCTGCAATTCTACACATTTTTGTCATGGGGTGCAGAGCAAATGTAGCAGTTTTAAAGCTAATTTTCTTGCAATTCTATACATTTTGCCATGTCTAATGTGTGATATTTAAGTGACTCAAACATTATTCTATGGGCTAAAAAACCCAGCTAAAAATGTTAGCCGACATGGACTAGTTGATGTGGACATTTCTGACAAGTTATAAATAGCTCTCTATGGCTGACATGACAAGAGGAAAACACTACCCAATTTTGAAATTGCCCCTTGTGCATTCTACTATTAAAACTTTCAAGACTAAGTTGAAAGCCGGACTGAGTTCCTTTAAAAAATAAACAATAATATAATTTTTGGGGGAACCACAGTTTGGGAGCCACTGGTGTACACCATCACGGCTTATACGGTTTATAGTCCTTGATAACCGTCTTACCTCTTTTTTTCCCCATTCTGTTTCTGTGTCTTCCACCAGCCCTGAGCTGCCCCTGCTATACCAATCTGTAGAGGAGCAGGAGAGGCTGATGGGATTGTACCAGTACCTCCAAAGCCACTTGCACCACCCGACACGCCCCCTGCGCTCCACCTACCGCTGTGGAGAGACTGAGAACATGCTGGCCTGGGTAAGCATAGTACACTGGTTTTATACCATTGCAGCTGATCTTGAAATGCACAGTCTTGCAGTGTAGAAGGAAGATGTTTGTCCATGCGGCTCTCTTCAGGGGATATCTGTAGTACCATGGTTATTAATCTCTCCTCTAAACCCTCTTCCATTACCCTACCTCTCCGTCAGGTGACAAGTGGCATTGAGCTCTACCGCTGTTTCAGTCCCCTGGGGACCAAGGCCGTGGCCGCTGTTAATAAGCTGCTGGAGTGGATCAAGAGGGAGGACGACTGCCTCTTTGTCCTCAGTCCCCTGACATACTGAGCCCACAGCTGACCTAGCTACAGTACTAAGAAACCCTGGCCCTCTAAACCTGCTGCCTCGTGACCTTGAAGACGGATGGACACTATTGTAGGTCATGGATGTAATGCCAACAAATCATCATGCATCACTTTTGTGCATATGCAGTCTGTTTGCTCTTTGCAGATTATTCAGTCTATGGTCATCAGGGGGTAAAATTAGGTAATCACAATGAGGGTAAAGCTATGTTTTATCAAACAGAATTTCATGATTTTAATTGGTGGTTGACTTATGGGAATTGAGAGATATGCAGCAGTCATTTCTATTAATAACAATGCTGAAATCTGTGATGGGTGTCCCAATTGCTATAAGATGATGATTATTTGAAACTGTAATAGACCTGTCATTAATTTGCCATATGTTAATAATTATAATGTGCCCTGCCAACGTATCGCCACGGTCCGTGCCATGGTAAAACGTGCGCTCCTGTAGATCTGAAATAATTGCATAGTGAACGTTTTATCCAGGTGAGCCAGCCAACCAGAAAAACAAGGTGAAGCAATTCAGGCATTATTGAAAGTCAGGACAATCCTTGTCCTGGAAGAAACATAATGTGTATAGTTGAGAAAAAAGATTAAGCAAGCAGTAGGGATTTATACTTAAATGTGGAGTGGAGCTTTAGCTATAGTTACGTGATCACAACGTGCCCGGGTACCTTCAAAATTATTCAGCAATCATAATTTATTCGAAAAACAGTTTCCATCATTTGTTGCAATTATGTCAGTTGTGCAGAGGTGAGGACGGAGTCAAGCGCAGGACACAGAATTGAGTAAAATAACGTACTTTAAAAAAGTAAAATATATCAGCCAACATAATCCACGCAGGGATAGTCACGCATAAAACATAATGGGAACCAGAGGGTTAAATAGGGAAATAATAATAACTTAATGGGAACCAGGTGTGTACACTCAAGACATAACAAATGGAAAAATAAACATGGATCGGTGGCAGCTAGAAACCACCGAACGTCGCCCGAACAAGGAGAGGCACCAACTTCAGCGGAAGTCGTGACAAATTAAGAAAGCCAGACAAAATAAGAATCCACCCGTTGAGCAGATAAAAATGACGCTGTTTAGAACAGTTCTCTTATAGTTGCCGTTTCCATTACACGTCCTAATGTTGTTGTTTTTTGCGACTTGCTTTTGTCAAATACACGTGGGTCAATGGAAACATGCCTTCTATTGTCAAAAGAGTCCGTAATGGTTAGCCCATTAATTGATGAAACCAAGAAAGATTAATCTCACTTTCTGGCTGTAATGCAGTTAGCCCCATGCACTCTACTTACAGTACTGTATATGCACCTACTTTAAACACATACTTCTATTAATTCCACTATTTTGTTTATCTGCATACTCCCAGGGGAAAAGTCTCCCATGATTACAGTTGTGTTGCTCAGATGAGTTATTTTAATTATTATTTGTGTCTTTATTTGTTGCTTGGGTTTTGGATGAAGGATTTCACTGTCAAAGGTGATCTGCTTGGGAAAGTATCTTGTGGTATAGTGGGCTAAAGCTGAATGAGAGCATGCAGGTCATGCAAAATAATGTTATCAGGTATATGCTGAATGTCCCCCCTAGGACCCACATAGGGATGCAGGAGTTCCGGGAGGTGGACTTGTTGCCTTTGGAGTCCAGAGTGGACCAACTTAAACTGAATCATATGTTTGACATCTTAAATGATTGTGCCCCAGGTTACATGAAAAACCACATTGATATGGTCTATAACCAACACAGTCACAATACCAGCCCTAGTGTTTTGTCTTGTAAAATCCCAAGAGTAAACAGTACTGCGAGGAGCATTTTTTTTCCATACAGGTATGTCTGTGGAATAGCCTTCCCTTGGAGATCAAGCAAATTAATAGTAAAAGTAGCTTTAAAAAGCAGGCAAAGGATTTCATTTGGACAAGTTCATTGGACAAGTGTTAATCTCTGAATACAACACAGTGTGAGGATTTTGTCTGTAGGCTATCATAAGACAACTGGCATCAGATATGACCTTTGCCGCTTAAATAGTTACTAAATAAAAACCAATCTGCTTGCCTGGCTACCCAGACTCCTTGCTCCGGCCAAACGCTAGGCTACGCCCAGAGACGTTAGTTTCTTCTACGCAATGAGCCTGGATCTGAGTACCTCTCCAACCCTTCACCGAATGCGAACACGTTCTGGGCCATCTGATTGGTCCAGAAACTGATGGGTTGGGCCAAAGCCAGAACACACGTGGGTAAAGTGTTGGTTTGAAAATTCTTCATTGGCTTTGACACTCTGATTGGTTAGAGACGATCCAATCGCTGATTATTTTTTTTTGTACAACACCCTTCGTCACCACAAACGACTTCAATGATGGCAGTCTCAGACTAAAGTATGTAGCAAACGACAGAGCAGCGGAAGATTTTAGTGTGAGTTGTCAGGCTAGCAATCTGCAGTAGCTACATCCATTTTTGGACTTGTAATATGAATGATATGTACCCATTGATTCTTAAAGGATTTAATTTATAAATGCCCCATGAGCTTAGTTCAACTGTCGTATTCAATCTGAACACAAACTATAAGCTTGTTTTACTCCAATGTTTCTAAACAAAGTGTTAAGGTTTTCTTTTGTCGAAGGAGAGGCGGACCAAAATGCAGCATGGTTATTTCGATACATGTTTAATAAAATATAAACATGAACAATACAAAACAATAAACATACCGTGAAAACCTAAACAGCCTATTTTTTTTTTTTTTTTTTTTATAAAAATAATTTATTATCATCAATACCATTCATTCTGTACAACTCATAATTTCCATACAAACTCAAATAGTGGTATTTTAATTTAAACAAAACAAAAACCCCAAACAAAACCTCAGGGGAGCATCTTCCCTCCCCGTCATCCTACAAACTACCTTTCCCTATCTCCCCGTCCCTAATCTATCCCCTTACAAATCTAAATGACACCCAGCCCTAAACCCCCCTTCCACCTCTCCCGGGCAGCATGCTGCCCCCACTTCCTCTCCTCCCTCTTCATCCTCCCCCTCAAATCTCCTTCCACCCTCCTCACTATCCCTTCCACCCCCCAATCTCTCCCTGTCTTCACCATGTTCTGCCTGGCTTCCCACAGCCCCCGTTTAAAGAGACTCATGAGAAGCCAGAGCAGAAACCTGTCCCTATCCGTCCCTCTCACTCTCCCTACACCTCTCTCTAACCTGGCCCACGTCAATACAAAATCCCCCCTTACCAAACCTAACAACACCCGTGCCCTAGCCCATACTACTCCGGCAAAGGCACAGTCCCAAAAGACATGGCGCACAGTCTCCTCCCTGCCACAAGAAGATCTTGGACAGGTGGGGGATTGCACCAAACTATACCGGTACATGATGGAACGTACCGGCAAGCACTTATGGAGGCTCAACCAATTCAGGTCCTTGAGCCTGTTGTCCAGACCCCGCGCCTGCACTCCCTCCCAGACCACTTCCGAGATGCCCACTACAGGCGCCGGACTCCCTGCCTTTCTGACCTCCTCGTACAGGTGCCTGTGATCTAAACCTACTCGGGCAACTTCAACCTCAGGGTGCTCACGCAGCCACTTGGCCGCATGACCAAAGTGCCACGGCAGCTGTTCCGCCCGAGGACCCGTGTTAGACCACACCATTACGCTTCTCGCCTGATACGAGAAGAACACCCGCAGGAGGTAACCGGACGGGTGTATCACTGGATGAGCAAGCTCCGTTAACAAGAAAGAAACAAAAATTGCGTCCAGCTTGAGGGGGAAATGTGGTACCCCCCTACCTCCCTCCCCGATGGGACAAAGCATGCGTGCCCTGGCGACCCACTCGCACCTGCCACTCCACATGAACTGAAACACAAGCCTCACTAGAGGCCTCCTCAGACTAGCCGGCAATGGGTAGATGTACGCCAAATACAAAAGAGACGGCAACACATCCACCTTTAGAACCAGGACTTTGCCCATAAAAGACAAATACCTAGCCTTCCACATTGCTAGCTTCCTCTGTACCACTGCGATACGCATGTTCCAGTTTAGCGCCGCTGAGCCGGAGATCTCAAAATGGACCCCGAGAATCCTCAGGGCCCCCTCACAGAGAGATAACCCCCCGGGCACATCCGTTCTACCGCGCCATCTTCCGAAAAACTTGACGGAAGACTTTGCATGGTTCAGAACTGCTCCCGACGCTCGGGTGAAATCCCCAAAGATGGCAAGGGACCTTGTCAGGCACGAGTCCTTGCACAGCAGCAAGGAAGTGTCGTCGGCGTACTGCGTCATCTTAACACGCAGCCCACCACTTCCAGGGATCAACAAGCCTTCCACCCCTGTGTCTGCCCTAATGGCAGCCCCCAGAGGCTCCATGTACAGAACGAAGAGGAGAGCCGAGAGTGGGCACCCCTGCCTGACCCCAGACGAGAGGTCAAAAACGTCACCCAAGTGACTATTTACACTAACTCGGCACCCCGCTCCGACATATAATGTACGAATCCATCCTATGAACTTCTCCCCAAATCCTAATCGACCTAACACTCTGAATAAAAATGATCTATTCACGCGATCAAAGGCTTTCGCCTGATCTAGCGCTGCTACCATTAAAGGCAGTCCTCTATCTTCAACCCAAGCGATGGAGTCCCTGATTAACTGTAGGTTCCATCTAATAGAGCGGCCCTCTACCCCGCACGTCTGATCCTCATGGACGACGTAGGGAAGGGCTGTGCGCAACCGGTCTGCTAAAACCTTTGCAAGTAGCTTGTAATCTACACACAGCATGGTCAACGGCCGCCAGTTGCCAAGGTCTGTTACTTCCCCCTTCTTATATAAAAGTGACAGCACACCAACAGCCATTGATCCCCCCGGGACCCCCGTCTCAAGGATGGCCTTCAAGACTTCGAGGACCACTGGTCCAAGTATACCCCAAAACTTGAGATAAAACTCAGCCGGCAGCCCATCTATCCCAGGCACCTTCCCTTTTCCCATCCTCCTAAGAGCGCTCTCAACCTCTTCTAGTGAGATCTGGGCCTCCATCACTTCTCTAATGTCCTCCGGCAACCGCCTGGACAAGTGTTCTAAAAACACATTTCCCTGCTCTACATCTATTTCCCTTTCCTTAAATAAACCTTGGAAATGATCAGTTGTCACCCTGACCATATCCTCTGGTTCTCTAACTATACTACCATTTTCTTCCCTAACGCCATGCATTACCTTCCTACTCTGTCTGGCCCTAACCGACTTAAAGAACATAGCAGAACAAGTCTCATTGTGTTCTAGAAAGCCACTATGCGCACGCTCCAGGAAAGCTCGAGCCTTCCGCTCCTGCAACTCCCTGAGCTGCGCCTTTAGGGTTGCGGATCTCTCCCAGTCAAATGACCCGCCGAGGTTGCCTGCCTCGTACTCGAGTTCAATTAACCTTTGGATACGATCCACCTCCCTCCTCTCCTCCCTTTTTTTCCTCTTGCAATACCCTATTATAAAAGCCCTAATCCTCACCTTAACTAATTCCCACCACTCTAACACCCCCTCGCACATGGACCGGAGACCCTCAAGCCTCCAAAAGAAACCATAAAACCTGTCAACAAAAGCCTGCTCCTCCAGCACATCCCGATCTAGCTTCCAGTACCCCCTACCAAAGAGGCAGACTGGCGACCCCACCTGCAGGAGCACCCCGTCGTGATCCGAAAAGGAAACAGGCAACAGCCGCCCAGACAACTTACCCAAAGACCTGGGTACAAAAATATAGTCGAGCCTCCGCTCAACCCCCCTGGAGTTGCGCCATGTAGGACCGTCCATTTTCGGAGTAGTGTGCAGACCACCATCTACCAGACCATGGCAAGCCATTAGCCTGGCAATGGCGCCTGCACTGCTATCCCCCCCTCTTCCTAAATCTGTATTAAAATCCCCCCCTATCACTAATTTCCTATTTGTGACACACAGGGGCGTCAGACAGTCCACCATCTCCCTCCTGTCTGCCACCACCTGTGGTCCATACACCACCACTAATCTAAAATTACAATCCCTTATCGTGACATCCACCCCTATAACCCTCCCCTGCATTACCACAAAAGAATCCTCCACTTTAACCTCCCTGTGCCCACACAAAATCCCTACCCCCGATGAGTGCACCCCCCCAACACCCCAAACCGACTCCCCCTTGTCCCACTCCCTCTTAAACCTATTAACATCCCCTCCATCCCTCAGGTGAACCTCCTGTAAAAAACAAAAATCAAACCCCACACCCTCCAAATAACTAAAAACCGCCCTCCTCTTAACACAATCCCTTAAACCCCTTACATTTAAACTAACAAAAGTAAAATCAGACCCCATGAAAGAATAAAATATAAACATGTAATACACTCAAATTCTAAACCCAGACAGAAAAAAACAAAAACAGGAGACTCACCCGATGCTCCCCTGCTCCATATTTACCGGTGATAACACCATCTGTACTCCCAACATCCCCTCCTCTTCCTCCATCTCACCAACCCAGGATGCAGGAATAGTGTTTGGCTCCGGGGTGCCCTGCACCCTGGGTCTACCCCCACAATCCTCCCCCTCCCCAGTGCTGCAGCTGGATTGGAAAAAAATCCGGGGAGGCTGAGTCCCCAAACAAAAAACTCCCCACCTCCTCCTGTACCCAGTCCTGAGTCCTGTTAGGTGTGTCCCCACCCAACAGATATTGAGAGCCTGTGGAAACCAGCAGCAACCCAGAGGTTTCTCCCACCCCCATCACTCTCTTGGCCATCCCCTCCCTCTCACTGTCGGCCAATCGCTCCCTCCTCTTCATTCTCTTCTTTGGTGATGACGGCAGTGGAGAGATACCAACCCCCCCCCCCGCCAGCTCCTCCACCATACCCCTCATCTCTTCCACCAGGGCACATTCCCCCCAGTCCACTTGCTCTTCCACCGTCTCCTTCTCCACCACTCCTCCATCGCTTTCTTCTCTCTCATGCTCCTCCACTCGGTTGCCTTCTTCCGCCGCTTTTCCTGGTTCTCCTACTCCCGTGCCTTCCGTTTCCTTCTCTCTTCCTTCCGTCGCTTCTTGCTCCTCCTCCTTCCTTGTGGCCTTCCCCTCTGGACCTGTACTCTGATCATGAGGTGTGCTTCCTTCCCCTCCTCTTCTTCCCCCATCCCCCGCCCCTGCTCCCCCCCCAGCCGCAGACGCATATGACCGCTGACGGGCCGGGCACCCCCGCCACAGGTGTGCTGACGAGCCACACCCATGGCACGTCTTAGGCTTGTCACAATCCCTCGCCTCATGATCCTCAGATGCACAAAATCTGCATTTTCTTGTACTGCATGAGGCGAATATGTGACCGTAGGCCATACAGCGTCTGCAAAATGGGGGCTGACGTGCATAAAACAACGTCCCCCTGTCAGCCCCCAGGGAGAACATAGCAGGAGGATGGAGGTAGCCACCATGTCCCTTTGGATCCTCTCTGAGGAGGGCCTGGAAACCTCTCCTCCCATTCCAAAAACCAAGGGAGTCTTTGAGGTGCCTTGCTGAGGAGACGTTATCCATATATCTCCCCAGAAAAGCCCTCACCTCTTCATCCTTAACGTAAGGGTTGTAAATGTTGACAGTTACAACCCTAAAATTATTCTTCGCCAGGCTTGTTATTTCGTAGTGGCACATCGGCCTCTCACCTCCCACTGCTCTTGCCCTTCTCAGGATATCATCGTGTTTTGCCTCTGTATATAGTGCCACGTCGTATGCTCCCTCCAACGAGTTGCCTTGGAAACAAAACACGTCCTTCACTGTCAGCTTTAGAATCCCCATCAATATTATCCTTCCAAAAGATTCCCGTCCTAAAGGCTCCATCTCCTTTTCCTTCCAAGCAAACCTAATCGTGTTAGCCAGCCCAATCCCAGGGACCGACCGTGTTGATGTATTTAGCACCATCTCCGCAAGGAGAATGGCGCTCGTTCTCTTCTCTTCCAAAACAAGTGAAAAGAAAAAACCAAAGTGACTGAGCCTATCTGGTGCAAACGATCACAGAGACAGGAACAATCACCCACAACACACTCAAAGAATATGGCTGCCTAAATATGGTTCCCAATCAGAGACAACGATAAACACCTGCCTCTGATTGAGAACCACTCCAGACAGCCATAGACTATTCTAGACAACCCCACTATACCACAATCCCAATACCTACAAAAAACCCAAGACAAAACACACCACATAATAAACCCATGTCACACCCTGGCCTAACCAAAATATAAAAGAAAACACAAAATACTAAGACCAGGGCGTGACACAAAGTAAATGTAAACAAACACTATATCGCTTCAAAACATGGTTAAAACTATAATGTTGATATCATGGATGGTCAGTCCTTGTATCCATAGCTCTGTCTATAAATGTGATAGTGGTTACATTTCTCTCCTCAGCCTTTTAGCGAAGCAGTGGCAGGGGACACTTATTGTTTCATCTGCTGTTGCCACTTCAACCACATAGGCTACTTACAAGAGACAGTATAGACTTCATATGGGCAAATAAAATTATATTAATAAAAAGGATAGTGGTTGTAACCTTCCAGACTTGGAATGGTATCAACATGCCACCCAAGGCTTCTACTTGCAAGGCTTCTACTTGCGACATATTAAATGCACTAAAGAGGAGTAATGGGTACATATTGAAGATGCGCATGCTCATCTCCAGGGTCTTTTTATGTGGATAAACAATAAAGCTAAGAACATTAACAACTTCATAGTGAAGAACACTATAACAACATGGAAGAAAATGAAACGTATTCTCAAGAACCAATATAACACCCTGAAAACAAAACCTTATGGAGCAATCCTTGGAGAGCTTTTCAGAATTCCCCAATACATTGGTCCACATTGAAGACTAAAGGCATAGAATCCGTAAATGACTTGGTAACAGGAAATACATGTATTTCCATGACAGAATTAAAAAGTTGTTTTGGATTGACCAATAGTTTCAAAAATTGTACATGCAACTTAAAAGTTACATATCATAATATTTTGATTTGAAATCTTTTGGACAACAGAGCAACCTTGAGGGACTCTCCAGAGGAGCAATGGAACTTCCTGTACTACTCTTGGCAGGAATGCAGATTATTTTAATGATTCTCATTCCTGTGTATATGAAGATACAGTATAAGATAATGTATATTCTATATGTGATATGATTTTTAGATGGTATTTTTCATGATGTACAGTGTGATCTATTAAATGGGTCAAGATTGGCATCATACTCAAGTGCATGAAAGGCATTCAATTGAACTGTTTTTGGGTGTCATCCATTCCCTTGCTGACTCAGGGAGTAGGCTAGGTATGTTAAGAGTCAACTGAATTTCATGGTGGTGGTAAGTCTAGGATTATGTTTTCTCTTACAGTAAGTGTATGGACTTGACTAGGATGTCAGACAAAACCAGGGTGTCAGAGTTTAAGGGTCTGTATTTAATCAAGCAATGGTTTGTCTCAACCTGCTCAATTTGGTTTACACAGAAGCAGAGGAGGGTTTATTTTGATTCCAACATACAATAATCACTTATCACTAAATATATCCTTTAACTGTGTTTTCATGTGCAAACGGGTATCTAGACACAGATAAATCCATTGACCACATAATGCAAGCTCCACAACATTTTTCTGGCCTGGTGATACATGTATTGCCCAGTCCAAAGCAGAGACATTATTGTGTGTTCAAGTTCTTTTTCTTATCTGCTTGGGGGTAGTTGATCCCATATGGACACTTTTATTTATATCTCACATGATCCAGATTACATATCCATAAAAGGATGATTTAGGATTCATCAACAATTATTTAGTTGTCACCTTATATTTAGCAGCAAGCCAAAAGTGTCTTTGAAATCTTATTTGAGTCAGAAAAGGATGTTCATATGACAGGGAAGACATATAAAATCTTGCAGAGAGCATATCCAACTGACAATATCTTAGAACAAATATATAAACTATTAGAACCGAGACTTAAAAAGAACTGATGTTGGCACAAGATGGAAGGAAAGTTGGAACATGTTATCCAGTATAAACTAATGTATATAATGCATTATACAAGAGACAACATTCACAAATTCTACAGCACACTAGTAGTAATGTCTTAAGTGTAAAACCAATAATGACTCAATAATCCAAGCTTTCTGGGAATGCTATAAAGTCTGGAAGTTGTGGGTGGAGCTAGGACGTTGTCTGTCAGAAGTATAACCAAAGATATTTATCGCTAATTTAAGACAGTTCACCTGTGTCATTTACTGTGGGAGAAGCATAGTGAGCAGAACAACAAGGAGGTTGGCAAAGCCAATCACGAGCTTCTGAGATCCAATTGGCGTGTTGTAGCATGAATTGCATATTTCCATTAGGGAATGCCTCCTCAGTGAAGTGTGCATGTGCACAAACTTAATTCAACCTTGCACTCCTTCTAAACAACACTTAATTATATATTGTTTTAAACTTTGGCAAAGCGTCAGGTCTATAAAACTTAGTGCACTGTGTTTGTAACAGTTTCTAGTTTTGGAAACAGAAACATTTATTGAGATCAGATGTTTCATTGATCAGAAGATTTGCAGAATGTTGTCCCAGTTTCACAAAAATCCATCCTCTCCCATTGCCTGGGACTGGACTTCCTCTCACTACCATATTTGATGGTGAGAAAAAAAGGTTCTTCTTCTTCTTTGGGATTGGACCCCATTCCACTATTTAGCCCTATCTAACCCTATTCCAGGCCAATGTTCTGCAAGAACAGAACACTACCACTTAACACCCCCAACAAATCTTCTGCAGTAAAACCTTGCAATCCCAAGTAATTGTCTGTAGCTGCCACCACAACCTCTATTTTCTGTGACCTACATTCCATTTCTGCAGTACTGTTGACAATCATGGCTATGAATGCTAAGAAACCCATCTGACCGAAGCACATATTATTCCCATCCCTCTCTATTGGTCTCTGACTACTCACAGGAATCCTCTCAGGATCCTTTACCCTGTACCCATCTTCCTCTACCACTCTCTTCACTGTTTCAGCATATGACACTTTCTGTATTACTCTGACCCTGGCAACCTCAACCTGCCTTTCCCTGACCGGACACCTCTGATCTCCAGCCCCACAGCTTACAGACACACAACTTTCTCCACCGATACTACACGTTCCTTAATCTCATGCCCTCCCGCACACTTCTCACATCTCCCACCTGCACACTGCTGCAATATGAATATAAGAATGGCACCTAAAACACTGTAGTATCTTCGGAAAAAAAGCTCTCACAGGATAACGAGAAAACGTTCTAAACGGATGGTTCAGCTTTATAGCCATGTGACCTGTCTGGGTTACCCCTTCTGTCTGTGGTATTACAATGCATATTTCAAGACATGGCATATGGGGGTGTATCCTGTGAGAGCTTTTGTTCCGAAGATACTACAGTGTTTTAGGTGCCATTCTTATGTTCATGTTGCAGCAGTGTGCAGGTGGGAGATTACTAGATGTGAGAAGTGTGAATGTTGTCCAATGGGCTGGACGATTTTCTTCTCATCACACATCTTGAAAAAACTTTTACAAAAAACTTGGAAGTCAATCAATCCGCCATCATTGACACAATGGAAAATCTAATGATTTATTGTTGAAATAGCATGAGTGCCCAAGGAAAAGTAATTGGTACAATTTAAGGCCAGGTGGCAAACAATAATGCAGGCACTAGTGACGGGGGTGTATAGGATATATGTATGTGTATATATTTGATTTATTAGAAAAATAAATAAAGACACATTTCAACCACACGTTGATACAATGTATGTAAAAACCATTGAATATAACACAAAAAAAGTGTTGAAACGTATTTCCATTGTGGTCCTCTTGTCCATCAATGAACAACAAATTAAACATAGAAAACTAATGGAGTTGAGGCAGTTTAGAAAAGTCAGTATGGCTTGAGCAGAGGGTGCATCGATGGTAAGCCAACATTAGAGCCATGGAGCAAGTCAGTCTGTCAGATAAGCCAGGAGCTCTTCATCAGGGCCCATGGCTTTGTCCAACGTTCCCAGTTCCTTCAGTACCGCTCCTCCCTAGGTAGCTGATCCTTCATTGCCAACAGTAGCACCCAACTGGGTGATTTATCGTCTGCAGTAAAGAACCAGAAATTCAACCACACATCAGCGGTGATCAGGAACAGTCCCGCTGCCTCTCTAACATCTCAGACACAGCCATCTCCACCTTCCAACCAGCAGGTGTAGCAAAAAAAGCAACAGCTGGCTATTCAGGGCAAACAAATGGATTTAACATGAAAGTCTTTTAACTTTGACTTTGAAGACCACCATATATCAAGACAGATGTTTTTTTCTCAAAAAAATAAAGTCAACATAAAAACAAATATACCTAAGTTTGAATGATACTGATGGTAACGTTGTTACATCTAATGCCTGTTTGCCTGAGGCTGATGGGAGCTTTGGCCTGTGGCTGATAGGTCGCTGGTTCGGCCCTCGTTTTTGATCTTGTGGGAGATCTGTCGATGTACCCTTGAGCAGGACGTTGACCCTGGATGCTTCTGTGGGTCGCACTGGATGGGAGTCTTTTAGATGACTGAATGTAATGTAAATGTTGAGTGTCTTCACTGCAAGTAGATTGTATGTTTTAATATTCTACAAAAAAGAGATTTAGCAACGAAAAAATTATGGATTTGAAAGTTTTACAATTGTATTTTTTACAAGAGCTCTCAGCCTAGCCCTAGGCGATCTCATGGCACCATGTCAACCACCAACGCATGTAAGCATGCGTGTCCGGCCAGATGAGATGTAGTCATTGTTTGTGTGTCTGTAAATTGTTGTTCGTTTGTATCTGGAGTGTAACAAACTATTATGTAAAATAAAAAGAGATCGTATAGATTTTGTTTCTTTTTTTGTAAGATTTTCATTGTTCCAAGAACAAGACCGAAACAAAGTACAGTAGGCTTATAACCATTTATGTTCAACCAAAATGTCCGAATATATCCAACAGGAACTGGTAAAAATGACAATGACTATTTTAGAATAATGAAATTGGAAATAAATGTTTTAAGTGAAGTGGCAAGCTGCATCTATCTACCTTACTGTCATTTTATGCACTTGGAAGTTGGCACGCTGTATTATGCGCGAAGAGGAGGTGAATGCGTGCGCTCAGTTGAGGAATACAGCAAACCGTCTGGTGCACTGCAGTCTATGATTCACCTTTCGCCTGGAAATAAAAACTGTTTTCATTGTTTGAAAAATAGCGTAGGCTACGCATACAGCACATTCTTCATGAAAATAAATATTGGTGAAGGGAAAACTTTTCGAAGTCCGCGCGTGGTCAAGGAATTGTCAGTTATGCTGTCAAGAGGACAACTCTGAGATTCGTGACGTTCGTGCATTACCTCAAACAGGTAAGTAGCGAAAAGTTATGGTTTAGTAACATGCGTTACATAATTTTGCAGAGTTCTGAGTTTATTCGTTCTTTGTGGTTCTCACCCAAAAATCTATATTATGATTTTTAGACAACATCATCGAATATATTCAACTTTATAGTGAATTAAAATGTATATTGTGAACACTGATTGATTTAATAATCTGAAACATTTCCTACATGGGGTGCTTCTAACGTGTTAACTCTATTCTTTCTGTTTATATGGTATTCTATATTCTGTTTATATCTACTCCACTTGAATGACAGAACATTTATTCGGTTTGTTGTTTTTATCAGTCTTTGAATTTGATTGATATTTGCTGAAATCCCCAAATTATATATTATCAGTGTATTGATTACGACCGTATGTGTCGACCTGGATTTATGAGGAATTGTGTACCTTATCATAACTGTTTCAATATGATATACACATGGCATTTCCTGCAAGCCAGATAAACTCATATTGCGTTATTCCATGTTTAACAGGGTGTCTGTGGGAATTATAAACCTATTAATCACGTCTCTGTAGTTTTGAATAGCTAAAACATGTATTAGCGCTATTGGACATGTTCACAAGCTCAGACAGTAGACCAAGCTGCAGAGACAAATCATGGGTTTCTCAGAACTACTGAACTCCACTCTATTCATTGATACATATTGAAATGCTCTACTCTTCAAATGACCTTTGCAGAAAGCACCTGAATGAAGATAATGCTATTTGTGACTTTTCAATGACCAAGACCAGATTGCAATGCGTTGCATGCCTACCTGTAAATGGCAACGAATGGAAACTACATTTCAGACCTTTAGTTTATTAACCATGAGCATGAAGAAAGTCACTCAGTCCTTACACCCATGTCCCTGCTGCTTTTAAACACTAAACCTCTGTTTGTTTGACATGAAGTTGAAGGTGTTAAAATGTAACATGTATGCCAATGCTATTCTATGAATTATTGATGAATTATTGATATACTGTATATATATATATATATATATATATTTATATAAATTAAATTAAGATTTCCAACTTTTCATCAAGTCTAAAGGCTAATAACTTTATAATATATATATTTTTTTTACTGTATCTTGAAGACTGTTATATAACCACATATATAATGCTTCTGTTGTTGAAATTCTACAACTCGTTTTTTGAGAAGTCCCGCTTTCCATGTGGGACTTAAGAGGCACATATTGAATGGCCATCAATCCGTGTGCATCTTTTTCCCAGAAAGGCATGTAGTGGTTGTGACAGGAATGCAAAGTAGAGAGGCCCAGGTTCCTGAGTGCTACCTGTGACCTGGCTGTGATATGTCCGGTTAATCATCAACCCAGGGGATGTGGCTCAATGCAAATGCACAATGTCCGGGACATGGAGTGCTCTGGTCAACTTCAGCAGTAGCTACATGTATGTCATGTCATGGCTCAGTATTGATTAGCAATTAGAATGTGTTTAACCCATTCATCATTCGAACGTAAAGACCTCTAGGGAAATGAAAGCTTCTAGGGAAATCGCTATTCTCTTGCATTAGAAGATGTCTGGATTATTGATCTGTATTGCACTAGAAAGACAGAGGGTTGGAATGACTTTTACCTGCTTTGTATGAGAACATGGCACAATTTGGGGTAGATGCTTCGACACTACCTGGGCTTTTTATGTTATTAGGTTGTGCTTTAGCAAGGCATTTTCAAGCTCAAAGGACAGAGCATGACCTTTTCAGGCACTTTGAAATACTTCAGATTGTTAATTAAAAAAAGGCTTTTGTATGTCATGATGGAAGAGGTTTCACAGACACATACTGTGTAATACCAACACAGCTCTTTTTGGCTACCGGTATCTAAACATTTCCTATTAGGCTGTTGTTTACTATGAGACAGCGGAAGCTTTTAACATTGCTTCCTTATGACCACATTTCTTCATCACTGTCTCTCTCATACTTGTCTCGACCAGAAAGTACTATACTCTACGTTATTTTAGATAGAATCCCATTATGTTTATAGCTTAGGAATCATATTGATTGCAATCTTGTGGACAGTCAGGACCACTTTAATCATAATGTTTTATTTTCCTCAGAGATCTGCAGCTGGTCTCAATAAGGATGACATTGTCCAACAATCAGACCTGGAGGTAACGCAAGGACGTCAGTCCCCCCTTCTCTCTGCATCTGAGAGTGGAGATGGTCCACTGGGCCACACAGTGGTTGACATGTGTCTGGCTCCAGACTGTCTTGACCTCCACATTGGACACCTGCCCCTCCACAACCCCTAGCCCTGTCAACTTCTCTGTGGTCTACACCATGCCCTTCTTCCAAACAAAGAGCCCCATCCAAAACATAGTGACCAACTCAATGTACCAGGAAGTGTATGTGGCATCTCAGAATGTGATCGAGGCTGTGAACATGAGTTTGGAGAAGGTGTGGGAGCTTCCTACAGGCCCAGTGGGCGGCCCTGAGTGTAAGATTTGTGATTTGTGTGACGTTGACAAGGATCACAACTTCCTAGAGAACACTGACAATGAGGTATTACTGTTGGATACATTCTTTATGTATTTATACTCTTGTGGGAGTTCTCAATATGGTGTATGCCATTTCCACCAACTTAAGACAGATGGACAACCACCCAATAAGAATTCATCTAAATGTTTATTCAGAAAAGAATCTAACTCTGCTGCCTATTGTCCTGACTGCCTTGCCAGCCCGCTGGGCACCAAAGTCACCATGGTGGAGGAGGGACAGACTGTATACTTTTTTGTGGCTTCCACTGTAAATGATAGCATGACACAGAGACATGACAGGAAGTCCATATCAGTGCGCCGACCATTGGCATCAGAAGACGGTTTTTACAATGACGTGCGGGGACTGACCGTTCTGCCTAGCCTGCGCAGGACCTACAACATTGAGTATGTCTACAGCTTCTTCACCCAGGAGTTTGTCTACTTCCTATCCGTCCAGAGAGAGAGCCCTGACCAAGAGTTCTCCCCGTTTCAGACGCGGCTGGGCCGCCTGCCGAGGAATGAGTGGGAGATGAGGAGGTACCGGGAGGTGGTTCTGGAGTGCCGGTTTGAACCCAAACGGAGGAGAAGGAACACGGTAAGCGGGAGTGAGGCCTTTAAGGATGTGGTGTACAACATGGTGCAGGCCGCCCACTTTGGGAAGGCAGGCAGTGAGCTGGCGGATGAACTTGGAGCAGAGGAAGAGGATGACATCCTGTATGGAGTGTTCGCTGTCACAGATGACAATAGGGTCACAGAGCACGACTCAGCCCTCTGTGCCTTTCCAATGGACAATGTGAACAAGGCCATTGATGACGGGGTGGATGACTGCTGTAAGTCTGGCCCAGAGCAGCTGTCCCGGGGACTTTGCCACTTCCAGGCCTGCGAGAGCTGTCCTCATGAGGTGAGCCCACCAACTCAACACTCACTCACGCAGGTTGATCCAGAGAGGTGTTGGTAAATTGTGTTATATACATTATGCGTACACAGTCTGTTCAGGTTGTCTTCACAATGCATAGATGGCATGAGAGTTATTCACTTCACTGTAATATTTGTAACAGACTGGGTAAACGTTAGTTAGTTTGGCTACTTAATAGGGGTGAAACGATTCACAAAACTCATGGTTCGGTACGATACTGTACTGTGGTGTCACGGTTCGGTACGGTTTCGATACATCGACAAAATAAATGCCTCAGAAATATGTCATTTGTATTTAGATTTTCCATTTATTATAATAGTAAACATGGGTAGCTTGAATTCTCAGGAGGATATGGGACAACAAAAATCAGCAGTGCCTGCCTTATAACATGAAATAATATAGTCATTTAAAACAGAACTTCAACAAGTGTTTAGTCCAGCAGCATATATCAAAATTAAGTCACATAGCAGTGCATTAAACAAAATAGGACCACTTGAGACTGGTTACTTAAAAAAAATAATAATAATAATAATCCGATTTTCTAGTTTTTATTTCAGAAGATTAGTCTATCCACATTATCAATAGTGAGCACAGATCGGCTTACTGTGACAATGTCAGCCGCTGTGGAGAATACCCTCTCGCTAGGGACAGAGGTCCCAGACACAGCCAGGTAGATGTGGAGAATACCCTCTCGCTAGGGACAGAGGTCCCAGGAACAGCCAGGTAGCGCCTTGCTAACATGGTAACATGAGAGGGTATATTAACTCTTTGGTCTTCCACCATGTAAGTGGATCAGCATCCAGAGGAATAAGGTCCACTTCCCTGTATGAGGTCACCTACTCCTCTACGACCTTGACCTTCGACTTGGTTCCCTGCTCCTGGGTCGTGAGCAACTCCCCAAAACGCTCAGCCATGGCAGACTTATTTTCTGGAGGAGAACCCCTGTCGTCTGTCGTCTCTGGAGAGGGATTGGCTCCTGTGGTATCTGTGGCTTGACCTGGCAGAATTAAATTAGATGACAATCTCTGAAGTGGCTTTAAAAATATGATTTGTTGTTAGAAATATATATATATATATCAGACACTATTATGACAATTACAGTTATTGCTTTATAATGAATTGTTAAATCACTAATTAATAAAATAAACGTCACATTAACACAATTGTATATTGGTCACAATCTCTGCTGTGAGTTCATTGTAGACTCTCAGACGAGCAGCAGCATCTAGGTGCAGCAGGGACTTGAACCGGGGGTCCAAAGCGGTGCTCTTGTGTAAGAAGTCTTGGACACCAGGGTCAGCATACTAGGCTCCAGGTTAACTCTGATAGCAGTCTTGACATCCCTTACTACGGGTTCATCTTTATCAGATGCCACCATTGATTTAAGGATCATTGTTTTCATAGGCAGGAACATGGAAACTGATGGAATGCACTCAGTGAATGCATATCAGTGTTGTGACTGTTTTGAGAGGTTTGCACACTTTGATTACTTCCTCTGCTAGTCTTATGTCATTTTCAGACAAAGTCACAATATCTTTGACATTGTTCCTCACAGCTTGATCAGTCAGTGTAGAATACACAACAACTTTCTGCTCAAGGCATCTCTCAAACATGTCATGGCTTGAATTCCATCTAGTAGGGACATCTTGGATTAGTTTGTGGTTTGGCAGCTCCAGCATCTCCTGTTTTGTCTTGAAAACATGTGCAACAGTTGTGGTTTTATGAAAGAAGGATACCACCTTCCTGATCTTTGCTAGGAGGCGAGAGTTTGGATTCACTGACATTGCTTTTTGAGATGCTAGATTAATAACGTGAGCAAAGCACCCTATCTGTGGCCCTAATCCAGGTAGCGCAACTGCATTTACAATATTTCTAGTGTTATCAGTGGTCACAGGAATCGTTACATTATCCTTCTCCAACTTCCACACTGCAACAACTTCCCTTAGCTCTTCCCCCAAGTTTACACTGGTGTGACTACTCTCAAGGGGACGTGTTTGAAGGATATGGCTTTTTATCTCCCACTCTGCCGTAATGAAATTAGCCGTTACAGGAAGGTAGCTCTAGATGTCCAACTGTCTGTGGTTAGAGCAACAGACCACGTTTCTGACAACTCGCTCTCAAGTTGTTATATATATTTTTTGTGTAAGGCAGGTATTAATGTCTGGGCAAAATGTGTACGGGAAGGACTAGTGAAGTGCGGCTCGACCACTTTAAACATTTTTCTGAACCCCGCATTCTCTACCACAGAGAAGGGTCTCATATCTGCCGCTATGAATTTGCGGAGGGAGTCGAAAAGAGAACACACAGAAGAAGGCTGTTGTATAAAACACCTGTCTCCGGATGACATCTTCAAACTAAGGGCAACCATAGCATCCATGACAGAGAGGGAGAAGTGTTCATCCATGTATACGGGTAAAAAAAGCTATATTATCAGATATTATATGTTTCTAATTTAGTCAGAAAGTCGTTTTCATTGCAAGTTAAAGCGTACTGTTAGCTAGCTAGCTAACGTTATCTTGCTAGCTCGCTAGCTAATGTTACGTGTATGATCTGTGTACTAATATTATTCGTATCTCAGAGCCATTTGCATTTCTAGTTATAGCCTAATGTTAGCTAGCTAGCTTGCTCACATTGAACCTAGCTAGTTGGTTAGCTTTAGCTACCAGTAGATTCATACAGGGTAGTAATGTTATGAGTTGGGATTATGGTTCATTGTTAAGCTAGCTAGCTAGCTACATGTCTAAACAAAAGACTCCACTATGCAAGTAACCATTTCACTGTACCGTTTACACCTTCTGTATCCTGTGCATGTGACAAATAAACGTAGATTGTATTTGATATAGTGTGTGTTTACCATAGAAGGTAATGTGAAGAACAACATGACCTGCATCAAAGTCAAATTAGGATATAACGTTAGGTCAATGAGACAGTGTCCAAGTTCTAAAATTCTCCAGTAGGATGCCCTGCTTTTATTTAGTCAGTCAACACCCTTTAAATGTTCACTACATAAGACCGAATCTAGACGGTCGGTCACATATGGTAGGCTTACCACATAGATCGGCATTCCTAAAATACTTTTGAACATCCTTTTTTGGTGCAGTCCGGACCGGCCTTGATTTCCACGTCCACGGACGTTCAGATTTTGTCCGTCTGGACCAGCCTTGATTTGGCCCAAACATAAATGTTTATAAACAGCGTATTTTCAACTTTAATTGAGAACCGAAAATGAACCTGATTTCAACATCCGGAAAATACGTATTTTCAATGTCCGAAAAATAGGTATTTTCAACTTTCATTGAATCTGATCTCAATGCCCGGAAAATACATATTTTCAATGTAGGGAAAATACATATTTTCAACTTTCATTCTGAACTGAAAATGAACCTGATTTCAACATCTGGAAAAAACATATTTTCACATTCATTCAGAACCTAAAGTGAACCCAACTTTGATATCTGGAAAATATGTATTTTAGATATCTTTTCAACGTCATTTTGCTTACTGGGACTATTCTAGTAGTGACGGCAATTTATTTGTCTTGACTAGGACGGACCGGCCCTGAGCCTAGATGCGTTACGTACATGTCTGGCTGGACTGGTAAAATGGAGACTTGGATGTCTGTGGAGTCAGCGAGAGTGGGTGATCCAGTGATAAAATAAAAAAAACAACTGTACAAAAGTGTGAGCTATTTTCCAACCAGGAAGAAGTGGACTCTCCAGAGGAGTAATGGAACATCCTGTACTTCTCTTTCGGCAGAAAACAGATTATTTCAATGACTCTCATTCCTGTGTATCAGTGAAGGCTGCTCAGAGGAGGAATGGGAGGACCAGGCTCCTCAGTGAATTTTATGACAATTAAACTAGTGAAACATTAAAAAATATGTCCTTTTTAGATATCCTAAATATACTCATGTCACCATATAATTGATTAAAACACACTGTTTGCAATGATGGTATACAGTAGCCTCAATAGCACTCTGTAGGGTAGCACCATGGTGTAGCCAGAGGGCAGCTAGTTTCCATCCTCCTCTGTGTACACTGGCTTCAATACAAAACCTAGGAGACTTGTGGTTCTCTTCGCCTTCCATAAACTTACACAGTAGTGATAACAACTTCCGGAGGACGTCATCAAACCTATCAGAGCTCTTGCCCACCCATGAAAGGATCAGATAATTAATATAGTACAGAAAACATAAGCTACAGCCAGCTAGCACTGCAGTGCATAACATGTGGTGAGCAGTTGACTCAAAGAGAGAGAAAGACAATAGTTGAACAGTTTTGAACAAATTAATTTCTTCAAAAATTAAGGAGAAGCAAGAGAGAGAGAGAGAGAGAGAGAGCTAGCTGTATTTTGTATATTCACTTTCTTAGCTAGCAAATGCAGCTAGCTTGTTTAGCCTACTCAAACACCTGGCTCAAACAGAGAGGGATGCTATGCTACCTAGCTGGCTATGGCTATCCAACACTGGAATTCTTCCAAGTCAAGTTAAGCTTAACTTTAATGTATTGTCACTGGGGCCCGCCGATGTATTGTAACTGCTAAATTGCTTGCAAACTGTGCACTGTACTGTATGAATGTAGCGGCTTTACTAACACATTAGTTCTAGTAGCTATGTTAGCTAATATGGTGACAACAATGTAGGCTGTGTGTAGGGGTTAGAGGTTTTGAAGGTTTGGCTTGGAAAGTTTTTTTTACCATGTCACAGACAGCTGATGTGTTGTGCACTGAAGTCCACAAGCGACGGGAATAGGTGAGAGGAGGAGAGCGTGTAGATGTGAGAAGGAATTATCCCAATGATAAAAGGAATCATGCTATTTGTATGTGGCTGCTATGAAAGTGAACTGTGTTTGTGTGTGATCAGGGGTGTATTCACTCTGCCAATTCTGTTGGAAAAAAAGTTTCTTAAACGGAAGCAAACGGAATGAAACGGGGATAAACATACGTGAATTTGTCCAATAGAAACTCTTGTTTGCAACTGTTGGACTAATGATTACATCCTAGATCAGCTAGATGCAGGCAGGATTGTGCCAGGCAGTATTGAATGTGTCAATGTCTGTCCCCTTGATTACTCAAATTTCTCTCAACCTGTGCACCTACACTGAAAACTTTAATTCTTAGGCTCGTTTGTCACAATCTCATGATGGGTATAGGCAATATTTGAGTAGCATGTAGTAGCCTAAACTTATCAATGTTACATTGAACTGGGTGAATGGAGTTTGAATGACAGTCATCCAGTATGCTGTAATAGAAAGAAGGCCATGCTCCCAAAAAATAATCGTCCTCCCTCATCTTAAATGACACCGACCGCCACTGTAGGCTAGGTATAGTAAGAGCCAATGGAATTTCTTGTGGGTGGTAAGTAAAGGATGATGTTTTCTCTTACAGTAAGTGCATGGACATGCCAAGGATGTTAAACAAAAGCAGGCATGTCAGAGTTTAATGTTCTGTATTTAATCACGCAATAGGTTGTCTCAACCTGCTAAATTTGGTTTACACAGGAGCAGAGGAGGGTTGAAAGGAAGGAGTTATTTTGATTCCGACAGCAATCACTAATCACAACAACAAAAAATCCTTTATCTCTATTTTCATGTGCAAACAGCTATCTAGGCACAGAGAGAAATCCATTGAGGTCATAATGCAATTGCTCCACAAAATGTTTCTGTATTGCCCAGTCCAAAGCAGAGACTTTATAGTGTGTTCAAGTTATTTTTCTTCTCTGCCTTGGGTAGTCGATCCACTATGCACACATCCTCTATATCTCACATGATCCAGATGACATATCCATAAAAAGGAAACTGTGATTTAGGCTTAATCAAAATTCTTTAGTTGTCAGTTTACATGTATATTTAGCAGTAAGCCAAACAGTGTCTTTGAAATCTAAATAGGCTGTTATCCTTTTTATCAGGTTCAGGATAGACAAGGCAACACAGTTGTAACATGATTCCTGTAGCAACCAATAGCATTCACTGGCGCTTGACTCCTCTAGAGAGCAATCCATTTGTTTGGAAGCTTTTTTTTGTGGGATGGAAAACTGCTTCATGGAAAAAGGACACAACAGTTTGCCAACAAAAGACAACAGCCAACACAAGATAGCAACACAAATAGCTGAAAAAGAACATGATTTTGGACAGAGGCCAACGTATTTGGGAGTTAGTTAGCTTTTAAACTTGTTTCCGGATATGCATCTTTGAATAAATCTCTCATGGAACGGTGCCTTTGGCAATGTTTTATTGTCAGTCAAATGAATTGTATGCCTCATTTATCTGGGAAGGAACATGTTTTAATACTGTGAAATTGAACTGCGTGTCTGCCATAATGACCATTTACATTTTTGACTGTTCTTTTTAAAATTTTTATTTACTCAGCAAATAGCTGAAAACGTGCCAGTGAGTGAGTGTTACCACTATGAGATCACATTTGACTCCCCAAATATTCCCCGACCTCTACAGATCTCTGGCTCTGAAATTCTTTAGGGGGGCTAATTTGAATCAACAGCAGATTTTGAGGGATTTTTACATCCGTACCCCAGTACGACCAACGTAACCGCAGTTTCACAGTACTTGGCTGTTTCATTGTGTTTTCACAATTCAGGACAGGAGTGGCCTGCCAGCTGGAATTTACAGGAATCTGAAATCCGGGTCCCTCCCTCTCCAACGTTAGCTCACAGCTGCTACCAATAACCCTGCTTCTCACAAGAACAACTACACCTCCCATGAGTGTCATTGTCTATATAATTATTATATAATTTGAAGCCTATTTATGTGTACTTTTACTGGCTCCTGGCATTGAGTGCTTATTGTTGTCTGGTCTTTGCCACACTGTCTACCTCCAGCATGCCCAGATGTTATGAAGCCATGGAAACCAATCCTCCTTCGCCAACCTTTTTCTAGTACAGTATTGTGGGAGAAAACATATACATACAGAGTGTCAGAAAAATACACTGATAAGGCATATTCCATTTTGGCATCTGTATCAGTAGTACAAATTCTGATTCCCAAATAGCACCAACAGTTCTGTTGAACCTGAACTAATAATCACATACTGTCCCTTGGTTATATCCTTGTTCTTCTAGTTTTTGTGCATATTCATGACAATGACTGTTGGAACTTGAGATCTGAGACAATTGATTATGTTCTTTTTAACATGTTATTTGTACCTCTTTAGATGGAGTTTCTTTGCACCAAGTCAGTATGATAAATATAATATAGTAGCGAGAGCTATGAATCACCATGGGTCTTTGTCATCTGAGGTCAGACGCCATTGTGGTTCATTCAGGAACGTTTCTGGTCCCATGAGGAAGGTGGGCAAAACCAGTCAATAAAGTTGCACAGTCTATAGCTGATATAATACTATCAGAGCTGCGGAGGAACTCATTGGTCAGTGTGTTCTCAAAGTGTTCCCTTCTAAAGCATTACACAAGCTAGGGTGCATTTGCTTTAAAACCTTTTCTTCCTTTTTCACTTGGCATCAGGTAAGCTGCTCACCCAGTTCCTTGTTCCGAGAACATCTGTTCACGAAACAACAGCAGTAGGCTTTAGTGCCTCAAGGCCTGATGTCAAGTACCAGATATAATACCCTACATTTACTATTGCACTTTAACAGGTTGTAGATAGAGAGCTTTTGTAATATTTCTTTTTTTACAACATGTGAACACATTGTACATGGATCAAGATAACACTAAATTACCAAAAGCTGAAAAAGTATTATCTAAGTATTGTGTAAGTAGTTTTGAATATGTTATTTGAATAGCACAAGTAGATTTAATAACACATGCCCCTATGAGTCCTTGGTTTGCAGCCCAGAATTATTCTGATCAATCTTGACCAGAAAAAACTCTGGGAGCTAGGGCCCAATTATTTTCCCGCTCTAGGCTCGTGACCAGAAAAAACTCCTGGCCCTACTCAGAACGTACATCTCCCTATTTTACTATGCCCCATCTCCCTGTGACCAGAGCATGGAGAACAACGCCACCTGCAGGGACCATCCCACCATGGTGTCTAAGCCCTATTACAGAGTGGACCTCTTCAACAGGCAGATGAATGACATCCTGCTCACCTCCCTGCTTGTCACCACCATAGAGAACAAGACCGTGGCACACATTGGCACCTCCACTGGACGGCTCCTCCAGGTATGGAGGGGGACAGCTCACAACAGAGTGTGATCCTGATCCAAGATGATCTAATCCAAGATAGAGTTAAATGAAAAATGTGAACATACTATAGTTCTTCTCTTCTTCGATATATTATTAACGGTCTGCTCTGTCTTTTTGGCAGCTTGTTTTGAGAAGATCAAGCCCTATTATCTTTGCCAATTACACCTTGGTAGAGAACCAGAGGGTCTCCCCAATTGCTGCTGTGTACTCGTCAGAATCTCTACTGTTTGTGGTTGGAGACAAGGTTTGGAAAAGCCAGTTCAAAATCAGTTACAGTTAGCAAAAACAGCAATCAAAGTGACTCTTTGATTGAATCAAAGTTAATCAAATCGCTCTCTTTGGCTGGCAGGTGATCCAGGTGCCTCAGAGGGGGCCAGGCTGCCAGCACTTCATGACCTGTGCCATGTGCCTGACAGCCCCTGAGTTTATGGTCTGTGGCTGGTGCTCTGGAGAGTGTTCCTGGGAGGAGGAGTGCAGTGGCCACTGGAGGAACGAGTCTTGCCCCCCTGGTATTACAGAGGTGAGAAGAACTGGGGAGAGGAATGTGTTTGTTTTGTGCAGGGAGGTTTGGATTGGAGCAATTAGCTACCCTACCATACAATGGATCTTACTGCTGGCTAGGTTCTATGTGTAATAATGTGTTGATGAATTCAAAGAAATGCCAAACATATCTTTATGGTTATCATAAAGATATGTTTGAGATTGTCCATAGTCACAGATTACCTGGGCATAACCATAACGTGACCATAACTTTGTATAGTATTTGTATGTTGTGATAATGATAGGTTGTGATTGAAAGTTCATATGCTGAATCTGTTTGTTCCTGCTTGGCCTAGTTCTTCCCTAAGACAGCTCCCCCTGATGGTCAATCAGAGCTGACTCTGTGTGGCTGGGAGTTTCAGTCTCCCCTGAGGCCTGCCATCAGCTCCAGAACCCACCTGGTGAGACTGGGACAGACAGCCTGCGCCGTGCTGCCACTGAAGAGCAACAACACACAGTGAGTACCACTCACAATGATAGAGGGTCGGCAACAACACATCCACCACGCTGACCCTCAACACGGGGGCCCCTCAGGGGTGCATGCTTAGTCCCCTCCTATACTCTCTGTTCACCCACGACTGCGTGGCCGCGCACATCTCCAACACTGTCATTAAGTTTGCCGATGACATGATGGTGGTAGGCCTGATCACAGACGATGATAAGACAGCCTATAGGGAGGAGGTCAGAAACCTGGCAGTGTGGTGCCAGGACAACAACCTCTTCCTTAACGTCAGCAAGACAAAGGAGCTGATTGTAGACTACAGGAAATGGAGGGCAGAGCACGCCCCTATTCACATCGATGGGGCTGTAGTAGAGCGGGTCGAGAGCTTCAAGTTCCTCGGTGTCCACATCACTAAGGACCGCTCATGTTCCAAACACACCAACACAGTCATGAAGAGGGTACGACAACACTTTTCCCCCCTAAGGAGGCTGAAAAGATTTGGCATGGGCCCTCAGATTCTCAAACTTCTACAGCTGCACCATTGAGAGCATCTCCGCTTGCTATTGCAACTGCTTGGCATCCTGTAAGGCGCTAGAAGGCAGTTTTTTTTATTTTTATACTGTTCTCTCTGCTACTCAACGGCAAGTGGTACCAGAGTGCCAAGACTGCTGAATGGTTAATCAAATGGCTACCCGGACTATTTGCATTGACTACCTTTTTATTTGCACTAACTCTCTTGCACCGGCTGTATGCACACTCCCCGGACTCTAACCACACACTCACACATACAACACTGAGACGCCAACACACACGCACGGACGCATGCGCGCACACACACACACACACACACACACACACACACACACACACACACACACACACACACACACACACACACACACACACACACACACACACACACACACACACACACACACACACACACATGCATGCTTATGGACACCACACACACATTCACACATAGACACACTTTCACACTCTTAACATACGCTGCTGCTACTCTGTTTATTATCTATCCAGATTGCCTAGTGACTTTTATCCCTACCTACATGTACATATTACCTCAACTCCCTCGTACCCCTGCACATTGACTCAGTACCGGTGCACCTTGTATATAGTCTTGCTATTGTTATTTTATTGTTACTATTTCCTTTTGATTTGGTGCACATTTTTCTTACTTTTTAACTCTGCATCGTTGGGAAAGGGATTGTAAGTAAGCGTTTCACGGTTAAGTCTACACCTGTTGTGTTCGGCGCATGTGAAAGATTTGATTTGATTTGAGATGCACAGTGGATCATATTAGTCATATTGACATACAGTGCCTTGCGAAAGTATTCGGCCCCCTTGAACTTTGTGACCTTTTGCCACATTTCAGGCTTCAAACATAAAGATATAAAACTGTATTTTTTTGTGAAGAATCAACAACAAGTGGGACACAATCATGAAGTGGAACGACATTTATTGGATATTTCAAACTTTTTTAACAAATCAAAAACTGAAAAATTGGGCGTGCAAAATTATTCAGCCCCCTTAAGTTAATACTTTGTAGCGCCACCTTTTGCTGCGATTACAGCTGTAAGTCGCTTGGGGTATGTCTCTATCAGTTTTGCACATCGAGAGACTGAATTTTTTTCCCATTCCTCCTTGCAAAACAGCTCGAGCTCAGTGAGGTTGGATGGAGAGCATTTGTGAACAGCAGTTTTCAGTTCTTTCCACAGATTCTCGATTGGATTCAGGTCTGGACTTTGACTTGGCCATTCTAACACCTGGATATGTTTATTTTTGAACCATTCCATTGTAGATTTTGCTTTATGTTTTGGATCATTGTCTTGTTGGAAGACAAATCTCCGTCCCAGTCTCAGGTCTTTTGCAGACTCCATCAGGTTTTCTTCCAGAATGGTCCTGTATTTGGCTCCATCCATCTTCCCATCAATTTAACCATCTTCCCTGTCCCTGCTGAAGAAAAGCAGGCCCAAACCATGATGCTGCCACCACCATGTTTGACAGTGGGGATGGTGTGTTCAGCTGTGTTGCTTTTACGCCAAACATAACGTTTTGCATTGTTGCCAAAAAGTTCAATTTTGGTTTCATCTGACCAGAGCACCTTCTTCCACATGTTTGGTGTGTCTCCCAGGTGGCTTGTGGCAAACTTTAAACAACACTTTTTATGGATATCTTTAAGAAATGGCTTTCTTGCCACTCTTCCATAAAGGCCAGATTTGTGCAATATACGACTGATTGTTGTCCTATGGACAAAGTCTCCCACCTCAGCTGTAGATCTCTGCAGTTCATCCAGAGTGATCATGGGCCTCTTGGCTGCATCTCTGATCAGTCTTCCCCTTGTATGAGCTGAAAGTTTAGAGGGACGGCCAGGTCTTGGTAGATTTGCAGTGGTCTGATACTCCTTCCATTTCAATATTATCGCTTGCACAGTGCTCCTTGGGATGTTTAAAGCTTGGGAAATCTTTTTGTATCCAAATCCGGCTTTAAACTTCTTCACAACAGTATCTCGGACCTGCCTGGTGTGTTCCTTGTTCTTCATGATGCTCTCTGCGCTTTTAACGGACCTCTGAGACTATCACAGTGCAGGTGCATTTATTCGGAGACTTGATTACACACGGGTGGATTGTATTTATCATCATTAGTCATTTAGGTCAACATTGGATCATTCAGAGATCCTCACTGAACTTCTGGAGAGAGTTTGCTGCACTGAAAGTAAAGGGGCTGAATAATTTTGCACGCCCAATTTTTCAGTTTTTGATTTGTTAAAAAAGTTTGAAATATCCAATAAATGTCGTTCCACTTCATGATTGTGTCCCACTTGTTGTTGATTCTTCACAAAAATATACAGTTTTATATCTTTATGTTTGAAGCCTGAAATGTGGCAAAAGGTCGTAAAGTTCAAGGGGGCCGAATACTTTCGCAAGGCACTGTATAGGTTTATTGTATGTACAGTAGGTAGGTTTTACTCAACTAGTATGGGCCATTAAGGAAACATACTGTAGATGTTAACTCAACTGAAACGTCTCATGGTGATTTCTGCTTCATCTTTTTTTACATTTTATGTTACTTTGACACTGTTGTTGTGCCGCTCCTTAGCCTGGTGTGTAAGATCCACTCTGGGCCCATTGAGCTGTCCAAATCAGTTAACATCACTGTGGAGGTGCATGAGGAGAAGATAGAGGGCCGCTACTCCATCGACGGAAAATCAGAAATGCCAGGATTTACCTTTGTGGTAATTTGAATCTACAATTGATTGCACTACCTATTTTCAGTTGGGTGACTCATTTGATTATGTCTCTGTTAATAATACGATGTATTATTGCATGTAACAGAGACATACTGTAAATATCAAAGTGAGTTTGGAAGTATCCTCTGTTGTACATACAAAGTCACCATCACTCTTTCAGGGGTACTTTATGAATGGCTTTAGGATTAAATTGGTGACATTTTGCTCCCTTTGGCAGATTCCCAACATCACAGACATCCAGCCCAACTACGGGCCTCGTGTTGGGGGAACTCTGATTACTGTGACTGGGCCTCACCTGGACGCTGGGAAGAACAGGAGGGTCACTCTGAATGGAGATCCCTGCCCAATCACCAGGTGGATGAAGTTTGGTCATTCCACCAATTCGGTGCATTTTGAGATGTGTAACTTGGTGAAAAAGAAACAGTTGATTTCAAAAATGTTTTACATTGCCATAAAGCGCATGTTCAACTGAATAAAAAACAGGTTTTTCCATCTCAAGAGGTTAAATAACAAAATGACTATGGGTAACAGGGTTGACTTGTTATGCTTGGCCCACTATGTTTTCCATCACAAAACATCAGAAAATTGACAGATCAGCTCACCTGCTTTTACACTATGATTTGACTATTAGATGTTCAATGTTTCTTTTGAAAATAATATTTAAATGGAATTGTTTAACCATATTAAAACGAGAGTTCAATTCACGTAACATGGTTGACCTTAAAAAATGGGACGAATCCCTAATCAAATGAATCATTAATCACATGAAAGAAATAATAATCTTCAGAAATGACTTTGTCAAAGAAACAAAATAACTAAGGCTTTACAATCATGATTTTGGCCCGTTATCAAGTCTTTATTAAAAGTAAACACATTTATTCAATTTTCCATGTGGTCTATGTTAAAGGTCACTTAGTTGAATATAACTGGCTTTTAATTGCAATTTCAATTTTGGTGCAAAATGTCTAATTAAAATATCAAAGGATGCAAAGGCACTCATTTCGTGGAACGATCCAGTTACTGGTTATGTCATTATGGCTCTCCTGTGATGTTTTCACCCAAAGCCTGTTTCCTCTAGCCTGTACTTCTAAAATACCTGCCTGTATGACATCATTTACTATTGACTATTTACCTGTGTGTGCCCCATGCTTGTCTCAGCATGTGTGTGTGTGTACAGTAATCGCAAACTGATCGCAATCTGACTGTGCTCGGACAACTTTATTATTATATATATATATATTTTAAACCGTTCAATTACAGGGAGTGAATGAAAAACTAGTAGTTGTGATGACTAACTCAGTGTGGTGTATCATTTTATTTCTTTTCAAAATATACATATCTTCTAAGTAGTCATTTTCATGTTGTGGGGTGATAAACACATAAAGCCACATGTGGAGTGAGGTGACCATAAGTCCTACCTGTAGGAGTATACTAACCCTGGACTTCCTCCCTACTTCACCTGCCTCCAGTGTCACAGCGCCCAGAGGGAACATGTCCTCCATCATCTGTCTGTCTCAGCCCATCGCGGAGGTGAGGGACGTCCCCCTCACTGTGTTCATTGACAAGTCCCCTGTCCTCACCACCAAAGTCTTCTACTACAAAGAAAACCCAGAGGTCACAGCTGTCCTCCCAGACTGCAGTTTCGACAGGTAGGCCTAGCCTTTACAATCTGTCACCATCTCTACCAAAATAAAAGGTGGATAGATCTAAGCCCTGCTGGTGGGTTTCTGTAGAATCTGTTATTGTCACTCGCTCCACTCTCCATTGTTTTTCTCTGTCGACTCCAGGGGGTCAAAGATAATCATTGAAGGGAAGAACTTGGACTCTGTTTACAGGACCATCATCCGCTTTAAGCCCAACGAGGGACACCTGAAGCCTGTCATCAGAGTACGGGCCAATAAAATATTGTACAACCACATACTGTATACATGATAGAGATAAAACATTTTTTTTTTCATGTAATCAGATGCATACAACTCTTTTATAATTCCCTCCAGGTGTGCAAAGGCAAGTCTTTGCCTACACGGATGGAGTGCATAACTCCTGCTCTCCTCCGGGAAGAAACAGAGGAAGGGGAGCTCTCCTTTGATATGGATGGAGCTGTTGGACTGTGGAATGGAGAGTTCTCCTACCACCCCTATGGCGAGCCCATACCCTTTGAAACTGAGGGCCATGTACTTAGGCTGTACCATGGGCAAGATGAAGTGTCACTGCATGTAAGTGCAACAGTGCCATAACAACACACCTTATTAATGTCTATTTGACTGCTACTTACTGTCAGAAGGAGTAGGAATATAGTTTTACATTGCTTATGTGTTGTTTAAACATTTTCAAGAAGGAAAACTCAGAAGTCTCATTTTCTTCCCCATCACAGCACCAGAAACTGAACCTTGTGAGTTCCTGCATGTCAATCACTATGACAGTGGGAGGAGTGGATTGTGACGCGAAAGTCCTGGACAATGAAATCACCTGCAGGATCCCCAGAAACGTAACCATCAGTGAAGGACTGCCTGTGAAGGTTTGTTGGTTACTGGACACTATGTTGTGCATTCAACATTAGGGTATGTTAACAATAAACATCCTACTATTGGTCTGCACTTGGTTGTTTTCCCTACATGTGTGGTGAAATTACAGGAAAACAAGACAGCAGTCTCTGGCAGTAGTGTGTGACCATGCAGACCATAACTTAGTTTAAAAAGAATGTCAAAAGCTGACAAAAGAAATATGTCTGTATCTATGTGTGAATGTGTTTTTAAAAAACTAGGAAATAAAATCAATCAATCAAGACCCACCCACTGTCTCTCCTTCCCCAGATCTCCATCAATGGGCAGGTTCACAACGTTGGGGCTGTGGTCCTGGTCAGTAATCACTACATGGTGGGCATCGTACTGGGGATACTGGGGGCCCTGGTGGCGGGGGCTGTGCTGGCCTTCGTAGTCATGAAGCACCTGAGGAAGCAGAAGAAAGGTGGGGTTCCCTGTCTGTCTGGACTTTGATCAGGTCATCTTACACAACCCCATGACTGGTAATGAGGATGTCTTATGCAACTGGTTTAACGTAGGACATCTACAGCCATGCACAGTGACAGTGGTAGCTAACATTGTCTTGCTGACTTTTGATGCATTTTCCTTCTCCCGTGGTTTACGATTGAAAACTCTTGTGACATTTCCAGACTCTCAGGTGGAGACCCGTTTGGCCCAAAACCACAACCGCTCCAACAGCAGTAGTCTGGAACTGTCATCTGTAGCTGACTACAGAAGAGGTGAGACTCTAATTGGCTAATATATATTGTGTCTCGATCAGTTTCTATTCTTAGGTTTCAACAACAGTGGTTGAAGTCTACACATACTGGTTTATGTGCATTATCTACACATACTGATGTATGTGCATTATCTACACATACTGATGTATGTGCATTATCTACACATACTGATGTATGTGCACTATCTACACATACTGATGTATGTGCATTATCTACACATACTGATGTATGTGCATTATCTACACATACTGATGTATGTGCATTATCTACACATACTGATGTATGTGCATTATCTACACATACTGAAGGAAATCTACTGACCTTGCCCTTTTCCACTCTAGTAGTCCTGCCTCAGAGGCCAAGTTCGGCTCTGGGAAGCCCAGTGGTGTTCCCCAGTCTGGCCTACCCTGCAGGCAGAATGGATCCCACACTCACCCCCCTCCTACCCCCTGAGAAGATCTCCATCTCCAGCTTCAGACCAGAGCTCCTGGAAGAGGTGAAGGATGTGCTGATCCCAGCAGACATGCTCATTGTCCAGCATTGCCAGATCATTGGCAAGGGTCAGTCTCATTATAGTGTGTACAGCACTCTACATAGAGTGCTTTTTAATTGCGTTTTTTAGACAAACAATCAAATGCACATAGGCTACTACTCCCATACCTTTTAGTCTATGTTATTATATTATATGATATATTATCCCTATTATTATAAATAATAGGGACTTAAACCCATCTCATTCCAATTATAATGTTCTCTTATCTCCCTCAGGTCACTTTGGCACAGTTTATCATGGCTACTTCACAGACCACAACAACAGAGAAATCCATTGTGCTGTCAAGTCATTGAACAGTGAGTATCTCCTTCACAATGTTCTAGAGCTGAACCAGGTGGACTGAGCATTAGTCACCTGTACATGTGACCAACTGGGTAAATATGGAACAACCCTGCTCGTGTGTAGGGATAATTGAACATGCAAACTCGGTTAAATGTGGTTTGTTTAGGGTTTTTAAGCTTTATCTGTAAATGTTGACTGTTCATAAGCAGTTTTTACGTTAATATATGTGTGTATGCCCTGCGTACGTACATGCATGTGTGTGTGTGTCATATCAGGGATAACAGATGTAGAGGAGGTAGAGCAGTTTCTGAAGGAGGGCATCCTGATGAAGGGGTTCCATCACACCAACGTTCTCTCTCTGCTGGGCATCCTGTTGCCTCAGGAAGGGCTACCCCTGGTGGTACTACCTTATATGAAACACGGGGACCTCCGCCACTTCATACGCTGTGAGAAAAGGGTAAGGAAGTGACAAAACAATAACTACCATCTGTTCACTTTCATCAGCATACAAGGGATTCCCTTAACACCTCAATGATACAGTGTGTCTCAAGGCTTATGTGACAGACATTATTCTTGTGTGGTATTGATTCTTCCTGTAGAACCCCACAGTGAAGGACCTGATTGGCTTTGGGCTTCAGGTTGCCAAGGGGATGGAGTACTTAGCACACATGAAGTTTGTGCACAGGGACCTTGCAGCACGCAACTGCATGTAAGTCAGGTTTAAGCAATCAGTTCAGTTCTCTGTAACTGGGGCTAGTCGCCAATTTAAACTATACATTAGACCTGACATAAGCAAACGGATTATATTTTACTTAGTAATGCTGCTGTACGATAGTTGCAGGCTTGCTTTCACAGATCACCAATCTGGGGCCCTTCTGTTTGCCCTTGTTATTGTCTGTGCAGGCTGGATGAGTCGTACACCGTGAAGGTGGCAGACTTCGGCATGGCCAGGGATGTGTTTGATAAGGAGTACTACAGCATTCAGGACCACAGGAAGGCTAAGTTACCAGTCAAGTGGATGGCCATCGAGAGCCTCCAGACACAGAAATTCACTGCCAAGTCAGACGTAGTAAGTGAAGGAATTACTTTCTGATAACACAATAAGAATTAGGCAGCATTTGTGTAATTAGAACGGACTATGTTGTTACTTGAATAATTATAGTGTTCATACACAGTAATAAGAGCAACTTTATATTACCCCCAAATCCTTTCTCACCAAGCTAAGTTTCTCATCATGCGCCCCCGGCAGTGGTCCTTTGGGGTGTTGATGTGGGAGATGTTAACGAGAGGAGCAAGCCCCTACCCAGAGGTGGACCCCTATGACATCACACATTACCTACTGAAGGGCAGGAGACTCCCCCAACCACAGTTCTGTCCTGACCCTTTGTAAGTAGTGGTAATGATAGTCTAGTGACATTTACATTTTTTAAAATTTTTTTATTCCTCATATTAGAACTAAAAAGAAGAAGAAAAGCCCTGTTCAAAGTAAATAAATATGTCTATAGTAAATATTGTTATACTGTAACAGAGAGGCTTAAAACAAATCAGACAGTTATGGAGTATGAATTTCCCACCTCTTCAGTTGCAACAAAGAGGAACAGGAAAGTCTAGCCAGTAATTAAAGGATGTTGGAAAGGTCAACCTGCAGTGTTAAACTCGTAAATGTCCACCACAGTCATATCCGAATATGGTTAAGCAATGTAGTCTGAGAGTTAATGATCACCACTATGCTTCACTTCAAAGATATCCTCACATGCGCAAGTGCACACACAAACACACACACACACACACACCGTGATAAATAGGAAGTGTTGAAAGACAGATTAACGATTGAGAAAAAAACTGTAGAGAAGAAGAACACAACATAATGACTGACTTTTCCATGTGGGAACAAACATGGGTCTCAATATCTCAAATATGTAAAAGCCATAAATCACCTCCCTATCGCTTTTGCTTAATCATTTCGGTCTGTACATTTCAATGAGTACATAGCTAGTACAATACTATTTTATTTAAGCTAAGCATTTTGTAGGAATTATACACCTATTGCTATAAGAAAGCACCACCTAACAGTTTTTCTCAAGACAATGTTGTCGATTTTCGTATAATCAAAAGAAACTGTCTACAAAAAGATTAACGCAACCATACTTATTTAGAGTCCAAGCAGACTAAACAGAAAGTTAGTCTCTCTTTTTAAAATCCCAGTAGATCAATACATTTTTTTTGCAGTCACTAAATCATGATGATTTCCCGAGTCGCGCAGCGGTCTAAGGCACTACATCTCAGTGCTAGAGGCATCACTACAGACCCTGGTTAGATTCCTGGCTGTATCAAAACCGGCCGTGATTGGGAGTCCCATAGGCTGGCACACAATTGCCCCAGGTTTGGCCGTCAAAAATATATTATACTGTCAAAATTGCAAATACATCAATCAAAAGAAACTGCATGCAAAAAGATGAACACAACCATATTTATCTCTTGAGTCCAAGCAGACAAAACAGAAAGTTAGTCTTGTCTTTTTAAAATCCCAGTAGGTCAATACATGTACATATTTAAATATAAATGTACAGTGCCTTGCGAAAGTATTCGGCCCCCTTGAACTTTGCGACCTTTTGCCACATTTCAGGCTTCAAACATAAAGATATAAAACTGTATTTTTTTGTGAAGAATCAACAGCAAGTGGGACACAATGATGAAGTGGAACGACATTTATTGGATATTTCAAACTTTTTTAACAAATCAAAAACGGAAAATTGGGCGTGCAAAATTATTCAGCCCCTTTACTTTCAGTGCAGCAAACTCTCTCCAGAAGTTCGGTGAGGATCTCTGAATGATCCAATGTTGACCTAAATGACTAATGATGATAAATACAATCCACATGTGTGTAATCAAGTCTCCGTATAAATGCACCTGCACTGTGATAGTCTCAGAGGTCCGTTAAAAGCGCAGAGAGCATCATGAAGAACAAGGAACACACCAGGCAGGTCCGAGATACTGTTGTGAAGAAGTTTAAAGCCGGATTTGGATACAAAAAGATTTCCCAAGCTTTAAACATCCCAAGGAGCACTGTGCAAGCGATAATATTGAAATGGAAGGAGTATCAGACCACTGCAAATCTACCAAGACCTGGCCGTCCCTCTAAACTTTCAGCTCATACAAGGAGAAGACTGATCAGAGATGCAGCCAAGAGGCCCATGATCACTCTGGATGAACTGCAGAGATCTACAGCTGAGGTGGGAGACTCTGTCCATAGGACAACAATCAGTCGTATATTGCACAAATCTGGCCTTTATGGAAGAGTGGCAAGAAGAAAGCCATTTCTTAAAGATATCCATAAAAAGTGCTGTTTAAAGTTTGCCACAAGCCACCTGGGAGACACACCAAACATGTGGAAGAAGGTGCTCTGGTCAGATGAAACCAAAATTTAACTTTTTGGCAACAATGCAAAACGTTATGTTTGGCGTAAAAGCAACACAGCTGAACACACCATCCCCACTGTCAAACATGGTGGTGGCAGCATCATGGTTTGGGCCTGCTTTTCTTCAGCAGGGACAGGGAAGATGGTTAAAATTGATGGGAAGATGGATGGAGCCAAATACAGGACCATTCTGGAAGAAAACCTGATGGAGTCTGCAAAAGACCTGAGACTGGGACGGAGATTTGTCTTCCAACAAGACAATGATCCAAAACATAAAGCAAAATCTACAATGGAATGGTTCAAAAATAAACATATCCAGGTGTTAGAATGGCCAAGTCAAAGTCCAGACCTGAATCCAATTGAGAATCTGTGGAAAGAACTGAAAACTGCTGTTCACAAATGCTCTCCATCCAACCTCACTGAGCTTGAGCTGTTTTGCAAGGAGGAATGGGAAAAAATGTCAGTCTCTCGATGTGCAAAACTGATAGAGACATACCCCAAGCGACTTACAGCTGTAATCGCAGCAAAAGGTGGCGCTACAAAGTATTAACTTAAGGGGGCTGAATAATTTTGCACGCCCAATTTTTCCGTTTTTGATTTGTTAAAAAGTTTGAAATATCCAATAAATGTCGTTCCACTTCATGATTGTGTCCCACTTGTTGTTGATTCTTCACAAAAAAATACAGTTTTATATCTTTATGTTTGAAGCCTGAAATGTGGCAAAAGGTCGCAAAGTTCAAGGGGGCCGAATACTTTCGCAAGGCACTGTATTTACTTAATAATACATGTATTTACTTTCAATACATACCCGGCTCAAACGGTATACTGAATAAAGTGAAATGTAAGAACAATGTAGTTACATAAGATATACTTGTAATTTTCATGTACCAACCCAGGAGCTAACAACAACAACAATGTAAAGTGAAACCCAGTAGGGTATAACCTTTATAATTACTATGTAGTTGAAATGAAACAACCTTTGCCGACAATAAGATTACTTAGTTACATTGTACTTACAATATAACAATCTTTAACAACCAACTCTGTAATTACAATGTTGTTGCAATGGATATACACATATTTACTAAGTACTTACCCAGTAACAAGCAATTTAATGTCAGTTGTATAGTTACATTTCAACACAGATCCAAAAATGCTTGTACGCGATTGAGTAAAACTGTAAGTGCGGTCCAAGGCACTACATTTGATTTAAGTGCTATATGTAACTCTCTCCAGGTATGCCATCATGCTGCAGTGTTGGGACCCAGACCCAGAAGTGAGGCCCAGCTTCGCCACGCTGGTGTCTGCTGTCCTGACCATCCTGTCTGGCCTGGAGGGGGAGCACTACATCAACCTCAAGGTCACCTATGTCAACCTGGACCAGCCACGCCCCTATCCCGCCCTCACTGAGTCCGCAGACGAGTGTGATTCCTCAGACACTGAAGACACACGCTCAGTGTCCTGATGTCACACCAGGACAGGTACATGTAGTATGGTTTGGTGCTATGAGCACAAGGACCTCAAAAAGTCTAACTAAAGGTTGTTGATTATCTTTTACTACCTAGTGTCGATAGGAAGCAGTTGCAATGCACAAAGTCTAAGGGACTTGAAAGTTCTTCCCCCATTCATATTATAGTATACTACCTGGCAAAGTTTTTTGTATTATAAGAGTGGATGTAATGTCCATATGTTTTCTCTTAATTGTTTTTGAGATAAAGTAATCTAATTATACTGTATCATTTGGATCATACTTTTACAAAACAAAATGGACCCTAACGTTTTAACAGTGACCTGTCATTGTTACTTTTATTTAATGTGTGACCTTCCTGGTCCCGTCCCTCAAGTCAGTGAGTCAACACAGGAAGGAGCAATGGATGGATAGTTCATTTATTTCCAAAGCTGCAATGATGTGACACACACAGTATGGATCAATGGTCAGTAGTCTACAAGATATAAATATCACTCCTAAAGAAGATGCATTTTCGAGTTAGCTACCAATGTCAAAGTGGGAATTTTAGCTTGAAAACTGAGATTCCGCAAATAACAAATATAGAGTGGCTTATTTAATGCCAAGCCAACAATAGTAGTTACTAATAACATAAATTGCTAATGTACGATGTAAAATCTGGATTTTATGATGTAATGTCAATTTATTACATTTCTATCCCGGGACCATTCAATTTTCAACTCACTCATAGAAATTCTCCATAAATCTACTGTGGATTAACCAGAATCCCATGCCTTTATCACTGAGTGTATTAGACAATGTAAACACACTAATCTACCAGGAGGTGGCGTAATAACCATTTTATTCAGGAATGTAACAATTGAATTGCACCTTTACACATGCACAATGTGTTTTAGATAGTGTAATAAATTGACATATTTATTCTAGATTCTTCATTTGTCATTTAAGTAGTATTTATTTTTTAACATGAGCTTCTTCCCATGTGGTGGCTTCATCCATTGTTACTGTACACTTACAGTAACAGATACAAATGAGACTTGTGTAAACCATCACTGGCAAACCCTCATGAGTTGTCCATCAGGACTGTCATTGAGCAAGACTTCCACTAGAGGCCAGTGTTTTACTAGAACACTGGAGAACTATGGTGAAAACACAGCACTTGAATATGTAAATCACATTTTCTGAACACCATAAAGTAAAATGGAGACATCTCATTGAAAAACATGCATCAGTAGCTCATGAGTTGTTTTTGTAATGAATAAATGGGAAGAACAACCATAAAACACTCATCCAAAGACGAGCTGACTTTCTGTGGAAAATAGCAGCAAAGTTGAAAAAGAAGTCACAATAATCCTGCTTCTTGCACACAAAAATAATAAAAGACAAATAAAACCAGAGGGAAATAAACATAAAGTTTTTCTTTATTTCCAAGCTACCAAAGAACAAAAGTGAATTCCCAGATGGCGGAGACTTTGATTCGTTCTGAGAGAAACGCACATCGTCAAAAAATGTGTCTGGGTACCGGGGAGGGCAGAACCCTGGGTTTTTATAGAAGGAGGGGATGAAGAGCCTGCTCTTTCTCTCACCGCACTGCCTGCCTGCCTGCCTGTGTGCGTGCAAAGAGTTACAGTCAGTGTCAGAATGGGTAATAATAATAAATGGGTCTTAAATATATCTAAAACCAAAAGTATTGTATTTGATTCAAAGCATTCTCTTAGACTTAAACCTAAACTTGAGTTGTGCGTAAAGGGTGTAACCATTGAACATCGGATCCTAGGAGTGACATTGGATGGTCAGTTATCATGGTCAAGTCATATGGCCAAAGTTGTAGTGAAGATGGGGAGAGGTATGTCTGTTATGAAAAAGACGTTCTGTGTTTTTGACACAAAGATCAACTTTGATTCAGGCTTTGATCTTGTCCAATCTCGATTACTGTCCAGTAATATGGTCAGGTGCTGCAAAGAAAGACCTAGCAAAGTTGCAGCTGGCTCAAAACAAAACAGCACGCCTTGCCCTTAACTGCACACACAGAACTAACATCAACAGCATGCATAATAGTCTTTCATGGTTGAGGAGAAATGTACTTATCTTATCGTCTTTGTAGCCCGTTCCTGCAGTCAATGGCCTCATGGGTGGAATGTTATTCATATTTTTCATAGTTTCAAAATGAATACAGATTACAGAAAACAATCTGGTGTTGATATCAAATGGTTTTGTTATATTTCTCTTCTTCTGTGATGTATATGAAGTGTAATATTGGGGTGCAAACTCTGTCGTAGTACAGGTGTCTTCTTTTTTGTTAAGCCCATAACCATGTGTGTGAGGTGCATACTTTTGTTTCAAAGTAGATTTGTATAATCACTCTGTGTGACCCTGATTTAGCCAACTGCAGTAAAAAGTTAAGAAACATTTGAGTGTTGAAAATGCCTAACTACTTGTATAATCCAATTGCATACACTTCAAACAGACATACATACCCCACCAGACATGCCACTATGGGTTTCTTCATGGTACCCAAACCAAAAACAGATTTAATGCATCACTCAGTTATCTATAGAGCCATGCCATCGTGGAATGTTATGCCACCAGAGGTTACTCAGGAAAAAAGCAAGTTTAGCTTTAAAAAACAGATAAAATCATCTTGTGTCACAGCGCCTCTCCTCTTTCTAAATACCTAATTTAACTGTACTGTATACAGTGCATTTGGAAAGTATTCAGACCCCTTGTCTTTTTCCACATTTTGTTACGTTACAGCCTTATTCTAAAATGGATTAAATAGTTTTTGTTCCTCAGAAATCTACACAATACCCCATAATGACAATGTGAAAACAGGTTTTTGGAAATGTTTGCAAATGTATTACAAATAAAAAACAGAAATAGCTTAATTACATAGCTATTCAGACCCTTTGCTACGAGACTCGAAATAAATTGAGCGCAGGTGCATCCTGTTTCCATTGATCATCCTTAAGATGTTTCTACAACTTCATTAGAGTCCACCTGTGGTAAATTCAATTGATTGGACATGATTTGGAAAGGCACACACCTGTCTATATAAGGTCCAACAGCTGACAGTACATGTCAACAAAAGAAACAAGCCAGGAGGTTGAAGGAATTGTCTGTAGTATTGAGGCACAGATCTGGGGAAGGGTACCAAAACGTTTCTGTCGCATTGAAGGTCCGCATGTACACAGTGGCCTCAATCATTCTTAAATGGAAAACGTTTGGATCCACCAAGACCCTTCCTAGACCTGGGCAGCTGGCCAAATTGAGAAATCGGTGCAGAAGGGGGGTCAGGGAGGTGACCAAGAACCCGATGGTCACTCTGACAGAGCTCCAGAGATCCTCTGTGGAGATGGGAGAACCTTCCAGAAGGACAACCATCTTTGCAGCACTCCACCGATCAGGCCTTAGTAGTGGCCATACGAAAGCCAATCCTCAGTAAAAGGCACATGACAGCTTGCTTGGAGTTTGCCAAAAGACACCTAAAGACTCTCAGGTTCTCTGGTCTGATGAAACCAAGATTGAATTATTTGGCCAGAATGCCAAGCATCAGAATGCTTCATCCCTACGGTGAAGCATGGTGGTGACGGCATCATGCTGTGGGGATGTTTTACAGCGGCAGAGACTGGGAGACTATTCCAAATACAGGTGTGTCAAGCTTGTAGCGTCATATCCAAGGAGACTCGAGGCTGTAATCTCGGCTAAAGGTCCTTCAACAAAGTACTGAGTTAAGGGTCTGAATACTTGTGTAAATGTGATATTTAAGTTTTTTATTTTTAATAAACTAGCAACAATTTCAACAAAAAAAAGTTTGCTTTGTCATTATGGCTTATTGTATAGATTGATGAGGGAAAAAAACAATTTGTAACGTAACAAAGTGGAGTCTGAATACTTTCTGAAGGCACTGTGTAAGAACATTAATATGTATACATGAATAGTGTGTAATAAGTATTTTGGATGTCTCTTGGTGTCTTTACACTATATAACTGTCTATTGTTCATTTTTAATTTAATGTAATATCTTGTGGTGTTCTTGCCTATAACTGTTCTGTACTTTGTCATGTATTTGTACATTTTATGTGGACCCAAGGAAGAGTAGCTGCTGCATGTGCAGTAGCTAATGGGGATCCTAATAAACTAAACTAAACATGCTGCAATCCAGTTGAATTTTCGCTCTGAAAAATGTTGTTATTTTTATCTGATTGTTATATGGTTCCATAACTTTGTCCACACAGGGCATCTGAACACACAAAATACATGATTATGATTTTCATTACATTTTGGGTGTTTTCTTAACTATTGTACACCTGTGGTGTTCCCGGTCAAAAATGACTGGTCATTAGAAATGAATGGGTGAGACGACACTTAATGTATACAATTGAATTCAGGCACATGCCCATTCATCAGATGGACACACTTCCTCTCCCAGACCCCCACATACATGTGTGTTTGAGCACACACGCACGCACGCACGCACACACACACACACTTACCAACAATCGCAACATTGTTTCAATGATATATAGGTAAGGCAATAAATAGGCCATAGTAGCAAATAATTACAATTTAGCCGATTAACACTGGAGTGATAGATGAGCAGATGATGATGAGCAGATGATGGTGTGTAAGTAGTGATACTGGTGTGCAAAAGAGCAGCAAAAATAAATAAAAACAATATAGGGATGAGGTAGGTAGATTGGGTGGGCTATTTACAGATGGACTATGTACAGCTGCAGCGATCGGTTAGCTGCTCAGATAGCTGATGTTTAAGGTTAGTGAGGGAAATGTAAGTCTCCAGCTTCAGCGATTTTTGCAATTCGTTCCAGTCACTGGCAGCAGAAAACTGTCAGGAAAGGCGGCCAAAGGAGGTGCTGGCTTTGCGGATGACTAGTGAGATACACCTGCTGGAGCGCGTGCTACGGGTGGGTGTTGTTATCGTGACCAGTGAGCTGAGATAAGGCGGAGCTTTACCTAGCATAGACTTATAGATGACCTGGAGCCAGTGGTTCTGGCGATGAATATGTAGCGAGGGCCAGCCGACTAGAGCATACAGGTCACAGTGGTGGGTGGTATAAGGCGCTTTGGTAACAAAACGGATGGCACTGTGATAGACTGCATCCAATTTGCTGAGTAGAGTATTGGAAGCTATTTTGTAGATGACATCGCCGAAATCGAGGATCGGTAGGATAGTCAGTTTTACAAGGGTAAGTTTGGCGGCGTGAGTGAAGGAGGCTTTGTTGCAAAATAGAAAGGCAATTCTAGATTTGATTTTGGATTGGAGATGTTTGATATGAGTCTGGAAGGAGAGTTTACAGTCTAGCCAGACACATAGGTATTTGTAGTTGTCCACGTATTCTTGGTCAGAACCCCCAGAGTAGTGATGCTAGTCGGGCGGGCGGGTGCGGGCAGCGAACGGTTGAAAAGCATGCATTTGGTTTTGCTAGCGTTTAAGAGCAGTTGGAGGCCACAGAAGGAGTGTTGTATGGCATTGAAGCTCATTTGGAGGTTAGTTAACACAGTGTCCAAAGAAGGGCCAGATGTATACAGAATGGTGTCGTCTGCGTAGAGGTGGATCAGGGAATCACGCAGCAAGAGCGACATCGTTGATATATACAGAGAAAAGAGTCAGCCCGAGAATTGAACCCTGTGGTACCCCCATAGAGACTGCCAAAGGTCCGGACAACAGGCCCTCCGATTTTACACACTGAACTCTGTCTGTGAAGTAGTTGGTGAACCAGGCGAGGCAGTCATTTGAGAAACCAAGGCTATTGAGTCTGCCGATAAGAATACGTTGATTGGCAGAGTTGAAAGCCTTGTCCAGGTCGATGAAGACAGCTGCACAGTACTGTCTTTTATCGATGGATAGTCAAAATAATTCATACATTCTGCTTTTTTTTACTCAAAAATGAGTTGTATGTGCTCAGGTCAATGTGGCCTACAGGCCATAAATAGCAAATAGAAGTTCAAAACGTGTAATGTTCACAAGAACTTAAGTTGATAAAAAGATCTAAGACAACATTAGGTGATATTATATGTATTATTATGGATTTATAATCAGCTATAATGCGGCAGTAATTTTGGACCGGGAACACAGAATTAGTTAACATGAAACGAACACAAGAGAAGGGTTAAAGAAGTAGGTTACTTAAGACAGAAACGATAGGAGGGAGGTTGGTCAGGGAGGATGGGTGGGCGTAAAAGGCTAAGATCTAAAGTAGTAATCCAACCGTTGAATCACATGATCGACAACTTTAGGATTTTAGCTATTTAGCAACTTTGCAAAAACATGTTAGCTAACCCTTACCCTAACATTAACCCCTAACCTTAACCCCCTGGTCTAGCTAACATTAGCCACCTAGCTAACGTGTTAGCTACAAAGAAAAATGGAATGTGTTATGAAGAAAATCGTGTGGTGGACACGAAAATCGTGCACTGGACACGAATGCATTATGAAGAAAATCTTGTGCCTGTCACAAATAAGTAATATGTGTCTATTTCACGACAATCTGAGCCAGTGTGTTGCAACCCACATCTCAACCTGCATGCTTCTCCTTTTCATCTTTATCTGACCAAGAACCTCTGTCGGTTCAATGTTGGGTCTCTTATTATAGAGGGATTATTCTCGCCATGTACAGGCAAAACACATTCAATACATGTTCATTCAAGTGCATTCTCATCTGAAACTATAGTTTGTACAATATCTTTAATGATTCAACAAATGCTATAGACATAGTATCATGCACTGCGGTATGATTATAGCGTAAGCTAGTGTAATCAGTGTAATCACTGTCAGGAATGGAGGTAAGTAAGTGCTTAGGTGCACAGGTAAAAGGTACCCTTCCACAACCCACATCTAGGAGTCAGCAGCCAGCAGCTACCCGTGATAAGTGAATAATTACGCACCGTGTGGGTGATTTGGGAGTGTTAGGTGAATGCAGAGCAGTGAGGCTGAAGAGTAGCATCTGGATTTTGGCTTTGTTTATATCTTCAGTGTCAGAATGCCATCTTTTTGTTCATTATTTAATTTTAATTTGATTTAACCTTCATTTAACCAGGCAAGTCAGTTAAGAACAAATTCTCAATTACAAAACTCGGACGATGCTGGGCTAATTGTGGGAGCCGCCCTATGGGACTCCCAATCATGGCCGGTTGTGATACAGCCTGGAATCGAACCAGGGTCTGTAGTGGCGCCTCTAGCACTGAGATGCAGTGCCTTAGACGGCAGCGCCACTCGGGAGCCCAATATTGTTTTATTGTCACCCAACTGAACATAACCTGCTTGGGTTTCCCGACTGTTGGAGTCCGGACAGAGCTGTCCCTGGACCCTGGTGAGTAAGCTGTTGGCTAGACACATGCATCCAACACCCTGTCCCTAGACTCTTACTTTAACGTTTTAAATGCACACATTCAGATAGGTTCAGTAAGTTATGCCTAGAACCCTAGACACAGCGAGAGTAGACATTTCAGAAGGCTGGCTTGCTGATTTTGTAACAATAATTCCACATTATCAATGCGTTTGGCCAGTTGCTGGTAAAACAAGGTTATTTTCTTGCGGCACAAAGCAATGTGTCAGAATATAATTCAGTAATGTAAGAGGTATGGTGAGTGACTGACAGTGTTGATCCAGCCGTCCATCAGTAGTGTATAGGCCTCTGACAGAGCCTGCCTAGTTCTGCTGATTGGGGCTTGAGCTCAACAGAGCAGATGAGAAGAATGCACACTGTTAGGACTACGTCAGTTCTTCATCTGGAAGAAGTCTTTACTCCCCAGAGAGATCCAGTCTGCATCTTTAATACAAGCCATGAATAATTTACACATTTTTTGAAAGTGGAGCAAAAAAATCTAACCTTTTCTCTCCAGACCGTGTTGACAGCAGAGAGGAGATTCATTCTGACAAGCCGATATTGGTCCAGGGTCCGGGAAGATGGGTTTGAAATATGGTGATGTTAAAAGCTATTGATTTCACAGCAACATGTCTGAATTATTTGCAGCAAGAGGTCAATAAATCTTATTGTTAATTTATTTGGAAACACTTTGCATGGATTGAGAGAGAAGAGATGTAAAAACAATTAAGTGTAAAGAATCCGATTAGGAATATTGTTTGGCACCTATAGCTTTAGGAATATACATATTGTCTTTGAAATGCTGCACTCCAGGTGAAAAACCCATAAACTGTATGGTTTTGGTGAATGGAAAGACACTGTTTGCTTAGTGTTTGCATAGTTCCAAAATATATTTTGTCTCAGATTTTGAAAGTTGTTTTCATTTTCCAAATTGATTACCTCTGTAATCCTGCTCATTACAGTTAGTGGATTAGGAAATTGGAATCCTAAAAGCAGGCACAGACAAATCAATGATTAATGCCGTCTCTCCCAAGTAAATGATTGATTATGGTAATACAACTTGTCTGATGCATTCTGAAGAAGTACCATATATTTTCCTTAAACATAAGGTCCCTCAGTGGTTCTGACCCATCTGTCCTCCAACAATACTAGTCAGAGTCTAGCATTTTCCTCCTCTTTTCAACCCTCAAATGGTCTTGGCCTGGGACTTCATGGTATGTCCCAATCGAAGATGGAGGAGCAGGGCTAATGATTTCTTGCTGACATCAGTCTTTAGCAAACTTTATCCCTGGACAGCAGTAAATCCTCAGGCCCATTCTCACCTCAAGTAGTAGTGTTTAAGAAAGAACATGGGTTTGTGTTTAAAACACTGCTGTGTCTGACTCACTGTAAGAGAAGTGTTTAAATCCAACCAAAGCTCATGAAGTTTTGACTGCAAGTTTCTGCAGTTGCTCTTCACCAACTTCATCCTGCTGCCATCACCTGCATTGTGGGAGGCTCTATTGTCAACCAATCATTAGGGTGTTTTTGTTTGACTCACGTGAACGTGACCAAAGACATGACTGAAACAGGAACCAATTGGCTGTGATTTGTGTACAGTTTATATATACTAATGAATGTGATATGAGGTTCTCTCACTAATTGATTGTACAATGTGTACACAATATTATATTATGCTTTCAGTTTGTGAGTATGTGACATGGGGGTTAGAACAGGATTTTTTCAAAGGGGGTGCGGGACCTCCATTGTGCATAATAGTAAAGACGTCATTTAACCTTAAAAAAAATCTATTCACTTTTGGCATGAACAAAACGAGGCATGATGTTTTTATCTGATTGTCAAACAAATCACTTCAAAAAGTAGGCTACCTGCGCACGTTCAATCACCTTTATATTGATCCCAGCATCTAAAACAGTGCACTGTGCATCTGCCATTCATCTTAGAACACTGAAAATGTAATGACATTCGGCAATTTCATTAGGCACACTTGTATTCTGAATTGATTTATATGTCCACTGCTGTCTGCGCGCGTCATGATCCCAAACCAAATCTTATTTGTCATATGTGGTGAATACAACTGGTGTAGACTTTACCATGAAATGCTTGCTTAGGAGCCTTTTCCAATGATGCAGAGTTTAAAATAGTAACACTAGAGGAATAAAATAGAATACACAAGAAGGGAGCTATATACAGGGAGTACCAGTACCAGATCTACAGTGGGGCAAAAAAGTATTTAGTCAGACACCAATTGTGCAAGTTCTCCCACTTAAAAAGATGAGAGAGGCCTGTAATTTTCATCATAGGTACACTTCAACTATGACAGACAAAATGAGAAAAAAAATCCAGAAAATCACATTGTAGGATTTTTACTGAATTTATTTGCAAATTATGGTGGAAAATAAGTATTTATTTATTATTATTTATTTTGGCGGTTTTGGAGCTGTGGCTTCTTCGTTGCTGAGTGGCCTTTCAGGTTATGTACCGCTCCGGTACAACCAAGCAGATTTATGTCAAAACTAACTCGACCACTCAGGAACATTCCCTGTCCTCTTGGAAGGAAACTCCAGTGTAGATTTGGGCTTGTGTTTTAGGTTATTGTCCTGCTGAAAGGTGAATTAATTTCTCAGTGTCTGGTGGAAAGCAGACAACCAGGTTTTCCTCTAGGATTTCGCCTGTGCTTAGCTCCATTCCTTTCATTTTTTATTGTGAAAATTCTCTCCAATCCTTAATGATTACAAGCATACCTTGCTGGCCACTTTTTATGTGGAGAGCTTGTACACTAACACCCCACACACTGGAGGCTTGCAGGCGCTGCAACACTTCCTTCAGCAGAGAGATTCTTCCTTTGCTCCATCCAATGATTTGCATCGTACAAATGACTGAACTGGTATTATCCAATAACTACTTTGTCTTTGAGTCAGACTTTTTCCTTCAGATTCGGGGTGTAGCCATGGTCTCCCCCTTTCCCCCCAACTATGCAAACCTGTATGTGGGACAATTTGAAGAAGCATTCCTTCATAAAACAGAGACACACCCCTTACTTTCTAAAATACTCCTATGGAAGAGATACATAGATGTCTTTGTGCTCTGGGAAGGAAGTCAGCAGGAACTAAATTAATTACAAACTCTACTGAACGAGAGCTCTGAAATTCACCATGCAGACTGATGAGAGAAAAAACTACCTGGATTTATGGATTATTAAAGAGAATGATGCATTACACACAGTCTTATATACAAAGCCCAAAGATCGCAACACCTTGCTATGTGAGGATAGTATGCATCCCCTTCCCCTCAAGAATGGTCTACCATATAGCCAATTATGCAGGACAAAACTCTTGATGCTGCAATGATGAACATATCTGAAAAACCAAGAGAGGAATTACTAAAAACTCAACCAAAGAATAAAAACAACGCAACCGTCCTTTGCACTAAGTACACCAAGGGTTCGGAGAAAATGAAAGCAATCCTGATAAAGCACTGGCATATACTGCAATCAGACAAAAATAAATAAATATTGCACACCTCTTCAAGCAACCCTCACTGGTAGTCTATAAGCGTGGTCTTAATATTGGAGACAGCTTGGTGAGATCTGACCTGCCCCCTGAGCCCACTCAGACACTCTTGACACCTATCCCAAATGGGAACTACAAATGTGGCTCATGCGCACAGTGCAACAGCACTATAAAACGTCTTTCTTCAGACACCCACATACAGGTCGAAAGATCCCTGTTAGGGGTACCATCTCATGCAAGACCAAAGGAGTAATCGATCTCATCACCTGTTCACGTGGAAAAGCCTACGTAGGACAAACTAAAAGACAATTAAAACAATGCATAGCTGAACACCGCAGCTCAAACAGGTGTAAGAACATTGACTATCCAGTAGCAGCTCACTTTGTTGACGCTAACCATCCAGTCTCCTCCCTCAAATACACAGGCATTGAGCATATTGCTCTACCAAGGAGAGGAGGTAACATCGAGATCCTACTACTACAAAGGGAGGCTTACTGGAGATCCTATCTAAAAACATTGACCCCTAGTGGTCTAAATATTGACTTTGATCTCAGCCCTTCTTATGAACAAATCTTTCTTTTATGAACAAGTCTTAGAAATTGATATATTCTTGTACGCTTATTAGCGTACATCTAATATGTTCCCCCTGTTGATAATGCTCATTGGATATTAAGGTTAAACCAAAAGATTACATGTAACAAATATGAAATGAAATACGAAACAATTATGTGATATTGAATTAAACAATACTGTACGATATTCAATTGTTTCTAAATGATAATAGCGTAATACATTTAATATGCCATAAAAAAAAATGTAAATTAACATTTGCACAAATTCATTTTAATTAACTTAATCATTATGACACACCCCTCACCATTGTCATTGGTTGCACTAATTGCACTGTTTGTCTATATAACCTGGTTCAAGTATTCATGACATTACCCTGAAGAAGGCACAGTGATGTTGGTAAATACGCATTAAATTGCTGGTATGGAGTGTGCGACTCTCTTTATTTTGATAGTTTATAGTTTATTCACCGTTGGTCAGCGCCTCCACACAAGCAAATTTGTCTGGGTGTGCGCCAGCTCATGTTTTTTAATCTACAAGCATACCCATAACATGATGCAGCCTCCACTATGCTTGAAAATATGGAGAGTGTCACTAAGTAACGTGTTGTACTGGATTTGCCCTACATAGCACTTTGTATTCAGGATAAGAAGTTAATTGCATTGCCACATTTTTTTGCAGTATTACCTTAGTGCATTGTCGCAATCAGGATGCAAAAATCATGCCTACACTATCATTGTACACAGAGTGAGTCCATGCAACTTATTATGTGACTTGTTAAGCTCATTTATTTGTCGACCGACTTCGGCGGAAGTTGTGACAGCCAGTAACAAAAAAATCTTAATTGTATCCATTTTAAATTCAGGCTGTAAAACCACAAAATGTGGAAAAAGAGGTGAAGATGTGTGAATACTTTCTGGAGGCACTGTGTGTATGCATATCTAGTGTATGTTCCTGTGTGTGGATTTTGTGTGGGAGTGTCAATTTAGTGTGTGTGAGTGAGTGTGTATATGGTGTGTATACTCTATATAGTCTAGTGAGTGTGCGGAGGAAGTAGGGGTGCGGTTATGCGGCAGCACCCCCTGCTGCCACATACCCGCACCCCTACTTCCTTCTTCTCTGGGTAAAAAATATGTTTATAAACAATGGCAACACTGCCATGTTGATCTGAGCCTTGCTGTTAGAAAACAGACTTTCGGCTGTCGCTGATGCACTTTCCCCGACTTCACTCCTCGACTGTTGTCTACAGTCGGTTGCTTTAGCCTTACCACTCAAATGCTCCCAATATCTGCGGTGATGCTTGTGGCAACATCATGCTGAGTCGAGATTTATTTCATAATTTAAAGGTAAATATGCACCGCCAGATTCAAAGCTTGAAAACACCATTAGAAAAAAATACTTGAAAACAGCATTACATTTTGCCCCCCCAAAACTAAAACTGAACATAATTCATGATGGTTTTCATTATATTTTTGTTTGTTTTGGAGATAATAGTTTTCAAAGATAATAGTTTCAGTGCAGTTTTAGTTTTTCAATCAGGGTTTGTTAATTATTTTATTTCAGTTTACTACATTTTTTTTTATCATGATTAGTTTTCATTTTCAGTTTGCTATAATAACCTTGCTATACATGTGTTCGAATTGAGTCAAGGACAGGTCAAACTGACCACCTTGTTCAGTCTGCCCCTTCGTCCCAATCCATACAATCTTTATAATGTACACTGTATCTTGTTTGTGATATGGCCGTGCAGCTCTTTATGTCATGAAAAGCCTGTTTTATTAATAATTACTGACACTGCTTAACGTCCATGCTAAAGTACAATAAACCCCCAAGCGAGCAGTTCAGCATGTAACTGTTTGGGGAACTGGAAGAATAATTTACAATGGCAAACACTTAGTCACTCACCATCTCATTGGCTTCACAGTGACCTAAAGTGTGGTGTTTGTTTGTCCAACAACAGGACTGAATCACCCCAGAGTAAATTATCTCGCAATAGCACCGTGAGATTGCCTGTGCTTCACACGAACTGAGCCAGAAAACATGTAGCTAACATGTGTAAAAATGTTGTCCCTGTGCTCATCCGATTATCTTTCAATAATTTTGTTCTACAATTAACACATAGGGATTCTAAGCTCTAATATGCAAACTTGTGCACACAAGGGATGATAAGAGTTGAATAAAATGGCAGCTGAAACCAGCTACTGAACAAGCCCTATAATTACAATCCAGTTTTTGAAAATACCTGTGCAAAATGAGACTTTATCACGGTACTGTATGTGATAGGGTTCTCCTGTGATAAGTCAACCACTCCCCATCTCACAAGAAATGGTTTCAGTAGGCGAACAGATTTGCAACATCCACATTATCCTCACATCACCTCAGTGCCAACAAGAGTATTTGCTAATGGATTATGTTGAGTAGCAGATACTCATCTGCTGTGCTGGAGGTCAGGGTTTGTTACAGAAATTGCATGTAGACAGTCAGCCTTAGCATGAACCTCCATCTTATTACAGTGAATCAGAATGACCTCAGGGAAAAATGCAAGAATGGAATTCAAATGTATTCAGCCAGTAAGACTTGATTGTTTCAGAGGCGTATGAGTATATTTGTTTGAGGCACTGGCTTGTTTTTTATCCTTTAGAGGCCTGCGCCTGTGGAAATATCTGTGGAAAAGTAAAGCCAGTCAGCACTGCTCAAGGTTTCAGATGTTTTTCTGTAATCAAAAGAACTTGTGTGTCGGCATTTCAGAGTAAGAGAGAGAGAGAGACAGAGAGAAACACCAAAAGAGTCTGCTGAATAAAAACTGTTCTCTCCTGTACACCCTTTGACGAGGCCAGAACGTTCCTTTCCCTTCAAATTCATAGAGTGATTTAGGAGAATTACAATTGGCTCAGAACAGGGTAGCACAGCTGGTCCTTAAATGTACATGGAGAGCTAACATTAATGAGATGCATGTCAATCTCTCATGGCTCAAAGTGGAGGAGAGATTTACAGCATCACTACTTGTTTTTGTAAGAAGTGTTGACAAACTGAATGTACCGAGATTTTTGTTTAAACTACTAGCACATGCACTTTACACACATTGTAATATTGTTGTGTGGTGGTATCACACATTTTGTGTTTTGGATATGTGGTGGTGTGACAGTGTTACAGTGCCTTGCAAAAGTATTATCTCTCTTAGCGTTTTTCCTATTTTGTTGCATTACAACTTGTAATTTAAATGTATTTTTATTTGGATTTCATGTAATGGACATACACAAAATAGTCCAAATTGGTGATGTGAAATGAAAAAAATAACTTTTTTCCAAAAATTCAAAAAAAAATTCAAAACGGAAAAGTGGTGCGTGCATATGTACCCTTTGCTATGAAGCCCGTAAATAACATCTGGTGCAACCAATTACCTACAGAAGTCACATAATTAGTTAAATCAAATCCACCTGTGTGCAATCTAAGTGTCACATGATCTGTCACATGATCTCAGTACCTGTTCTGAAAGGCCCCAGAGTCTGCAACACCATCAAGCAAGGGGCACCACCATGCAAGCGGCACTATGAAGACCAAGGAACTCTCCAAACAGGTCAGGGACAAAGTTGTGGAAAAGGTCAGATCAGGGTTTGGTTGTAAAAAAATATCAGAAACTTTGAACATCCCAGAGAGCACCCATTAAATCCATAAAAAATGTAAAGAATATGGCACCACCACAAACCTGCCAAGAGAGGGCCGCCCACCAAAACTCAAGGACCAGGCAAGGAGGGTGTTAATCAGAGAGCCCTGAAGGAGCTGCAAAGCTCTCACAGCAGAGATTGGAGTATCTGTCCATAGGACCACTTTAAGCCATACACTCCACAGAGCTGTACTTTATGGAAGAGTGGCCAGAAAAAAATAAGCAAACATGTTTGGTGTTTGCCAAAAGGCATGTGGGAGACTCCCCAAACATATGGAAGAAGGTACTCTGGTACCTTTTTGGCAATCAAGGAAAATGCTATGTCTGGCGCAAACCCAACACCTCACCTCACCCCGAAAATATCATCCCCACAGTCAAGCATGGTGGTGGCAGTATCATGCTGCGGGGATGTTTTTCATCGGCAGGGACTGGGAAACTGGTCAGAATTGAAGGAATGATGGATGGTGCTAAATAGAGGGAAATCCTTGAGGGAAACCTGTTCCAGTCTTTCAGAGATTTGAGACTGGGGCGGATGTTCACCTTCCAGCAGGACATTGACCCTAAGCATGCTGCTAAAGAAACACTTGAGTGGTTTAAGGGGAAACATTTAAATGTCTTGGAATGGCCTAGTCAAAGCCCAGACCTCAATCCAATTGAGAATCTGTGGTATGACTTAAAGATTGCTGTACACACGTGGAACTCAACCAACTTGAAGGAGCTGGAGCAGTTTTGCCTAGAAGAATGGGCGCAAAAATCTCATCGACTAGATGTGTCGAGCTTATAGAGAGACATGCTCCAAGAGACTTGCAGCTGTAATTGCTGCAAAAGGTGTCTGAAAAGGTGGTTGGGGGGTGGGGGGGTTGAATAGTTATGCACGCTCAAGTTCAGTCTTTTTGTATTATTTCTTGTTTGTAAAACAGTCTTTGCATTTTCAAAGTGGTCATAATGTTGTGTAAATCAAATAATACAAATCCCCAAAAATCAATTTTAATTCCAGGTTGTAAGGCAACAAAATAGGAAAAACGTCAAGGTGGGTGAATACTTTCGCAAGCCACTGTATATGATGTACTGTTTTAGATTTTGTTTTATGTGTAATGTAAGTGCCTTAATGTGTTTGGACCCCAGGAATAGTAGTTGCTGCCTTAGGTAATTTGGATCCCTAGTAAAATACAAAAAAATGGCATACATTGCACCATAAAATACAGGAGAGACATTATAACCATATATAGACTGGATTGATTTTGGAAGTACTGTATAATTTCAAGCTGAGACATTTATTATGGAATAAAAAAAAACGTCAATCATGTGGATGTTACCAAGGGACTGGACTGTCTCTTTAAAGGAAAGTATACTTTCTTACAACCAAATCTATATTTTGGATGTAAATGGCATGCTACAGAAGTGTTTGCGATTTCACTTGTTTTTGAGCAATTTATCCCAACAAGCGATTGAATGTCTTATCCTCATTCTGCAGTATGAAAAATGAATAATAATACTTTTAGAAATGGACATGCTCTCAGTATAGTGATGAAGGTCTTTATATGTTGTACACAGTGGTGATTTAAGCATGTAAATCTTGGTGGGTCAAACAAAAACATTTTGGGGATGCATGCCAGCAAAACCACTACACAACACTAAACAATACAGTAACTGCACTATAACGGTGACAAACGGTGCCCACAAAATGTTAGGGCCTACATAAAGCTGTCCCAACAGCAGTCCCAACACCCTACCCCTGCTACACCTGGCTATCAGCAGTGCCTTGTCTTGCATTTTTTTTTTTAAACATAGCTGATATGGCTGACTTGCTTAAACCAATGTGGTTTCTACTGACAATTGAGACAAACTATGGCATAAGGGGAAGAAAAGCGCATAAGAGGCAATCCGTAATTTCAATTCAGACATTTATGAGCGAGCTAGGACGGATGTGGTTAATATAACTATTTGTTCAGCACTTTTGAAATGTACAGCGACATAATTCAGAACATGGGCTGTTCTTACAGTGGTCTCCCTGTACACTAAATCAGAACCGTATGATAAATAAAGGTGGCATTTAAGCAGACAATGAATGCTCTTACAATATTCAATGATTACATTTCTCTAAAACAGGCTACATGTGCACCACCAAGCTAGAACAGTAGGCAACATTAAGAGTGGAAAATAGACCAAATGATTAGGGTGAGGCACATGGGCTACTAACAGCTTACTACACAACATCCACTTAGTATTGCTTTCTTAGCTACAGTATACATATCTCCCTGTTATATTACATCATTTATGCAGCCACATACAAGACATTTTTGGATCCACCTTGTTGTGCTGTGCTCACTTGAACAGGAAGCGATCCTCTGTGGGCAAATGTTGTCATCAAACTTTGTAATTAAAGTCTGGAATTCTCTGGATTTATGGTGCTTTCAAGACAACTGGGAAAAAACAAGGTCAAATCATGATGACGTCAGTGATCTTCAGGTTATAGCTCTAGAAAGAGGCATGAGTTCCCGATGTACAATTCTGAGTTTGATGACCGTTCAAAACGTATTTCCCAGACGGAGCTCGTTTTTTCCCAACATCCCAGAAATACTATCCCCACAAATACTATGTGCTGCACATGTGAGAAATACATCTGCAAAGTCCATGCACACACACTTGCATACTGTCCCATAGGTGCTAATTAGAGTTGATTGATTTATGTTCTTCACGTTTTTGTTTTGTATCTATTATTTGTATCTTATTTTATTCTTATTTATTGTTGTTGTTTATAAACCTTGTGGGTGGGGGCAATGGTTCAAAACATGGGAGAAGACGTGTATTTTGTAGTTGAATTCCTCATTGTACAGTATATAAGAATATATCACTATGTTGCCCAAAAATTTCAAGACTGTTATTGTTTCCCCTCAATAAAATGCATTCAAAACTACTTTGCACATTTCTGCTACTTTCTTAGGCTATACAAGTGCTATCTCTTGCTAAAAAGGTATGTTTACACCTATGTAGTACCTTTAGCAATAAAAACAATAATAAACCTCTACTTTATAAAAATAAAAAAATGATGACAGGTGTGTTGTAATAAAAATTAATGGTGTCCACTGATTAAATGCCGTCTTTCTGCATTGTGAAGAGGGAAAACCAAGATATTCACAAAGTTTGTGATGAATGACAGGTTGTCACAGCCACTCCACTGAATAGCGGGCTAGTGATTGCTTTGCAATGCTTGCAGTTAGCCACTGATTCCTTCCAAACCACTCATTGTTGAATTTGCGATTTCCAACTTGTTATGAAATGTTTATGTCCAATGCTCTTCATTATTTCTCTTCATATGACAATGATTAAAAAGGATTTGGCAGTAGATTGTCGACTTGATTCATGATGATGACTGCTAGTTAAGATGTTGAAAGTATGATGTTGACATGATCAGTCCAATCAAAGCTAATGTAGATATAACATGATTTGACGTCATTTTATCTGTGGCCAATGACCTTGAGCCTTTTTGGATGGTCACTTCTAATGTAACTCCATGGCAGCATCCAAGGGGCTTGAATTTTCAAGCTCTACCCTTAGATTTGGCGGTGACGTAGTGTCCCCATGAGTGAGAACACTGAGCCAATCATGGCACAATTAGAGAACATTACCAAACCCTACGCTCAGTATTTTCCTCTGTCTGCCCCACGACCACAAAAAGCACTGAGCTAGGCTAAAACACCTTCATTTTGGAGCTGCCTTACCCCAAAAAAACTACAAAGAGACCATAGCTGTGTTCGAATACCCATACTAACATACTGTTTACTACACACTTAATGAGTATATACTTAAGCAATAAGGCCCGAGGATGTGTGGTATATGGCCAATATATCACGGCTAAGGGCTGTTCTCTTTTTAACTCGGAGTGCCTGGACACAGCCCTTGGTATATTGGCTATATATCACAAACTCCTGAGGTGCTTTATTGCTATTATAAACTGGTTATCAATATATTTACAGCAGTAAAAATACATGTTTTGTCATACCCGTGATATACCTCAGTTGTCAGCCAATCAGCATTCAGGGCTCAAACCACCCAATTTATAATACATACTATTAGCTAATTTTAGTATACTGTAAACAAACGCTATAATTTCAGTTGAGCGTACTAGCTCTTCGCCTGTCTACCATAAGTTGATGCTGTTGCTATGCAACCTCTTGCTAGCTAGTTAGCATAAATTACTAGTTAGATATTATACGACTTCGGGTGTGTTCTTAAATTCAATTCAGCGCATTGTCAGATTGTCCGTTTGTAAATTCAGAGTGTTTCGCTCTTGGAGTGCACACTGGACACTCGGGCCGAGGAGTAGGGTTGATTTGAGCTTTCTGACCTTACAACGGCAGTCAAGCACCAACGCTAACGTTGGCTAGCTTGCTAGCTACTTCCAGACACAAATGAGACCACTCTGACCATTTTACTCATTCTAGCAGAGCTGGTTAGACAGTTTTCATGTTATCCAAAGCGTTGGTGACTGTAACTGTGCTGCTGGCAACAATTTAATTATGCTTTTTTGCCGACGTTTACTGACACCGGACATATTTAACAGGTGTTGAGCTCTACAACGACTATACCATTTAGCTAAACTAAGAATGACAGGAATAATTAAGTCAATAAACATTGGGAGTTACATGTATATATATAAAAACATTTTTTTACAGCTCTGTATAGGAAAGAAATTGGAATATAATTTCATGTGTACAACATCCAAAGACCTACGTCACTATACTGTCCATTTCTAAAATTACTTATTTGTATGCTTTGGAGCTTTTGTATATTTTTTATTTTAGCCCCCATACTGAAGAACGAGGATGAGAAAATCAACGCTGGGGTAAGTTTATCAAAAATAAGTCAAATCGCAAAAAAAAAAAAATGTCTGGACACTATAACTATTACATCCATTTTTAATTATGGTATCTGGTCTTGCTGTTGCTCGTGCTTGCCAAGTGCCTCAGCCCCTGTCCGAGTGTGGGCTTGCAGAGAGGGATAAGAGCTCTTACCGCTGTTATGTTGAAATAGTGTTGGAACGGCTGCCTACCTCTCCTGACACATCTGTGGAGTGTCAGAGCTATTTAGGTGACCGTTACATAAGGCATTCAAACAGTCCTCTTCTTTCACTTTATTATTACAAGTCCTTAAAATTATGTGTGTTTACTTCAAAATGTGTACAGTATTGTTAACCAGGTTCATTCTTGATGTGTTCCCTATTAAATTGCAGTTGTTATCTTGATGATGTGTCAGTAATAGCTTTAAAGTTTTGATTGGTGTTGGGGTTAGAGTTGAGTAGAGTTGCGTGTGTGTGTGTATATTTGCATATTATATTATGTAAATCTATTTGACCTGGGAATACAAATCTTTGGATGGCCCTTTATTGGAATAACTTATATTCACAACCATTAAATATGCATCTAAGAAGTCAACAACTTCATTAACAAAAATAAATGGCTAAAGCTGACTTATACCCAGGGATTTTAAAACAGTCACAAAACACAAAACCTCACCAAAAATGCTGTTCCTCAATTATGTTTGCCAGCGTATGATTCCATCTTTGAAAGAGAAGAAACAAAAAGAGAATGATTTAGCAAGACACTGATGACAAATGATGGTTGAAAGATGACAGAATGACAGAGGTAGAATTAGACAACAACATGTCAGATATTCTGGTGCTTCTTGTGTTGCCATTGGCTCCAGAAATCCTGCTGTACTGTACGATGCCATGCTAAGTTCACTGGGCATGCTACAGTCACACCCAGAGGTTACGAACTGTCCCAGAGCAACACCTGGCAAATTACCATTATCCCTCTGCCACACTGACTCCAGTGAACACAAGCAGGCAAGCCCCTATGTGTTGTTACCTCTGGTTAATAGCTCTCACCAGGGCCAGACCAGTCAAACGGAAACATTTGTAGAAATGTCGGTTTTCTTATTCAAAAATGGGATTGTATCTTGCTGTTGAGCTGCCAAAACATTATATACAGTGCCTTGCGAAAGTATTCGGCCACCTTGAACTTTGCAACCTTTTGCCACATTTCAGGCTTCAAACATAAAGATATAAAACTGTATTTTTTTGTGAAGAATCAACAACAAGTGGGACACAATCATGAAGTGGAACGACATTTATTGGATATTTCAAACTTTTTTAACAAATCAAAAACTGAAAAATTGGGCGTGCAAAATTATTCAGCCCCTTTACTTTCAGTGCAGCAAACTCTCTCCAGAAGTTCAGTAAGGATCTCTGAATGATCCAATGTTGACCTAAATGACTAATGATGATAAATACAATCCACCTGTGTGTAATCAAGTCTCCGTATAAATGCACTTGCACTGTGATAGTCTCAGAGGTCCGTTAAAAGCGCAGAGAGCATCATGAAGAACAAGGAACACACCAGGCAGGTCCGAGATACTGTTGTGAAGAAGTTTAAAGCCGGATTTGGATACAAAAAGATTTCCCAAGCTTTAAACAGCCCAAGGAGCACTGTGCAAGCGATAATATTGAAATGGAAGGAGTACCAGACCACTGCAAATCTACCAAGACCTGGCCGTCCCTCTAAACTTTCAGCTCATACAAGGAGAAGACTGATCATAGATGCAGCCAAGAGGCCCATGATCACTCTGGATGAACTGCAGAGATCTACAGCTGAGGTGGGAGACTCTGTCCATAGGACAACAATCAGTCGTATATTGCACAAATCTGGCCTTTATGGAAGAGTGGCAAGAAGAAAGCCATTTCTTAAAGATATTCATAAAAAGTGTTGTTTAAAGTTTGCCACAAGCCACCTGGGAGACACACCAAACATGTGGAAGAAGGTGCTCTGGTCAGATGAAACCAAAATTGAACTTTTTGGCAACAATGCAAAACGTTATGTTTGGCGTAAAAGCAACACAGCTGAACACACCATCCCCACTGTCAAACATGGTGGTGGCAGCATCATGGTTTGGGCCTGCTTTTCTTCAGCAGGGACAGGGAAGATGGTTAAAATTGATGGGAAGATGGATGGAGCCAAATACAGGACCATTCTGGAAGAAAACCTGATGGAGTCTGCAAAAGACCTGAGACTGGGACGGAGATTTGTCTTCCAACAAGACAATGATCCAAAACATAAAGCAAAATCTACAATGGAATGGTTCAAAAATAAACATATCCAGGTGTTAGAATGGCCAAGTCAAAGTCCAGACCTGAATCCAATCGAGAATCTGTGGAAAGAACTGAAAACTGCTGTTCACAAATGCTCTCCATCCAACCTCACTGAGCTCGAGCTGTTTTGCAAGGAGGAATGGGAAGAAATGTCAGTCTCTCGATGTGCAAAACTGATAGAGACATACCCCAAGCGACTTACAGCTGTAATCGCAGCAAAAGGTGGCGCTACAAAGTATTAACCTAAGGGGGCTGAATAATTTTGCACGCCCAATATTTCAGTTTTTGATTTGTTAAAAAAGTTTGAAATATCCAATAAATGTCGTTCCACTTCATGATTGTGTCCCACTTGTTGTTGATTCTTCACAAAAAAATACAGTTTTATATCTTTATGTTTGAAGCCTGAAATGTGGCAAAAGGTCGCAAAGTTCAAGGGGGCCGAATACTTTCGCAAGGCACTGTATATACAGTATATCACAAGTGAGTACACCACTCACATTTATGTATATTTAACACACCTGCTCCCCATTCACACCTGAGACCTTGTAACACTAACGAGTCACATGACACCGGGGAGGGAAAATGGCTAATTGGGCCCAATTTGGACATTTTCACTTAGGGGTGTACTCACTTTTGTTGCCAGCAGTTTAGACATTAATGGCTGTGTGTTGAGTTATTTTGAGGGGACAGCAAATTTACACTGTTATAAAAGCTGTACACTCACTACTTTACATTGTAGCAAAGTGTCATTTCTTCAGTGTTGTCACATGAAAAGATATACTCAAAAATTTACAAAAATGTGAGTGGTGTACTTTGTGATATGCTGTATAGGTGATATACTGTATATGATTTCCTATTGACAATGGAAACCACAGTTGGGGGCATAGTTACAAGAATCTGGATCACATATTATAGTATGCACATGTAAACCTCCAATCTGTCTCATCTGACTTCTGGTGCAACCATGGCCCTCCCACGTCCCTGTAAAAAACAGAGTATAATTATGATCCAGTGTTACACAGAGATGGTCCTCCCATGACGAGGGCACGACAAAACCTATTCCCCCTCAGGAGACTGAAAATATTTGGCATTGGTCCTCAAAAGGTTCTACAGCTACACTATCGAGAGCATCCTGACTAGCATCACTGCCTGGTACGGAAACTGCTCGGCCTCCGACCGCAAGGCACTAGAGAGGGTAGTGAGTACGGCCCAGTACATCACTGGAGCCAAGCTTCCTGCCATCCAGGACCTCTATACCAGGCGGTGTCAGAGGAAGGCCCTAACAATTGTCAAAGACTCCAGCCACCCTAGTCATAGACCGTTCTCTCTGCTACCGCAAGGCAAGCGGTACCGGAGCGCCAAGTCTAGGTCCAAGAGGCTTCTAAACAGCTTCTACCACCAAGCCAGAATACTCCTGAACATCTAACCAAAGGGCTACCCAGACTATTTGCATGCCCCCCCCCCCCCCCCAACGCATATTTTACGCCGCTGCTACTCTCTGTTATTACAGTTGTCGAAAGTTTACATACACTTAGGTTGGAGTCATTAAAACTCCTTTTTCAATCACTCCACAAACTTCGTGTTAACAAACTATAGTTTTGGCAAGTTGGTTAGGACATCTACTTTGTGCATGTCACAAGTAATTTTTCCAACAATTGTTAACAGACAGATTATTGCACTTATAATTCACAGATTATTTCACTTATAATTTCATTTATAATCACAAATCCAGTGGGTCAGAAGTTTACATACACTAAGTTGACTGTGTCTTTTAACAGCTTGGAAAATTCCAGAAAATTATGTCATGGCTTTAGAAGCTTCTGATAGGCTAATTGACATCATTTGAGTCAATTGGAGGTGTACCTGTGGATGTATTTCAAGGCCTATCTTCAAACGCAGTGCCTCTTTGCTTGACATCATGGGAAAATCCAAATAAATCAGCCAAGACCTCAGAAAAAAATAGTAGACCTCCACAAATCTGGTTCATCCTTGCGAGCAATTTCCAAACACCTGAAGGTACCACGTTCATCTGTACAAACAATAGTACGGAAGTATAAATACCATGGGACCACGCAGCCGTCATACCGTTCAGGAAGGAGCCGCGTTCAGTCTCCTAGAGATGAACGTACTTTGGTGCGAAAATTGCAAATCAATCCCAGAAGAACAGCAAAGGACCTTGTGAAGATGCTGGAGGAAACAGGTACAAAAGTATCTATATCCACAGTAAAACGAGTCCTATCTCGACATAACCTGAAAGGCCACTCAGCAAGGAAGAAGCCACTGCTACAAAACCACCATAAAAAAGCCAGACTACAGTTTGCAACTACACATGGGGACAAAGATCGTACCTTTTGGAGAAATGCCCTCTGGTCTGATGAAACAAAAATATAACTGTTTGGCCATAATGACCATCGTTATGTTTGGAGGAAAAAGGGGGAAGCTTGCAAGCCGAAGAACACCATCCCAACGTGAAGCACGGGGGTGGCAGCATCATGTTGTGGGGATGCTTTGCTGCAGGAGGGACTGGTGCACTATACAAAATAGAAGGCATCATGAGAGGAAAATTATGTGGATATATTGAAGCAATATCTGAAGACATCTCAAGTCAGGAAGTTAAAACTTGGTCACAAATGGGTCTTCCAAATGGACAATGACCCCAAGCATACTTCCAAAGTTGTGGCAAAATGGCCTAAGGACAACAAAGTCAAGGTATTGGAGAGGCCATCACCTCAATCCTATAGAACATTTTTGGGCAGAACTGAAAAAGCGTGTGCGAGCAAGGAGGCTTACAAACCTGACTCAGTTACACCATTTTGTATTTCAGTGTTCAGTTTGTTTTTAATAAATCATCATGAACACTTACCACGCTGCATCTTGGTCCGATCCTTACTCCTCTTCAGACGAAGTGGAAATCTGCCGTTACAGAAACATCCACCACAAAAGGACCAAGCGGCGTGGTAACGGGCAGCAGCAGCAGCGAACACAAGACTCCTGGACTTGGGAGGAGATTATGGACGGTAAAGGACCCTGGGCACAGCCATTGGAATATCGCCGTCCCAAGGCAGAGCTGGAGGCAGCGAAGGCAGAGAGGCGCTGGTATGAGGAGGCAGCACGGCAGCGCGGCTGGAAGCCCGAGAAGCAGCCCCAAAATGTTCTTGGGGGGGGGGGGGGGGGTGGCACACGGGGAGTGGGGTGTCACTTTCTGACCTTTATTTTTTTTGTTTTGTCTTAATTTAGTATGGTCAGGGCGTGAGTTGGGGTGGGCAGTCTATGTTTGTTTTTCTATGTTGGTTTTTGTGTTCAGCCTAGTATGGTTCTCAATCGGAGGCAGGTGTCGTTAGTTGTCTCCGATTGAGAATCATACTTAGGTAGCCTGGGTTTCACTGTTGGTTTGTGGGTGTTTGTTTCCATGTGAGTGTTTGTCGCCACACGGTACTGTTTCGGTTTTCGTTTTCATCACATCGTTTATTGTTATGTATTTCAGTGTTCAGTTCGTTTTTAATAAATCGCCATGAACACTTACCACGCTGCATCTTGGTCCGACCCTTACTCCTCTTCAGACGAAGAGGAAATCTGCCGTTACATACATATTACCTCAATTACCTCGACTAACCGGTGCCCCTGCACATTGACTCTGTATTGGTATCCCCTATAGTCTTGCTTTTGTTATTTTACTGCTGCTCTTTAATTACTTGTTTATTTTATTTCTTATTCTTATTCATATTTTTTTAAACTACATTGTTGGTTAGGGGCTTGTAAGTAAGCGTTTCACTGTAAGGTCTACCTACACCTGTTGTATTCAGCGCATGTATTCAGCGCATAATAATGATTAGATTTGATTTGGATTTAACATAATACTTAATTACAACATTAAAATGACAGCGGAGGTAGGACTGCAGAGCACACCCCTGCCAGCTAAATTCACAATGATTCAATAACATAGGAATAGCTAAGGTGGTCATTGCAATATGTACGCTACAGTTGCAATATGTACGCTACAGACACAGCTCTTGATAACAACTAATCTCATGTTCTTGTTCTCAAGTAGAATTTCCCACGAACAAAAAACATGGTATGACCTTTCTCTGATTCCTGTCTGTGGTCAATGAAACAATAAGAGAAGCCAAATATAGCATGACAACTTCAGAGGGTACTGTGTATGGTCCAGTACATTACAGAGGCTGAGCTCCCTGCCATCCAGGACCTTTATACCAGGTGGTGTCAGAGGAAGGCCCATAAAATTGCCCAAGATATGGACTGTTCTTTCTGATATCGTACTACAAGTCGTACCGGAGCATCAGGTCTCGGACCAACAGGCTCTATGACAGCTTCTGTCTGCGAGCAATAAGACTGTTAAATAGCTGGTCAATGGCTGCCTGGACAATCTGCACTGACTTTATGCACACTCACAGGTCTCTAGCCACGCACTTACACGGACACTCTCACACACACACAGACACTCACCTACATACACACACACGCTGCTGCAACTTTGTTTTTTACTGTTATCATTGTCTATCTTGATGCCTAGTCACTTTACCCCTGTCTACGTGAAATATCTACCTCAACTACCTCACAACCCTGCACATTGATATGGTATTGGTACTCCTTGTATATAGATTCATTCTTGTGTGTTTATTTCTCATGTGTTTTTGTTTTCTTATTTAACTCTGCATTATTGGGAAAGAGCTTGTGCAGTAAGTAAGCTGTAAGGTTACAGTTACAGTATATTTGATTGGATTTTTTGTAATTAAGGAAATGCCAGCACAGTGGGTTGAGGTTATAGTAGGGAATTGTGTCACAGTGATTTCATCAGTAGTATACTCAGGGTATGCACATTGAGGAGCTTGCCCTTTTGTTACAGTAAATATTCGAACCCCCCAGAAAAGATCAATCATGTTATAATGAATAATAACTTGTTGAAATATTGTCTCCCAGTCCTGAGAACGCGTCACATTCCACTGACAGATACAGCTTGTTAAATACAGCAAGAGAGTACACGATAAGGACATGTTTGGCCATTCCAGTTAGTTGTACATTATAATGGGGTTTCTTCCAGACAAGCCACACATATTGTAACCTGACATTACCCTCTTGCCTTGACACAACTTAATTGTTATTTGATTGAGAATTAATTTATACGACATGTAATAGGTTGACGGTGGGTTCAAAACACCTCGTGAATTATAATCAATACCATATTACCACAATGGCGTGGTGAAGTATGCGACTGCCAATATGTGACTGCCAATTAAAACCAGGCAGTATCATCTGAGAGATGGAGAAAGATACATCATGCCAGTGGTTCTCTGTCCCTTGGGTGGTGTCTTGCTACATTGTTGTTCTAATGAGCCTCTCTTACTCTACCCTATTTCTGGACCCAGTGACACCTCTCTCCAAATGTTCTCACCTCATCTCAGACTCCTGCTAATCACACACAGGAAAAGGAGAGAGCGATTGGAGCTCAGCCATGCCGTCAGCAACTCACTGCTATCCCAGATTTTCCCTTTTTCTTTTCCTGGATTTGAGATTAGTTTTTTTCCTTCACTGCCCCAGATCTGAGTAAAGTGCAGTTGTGCCGATAGTTGTTGAGCATTTGTGCTGCTTGTCCTCACACTCGTTAAAGGTTTGAAATGCGGAGTCATTTTGTATTAGCAAAGTGAAGCGATTATCTGGGACTTATACACATTTTTTGACAGATATTGGTTCACTGCAAATATGTGTGCTTTTGGCATGAGTTAGATAGTACTAGAATACAGTATGCTTCCTGGAAGTAAAAGTCTACTCTGAAGTGACATTTTAAACATCTTGCAGTTTTGTTTTTGTCTTAATAATGCTGACCCATTAAATGCCATAGAACCCATGGCTTGTTTACTATATTATTTTAAATAATACATTTCCTCTGTTTGGTTAAGTGCAAGCAATATTTGGGATGGAACATACTGTATAATGAGACTCAGTCATTAGGCCTTTCTGAAGGCAGCTGTTATGGAATTGATAAATAATTCTCAAAAAAGATTGTTTGGTCATATTTTCTCTATGATATCTGTGAGCTTTTGAGAGCCATTATTTACCAAAACACCATACAATATAATGTTCACCTGAAAAGAATGAACTATTTTCTCCTCAAATTGACTAATTAATGCAAATAAAGTGTCTGCCAATATATTTCAAGGGTGACAAAAGATACTAGCGAAGGAAAATGTTTGAGTTAAGGAGATAAGGAATTGGGTTATACAACATCAAACTGGTGCTAAATGTTGTATTTGCATCAGATTACAATGAGGATGTTTGAATTTTTTTTATTTACATTTGGAATAATTGGATATTTCAACATTTCCTATTATACTTATAGACTAGAGAGACTATGAACAATGCAAGGAAATCATACATCATGTATAATTCTCTACCAGTTTCTCATGTCAGATATTTCCAGACCAATGCACCTTTTTCCAATAAATTGGTTTCAGAGATAACAGTTGAGTTTTACCACAATGTTGTTATGTAAAGAAATTATATCAAAACAGTGACATTTGGGTATGCTGATGACAATGTGGTCTTTTGAAAACCTTCCAAGATGAACAGATGGAAAGCGTTGGCCAGTATTGTGTTGAAGGCTGTTTTGGACAGTGAGACTTGCCTATCATATCAGAGCACATGGAGCTATAGTAACCATCCCAGGATTTGTCTCTGTACAAAGACCAGTGGGTCCCAGGCTGTCCCTCAGGCATCTGGGGCCTGACATCACTCACAAGGTACTCTGTCTCTTCTAGTGCAACTCATCTTGCCTACTTGGATCTGTGACATACAGTGGGGCAAAAAATCAAATCAAATCAAATGTATTTATATAGCCCTTCGTACATCAGCTGATATCTCAAAGTGCTGTACAGAAACCCAGCCTAAAACCCCAAACAGCAAGCAATGCAGGTGTAGAAGCACGGTGGCTAGGAAAAACTCCCTAGAAAGGCCAAAACCTAGGAAGAAACCTAGAGAGGAACCAGGCTATGTGGGGTGGCCAGTCCTCTTCTGGCTGTGCCGGGTGGAGATTATAACAGAACATGGCCAAGATGTTCAAATGTTCATAAATGACCAGCATGGTCAAATAATAATAAGGCAGAACAGTTGAAACTGGAGCAGCAGCACAGCCAGGTGGACTGGAGACAGCAAGGAGTCATCGTGTCAGGTAGTCCTGAGGCATGGTCCTAGGGCTCAGGTCCTCCGAGAGAGAGAAAGAAAGAGAGAAAGAGAGAATTAGAGAGAGCCCTCTGAAATTCACACAGGACACCGAATAGGACAGGAGAAGTACTCCAGATATATCAAACTGACCCTAGCCCCCCAACACATAAACTACTGCAGCATAACTACTGGAGGCTGAGACATACTGTGGGGCATGTTAAGTGGGGCATGTTCTTTAAGAGGCTCCTCTGTCCTCCACTAGTTACCTGTATTAATGGCACCTGTTTGAACTTGTTATCAGTATAAAAGACACCTGTCCACAACCTCAAACAGTCACACTCCGAACTCCACTATGGCCAAGACCAAAGAGCTGTCAAAGGACACCAAAAACAAAATTGTAGACCTGCACCAGGCTGGGAAGACTGAATCTGCAATAGGTAAGCAGCTTGGTTTGAAGAAATCAACTGTGGGAGTAATTATTAGGAAATGGAAGACATACAAGACCACTGATAATGTCCCTCGATCTGGGGCTCCACGCAAGATCTCACCCCGTGGGGTCAAAATGATCACAAGAACGGTGAGCAAAAATCCCAGAACCACACGGGGGGACCTAGTGAAGCACCTGCAGAGAGCTGGGACCAAAGTAACAAAGCCTACTGTTACGAATCCCTTTTGGCCCGACAGTCTAAGGGGGATGGTAGTGAGACCCGTAACATAACTCATGTAAATTATAATAGTGACAAAGTAAAAGTGAACGAAATAACCACGACAACCGAAATAATACCGTCAAACTCAGGGTTTATTTATAAACACACGGTAATGGGGGGAGTAGGAAAAGGGGCTGAGCTGGACCCAAGGAAAGAAACAATAAGTATTCAAAACACCCCTAAGCTAGACTAGCCTATTTCAACAACAGCTAACTAACCAAAAATACAGTGGGTGGTCCGCCCAGTTCTAACTAGTGTGTTTTAACAAAGTTTACCTACGGGTAGTGTATGCCCATGGGCGACTTGTCTTGGTTTCCCCTTTTCCCACCAGCAAACACCATAAGCAAAAACAATACTCACAGGAGATGACAAAGTGCTATGGAGGTGCCCAAACAAAAGAGAGGTTAATTAATACACAGAGAGCGAGCGAAGAACAGAGATCTACAAACATGGCATTTACAAAGAGATTGAGCTCTCCTGAAATCTACAAAGAACAGCGATCTACCAACATGGCATTACAAAGAGATTGAGCTACTGAAATCTATCAAGAGCAGAGATCTACCAACATGGCATTACAAAAAGATTGAGCTCTTGAACAAACAAATGATGGGGTTTTTAAACCATAGGGAAGGAACTGTGATAGGGTAGGAAACAGGAGGAGGTGTGTCTTCTGATTGATGGGTTGATTGTTGACTGATTGGGGAGTGATGATTTTCACCTGTGAGGGGAGAATGAGAGAAAAGAAACACACACACACAGGATACACACACAGGATAACTGTATCCGTAACACCTACCATCAGTAACACACTACGCCGCCAGGGGCTCAAATCCTGCAGTGCCAGACGTGTCCCCCTGCTTAAGCCAGTACATGTCCAGGCCCGTCTGAAGTTTGCTAGTGAGCATTTGGATGATCCAGAAGAAGATTGGGAGAATGTCATATGGTCAGATGAAACCAAAATATAACTTTTTGGTAAAAACTCAACTCGTCGTGTTTGGAGGACAAAGAATGAGTGGCTTCGTAAGAAGCATTTCAAGGTCCTGGAGTGGCCTAGCCAGTCTCCAGATCTCAACCCCATACAAAATCTTTGGAGGGAGTTGAAAGTCCGTGTTGCCCAGCAACAGCCCCAAAACATCACTGCTCTAGATGAGATCTGCATGGAGGAATGGGCCAAAATACCAGCAACAGTGTGTGAAAACCTTGTGAAGACTTACAGAAAACATTTGACCTCTGTCATTGCCAACAAAGGGTATATAACAAAGTATTTAGATAAACTTTTGATATTGACCAAATACTTATTTTCCACCATAATTTGCAAATAAATTCATAAAAAATCCTACAATGTGATTTTCTGGATTTTTTTCCCTCATGTGATTTGATGAAAATTACAGGCCTCTCTCATCTTTTTAAGTGGGTGAACTTGCACAATTGGTGGCTGACTAAATACTTTTTTGCCCCACTGTATGGCTCTTGGTCATTCCTTCACATTTCACACACTCCAGCAGTAGGGAAGAGTGGGGTAAGTTGAGCCAAAAGGTTAGTTGGGCCATCCCTTGCTTCTAGGAAACCATACAAAAAATGTATCATGTGACCAAATATTTAGGAAGAGGTCATTTCATGGAAACTGAAGGAATACCCCATATACACCATACCCATGATGATAAAATTTAGTCAGATTTATGCATAATATGCATAGTATTTTATCAATGTGTCATGCATATGAACTCAAGATAGTGCATTTGTTTTGTTAAAGAGTGGACATCATCATGCCCTGTGCGTACAAACGTAAAACAAGCAGGAGTCAATTCGTCTCCCCAATAGAGGACCACAATGGAAACAAGTCTTTGTCTTTTTGTGTGTATAATCTTCGGCAGTTTTGGTACATGTATTGGTTGCCTGGTGTGGCTTCTGTATGTATTTTAAAAAGTCAAATACAATAAAATCAAATAAAGAATGTATTTAAATTAACATTTTTAAAGTTGAATATTTGGGAGGATAGCATATTAACACGTCATTAGCAACAGCAAAATGTGCATTTGATGGTTCTTTAATGTGTCATTCTGACCATGCACGCCACGACGTAGCTAGTTTGTTAGCTAAGCTAGCCACTTGTAGCTAGCCAGTAACTCCTTCAGTATGCGTTGACGTCATTCCACAGGATTTGTCTTTGGACAGAAGTTGTAGAGATTGGTAAAAAAAAAACGGCACTTCTGTAGCCAAACACGGTATCTTATTCATCCATTTCATTTTTGTTTTTAAGCATGAAATAACCTGGTATGATGGTGCGTTGATCAGTTATACAGTTTAAAGCCATTATTTTAAACATTTTGACCAAAGTCAAAGTTTTATTAAGTATGTTAAAAAGCAGTTTTTCTGTGTTGGAATGGTGTGGGTGTACCCCAACGACAGAAATGTGGGTTTATACCGGTCATTACAAATATTCATGCAAGTAGACAGCTGATTGCCCGCTTATCATCCTCAAATATGAGGAAATAACAAGAATGTCTTCTAAATAAGAAAACGGAATCCCTCAAATCATTCCTGTAAATTCAATGTGTGTGTCACAGGACTTGAAACTGGTGTGGAAACAGGCAATCCAACTTCCTTCATGAGCAATCTTTTCTTTGAACTGAAGCTGTGTCCCATGTTGCTGATGAACATTGCGCATGATTGTACGAATCCACAGTTTTGAATTCAAACGTAGCAGCAGAATCGGGGGCTCTGACCTATGCTGAGAAGAGGATCAGCATCTGCCAAGTTCTGAGTGCCAAGCTGCTGAAACAGGTTACTCCTACAACGAGGTGAGATCCCAGCTACGGAAGGAAATTTGCTTTAAAACTGCACAATTTTCTCCCAGACTCGTGACAAAATGTGTTGAAATGCATGAAGTTAGGTGTTTACCCCACCTAATAAAAAAAAAATACGTAAAAAAATAATTTTTCTGGTGGGGCTGGGGGGCCTTTCACTTATACTTATTCCTGAATCACAACCGGCTGTGACTGGGAGTCCCATAGGGCGGCGCACAATTCGCCCAGCGTCGTCCAGGTTAGGGTTTGGCTGAGGTAGGCCGTTATTGTAAATAAGAATTTGTTCTTAACTGACTTGCCTAGTTAAATAAAGGTTAAATAAAATGTAAAAAAGACCACTCCATACACCCCTCAAAATACACCTCAAGTCATGTCAAACTGTGTAGAATTGCAGGAAATGCATTTTAAAATGTCAGAGGGAGGACCCCCCCCCCCCCCCACAACTTCACCCTTGCATACAAGTTAGCTTATTTGTACATTTTGAAGTGACTAAGTGTTGATTCTTTGAACTTATTTGAATTGTTAAACTATTCTTCAAAATAAACTAGTGTCAATGTTGATTAATCACGTGTCACAGTACTGCAATAAAGAGGGGAAGGTGTTCTCTCTAATGTGTCTGTGTTTCTCTGTTGTATTCTCAAATTAACATTTCCTTTGGTCTAGTTGTAAAATCTCCAATCTGTTTTATTTGATTGTCATTCCCTTTCAGTATATTGGCTATGTGAATCCATTTGGCATCGCCAATGCAGCCATAGGCCTACAGTATGACTTTGCTGGCCTTATGGGCATCTGTCATCTGAAGCAGAGAATAGATAAACTCACACATTGTTTACATGTCGAGCTATATGTTCTTAATTTTAAATTATACCAGTAGACAACGAGGCAAACCATGTACCAGATTGTGCATATGCCTTTTAAGTGCTGACATATAAAATTGTTAAGTGCAAATCCAACCCTTGTAATTTATAAGGGGATGACAATTAGGCTGCAGGAGATGAGCATTACAGGTAACATATGAGGTTAAATGCATTTCATTTAAGCAATGTTTCTGGCAAATAGGTTGCAGTTGTTCCCATAGATTGACAGTACATGGTTGCTCTATTTATCTCTGACCCTGGAAAAGCTAGCGACTGGGCTAACACAGCTAACCTTTTAGGTCAATATTACAATTTTGTCTGCTTTATAAATTGTGAGAGAATTTGAACTACTTAGTAGCTAGCTAGTTAAACCTAGGTAGCTTAGACAAGGTCAGCTGACTTTTCTCAAACCTCATTGTGACTACTTCTTGTCCCTCATTTGGCTTTTACAGCCAAACATCACTTTAGAAACGTAAAATAATGATATCGCCAGCATTGTAGACCATTTCTCCCCTCTTGCTGCAGCTTTAGCTCATATCGAAATAACACAGAAATGCTGTGAAAACCAGCAAACTCTAAATGTTTTGTCACCAGTGCTTGTTTGTTTTTCCTCACACACTGTTGCTCCTAAGACACTAATTTGGGGAGCACCTTTGGTACACCTACCCATGAGCCCCCTATCTTTCCATTTACTGTAACCAGCATCCTCACCCACTGAGCACTGACTGACACCGAATGTCCATGGATGCTGAAAAGTTGTTGAAATTTGGTACAGTACAGTACACAGTAGAGCACACTAGCGTTGAGTAGACTAAATGTACTGTACTGTTGTCTGTGTAATCCTGCTTGTTTTCATTTAAATACACCACTTCTTTTGCACAATGTCCCACATAAATTACTTACTTATTCCAGAAGTGGCTTTTTAATGTTGTAACTTTGACTTTTCTGATCTTGAGTTCATGGCTGAGAAAACATATCATGGGTATGTCTTCCAACAATTCTGCATTTCATAACTGAAGATCAAAATGATTTCTGTAAAAGCAACCAAACAAACAAACCCTGGCTCCTGCTCAGGGCAGGGACATGATAATCGAGCTCCAGATGAACTTCATCAGTGATTGAGTGTGTATGCAGACCAAATCATGTTTGCCACATTTCCCTTGCCAGAATAGCAAGGTAGGCGGTAATTCAATGTTGGATGGGTGCAGTTCCTCCAGGCGAACAGAATGTAGGTCTTAGTACAATTATCCAAGGCTGTCGCTCTGGTGCGATTCTACTGTCATGACTTCCTTGTTAGCGGCTGTGTTTGGGCATGAGCACACATGGTGGCCCATCATACGACAGGGCCCTAATGAAGCCATCCATGCTCCGGTATTCCATGAGCTGCAGTCTAGGTGTGAAGCTGAGCTGCCTGGTGTTGCTTGGCAAAAGGCCCACATGGAAAAGTCACATCTAGACAGAATCTATTCCTAACAATAATTCAGTCAAGTGACATAATGAGATGCCTCTGGAGCCTTCAGCATTACAAGCAGCAGCAATATAAAACCTCCCCCAGAGGAATCATTCTTTGTTCAGTGCCTAACTGAAATGGGCCAAGCAGTTGAAGTGTGTGAAATGTTATCAGCAGCAGTGGCTGGGTGAAATTCAGATCCAATAAGGTTGAGAAATACCGCCTGCCAACCATTTTGGCATCAACTCATCAAGCATACACCAAACATACTGTATAGACGGACTGAGGTTTCCTCCTTTGTGAGGTACCAGAGTGCCATCTGGCACCGTTTCAAACCAGGACTGAGCAACTTGGCTGCTGCATGTGAGAATCCCACCTCCTCTTCAGTGATAGTAAGTGTGAGAAAAAAAGAACTGCAATGTCCATGTGACAGAATGGTCTCCATGGGTGTTGCTGTGTAGATTTCACCCAAGATCTCAGTATAAGTAGCTGTACAGTAAAATGTCCTTGATTACGTAAATCTATTACATGGATCCAGCCTCCACCTCACAGCACGATCCGTTTGTCTCCCAACATGCCCTTATTGTGGTGCGCTTGTTGCCAAGGTAACTGCTGTTTTTGTAATGAGGATGTGTAGGTTGCCAAAAGCGATGCAAGAATTTGGTTCAACATACAATATACGTCTTTATTTCTACATTGCAACATAGTTTAGTTACATTTGGAAATAGGCATTTGTTTTCTAGTTGTAGGAAGCACTAGCTATTTTGATTGTCTTGGTGTGAAGGAATTTTCTCCCGAAAACCAGATCAAAATGCTGCTGCTCTGGCTTCTGTGAGGAATACATTTTGTGAATAATGGATTAGGTTCAGCATGAAGGGATATATTGTGTGTGCTTGGACAATCTCAACTCCAGGCAAAATCACACCTTTTTTCTCAATTGTTTATGTTATGTAGGCTTATGTTATGTTTGTTCAACTTGCGCATTTTGCACAAGTAGAACAAATTGAAAAACAACAAAATAGTTGGAGGCACTACAAGGATACAGCAGGTTCCCCATGGTTCACGTTTGAAACACAACAACTGCTAGTAGGACTTGCAGCTGTGTTATGAAGATTACACATAGTGTATGAGATTGATAAATCTAGCATATTGCATCTACTTATCACACTGTTATATCAGAAAATTGTACATGAAAAGTAATAATTGAATGTCAAAGAGACAAACAAATTAAAAGACCAACAAGAATGAGATGCATCTTGGATTGCTCCTGATAAATAAAAAGAAAATCACACATGACAAGTCAATGTTTTCTAATAGCTTCGCCGTTGTCTTGAGCATGGGAAGTGAGTTCCACAAACCTATTCGTGCAGTAACGTACTATGCCCTGTCACCATTGGGTCCTCCGCTGTTGGAGCCATCATTCCCACCCAGCAACACCTTTCATCTGCATTAAGAGCTGGGAATGGGAATGTCATAGGGTATGGCCTGAGGATGAAGCTAACACCAAAGTGCTCCTTACCCAGAGCAAAATTGCGTAAATGAATTATTCAGCTCATTCAAATCAAATTGTATTTGTCGCATGCACCGAATAAAACAGGTGTAGACTTTACAGGGAAATGCTTACTAACGAGCCCTTTCCAACAATGCAGATTTAAAAAGTAAGACCAATTTTGCTCAATTAAAAAAAGGAAATAACAACACTAGAAAATAACAATAATGAGGCTATATACAAGGTATACCGGTACCGAGCCAATGTGCAGGGGTACAAGGTAGTTAAGGTAATATGTAGTTAGGGGTAAAAGTCACTAGGCAATCAGGATAAATAATAAACAGAGTAGCAGCAGCGTATGTGAAGTGTGTGAAAGTGTGTCTGTGTGAGTGTGTCTGTGTGTGGCATCAATATGCATGTGTGTGTGTTTTGTGTGTGTGAGTGGGTGAGCCTATGTAGTGTGTGTGTGTTGGAGTGTCAGTGTAATAATATGTGTGAGTAGAGTCCAGTGAGTGTGCATAGAGCCAGTACAAGAGAGTCAGTGCACAAAAACAAGGGAGTCAATGCAAATAGTCCAGGTAGCCATTTGATTAACTGTTCAGCAGTCTAATGGCTTGGGGGTAGCAGCTGTTAAGGAGCCTTTTGGTTCCAGACATGGCGCTCCGGTACCACTTGCCATGCGGTAGCAGAGAGAACAGTCTATGACTTGAGTCTTTGACTATTTTTAGGGCCTTCCTCAGACACCACCTGGTCTAGAGGTCCTGGACAGCAGGGAGCTCGGCCCCAGTGATGTACTGGGCCGTATGCACTACCGTCTGTAGCGACTTACGGTCGGATGCCGAGCAGCTGCCATAGCAAGCGGTGATGCAACCAGTCAAGATGCTCTCATTGGTGCAGCTGTATAATTTTTTCATGCCAGTTTAAATGTTAATGGGGAAGTGGGAGTACCTCCTGGGAATAAGGTTGAGGGGATACTCTAACTGGACAAGCCACCCTGACCTGGCATTGGAACGGCCTGCTGCAGGAAAAGCTGAGGTTCAGAAAGCAACTGACTACATTACTGGACCTCTGAACATTTGTAAAGCTATTTTTAGATCTAACTCTAAATATGAAACAAAGGCACAATTCCCAACTGCATTTCAAATAAATATGTGTTTGCATTTATGCAGAATGTCAGAATGTGCTAATCAAATCGTTTGATTTTGATATGGAAGGTAATTGAAATTAAGTTAAAACACATCAAACAATATTTTAGGTCCATCAATATCTTGTGTAAATGTGTATAGGAGTTCCATTGGGAGAAGTCTTGAGTACAGTACATATGCAGATTAAAAGGCACTCGACCCCGACCTGTGCAACTGGGTCCTGGACTTTGACGGGACGCCCCCAGGTGGTGAGGGTGGGAAACATCTCCGCCCCGCTGATCCTCAACACTGGGGCCCCACAAAGGAGCATTCTCATCCCTCTCCTGTACTCCCTGTTCACCCATGCCCGCTTGGCCATGCACGCCTCCAACTCAATCATCAAGTTTGCAGACGACACTAGTGGTAGGCTTGATTACCAACAATGACGAGACGGCCTACAGGGAGGAGGTGAGGGCCCTCGGAGTGTGGTGTCAAGAAAATAACCTCACACTCAACGTCAACAAAACAAAGGAGATGATCGTGGACTTCAGGAAACAGCAGAGGGAGCACCCCCCTATCTACATCGACGGGACAGTAGTGGAGAAGGTGGAAAGTTTTAAGTTCCTCGGTGTACACATCACGGACAAACTGAAATGATCCACCCACACAGACAGCGTGGTGAAGAAGGTGCAACAGCACCTCTTCAACTTCAGGAGGCTGAAGAAATTTGGCTTGTCACCAAAAACTCTCAAACTTTTACAGACGCACAATCGAGAGCATCCTGTCGGGCTGTATCACCGCCTGGTACGACAACTTCTCCGCCCACAACCGTAAGGCTCTCCAGAGGGTAGTGAGGTCTGTACAACGCATCACCGGGGGTAAACTACCTGCCCTCCAGAACACCTACACCACCCGATGTCACAGGAAGGCCAAAAAGATCATCAAGTACAACAACCACCCGAGCCACTGCCCGCTCACCCCGCTATCATCCAGAAGGGAGGTCAGTACAGGTGCATCAAAGCTGGGACCGAGAGACTGAAAAACAGCTTCAATCAGACTGTTAAACAGCCATCACTAACATTGAGTGGCTGCTGCCAACGTACTGACTCAAATCTCTAGCCGCTTTAATAATTAAAAGTTGGATGTAATAAATGTATCACTAGTCACTTAACAATGCCACTTTATATAATGTTTACATACCCTACATTACTCATCTCATATGTATATACACTGTAATCTATGCCATCTACTGCATCTTGCCTATGCCGTTTGGCCATCGCTCATCCATATATTTATATGTACATATTCTTATTCATTCCTTTGTTGTTGTGAAATTATTTGATTACTTGTTAGATATTACTGCATGGTCAGAACTAGATGTCACGACTTCTGCCGAAGTTGGTCCCTCTCCTTGTTTGGGCGGCGTTCGGCGGTCGAAGTCACCGACCTTCTAGCCATCACTGTGTAACAGTTGTCGTCGGAAGAAAGAGAGGACCAAGGTGCAGCGTGGTAAGTATTCATTGTAATTTAATAAAGAATGAATACTGAAACAAAAACAATACACGACAAACGAACAGTCCTGAACGGTGCAACAACACACAGAACAGAAAATAAACACCCATGAAACACAGGTGGAAAAGTATGATTCTCAATCAGAGACAACTAACGACACCTGCCTCTGATTGAGAACCATACCAGGCCAAACTCAAAAACCAACATAGAAAAACGAACACAGACAACCCACCCAACTCACGCCCTGACCATACTAAAACAAAGACCTAAATAAAAGAACTAAGGTCAGAACGTGACACACTGATCTTCTTTTCATTTTCCTTTGGTTTTGTCTTGTCTTCCATCACACCTGGTTCCTATCCTATCCCATCCATTACATGTTGTGTATTTAACCCTCTGTTCCCCCTCATGTCCTTGTTGGTGATTGTTTGTTGTAAGTACTTGTGCACGTCTGCTCTGGTGTGCGTCGGGTTATGTACACATTATTTGATTGTTCTGTTTCCCGGTGAGTTTTTTTGTTATTAAACTGTGCCGTTTGGAAACACAGTTTTTGCTCTCCTGCATCTGACTTCTCTGCCGCCAGTACGCACCCCCTTACATTTGAAGCACAAGCATTTCGCTACACTTGTATTAATATCTGCTAACCATGCGTATGTGACCAATAAATTTGATTTGATTTTGGATGAGGATAAGAAAACAGGACTGCCATATTCGAAACAACGTTGCGCAATTGATGTAGGGGAGTCCCAAATAAATATTGAAATGAGAGGAGCACCTAAGTAGGACATGTTTTCCTTGAAGCAATAAGGGACTACATGTGCTATGCTACTTAACGATTATAGCTCCTTGAATCTCTAAATCAATAATCAGAAGATTACTGATGGCAGGCAAAAATGTTTTTGTACCTGTAACCTCCCCCTCTGAAAAAAAGACAGAACTAAATAAAAGTTGGTCACAAATAATAAATAAATACAGGAATACACAACTCCCTGCCTAATCATAGGACCTTGACATACAGTAGGAGGTATAGTGCCTTGTAAAAATATGTGCCCCCTTTCTGATACTCTATTTTTGCATATTTTTGACACAGAATGCCTTCCGGCGCCGACAGAGATGGCCGCCTCGCTTCGCGTTCCTAGGAAACTATGCAGTTTTTTGTTTTTTTACGTGTTATTTCTTACATTAGTACCCCAGGTCATCTTAGGTTTCATTACATACAGTCGAGAAGAACTACTGAATATAAGATCAGCATCAACTCACCATCAGTACGACCAAGAATATGTTTTTCGCGACGCGGATCCTGTGTTCTGCCTTACAAACAGGACAACGGAGTGGATCCTATGCAGCGACCCAAAAAAACGACTCCGAAAGAGAGGGAAACGAGGCGGTCTTCTGGTCAGACTCCGGAGACGGGCACAGCGCGCACCACTCCCTAGCATTCTTCTTGCCAATGTCCAGTCTCTTGACAACAAGGTTGATGAAATCCGAGCAAGGGTAGCATTCCAGAGGGACATCAGAGACTGTAACGTTCTTTGCTTCACGGAAACGTGGCTTACTGGAGAGACGCAATCCGAAGCGGTGCAGCCAACAGGTTTCTCCACGCATCGCGCAGACAGGAAAAAACATCTTTCTGGTAAAAAGAGGGGCGGGGGCGTATGCCTTATGACTAACGTGACATGGTGCGATGAAAGAAACATACAGGAACTCAAATCCTTCTGTTCACCGGATTTAGAATTCCTCACAATCAAATGTAGACCGCATTATCTACCAAGAGAATTCTCTTCGATTATAATCACAGCCGTATATATCCCCCCCCAAGCAGACACATCGATGGCTCTGAACGAACTTTATTTAACTCTCTGCAAACTGGAAACAATTTATCCGGAGGCTGCATTCATTGTAGCTGGGGATTTTAACAAGGCTAATCTGAAAACAAGACTCCCCAAATTTTATCAGCATATCGATTGCGCAACCAGGGGAGGAAAGACCTTGGACCATTGTTACTCTAACTTCCGCGACGCATATAAGGCCCTGCCCCGCCCCCCTTTCGGAAAAGCTGACCACGACTCCATTTTGTTGATCCCTGCCTACAGACAGAAACTAAAACAAGAGGCTCCCACGCTGAGGTCTGTCCAACGCTGGTCCGACCAAGCTGACTCCACACTCCAAGACTGCTTCCATCACGTGGACTGGGAGATGTTTCGTATTGCGTCAGATAACAACATTGACGAATACGCTGATTCGGTGTGCGAGTTCATTAGAACGTGCGTTGAAGATGTCGTTCCCATAGCAACGATTAAAACATTCCCTAACCAGAAACCGTGGATTGATGGCAGCATTCGTGTGAAACTGAAAGCGCGAACCACTGCTTTTAATCAGGGCAAGGTGTCTGGTAACATGACCGAATACAAACAGTGCAGCTATTCCCTCCGCAAGGCTATCAAACAAGCTAAGCGCCAGTACAGAGACAAAGTAGAATCTCAATTCAACGGCTCAGACACAAGAGGCATGTGGCAGGGTCTACAGTCAATCACGGACTACAGGAAGAAACCCAGCCCAGTCACGGACCAGGATGTCTTGCTCCCAGGCAGACTAAATAACTTTTTTGCCCGCTTTGAGGACAATACAGTGCCACTGACACGGCCTGCAACGAAAACATGCGGTCTCTCCTTCACTGCAGCCGAGGTGAGTAAGACATTTAAACGTGTTAACCCTCGCAAGGCTGCAGGCCCAGATGGCATCCCCAGCCGCGCCCTCAGAGCATGCGCAGACCAGCTGGCCGGTGTGTTTACGGACATATTCAATCAATCCCTATACCAGTCTGCTGTTCCCACATGCTTCAAGAGGGCCACCATTGTTCCTGTTCCCAAGAAAGCTAAGGTAACTGAGCTAAATGACTACCGCCCCGTAGCACTCACATCCGTCATCATGAAGTGCTTTGAGAGACTAGTCAAGGACCATATCACCTCCACCCTACCTGACACCCTAGACCACATATGTCAGAGTCAAGGCCCGCGGGCCACATCCGGCCCGCAAGAAGGTTTTTTACGGCCCCTGGGATGATCTTGATTTATTATTAGAACCGGCCCGCAGCAAGCCGGCAGCCCGCAGATCTTTTACACGCACCAATACTACATTTCCCACAATGCAAAGGTGACGCACCGAGCAGTAGGCTGCTTCATTTCAATATTTATTGGCACAGCAGTCGTCAGCATCACAGTAAAATTAACTTTCAGATACCCATCAAAAATGGCAAAACGGAAGGTGGATACTGAGAACCGGGGGTTTCAAACAAGGTGGGAGTCGGAGTATATGTTCACGAAGGTAGCTGGAAAACCTGTGTGTCTTCTGTGTGGAGAAAGTGTGGCGGTACTGAAAGAGTATAATCTGAGACGACATTATGAAACGAAACACGCGGACAAAAACAAGAATATGGACATGGAACAAAGGCTACAAAAGGCAGAGGAATTAAAACGAGGCCTCAAATCTCGACAGGCTCTGTTCAAAAAAGCCAAATCACAAGGCCAGGCTGCTGTCAAGGCCAGTTTTATTTTGGCAGAAGAGATCGCTAAATCAGCCCGGCCATTTACGGAGGGGGATTTCATCAAAAACTGCATGATTAAAGTTTGTGACGAAGTTTGCCCAGAAAAAAGGCAACTCTTTTTAAATGTGAGTCTGAGCAGAAACACCATTGCCGAGAGAGTAGACCAGTTGTCCATCAATCTAAAAGAGCAGCTTGTGAAAAAGGGAAAAGATTTTATTGCATATTCCTTGGCTGTGGATGAGAGCACCGACATTTCTGACATTGCCCAGTTGTCAATTTTCATCCGCGGAGTGGACTCCAGCCTAAGCGTGACAGAGGAGTTTTTGGCTTTACGTCCTATGCATGGCACAACTACGGGGCATGATTTGTATGAAGAGGTGTCAAGATGTGTAAATGAGATGGAGCTGCCTTGGGAAAAACTCGTGGGTTTGACAACCGACGGAGCACCTGCGATGTGTGGACACAGGAGCGGACTGGTGGCGAAGATACGGGAAAAGATGCAAGAGGAAAACGCGACAGGTGAGCTGACAGCTTATCATTGTATCATACACCAGGAAGCGTTGTGCGGTAAAGCCTTGAAAATGGAGCATGTAATGAGCATCATCACGCGCACAGTTAACTTTATCAGAGCCAAAGGTTTGAATCACCGCCAGTTCAAGGCATTTCTGACGGAGTTAGAAACGGAGCATGGTGATTTGCCTTATCACACAGAGGTGCGATGGCTAAGCCAGGGAAAGGTGCTTCAAAGATGTTTCGAGCTTCGTGAGGAGATTTGTCTATTCTTGGACAGCAAAGGGAAAGACACAACACAACTCCGAGACGAAATGTTTCTGTGTGAAATGGCTTTTCTGTGTGACATTACGAGTCATCTGAATGCAATAAACTTGCAGCTGCAGGGTCGGGATCGTGTCATCTCTGATATGTACAGTACAGTGAAGGCATTTAAAACCAAACTGACTCTGTGGGAGACGCAGATGCGGAAAGAAAATTTGAGCCACTTTCCCAGCTGCCAGACCATGAAAGAGAAGCTCTCTACCAGTGCGTTCCCGAGCACACAGTTGGCTGATAAAATAGGTATGCTTACCACTGACTTTCGACGCCGATTTGCTGACTTTGAAGCACAAAAAAGCAGGTTGGAACTGCTCGGTAACCCATTTGCTGTTGACGTGGAAAGCTCACCACCAAACCTCCAAATGGAGTTGATTGACCTCCAATGCAATGATGCACTGAGGGAAAAATATGCGGCAGTGGGTGCTGCGGAGTTTGCCCGTTTCCTCCCCGGCACAATGCCCCAGCTGCGCATCCAGGCTGCTCAAACGTTGTCTATGTTTGGCAGCACATACCTGTGTGAACAACTGTTTTCTTTGATGAACCTGAACAAAACATCACACAGAAGTCGACTTACTGCTGAACACCTCCACTCAATTCTGAGGATTTCTTCAGCTCAGAGCCTTACCCCGAACATTGATGAACTTGTGGAAAAGATGGGACACCACCAAGTATCACCCTCAACCTCAAACAAGTGAACATTACTGTGCAATCACATATTTAGAGTTTTTACTCAGTTCAAGTTTAAAAGTTAAAATTTAATATTTGTTTTCACTGCATGTTACTTCTCCTTAAACAAAGTGTTGTTTTTGATTAATAGATTTTTGCACTTTATTTTTTTGTATTTCAATCCAATTATATTTTAAAAATATTTCAGTTGAGTGGATGATAGAAAATTGCTATTATTGTTTTTTCTTTGAAGTAAATTTAGCCCACTTTTGCTAAAATAGAAAATATAGTCTACTGATGGTGCCTTGAATACCGGTTTCTTTCATTTAATGTTCATGTTATGGGGATATTTATATAAAGGAAATTTGTCTTTTGTGTCTGTTGAAAATTAAAGATTACTGACAGAGCCATAAGAAAATAATGCTTTATTTATCTGATCATATTGTAATATATTTGTTAGGTTTTCAGTAGGTTCAATTAGGTTCACTAGACTATATGCGTCATTTAAAAATTTTTCAATGAACATTCGAACAGTCCGGCCCTCGTCTTGTAGCTGATTTTTTTATTTGGCCCTCCGTCCATTTGACTTTGACACCCCTGCCCTAGACCCACTCCAATTTGCTTACCGCCCAAATAGGTCCACAGACGATGCAATCTCAACCACACTGCACACTGCCCTAACCCATCTGGACAAGAGGAATACCTATGTGAGAATGCTGTTCATCGACTACAGCTCGGCATTCAACACCATAGTACCCTCCAAGCTCGTCATCAAGCTCGAGACCCTGGGTCTCGACCCCGCCCTGTGCAACTGGGTACTGGACTTCCTGACGGGCCGCCCCCAGGTGGTGAGGGTAGGCAACAACATCTCCTCCCCGCTGATCCTCAACACTGGGGCCCCACAAGGTTGCGTTCTGAGCCCTCTCCTGTACTCCCTGTTCACCCACGACTGCGTGGCCACGCACGCCTCCAACTCAATCATCAAGTTTGCGGACAACACAACAGTGGTAGGCTTGATTACCAACAACGATGAGACGGCCTACAGGGAGGAGGTGAGGGCCCTCGGAGTGTGGTGTCAGGAAAACAACCTCACACTCAACGTCAACAAAACTAAGGAGATGATTGTGGACTTCAGGAAACAGCAGAGGGAACACCCCCCTATCCACATCGATGGAACAGTAGTGGAGAGGGTAGCAAGTTTTAAGTTCCTCGGCATACACATCACAGACAAACTGAATTGGTCCACTCACACAGACAGCATCGTGAAGAAGGCGCAGCAGCGCCTCTTCAACCTCAGGAGGCTGAAGAAATTCGGCTTGTCACCAAAAGCACTCACAAACTTCTACAGATGCACAATCGAGAGCATCCTGGCGGGCTGTATCACCGCCTGGTATGGCAACTGCACCGCCCTCAACCGTAAGGCTCTTCAGAGGGTAGTGAGGTCTGCACAACGCATCACCGGGGGCAAACTACCTGCCCTCCAGGACACCTACACCACCCGATGTCACAGGAAGGCCATAAAGATCATCAAGGACATCAACCACCCGAGCCACTGCCTGTTCACCCCGCTATCATCCAGAAGGCGAGGTCAGTACAGGTGCATCAAAGCTGGGACCGAGAGACTGAAAAACAGCTTCTATCTCAAGGCCATCAGACTGTTAATCAGCCACCACTAACACTGAGTGGCTGCTGCCAACACACTGACACTGACTCAACTCCAGCCACTTTAATAATGGGAATTGATGGGAAATGATGTAAATATATCACTAGCCACTTTAAACAATGCTACCTTATATAAATGTTACTTACCCTACATTATTCATCTCATACGCATACGTATATACTGTACTCTATATCATCGACGGTATCCTTATGTAATACATGTATCACTAGCCACTTTATACTATACTATGCCACTTGTTTACATACTCATCTCATTTGTACATACTGTACCCGATACCATCTACTGTATCTTGCCTATGCTGCTCTGTACCATCACTCATTCATATATCCTTATGTACATATTCTTTATCCCCTTACACTGTGTACAAGACAGTAGTTTTGGAATTGTTAGTTAGATTACTTGTTATTACTGCATTGTCGGAACTAGAAGCACAAGCATTTCGCTACACTCGCATTAACATCTGCTAACCATGTGTATGTGACAAATAAAATTTGATTTGATTTGATTTGATATTCAACCAAAACTTAATATTTGATAAAGGGAACCTGAGTTTGCAAATAACAAAACAAAATGTATTCTTATTTTATTTATTTAATTAACCAAGTTATGCAACACCCAACTGTGTGGGAAAAGTCTTGCATGCAGAACTTTAACTCAGTGACATTTGTGGGTTTTCAAACGTGAAATGCTCGTTTCAAGTCCTGCCACAACATCTCAATTGGGATTAGGTCTGCACTTTGACTAGGCCATTCCAAAACTTCAAATTTGTAGCTTTTTAACCATTTTCATGTAGATTTGATTGTGTTTTGGATTATTGTCTTGCTGCATGACCCAGCAGCGCTTCAGCTCACAGATGGATGAGCTGACATTCTCCTGTAGAATTCTCTGATACGGAGCATAAATCCGTTTCTTCTATTAAGGCCAGTCGCCCAGGACCTGAAGTAGCAAAGTATCCCCAAACCATCACACTACCACCACCATGCTTGACCATTTTCTATCAGGTTCTTGCTGTGGAATGCAGTGTTTGGTTTTCGCCAGACATAACATCTCATCCAAAAAGTTGATTTAAGTTTGCCTAAAAGCACCTGGACGATCATCAAGACTCTTGGAAGAATGTCCGATGTACTGATAAGTCGAAAGTTTAACTTTTTGGATGACATGGGTCCCATTATGCTCATGCCTGTCGAAAACCAAACACTGTACAAGCAGCGCTGGGTTTGAGTCATTGCAGGTAAAGGCGGCACAACCAGTTATTGAGTGTAAATGGCAATTACTAATTTCATTTATTTCATAAAGTTATGCAACATCCAATGCCACTGTGTGAAAAAGTATGTCATTTTTGTGTTATTTGTTCACTCAGGTTCTCTTTATCTAATAGCATTCAATATCAAACATATGCAAAAGTTGAGAAAATTAGAAAGGGGGCAAATACTTGTATATTAAATCAGTGTCCAGTGTAATCCCCAATCATCAATCACTACAGATTGGCATTGGGAGTATTAATGGTTGCAATTAAAAAGCAACTATCCCAGTTTGCTCATAATGAAAAAACATATTTTTTTACAACAATTTACTCTAACTTATTTGCTGACATTAGTTATGTAAAGAGCAAATTTGTATTTGTGCAACAGACAAGCTTTAGCCGCAACCTACAATTATTCCCCTGGCCCAAAAAAAATAGATTATCCACAAGAATGTAGTCCTACTCTACCTCTACCCAGGTATGTTGATTTGGAACTGCAGACTAGGGCTGGCTGCTATAGGACCTGAGAGCTGGTTTATGTAATAGTGTGGTCTAAACTGAGTAATCACTCTGAAGAGTGATGAAGAGCCTTTACACACCCTACCCCCACCTGACCATTATAATCATCATCCCCTCCACCTAGCATACCACGGCATTTCCCGACCCACGCCACCGTGCACTACTGACCTTACACACGTCAGCCGTTGCCAGGGCAGTGTTGATGAATTTCCTGATTGTGTGGTGTACATAAAGGGGAGTGGGATCAGGAGGGCAGTAGTCAAGTTCCCCCAATCATCATCATCATCCTCACCATCATCTCTGCAGGCCTCATGAGGACCTAATCTATGGTCTTGTTTTAGTGGCCACTTCATTATTTGGATTGACTTAAGGGCTCTCATGAACTGAGGATGTCATCATGGAATATGGATACTTTGGGGAGCTCTATGGCAGCTGCAAACACTTGATTAGAAACACTGAGACAGCAGCCAAATTGACTATACGGAGGCCATTGAGCATTAGTGCCTTAGGTGTCTGTGGGTACAGATTGACTATGGAGACGTGTCGATAAACAGGCTTCATGGATCACAATGGAACAGTGTAAAACAATAAAATCACCTCATCTGGGTTGTTTACTGTGGAGTGTGTACCAACATGTCAAAAACCCTGCTAATTTATTAACCTGCATTCTCACACATGGTAACAGAGATCTGTACATTCACACATACACCCACACAAACGTCATAAACAAAGGCTTAGGCCAAGTCTACATTCATGCTATGTCCGTTTGTTCTGTATGGCTGCCTCTCCCTTTTAATGGCAGTGTTGCATCTGTCAACCAGAGGATCAGCGGTTCATATATTTTGGAGTGGGTTGCTGAATTCTCTGTCAGATTCCACAGGAAACGATGTGCTTTTCTTTCATGCAGCATGGTTATCGGTTTTCAACAAACTCCTGGAATAAAAGAGGCGTTTGACACTGGTTGGGTAGTCATGCGATGGTCAAAATGTTTCAGTGAAGAAAAGAGGTAATTTGAGTTCTTCCCTTTCCAGCAAATATACCATCTCTGCATCCAAAAACACACTGATCTTTCAATTAAGCATAAAATGGACTGCATCCAGAACAACAAATCAACTGTTGTATTAAATTGAGCTGTGCAATTGTGAAGCCATTGTCTATTGTCTTTACACAGGCAGGGATGTTATTAGCATACTCTGCAGAACATGTGCATGGAATCGCTCTGTGCAGAAGCATTGTCTTATTCATTTATTAATAATTTCTTCATTCAGCTGTGTTTTTTCCACTGCCTTCCCATAACTATGGCAACCAGTGCAGTCTTGCAGAGTCTGGGTCTATTGTGAGATTTAAAAATATACATCAACAGATATACAGTGCCTTCAGAAAGTGTTCATACCCCTTGACTTTTCCACATTTGTTATGTTACAGCCTTATTCCAAAATGTTTCTTCATCAATCTATACACAATACCCGATAATGACAAAGTGAAAACAGGCTATACATTTTTGCAAATGTATATATATATAAAAAATAAACTGAAATAACTTAAACATAAATATTCAGACCCATTGCTGTGAAGCTCAAAATTGAGCTCAGGTGCATCCTGTTTCCATTGATCATCCTTGAGCTGTTTCTACAACGTCATTGGAGTCCACCTGTGATAAATTACATTTATATGATTTGGAAAGGCATACATACGTCTGTCTATATAAGGTACCACAGGTCACTCTGACAGAGCTCCATTCCTCTGCAGAGATGAAGAACCTTCCAGAAGGACAACCATTTCTCCAGCAATCTGGCCTTTATGGTAGAGCGGCCAGACGTAAGCCACTCCTCAGTAAAAAGCACGACAGCCTGCTTGGAGTTTGCCAAAAAGGCACCTAAAGGACTCTCAGACCATGAGAAACAAGATTCTCTGGTCTGATGAAACCAAGATGGAACTCTTTGGCCTGAATTCCAAGTGTCACGTCTGGAGGAAATCTGGTACCATTCCCATGGTGAAGCATGGTGTTGGCAGCATCATGCTGTGGTAATGTTTTTCAGCGGCAGGGACTGGGAGAGTAGTCAGGATCAAGGGAAAGATGAACAGAGCAAAGTACAGAGAGATCCTTGATGAAAACCTTCTCCAGAGTGCTCAGAACCTCAGACTGGGGTGAAGGTTGACCTTCCAACAGAACAACGACCCTAAGCACACAGCCAAGACAACACAGGAGTGTCTGAATGTCCTTGAGTGGACCAGCCAGAGCTCGGACTTGAACCCAATCGAACATTTCTGGAGAGACCTGAAAATTGCTGTGCAGCGATGCTCACCATCCAACCTGACAGAGCTTGAGAGGATCTGCAGAGAACAATGGGAGAATCTCCCCAAATACAGCTGTGCCAAGCAAGTAGCGTCATAGCTAAGAAGACTAAAGGCTGTAATTACTTATGTAAATGTCATATTTCCATTTTATTTTTAATACATTTGCAAAAAAATATTACCTGTTTTTGCATTGTCAGTATGGGGTTTTGTGTGTAGATTGATGAGAAGAAAAAACATGAATACTTTTTAGAATAAGACTAATGTATACTAAAAAGTCAAGGGGTTTGAAAACTTTCCGAATGCACTAAGTTCTCACACCCCCGAGTCAATACTTTTTAGAAGCATCTTTTGCGGTGATTACAGCTTTGAGTCATCTTGGGAATGTCTATCAGTTTTCCTCATCTGGATTTGAGGATTTTTCCCCCATTCTCAAGCTCTGTTAAGGTTCGATGAGGAACACCAATCTTTAGGTCTTTCCACAGATTTTCATTGGGATTTAATTCTGGTCATTGGCTGGGCCACTCAAGGCCTTTCACATTCTTGATCCGAAGCCATTCCAGCATTATTGTGGCTGTATACTTGGGGTCATTGTCCTGTTGGAACATCTAAGTTCATTTGCACTCTGAAGCAGGTTCTCATCAAGGATTTGTCTGCATTTGGCTACATGCATTGTTCCCTCTATCCTTATCAGTCTCCCAGTCCCTGCCGATGAAAAGCATCCACATAGCATGATGTTGCCATCACCACGCTTCATGGTAGGGGTGGTGTTAGACGGGTGATTAGCTGTGCCTGGTTTTCTCCAGATATAGCATTTTGCATCCAAGTCAAAGTGTTGTCTCATCAGACCACATAATAGTTTGCCTTATGATCTCAGTCTTTCACATGCCTTTTTGCAACCGCCTTTTTCTCAGTTGTGGCTTCCGTCTGGTCACTCTCCCATAAATCCCAGATTGGTAAAGCGCTGTAGAGACTTGTCCTTCTGGCAGGTTCCCCCATCTCAACCAACGAACTCTGTGCTCTATAGTTCTGTCAAAATAAACCCCCACTTCCCTCAATTCAACTAACAAACATGCAATCTTTGGACAATAAAATGGACAAGTTATTGGGAAGATTAAACTAACAATGGGACAAAAACTAACATCTTATGCTTCACTGAGTCGTGGCTGAACGAAGACAATATAAACATACAGCTGGCTGGTTATACGATGTACCGTCAGGATAGAACAGAGGCGTCTGGTAAGGGGCGGCTGTCTATATATTTTTTGTTAACAACAGCTGGTGCACGATATCTAAGGAAGTCTCGAGCTATTGCTCACCTGAGGTAGAGTTTCTCATGATAAGCTGCAGACCACATGACCTACTGAGAGTGTTTTTATCTATATTCTCTGTAGCCATTTACATACCACCACAGTCAGAGGCTGGCACTAAGATAGCATTGAATGCAGGGTAACTTAAAATCAGTTTTACCAAATTTCTATCAGCAACTAGAGGGAAAATAACTCCATACACAAAGATGCATACAAAACTCTCCTGCGCCCTCCATTTGGCAAATCTGACCATAATTCGATCCTCCTGATTACAAGCAAAAAATAAAGTAGTAAGCACCAGTGACTAGATCAATAAAAAAGTGGTCAGATGAAGCAGATGCTAAGCTACAGGACTGTTTTGCTAGCACAGACTGGACTATGTTCCGGATTCCTCCAATGATATTGAGGAGTACACCACATCTGTCATTAGCTTCATCAATAAGTGCACCGATGACGTCGTCCCCACAGTGACCATACGTACATACACCAACCAGAAGCCATGGATTACAAGCAGCATCCGCACTGAGCTAAAGGCTAGAACTGCCTCTTTCAAGGAGCGGGACTCTAACCCGGAAGCTTATAAGAAATCCTGCTATGCCCTCCAACGAACCATCAAACAGGCAAAGTGTCAATACAGGACTAAGACCGAGTCGTACTACACCGGCTCTGACACTCGTCGGATGTGGCAGGGACTGAAAACCATTACAGACTACAAAAGGGAAGCCCAGCAGAGAGCTGCCCAGTGACACAAGCCTACCGGACGAGCTAAATAACTTCTATGCTCGCTTCGAGGCAAATAACAGAAACACGCATGAGAGCACCAGCTGTACCGGAAGACTGTGTGAACACCCTCTCCGCAGCCGATGTAAGACCTTTAAACAGGTCAACATTTACAAGGCCGCAGGGCCAGACGATTACCAGGACGTGTACTCTGCGCATATGCTGACCAACTGGCAAGTGCCTTCACAGACATTTTCAACCTCTCCCTGTCAGTCTGCAATACCAACATGTTTTAAGCAGACCACCATAGTGCCTGTGCCCAAAAACACTGAGGTAACCTGCCTAAATGACTACTGACCCGTAGCACTCATGTCTGTAGCAATGAAGTGCTTTGAAAGGCTGGTCATGGATCACATCAACACCCTTATCCCAGAACCCCTAGACACACTCCAATTTGCATACCACCCCAACAGATCCACAGATGATGCCGTCTCTATTGCACTCCACACTGCCCTTCCTCACCTGGACAAAAGGACCACCTATGTGAGAATGCTATTCATTGACTACAGCTCAGCGTTCTACACCATAGTGCCCTCAAAGCTCATCACTAAGCTAAGGACCCTGGGACTAAACACCTCCCTCTGCAACTGGATCCTGGACTTCCTGACGGGCCGCCCCCAGGTGGTAAGGGTAGGTAACAACACATCCGCCAGGCTGATCCACAACACAGTGGCCCCTCAGGGGTGCGTGCTTAGCCCCTTCCTGTACTCCCTGTTCACTCATGACTGCATGGCCAGGCATGACTCCAACACCATCATTAAATTTGCCGATGACACAACAGTGGTAGGCCTGATCACTGACAACGACGAGACAGTCTTTAGGGAGGAGGTCAGAGACCAGGCCATGTGGCAAGGACAACAACCTATCCCTCAACGTGATCAAGACAAAGGAGATGATTGTGGACTACAGGAAAAAGAGGACCGAGCACGCTGCCATTCTCATCGACAGGGCTACAGTGTAGCAGGTTTAGAGCTTCACGTTCCTTGGTGTCCACATCACCAACAAACAAACATGGTCCAACATACCATGACAGTTGTGAAGCGGGCACGAAAAAACCTATTTCCCCTCAGGAGACTGAAAAGATTTGGCATGGGTCCTCAAAACGTTCTACAGTTGCACCATCGAGAGCATTCTGACTGGTTGCATCACTGCCTGGTATGGCAACTGCTCGGCCTCTGACCGCAAGGCACTACAGAGGGTAGTGCGAACGGCCCAGTACATCACTAGGGCCAAGCTTCCTGCCATCCAGAACCTCTATACCAGAGGAAGGCTCTAAAAATGGTCAAAGACTCCAGCCACCCTAGCCATAGACTGTTCTCTCTGCTACCACACTGCTAGCGGTACCGGAGCGCCAAGTCTAGGTCCAAGAGGCTTCTAAACAGCTTCTACCCCCAAGCCATAAGACTCCTGAACATCTAGTCAAATGGCTACCCAGACTATTTGCATTGCCCCCCACCCTTCCTCTCTCCACACCACTGCCACTCTCTGCTGTCATCTATGCATAGTCACTTTAACTCTACCTGCACATACATAGTACCTCAACTAACCGGTGCCCCCGCACATTGACTCTGTACCGGCACCCCCCTCCCTGTATGTATTGTTATTTTTTACTGCTGCTCTTTAATTACTTGTTACTTTTATCTCATATTCTTATTCATATTTTCTGAAACTGCTCTGTTGGTTAGGGGCTCGTAAGTAAGCATTTTACTGTAAGGTATTCTGTTGCATTCGGCGCATGTGACTAATACAATTTGATTTGATTTGTGTCTGGTCATTGGGTTCTTGGATACCTCTCTGACCAAGGCCTTTTTGCCCAGTTTCATCGGCCGGCCAGCTCAAGGCAGTCTGAGTAGTTCCATATTTTTTATTTTTTTATTTCCCAATGATGTTCCACCACACTTTCTCCCTCACCTCAAACTTTCCAAATGCCAGTTGTTTTTCGGTTACAGCTCATGAAGTATGCTTCATCACCTTCTCACCCCCGCCCCCTCGGTCTTTCCAGAGCACACGCTGATGCTGTAACTAGCAAATTGGTTGTCTCTTCTCTCTCAGTCACGTGCTGCATTCTGTTATGTGAATGATTTTCTGAGCCTTGGATACAGCCAGCATTGCTCCAAACGCACATCACTTGTTCACTTAAAGCCAGTAGTGATCCAAAGCCCCACCCCCCGCCCAAAAATCTCTCATCAGATCTACAAATATCACATAAATCACCTATTTTGGATTAAAAATTGCAAAGATTGCCAAAAGGTGACTGGTTTGCAACCCTGTTTAATACATTTGCAAAATTTTCAAAAAACACGTTTTCACTTCGTCATTATGGGGTAATGTGTGTAGATCAGTGAGAGAAAACAAATCAGTTTAATCCATTTTGGCACTATCTAACAGCAGATGTTCACATCTTTTGTCAGTATGAAGGCAGTCAATGGAGAGGCTCTTATCTCCTTGAAAAAAACCTACAGACAATCTACCCACTAAAAAATGTCAACGGCATCTCACCACCTACCATCTGCTCTTAATGCAGACAGTGTGTGGGGAGCAGCAAGCAGGCCACTTTAACATCCACATGCTGATCTATTTCAACACCCTACACTCTGTCTATTTTTTGCTGCTCGATTCATGTTTACATCCCACAACTCCTTGAGTTTTGTCTTACGCTTCAATGGTTCCATCGTGTATGTCTTCATCAGATCGTTGAGCAGTAAGATGCAGTGGAAAAGGGAAATACGTCAGTGTTGTGGTCCAAGTAAAGAAGCCTTGAAGCACGTAAGCCCAGGCTTGAGTATGTCGTTGGTATTTAGAGGCCTGAAGGTGCATTCCTCCCAATGTAGCATCCCTCCCAATGTAGCATCCCTCCCAATGTAGCATCCCTCCCAATGTAGCATCCCTCCCAATGTAGCATCCCTCCCAATGTAGCATCCCTCCCAAAGTTGTTTTATTTTTTATTTTACCAGGTAAGTTTACTGAGAACACATTCTCATTTACAGCAATGACCTGGAGAATAGTTACAGGGGAGAGGAAAGGGATGAATGAGCCATTTGTAAGCTGGGGATGATTAGGTGACTGCGATGGACAGCTTGGGAATTTAGCCAAGGCCACCGGGGTTAACACCCCTACTCTTACAATAAGTGCCATGGGATCTTTAGTCACCACAGAGAGTCAGGACACCTGTTTAACGTCCCATCCGAAAGACAGCACCCTACCCTGGGGCATTGGGATATTATTTAATTTTTTTTAGAGCTGAGGAAAGAGTGCCTCCTATTGGCCCTCCAACACCACTTCCAGCAGCATCGGGTAACCCATCTAGGGACTGACCAGAACCAACCCTGCTTAGCTTCAGCTTTGTTTCTGTTACCTCTGAAAGCTTTGTTGTCCCGCTTAATGAAATCGGGAAGGGGACTTTGGATTGGCCAGATGGTGGCGCAATAACAAGTGATTGAAAATGCTAACTTTCAAAGGTCGCACCCTCTGACCTAAAGTCATGAAATTAAATACCTAGGTCCCTCTCCTCACAAGGAACTAATTTGCCTCATGGAACCATGTCTGTCATGATGAAATTTCCGCCATTTAGAATTTTGTGAAAAACGCTAGTCCTCTGGCACTTCATGACCGATCTGCATGAAACTTGATGTGTGGCATCTATGGACAAAGGTCTCAAAGCAATATTTTCCAGACTAGTACCTAAAACAAAATGACCAATAAACATTTATGTTGGCATGGTCTGGCACATAAATGCATATACAGTGCCTTGCGAAAGTATTCGGCCCCCTTGAACTTTGCGACCTTTTGCCACATTTCAGGCTTCAAACATAAAGATATAAAACTGTATTTTTTGTGAAGAATCAACAAGTGGGACACAATCATGAAGTGGAACGACATTTATTGGATATTTCAAACTTTTTTAACAAATCAAAAACTGAAAATTTGGGCGTGCAAAATTATTCAGCCCCTTTACTTTCAGTGCAGCAAACTCTCTCCAGAAGTTCAGTGAGGATCTCTGAATGATCCAATGTTGACCTAAATGACTAATGATGATAAATACAATCCACCTGTGTGTAATCAAGTCTCTGTATAAATGCACCTGCACTGTGATAGTCTCAGAGGTCCGTTAAAAGCGCAGAGAGCATCATGAAGAACAAGGAACACACCAGGCAGGTCCGAGATACTGTTGTGAAGAAGTTTAAAGCCGGATTTGGATACAAAAATATTTCCCAAGCTTTAAACATCCCAAGGAGCACTGTGCAAGCGATAATATTGAAATGGAAGGAGTATCAGACCACTGCAAATCTACCAAGACCTGGCCGTCCCTCTAAACTTTCAACTCATACAAGGAGAAGACTGATCAGAGATGCAGCCAAGAGGCCCATGATCACTCTGGATGAACTGCAGAGATCTACAGCTGAGGTGGGAGACTCTGTCCATAGGACAACAATCAGTCGTATATTGCACAAATCTGGCCTTTATGGAAGAGTGGCAAGAAGAAAGCCATTTCTTAAAGATATCCATAAAAAGTGTCGTTTAAAGTTTGCCACAAGCCACCTGGGAGACACACCAAACATGTGGAAGAAGGTGCTCTGGTCAGATGAAACTAAAATTGAACTTTTTGGCAACAATGCAAAACGTTATGTTTGGCGTAAAAGCAACACAGCTCATCACACTGAACACACCATCCCCACTGTCAAACATGGTGGTGGCAGCATCATGGTTTGGGCCTGCTTTTCTTCAGCAGGGACAGGGAAGATGGTTAAAATTGATGGGAAGATGGATGGAGCCAAATACAGGACCATTCTGTAAGAAAACCTGATGGAGTCTGCAAAAGACCTGAGACTGGGACGGAGATTTGTCTTCCAACAAGACAATGATCTAAAACATAAAGCAAAATCTACAATGGAATGGTTCAAAAATAAACATATCCAGGTGTTAGAATGGCCAAGTCAAAGTCCAGACCTGAATCCAATCGAGAATCTGTGGAAAGAACTGAAAACTGCTGTTCACAAATGCTCTCCATCCAACCTCACTGAGCTCGAGCTGTTTTGCAAGGAGGAATGGGAAAAAAATTCAGTATCTCGATGTGCAAAACTGATAGAGACATACCCCAAGCGACTTACAGCTGTAATCGCAGCAAAAGGTGGTGCTACAAAGTATTAACTTAAGGGGGCTGAATAATTTTGCACGCCCAATTTTTCAGTTTTTGATTTGTTAAAAAAGTTTGAAATATCCAATAAATGTCGTTCCACTTCATGATTGTGTCCCACTTGTTGTTGATTCTTCACAAAAAATACAGTTTTATATCTTTATGTTTGAAGCCTGAAATGTGGCAAAAGGTCGCAAAGTTCAAGGGGGCCGAATACTTTCGCAAGGCACTGTAAATCATTCACAGATATTCGTATTGTAACATTTTGGTACACATATTGCAAACACTGTCAATACAACATATGCAAGAATATCCATTTTGACTTTTGTGTTCACTTACCATGTTCACCACAAGGTGTCACTGTTTGAAAGGTCAAGGTTAAACACTTGTAAGGCTAAAGATGTGAAACAAGGGATACGGAAAGCCACGTTAAAACGTACGTCTACGCTTGGACCTCTGTTACTGAGTAAAATCTTCAGTTACTACTACACAACAACTGGCGACGAGATGGCTGGGCTTGCTCCTCTCCCACCTGCTTACTTACCTTGCCCGGGAGAGCCATTTACCATTTTTTACATAGCTCAAAACGTTAGAGAATTACCTGCTTGTGATAAATGCAACAAGGTAAGCATGGCCTGAAACTCCGAAAGCGGGCTACACTACTGTGCTGCCTCAGAACTAAACCCTGTCAAATACAGGTACAACATATTAGTGTCTCCAGAAGTGATTCACACCCCTTAACGTTTTTCACATTTTGTTGTGTACAACCAACATGTAAAATTGCTTCAGTTGAGATTGTGTCACTGGCCTACACACAATAACCCATAATATAATTTTTTTTTTTAAACAAATGAATTAAAAAAATGTAAAACTGAAACATCTTCAACCCCTTAGTTATGGCAAGCCTAACTACATTCAGTGGTAAACAATAAGTTACATGAACTCCCTGTGTGTGCAATGCTAGTGTTTAACAAGAGTTTTGAATGACCACCTCATACCTACAATTATCTGTTAGGTCTCTCAGTCGAGCAGTGAATTTCAAACAGATTCAACTACAAAGACCAGCAAGGTTTTCCAATTCCTCGCAAAGGGCACGTATTTGTAGATGGGTAAAGAAAAAGCAGACCTTGAATATCCTTTTGAGCATGGTGAAGTTATAACACTTTAGTGTATCAATACACCCAATCACTACAAAGATACAGGCGTCCTTCCTAACTCAGTTGCAATAAAGGCACTTAAGTAAAACTTCAAAACATATGGCAAAGAAATGAACTTTGATGTACTTGTTACCATTCTACGGATTCCGCTCCAGTCATTAGAACAAGCCCATTCACCCCAATTAAGGTGCCACAAACCTCCTGTGCTACCCATAACATGATGTAGCCGCCACCATGCTTGAAAATATGAAGTGTGGTACTCAGTGACGTGGTGTTTGCCCCAAACATAACGCTTTCCATTTGATGCCTTTCCATTTGCTCCATTCCGACCATTGTTATGTGCTGCAGCCTCCGGTGATAAGTATGCTTGTCATCTGCAAGAAGTAGGTCGTTTTTGAGGATAAAAGAAACGGAATAGAACTAAGCACAGGCAGAATCCTGGAGAAAAACCTGGTTCCGTCTGCTTTCCAACAGACAGAGACAAATTCACCTTTCAGTAGGACAATAAACTAAAACACAAGGCAAAACACAGAACAGAGTTGCTTACCAACAGGACATTGAATGTTCTTGAGTTGCCTAGTTACAATTGACTTTAAAATGGCTTGAAAATCTATGGCAAGGCTTGAAAATGGCTGTCTAGCAATGAAAACGTTTCACTTTGTCATTATGGGGTATTGTGTGTAGATGGGTGAGATAAATACAAATTGAATTCAGGCTGTAATACAACAAAATGTGGAATAAGGGAGTCTTGTGAGCACAAAGTATTTTTCAAAATACACAAATCTTTCAACATGTACCTGGCAAGACGCAGCTACTGCTCAAGTTTGGTGTCGCTTGGGGTGTCCACAGTCCTATTTATTAATGTGTGTCCCAAGGAAAAAAGATGGTGTTTAAAGAATACTCACTGCGTGTAAGTATTTTATGTTCTACTTTAACTTCAGGCTATAGTTGATTTGTCAAAAAGCAAGAACGTTTCCTGGTCTATTTCTTCTAGTGTGAAAGAGAAAGAGTCAGTTGCACAACTGAATGCATTCAACCGAAATGTGTCTTCCTCATTTAACCCAACCCCTCTGAATCAAAGAGGCGCAAGGGGACTGCCTTAAATCGACATCTTCTGTGGAGCAGTTGTTGTTGGGGATTAACTGCCTTACTCAAGGGCAGAACGGTATATTTTTTCCACCTTCTTGGCTCGGGGAATTGAACCAGCAACCTTTCAGTTAACCGCTAGGCTTAACTGCTAGGGGGGAGATTTTAGGGATAGTTATACCTACATTTCTCAATTACATACTGTGAGGATGGAAGGGTTGATAAGCCAGTTCAAAAGGTTGAACAAAGGCAAGGGAGTGAGGAAAGAGCTAAATTAATAGGGGTGGCAGTAGCTTCGAGGTTAGAAAGGAAGGTGATAACTGGTGGGTTATCAGTTCGAACCCCTAGCTGCCTGTGGGGAAATCTGCAGGGAGTGATCTGACATGCAGAGGCTTACGAGCTAGAACAGTGACCAACCAGTGTGTCAGGTTGGTCACTGTGACAGAATCTGTGCAAATGAACATTAAAGCAAGTATGGTAAAAATGAAGGCCAGACTAACTGTGCATGTAATCAGAGTAGGTTGGTGGGATGAGCTATAGGAGGAAGGGCTCATTGTAATGGTAGGAATGGAATATGGAAGAGTCAAACGTGGTTTCTATGTTTGATGTGTTAAATACTGTTATATTTATTACATTTCAATGAGCCTATCCTCCTATAGCTCCTCCCACCAGCCTCCTCTGCATGTAATTATCTAGTGGCTGCATGGGACCGATAGACTGAAAAACAGCTTCTATCTCAAAAATGTTGAAAAATACGACAGCTAATGTTAGCTAGGTACACGCCGCTAGATTGAAACTGGTATCAACAATTATCTGAGAACTGTACTATCCGCCACCAGTGTCTGCATCTGGGTCTTATCCTGAGTCGTCATTAAAGCTGCCACTCTCAGAAACCATTGAAAACCAGTAGCTACAGTGACGCCAGAAATAGAATCTCAACATGTAAAGTGTTAGTCCCATGTTACATGAGCTGAAATAAAATATCACATAGAAAAACACACGAAAATCTTATTTCTCAAAAAGATTCGTGCAGAAATGTGTTTACATCCATGTTAGTGAGCATTTCTCCTTTGCCAAGATAATCCCTCCAATGAAAGACCTAATTGTTACCAATAATGAATGTATGGGCTATTTATGAGAATAAGACCTGTATTTGCTTACCATCTCAATCTTGAAGATAAATGAGTGCATCACTCAAAAGAAGTGTTATGAATGAGTCCACCACAAACATATTTCCATCCTCCTCCCAATAAAGCATCTTCCAACCCCAAGGGTTCACAAAAATGTTGAAAAATATGTTAAAATATGTTAGCTAGGTACACGCCGCTAGATTGAAACTGGTATCAACAAAATATAGCTTGGTTTCCATTTTCCAAAAGATTTTTCTCATCCCCCTGATTGGTCATCAACGGTTACTGGTCTTGGAACTCGTGTTCACAAGTAGAAGCTTCTGTTCAACGGTGTGCCACTATTGGCACTAATATTATTTTGCAGGAATTTTGTCCAGATTTTCAAGAATGACTGAATTGCTTCGTCTTGCTTCTCTTTTTGGCTGGATGCTAGTTTCACCATGACACCATTTATTTTATGCCTGCTATGCCAGGTTACCATAGCACGAACAGTGGCGATACGTTGGCACGTGAGTATTATTAGAATAACGGTTGTCAAATATGAGTAAATTATTGAATTATATCCAGCTGTTTTCATTGACACAAGACAGTTCAATGGAAATGCACCGTAGCAGGCAATTGTCATCTATTTTCTATGTGATCCTTCTAAATTTCGAAAAGAAACTCACTGGACAAGTTAATGGAAACATAGCTACTGAGCAGTTGGACAGCCTGGGGGATAAACAGTATAACATGGCCGGGGGACTGGGAGAAACTGCACAGTCACAAAGGCCAGCATAATTGGAGGACAGTTCTACATTTCAAAAATATCTTGGTAGTACAAATGTTCTAATCATGTCCTATCCACATAACAGGTGGGACCTTTTTGAATGTCCACCAATAAAGGGCGATAATGACGAGTTAATTAAATGACCTGTTATCCCCTTTAAGGCGGCTGCAACTGGGCATTTTAGAAGACTACGATGGGGACTACACAATTTGCCATATCCCTTTGGTGTCCATGAAATCTTTGATCGTTTGAAAATGTGTTTCCTCAGGTCAAGTATGCAGACATTTGCACATCTCCAGTCAGAACAGAACATGTCTGAACTTCTTCCTCCTTGCATATTTTCCAGCTTGTTCCCGCATCGCCTTCAGTTGTTTTCCTTACTAATAATTACTGTGTGCGCTCCTATCAAAGTAAGGGCCTTATTACCTTATAATAGTTAGTTTATCCTGGTGTCAGTTCCACTGTAGCACACCGTATTTATGTATGGAGTACAATGTATTGTGTGTGTATTCCTTTATAACCGCGGACACACGAGGTACTGATTTCATAACCTTTATGGTGTTATACTCAATTGTGTTTATATAGTACAAATGTTCTATTAGTTCTGTAGAACAATGCTCATAGCGTCAAATAAGTATTAGCTTGTCTTGTATCCTTGGAAGCTGCCCTGGCCTTATGACCATTGCATTAGCCTGTGTATACATTTGGACAGCATAGTTCTGCCCTGACCCCATGTGAAGCTATTCAGTTATGTTGCTTGTAATATTGTTTTGCTATATCCCTTATAATTTTTGTATAATTACTAATAATTCCTCTTTATTCTGCATTTTCAGAAACCACACACATTATTGAACATAACTGAAACTGGACATCTTTCGTGCCAAAGATTAACAGCTTCTGCATGCTAGCAACATACTGTTTGGAGAGGCAGTAAGGAGGATGGGGGAGTGGAGGTGATGAGGGAGTGGGGAGGTGGGTGAGATTGTCAATATACACAATTGCATAATGGAACTGTATGTTCAATTACAAAAATCTTGTTCAGTAATTATCTCACTTATTAGCTGGCAGTGAACTACAGTATGTGGCCATTGAGGACCGCAGTGTTGATCAGATGGAAAAATGTCTTATACCACTTGGTTTTCCGAGCGTGTGTCACAAAGCGTGTCACATCATGTCATGTCCGCGTGTCACATCATGTCCGCGTGTCACATCATGTCCGCCTTATCCACTGCCCCCATTATGTGATTATAGTCAAGTGGTCCACCATTTCTGTGGCTCCCTCTTCTCCTGTAGCTCCAAGGCATAGCGATTGGTCTCCTCCACTATGTCTCTCACCAGCTCCTCTGTCAGAAACAGCTTGAGGCACTCTGCCTCAGAGGGAGATGTCAAAGGGCTTTGAACTCCAGTCTGGGACTACAAGCCAAACAGCAGGGCCAAGAGAGCTGAACTGGCTGGTGGCCTTCCAGGTATCGCAGACCTTCCATACTACACCCACTTTTGGTGTGCCTCCATCACCACCAGTATCTTCAGAGTGACCTGGGAATTTGTCGGTGGGCAAGGGGTCCTCAGATTCAAGGTTCTCAATGGCCACAAGGTTGGGGAGCAGCTCTTCACAGTCACTGACAGAATCTTCAGTCATAGTTCTTTATTTAGCATTTGATTCACGTTTAAGTGCTGGTGACAAATCATGCATTCCAATTATTGCGTAGATTGTAATGGACACGTGTAAAATACTTTGAAGTTTGTACCTATGAGCTAATGTTAAGCTATTTGCCAGCCATGTTTGTTGAAATTCAATGCATTCTGGGTGTCACGTAAACATCTGTCAGACCAAAGATGTTATAGCAAAACGAGGTGAATAGATGGTTCACTCGTCTTTCAAGTAAACTTCCTGAAGTGAATGATGGTAGACGACACACACCCTTTGCCTTAAACATGCATACTGCAAACAGACCCAACTCATCTGGTCGATGCAAAAAAACAAACATGGCGGCATGCACAAACTCTACCTAACATGGGATTACTTTTGCCTTTTAGAAAGTGTTTTCGATCACTGGTGAGCTCACCCGTGATGTGATGAATTGTAAATAGTCATTGCTATTAGCTAATTCATAGTATGGTTTCCATCAGCCGAGAGCTTGCCAAATATGACCGTTTGTTAGCTCACTTTTTACTCAGTCAGTGCTAGGACTAATGTAGACTATTTTTCAATTTGGATGTAAATTGTGTTATGAGGTCGCTACTTCTGTGAATGTCTGAATATTGCATTCAAAAATAAATAGCTCACATTGAGGACAGGACGTTGTAAAGACTGTGCAAAATGTTTGAGAAAGCTGGCCAGCTCAAACACTGACTGTTGCATCAATCGTAACTAGACATTCTAATGAAGTGTTCTAATCACACCGGTTTGAGCATCCGACCGCTGTACATACGCGTCCAAGGGTTAAAAAGCAGTGCATTGAGTTATAGGCAACCCATGCTTTGATTGCAAGGGACTGAAAAACAGTCTGTAGCAGAATGTTTTTAATAGCATTTTCAACAGAACATAAACCTGCTACCAATCACATTAGTCCTATCTTTCTTCTGAGCCAGTTGATAAAAAACAAGACTTTTGACATTTTCAGAAGATAAATCAGCTTTTTTCCTTCTGCACAATATGCCCAGAGTGTGAAGACAACCTCTCACAAGGTACTGAGGTGGCAGGTGTTGCCAGATACCTGGGTGCAATGCGGGCCAGCCTGCATGGTGTGACCATCACTGTAGTAGAGTCCTCCATGTTGATGCTGGGATCAGCTTTGTAACTCCACTTCAGACTCAGAACCCAACAATAGGGCCACTTTCTTCTTCGGTAGCTCTGATTATTATTTATTGTTATCCAGAGCAACTTACAGCAGTGCATGCATACATTTCCCACCCATTCTAGTCTCCCGTGAGAATCAAACCCACAACCCTGGCATTGCAAGCACCATGCTGTACCAACTGAGCTACACAGGACTCTTCCTTCAGCAAGTTGTTGACCAAAGCCAACACCTCACCCCGCTCAGCTTTGGGAAGGCACTTCAGGTTCTTAAACCCAGTGGTGGAAAAGGTACACAATTGTCATACTTGAGTAAAGATAACTTAAAAGAAAATTACTCAAGTTAACGTGACAGTCACCGAGTAAAATGCTACTTGAGTAAAAGTATTTGGTTTTAAATGTCCTTAAGTATCAAAAGTATGACTTTTTAAAAATTCTTTATATTAAGCAAACCAGGCATGATTCTTGTTTTTTTAATTTACAGATAGCCAGGGGCACAGTTGCACAGAGACATAATTTACAAACAAAGCATGTGTATTTAGTGAATCTGCCAGATCAGAGGCAGTAGGGATGACCAGGGATGTTCTCTTGATATGTGCGTGATTGAGACAATTTTCCTGCCCTGCTAAGCATTCAAAATGTAACGAGTACTTTTGGGTATCAGAAAATGTGAGGAATATAGTTAAGTAAAAGTTGTCAAAAATATAAATAGTAAAGTAAAGTACAGATACCAAAACTACTTAAGTAAAAATACTTGAAAGCACTACTTAAGTACTTTACACCACTGCTCAAACATTGGGTTGAAATGCGACATTGGCGTTTCCCTTGCGTTTCTCTAGGACAGTTGTGAATGTCAACTTGAATCCAACAACATAGGCACGGTCATCAGAGGTCTCCATCAACCACAAGAGATGGCACCAAGCAGGCAACGCCACTGAGCAGGAAATGCAATTCTCTTCCTCTCAGGAGTTCAGTCGAGTGCCTGCAGTGGAAGTGTCAATTGAGAGAGACTTGTTGCACAGACACAATCACTCAGTTACGAAGCCAATAACTAGCCTACTAATATTGTTGTACTCGCTAAGTCTAAGGGTCTTAGGCCTAGTTACATGGTCTGTAACCTGAATGAAAGGCTTAGGTCTATACTGACGTTTTGCCGGTTCGATTGCCTTGCGGAGGGAATGACTACTCTGTATGCTGCCATATTCCCAGTCACCTTGTTTACAATGTGGTGGTTCACACTTTCAGTTTTGCGCGAATGCTGCCATTTATCCACGATTTCTGGTTAGGGTAGGTTTTAATAGCCACAGTGGGTAGAACATCACCTATACACTTCCTGATAACTCAGTTACCCTTTCAGTATAGTCGTCAATATTATTCTCGGAAGCTACCCGGGAACCTATTCCAATCCGCGTGATCAAGGGAGAAGCGAACATCGACCGCAACTTCAGAAAACTCACTAGGAACACCATCCACATTCCCTAATGCCTCTTTGCTCCAGCCCTGAGCCCTCACTGGAGGGGGAACTGTTAGCCATATATCCTCCTCCACCTTAACAGGACACACACTAGGCCTACATGCTGCAGGAGCTGTCAACCGCTCCTCAACAACCAGAAGTGACAAAACCGGTGGATCTGTCTTTTTCCACCAAACTCACTTCTTCAAGCTCCTAATTCAAGACACCGCAGTGTCGCCCCACAAAATACAGGTCGGGTCTTCCAGCAGATCCTCACTAAACTCCATGAGAAATGTGTCAGCTAAATCTAAACCTGACACCCAAATAATGGTCAGCCTTCAGAGTAACCACAACTTCCTCGGTGGCAAAGAACGTGTCAGCTAAAGGATAAAAGACTCACTGACAAACTGATTTCAACAAATCACTTGGAGGAACCAACTAATTTCTCAGATGATAAATAATACCTAGTGGCTCAGTATCACTCAACCACTAAAGAAATTGACACTCGGTTCAACCTGCAGAGGGTACATTACATATCTCTGCTAGAGACTCTCATTTTCAAGGTCTATACAGCAAATGCACTGGCAAACCAACAACCAGCAAATATGAACAAGAAACATGAAAAAAAACTGGGACATGCTTAAACTACCTGACCAAGTCCTAAAGCATTAGGCCTCCCTAAATCTTTCTCTGATTATTAAATCTTTCTCTGATTAGGCTACTTTACTTGATGTTTTCCTCCCAAATAATCCTGATAGGTACCAGTCTGGTGTTTCCTGTAATGACCTTAGTGAGTACTGTTTTACAGCCTGTGTTTGTAATGGCTGCTAAGTGAAATGACCTGTCCTGATTTGTTGTAGACGCTTGCTAAAAGCGTTTCATGAAGGAAGGCTTGTTCATTACTTGGCCTCTAAATTGGTATAGAATCAGCTTGATCCCCTTTTGTCGAAGATGCTTGGACTTTTTTTTCAAATATATTTTCAGGGGTATTGTTAACAAACACACCCCCATTAAGAAAATTTGATTTAAAAACAGGTTCCTGTTTCAACCATGATCTGGCAGTTACTCTGCCCCTTAAGAATTTAATTTCGCGAAAGGCTTGGTACACGCATACTCAGGCTGACTAGCTCTCATTCAGGCAAATGAGAAATAAGTGCTCTCAGGCTATCTGGAAGACCAAAGTTAGTAACTTTGAGCATTTCTCTCTCTGTCGGTTAAAGACCTGGAGAATAAACAATACTCCTCACAGCTGCCCATGTTCCTTAATGTGGTTGTTACTGACAAGGAACACATGGCTGAGCTCTAATCACCACTTCATTAATTACCATTTGACTCAGCCATGCCTCCTTGCCCATCCAACATTTCCTCATCTCCGACCTGTTCTAATGCGACTAGCCCTGATGCTCCTCCCTCTTTTCCCCCTGCCCCGCTACAAAGTTTCTCCCTGCAGGTGGTCACTGAGTCCGAGGTGCTAAAGGAGCTCCTTAAACTTGACCCCAAAAGACCATCTGTGTCAGATGATTTAGACCCTTTATTTTAAGGTTGCAGCCCCTATCATCTCCAAGCCTGTCTCTCCTCTCTGGGGAGGTTCCCATTGCTTGGAAGGCAGCCGCAGTGCATCCTTTATTTAAAGGGGGGAGAATGCCACTCTCCCCACCAGTGTTATTACTACCTCTGACGGTTTAAAGCTTGAGGTAGTCACCTCATACAAGTCCTTGGGAGTAAGGCTAGACGGTACACTGTCCTCTAAAACACATATCAAAGCTGCAGGCTAAGGTTAAATCTAGACTTGATTTCCTCTATCGTAATCGCTCCTCTTACACCCCAGCTGCCAAACTAACCCTGATTCAGATGACCATCCTACCCATGCTAGATTACGGATACATAATTTATAGATCGGCATGTAAGTGTGCTCTCGAGCGTCTAGATGTTCTTTAACATTTGGCCATCAGATTTGCCACCAATGCTCCTTATAGGACACATCACTGCACTCTATACTCCTCCTTAAGCTGGTCATCTCTGTATACCTGTCACAAGACCCAATGGTTGATGCTTATTTATAAAACCCTCTTAGGCCTCACACTCCCCCCATCTGAGATACCTACTGCAGCCCTCATACTCCACACAACACCCGTTCTGCCAGTCAAATTCTGTTAAAGGTCCCCAAAACATACATCCCTGGGTCACTTCTCTTTTAAGTTGACTGAAGCTTGCGACTGGACGGAGCTGCAAAAAACACTCAAACTGGACAGTTTAATCTCCATCTCTTCATTTAAAAGACTCAATCATGGAGACACTAGTAGTTGTGTCTGCTTCACATGATCTATTGTTGTCTCTACCTTCTTGCCCTTTGTGCTGTTGTCTGTGCCCAATAATGTTTGCACCATGTTTTGTGTTGCTACCAAGCTTTGTTGTCAGGTGTTGCTGCCATGCTGTCTTAGGTCTCTCTTTATGTAGTGCGGTCTCTCCTCGTGGTGTGTTTTGCCCTATATTGTTTTTAACAATTAAATAGCTTGAGAACACCCCAACTATCCTCTAAATCTGCCAAAAACACTGCTAGTCAATACAGTACGCTAAAGAGAACCAATAGACTGACAAGTCAGTTAGCCACTAACTCACAGCTAACTAACCAATATGCACACACTCCAAATCCCAGCGATAAAACACGCCTACCAGGCAAACGACAACCCAGAATGCCATGCACAAATGCTAAAATCTATAGCCACAGTCAGCCTAGTACTAACATATGTGCCACAGATTCCTCCAGGCTCCAAACTGGGAAATCTAATCCTGCACACAGCACTAACAAAACCATAGCCAGAGTAGTCAACAGAAAATATTTTGGGCCCCTAGCAAAATACCTCATCAGCCCTACAGTAGCAAAAATAATAATAATTACCAGCTGAAAGCAATTGACTACCATTGTGGGCTCAGCCACACCACACATCTGTTGATCAAAGCCATCAGCCATCTTGCAAACATACAAACTCACACTAGCACTGCTGAAAATCTTACCTAGCATGCTAACTCAACACAAACACCTGCTACAAATTTTGTCAACCAATACCCAACCACACTGGTTTACAACCACCCGGACTACAACCACACATGCTAACATGTTAACAATTATCCCGGACGAGACACAATATGTTACGAACCCCAAAACTATCTCCTAATATTGTTGCAATCACTAAGACAAGGGATCATAAGCATTGTCACATGGTCTGTAACCTGAATGAAAGTGTGCATGTATGTGAGAAATCAGTATGTGCCTAAGGAGACAGCAACCTTACATTGGTCCAGGGCCAGCTCTGTCTCTGTTTGATCGGCTAGTCCAAACAGATTATTATTTGTTCAGATGGTGACGAAACACAAATATGTACAAAAATATAAAGGCATGCCCAAACTAAATACTCAAAAACAAGCAAAACCAGCTGACTCCCCAAGTTGGCACTCTGACAATTCCCTTTAATTGGCAGCACCTGATGTGCTTCTCAAGCTTTGGCTCAGAACCTAGACCTGGTTTCTGCCACCTGGGGATGGACTGTGGAAGTGTATCCTGGATACTGTGATAAAGGAGATTATTACCTGCAGGGCTCCAGTAGTGTCTCCAGCTTCTCCAGTTCAGCTGTAGTTGGCATGGTAATGTTTGTTTTCTGTTGGGCCAGAGCATCCCTCAGTGGTTTTTGGTTTCTGTGCCAAAGCTTGAACATTTCCAGAGTGGAATTCCATCTCCTTCTGTTGCCCATTTGCATCTTGCTGTTGTCCTAGGTCTGCAGCTTTTGGTGGGCTGTGTTTGAAATTCCCAACAACTTTTCAGCATTAGGCTAGGGCATTGTCAAACCCACTGTTCACAGTCTTCACATAAGCTGCTGCTACTCTGTTTATTATCTATCCTGAATGCCTAGTCACTTTTACCCCTACCTACAGTACATGTATATTTTACCTCACACCCCTGCACATTGACTCGGTACCGGTACTCCTTGTATATCGCCTTGTTATTATTATTTTATTGTTTGACTATTTCCTTTTATTTTTTCTTACTTTCTATCTCTGCATTGTTGAGAAAGGGCTTGTGAGTAAGCATTTCACGGGAAAGTCTACTGCCCAACAAAGGCAAAACGCAGTAACTATTTAAAAGAAAATCTAACTTCAAAGTAGTTCTGTCTAGACAGACAGCAATTTCCAATACTCGATGATATATTCTGATCAACTGGCTTGTTCTTGTGTCAGGAAACTAAATACCACATTAATCAGATAATATACCTTGGCTATTACAACAGATCAAAGATTTTTGACTGTGCTTTGCCTTTGCAGGGCAGTCCGCACCTGTTGTATTCGGCGCATGTGACAAATAAAATTGGACTTGATTTGTGCGCAGTGCAGGGCATGTGTTCAAAAGGCAGGTGTCTCGCAGCTGCAATCACGTTCCGTGCACGGTCTGTGCCAAGTGTGGGGACTTTCTGTTCAATGTTCCACTGTTTTGCTACATCCATGAAATGCTCAGCGGACATTTCAGCATAGTGCCTCTCAGCAAGGTGCGCTGTAACCCCGAGGTAGTTGTGGTTACTCACCGACGTCCAGTAATAGCCGTTGCATGTAGTCCTCTCGTTTTCGTACAGCTTGTGTATTCAACTACGGTGGATCTAGAGGGTAAATCATCTGTTGAAATTCTTCGATGAATTCCAAATGATATCCCTCAAGACTTCATCCTCCACAATGTGAATTGGATTGCAAGCTGTAGCTATCCACTTTGCAGCTTTTGTTAACTTGCTGCTCCTTGACTTGTCCATAGGCCTCCCAATCGCACTCTCGTCTAGAGTAGCCTCCCGAGGATATCCTCTACTGCCGGCACTCTCACTACTAACGTTACTAGTATTGACGGCCTCAGTGGTGTGTTTTGCTTGTAAATGCTACCTGAGACCTTCTGCAGCTTTCTCCATCACTCAGTCATAGCAAGTGGGTGACAAAGCAAACTAGCGTGAGCGTGTGGGCTTGAATTCGAACTATTTAGGTTCAAAGGGTAAAAAATATGAAAATGCATTAATGGCGTCCCCAAAAAGTATGCTGTTGTGCATTTTAAATTAATAGCAAGCATCAACACACGTTAACTGTGACAGCCCTACTATTTACTGTTGGTAATAGTTAATGATATTTATTTTTTATCAAGCCTTGATCTATACAGTCCTTTAATACAGTCCTTGGGAAGAAAGAGAGAAGGGGAAAAGAAATCTGGAATGATGGATGATGTTACACTTGAGTGTGTGAGATAACATCCTCTCCATGGTCTAAACAGCATGCATTATGAATGGTTTTGTGCAGCGCAAATGTAATTCCTTCATCTGAACATCCTGAGCATCTCTAACTGCACCCAATCCAGAATCTTGGAGACAGGCAGTCTTTCATTCATGGCTGCACTCTGCTGTGGCCCAAAGAAGATACACTTCTTAACCCTTTGATAAGTGTGAGGATTAATTCATTTATATTTTTAGCAGAACTCCAATGATTAGTTTGGAATCATTGATACTTTTTATTTTAGACAATCTATGTAGGTGCACCTACGAATCTGAAATGAGACGGGATTATTATTTTGTGCCTCTCCGAAATTCAAATCTCGATCTAACAACATCTCACCCATTGAGTCCCCAGCTTGGAACTGTTTCAGGCAGCACTCAACAAACTTTCATCCTGTTTTCTTCTCTGCATCCTCTTAACCAGAGAGGAGGAGAGGAGAGAGTGAGTGTGTTATAGCCAGAAGGCCTGGTTGTCTAATGGTGCGTGCCAGTGGGAAGTGTGTTGTGGTCCAGCAGGTCCCTGCAGGGTGCTACTGACTGTCACTCCTCCCCCAGGGCTGTGCCTGTGCCACCATCACTTCCTGCCCCTCAGGCAAACAGGATCTATGACTCTGCTCTCAATGCTTTATTGCTCAAATCAATAGTGATACTTGCATGGCAGGAGGCATAGTGTGTGTGCACATACAGTAGAGGGACAATGCCTTAGTTGACAGACTAAAAGGGATCAGCTCCTGCATAATCAATGCAAAGGAAAGAGTCATGCTATTCACATATACAGTAGTCTGCCTATGATTTACCCTCCATTCCTTTAGGAACAAAGAATGTCACAATGTCACATACAGGATTGGATATTATGTAATCATGGGTCATCAATTCACACGGACAACTTTATGTTAGAACAAGAATGCAGTCTTGAGCATTATTAATTTAATTTGTCAAGATTACAGACTGGGTCTTTTTCAATATAATTAACGTTGCACATGAAACCCCTCATTGTACATTATTTAAAAATATGCTGAATTCAGCTCTGAGAGAGGTCTGTTGCTGTAGATGATTCCATTTCTTGTCACCTTTTCCACAAAGGCCAAAAGCACTTCCAAACCCCACAGATTTGGATGCTTATTGCATTATCCGCTATATACACAGGCTTACCCCCTGGCAGCGCTGTAGTCTCCACACACTGAGCTTACTGAGATTTTTCAAAGAGCAAGTTAACTACTGACTTTCAGCATGCATATAGGGAAGGTCACTCAACTTGTACCCCACTATCTCAGATGACTGATGATTGGCTAAACTAAATGGATAGTAAGATGATAGTTGGAGAGCTGTACTTTTAGATTTCAGTGTGACAGCCTTTGATGTTATTGATCATAATTTGTTATCGAAAAAAACTCTCCTGTTATGGCTTTACATCACCTGCCATCACATGGTTGGAGAGTTACTTATCCAATAGAACTCAGATTATTCTTTAATGGAAATTCTTTAACATCAGATATGTACAGTGCGACCGCTACTCTTCTCTATTTTACAAATTATTTTCCACTTGTTTGACAAGAAGCTAAATTGTATGCTGATGATTGCACACATAAGCACCAACAGCCTGTGAGCTCACTGAGACTCTTAGCAAAGTGTGCCAGAATGGGTCATGGGTCTTATAGTTAGAGTCAGAATAGGTCATTAACAATAAACTGGTCTTAAATACATCTAAAACCAAAAGCATTGTATTTGGTTCAAAACCTTAACTGGAGTTGTGCATACATGGGGTGACCATTGAACAAGTTGAAAACTCCTATAAGTAACTATGGATGGTCAGTTATCATGGTCAAGTCATATTGACAAAGTTTTGTAAAGATGGGGTAAGGTATAACTGAGGAGTGGGTGTATTGGGGCAGTGCTGTAGGATTAGTTAAGATACTCTTTGCTAGAGAGGTAGGGTTGATGTTTTCGGGAAGATGGGCAGGGACTATGTGGTCCTAGCTTCAGAGGGAAGCTGGTTCCACCATTGGGGTGCCAGGACAGAGAAGAACTTGGACTGGGCTGAGCGGGAGCTGGCCTCCCGTTGGAGTTGGAGGGCAAGAGACCTGAGGTGGAGTGTTGGGGTGTAGGATTTGAGCATAGCCTGAAGGTAGGGAGAGGCAGTTCCTCTTGTTGCTCCGTAGCCAAGTATCACTGTCTTGTAGTGGATGGGAGCTTCGACTGGAGGCCAGTAGAATATGCAGAGGAGCAGGGTGACATGGGAGAACTTGGGAATAATGAACACCAGGCGGGCTGCAGCATTCTCAATAAATTGCAGCGGTTTGATGGCAGAAGTGGGGAGACCAGCCAACAGCGAGTTGCAGTAGTCCAGACTGGAGATGATAAGTGCCTGGATTAGGTTCTGCTTAAAGTGTGAGGTAAGGCCATACTCTACGAAGCATGAACTTGCAGGAGCGTGTCATTGCTCTGATGTTTGCAGAGATTTTTATATATTTTTATTTCACCTTTATTTAACCAGGTAGGCCAGTTGAGAACAAGTTCTCATTTACAACTGCGACCTAAAAGATAAAAGATAAAGCAAAGCAGTGCGACACAAACAGCAACACAGAGTTACACATGGATTAAACAAACATACAGTCCAATAACACAATAGAAAAGTATATATACATTGAATAGGCCATAGTGGCATTGAATAGACCATAGTGGCAAAATAATGTCAATTTAGCAATTAAACACTGGAGTGATAGATGTGCAGAGGATTAATGTGCAAGTAGAGATACTGGAATGGGGGGTGGAAATAACAGTATGGGGATGAGGTAGTTGGGTGGGCTATTTACAGATGGGCTATGTACAGGTGCAATGATCTGTAAACTGCTTTGACAACTGATGCTTAAAGTTAGTGAAGGAGATATGAGTCTCCAGCTTCAGTGATTTTTGCAATTTGCGAGGACCAGCCAACGAGAGAATACAGGTCGCAGTGGTGGGTGGTATATTGGGCTTTGGTGACAAAATGGATGGCACTGTGATAGACTGCATCCAATTTGCTGAGTAGAGTGTTGGAGGCTATTTTGTAAATTACATCGTCGATGTCAAGGACTGGTAGGATAGTCAGTTTTACGAGGTTATTTTTGGCAGCATGAGTGAAGGATGAGTTGTTGCGAAATAGCTGATTCAAGATTACATTTTGGATTGGAGATGCTAAATGTGAGTCTGGAAGGAGAGTTTACAGTCTAACCAGACACCTAGGTATTTGTAGTTGTCCACATATTCTAAGTCAGAACCGTAGTGACGCTAGTCGGGCGGGCAGGTGCGGGCAGTGCTCGGTTGAAAAGCATACCTTTAGTTTTACTAGCATTTAAGAGCAGTTGGAGGCCACGGAAGGAGAGTTGTATGGCATTGAAGCTTGTCTGGAGGTTAGTTAAAACAGTGTCCAAAGAAGGGCCAGAAGTATCTTCTGCGTGTCGTCTGCGTAGAGGTGAATCAGAGAATCACCAACAGCAAGAGCGACATCATTGATGTATACAGAGAAAATAGTCAGCCTGAGATTGTACCCTGTGGCACCCCGATAGAGACTGCCAGAGGTCCGGACAACAGGCCCTCCGATTTGACACACTGAGCTCTGTCTGAGAAGTAGTTGGTGAACCAGGTGAGGCAGTCATTTGAGAAACCAAGGCTGTTGAGTCTGCCGATAAGAATGCAGTGATTGACCTGGCCAAGGCTTTCAACTCTGTCAATGAATATGGCTGCACAGTATTGTCTTTTATCGATGGCGGTTATGATATCGTTTAGGACCCTGCGCGTGGCTGAGGTGCACCCATGACCAGCTCGGAAACCAGATTGCATAGCGGAGAAGGTACGGTGGGATTCTAAATGGTTGGTGATCTGTTTGTTAACTTGACTTTCAAAGACCTTAGAAATGCAGGGTAGGATAGATATAGGTCTGTAACAGTTTGGGTCTAGAGTGTCTCCCCGTTTGAAGAGGGGGATGACCAAGGCAGCTTTCCAATCTTTGGGGAACTCAGATGATACAAAAGGGAGGTTGAACAGGATAGCAACAGGGGTTGCAACAATTGCGGTGGACATTTTAGAAAGAGGGGGTCCAGATTGTCTAGCCCAGCGGATTTGTAGGGGTCCAGAGTTTGCAGCTCTTTCAGAACATAAGCTATCTGGATTTGGGTGAAGGAAAATTGGGGGAGGCTTGGGCAAGTTGCTGTGGGGTGTGAAGAGCTGTTGACTGGGGTTGGGGTAGCCAGGTGGAAAGCATGGCCAGCTGTAGAAAAATGCTGATTGAAATTCTCAATTATTGTGGATTTATCGGTGTTTCCTAGCCTTAGTGCAGTGGGCAGCTGGGAGGAGGTGCTCTTATTCTCCATGGGCTTTACAGTGTCCCAGAACCTTTTGGAGTGTGTGTGCTACAGGATGCAAATTTCTGTTTGAAAAAGCTAGCCTTTGCTTTCCTAACTGCCTGTGTATATTGGTTCCTAACTTCCCTGAAAAGTTGCATATCGCGCGGGCTATTCAATGCTAATGCAATATGCCACAGGATGTTTTTGTGCTGGTCAAGGGCAGTCAGGTCTGGAGTGAACCAAGTGCTATATCTGTTGCTGGTTCAACATTTTTTGAGTGTGGCATGCTTATTTAAGATGGCGAGGAAAGCACTTTAAAAAATAACCAGGCATCCTCTACTGACGGAATGAGGTCAATATCCTTCCAGGACACACGGGCCAGGTCGATTAGAATGGCCTGCTCACTGAAGCGTTTTAGGGAGCGTTTGACGGTGATGAGGGGTGGTCATTTGACCGCGTACATATTATGGTTGCAGGCAATGAGGCAGTGATCGCTGAGATCCTTGTTGAAGACAGCAGAGGTGTATTTAGATGGCAGGTTGGTCAGGATGATATCTATGAGGGTGCCTGTGTTTACGGATTTGGGGTTATACCTGGTAGGTTCCATGATAATTTGGGTGAGATTGAGGGCATTTAGCTTAGATTGTAGGACGGCCAGGGTGTTAAGCATATGCCAGTTTAGGTCACCTAACAGTACGAGCTCTGAAAATAAATGGGGGGCAATTAATTCACATATGTTGTCCAGGGCACAGCTGGAGGCTGAGGGGGGTCTGTAACAAGTGGCAACAGTGAGAGACTTGTTTCTGGAAAGGTGGATTTTTTAAAGTAGAAGCTCAAACTGTTTGGGCACAGACCTGGATATCATGACAGAACTCTGCAGGCTATCTCTGCAGTAGATTGCAATTCTACCCCCTTTGGCAGTTCTATCTTGTCGGAAAATGTTGTAGTTGGGATGGAAATTTCAGCATTTTTGGCGGCCTTCCTATGCCAGGATTCAGACACGGCTAGGACATCAGGGTTTGCGGAGTGTGCTAAAGCAGTGAAAAAAACGAATTTAGGGAGGAGGCTTCTGATGTTAACATGCATGAAACCAAGGCTTTTACAGTTACAGAAGTCAACAAATGATAGCGCCTGGGGAATAGGAGTGGAACTGAGGGCTACAGGGCCTGAGTTAACCTCTACATCACCAGAGGAACAGAGGAGGAGTAGGATAAGGGTACGGCTAAAGGGTATAATAACTGGTTGTCTAGTGCGTTGGGGACAGAGAATAAAAGGAGCAGATTTCTGGGCGTGGTAGAATAGATTCAAGGCATAATGTACAGACAATGGTATGGTAGGATGTGAGTACAGTGGAGGTAAACCTATGCGTTGCGTGACAATGAGAGAGGTTTCGTCTCTGGAGGCATCAATTAACCCTAGTGAGGTCTCATCATGTGTGTGGGGTGGGACAAAAGAGCTATCTAAGGCATTTTGAGCGGGACGGAGGGCTCTACAGTGAAATTAAACAATAAAAACTAGCCAAGACAGCAGTAGACAAGACATATTGATATTAGAGAGAAACATAAAACAATCACAGCTTTTCATCAGAAGAGATAAGACAACAATGGGTAAATGGCGATGAATGGGCAGAGTGGGTCAGTTAGGTACATACAGGACATGAGTTCGATGCTGGGGCCGACAGGTAAACAAAGTGAGGTACCGTGTTGTTGAAACAGTCCAGGGGGCATCAGCTGTGTAGCCAAGTGATCATAGGGTCAAAAGAGCAACAATAGGTGAGTCAGGGTGCTGTTTAGTAGTCACTACTAGCTGGGCGAGCAGGGGACACAGTGTTCAGAAAAGCTAGCGGGCCAGGGCTAGTAGATGGTTCTGCGGCGATATCGTAACAGAATAGCCTGTAGAGACCACATCGGGCAATCACGTCGGCAGTCCAGTCGTGATGGATCGGCGGGGCTCCGTGTTGACAATAAAGGGTCCAGGCCAAATGGAAAAGGATGTATTGTAGCCCTAGAATTAGCTGGTATTTGGGCCTAGCCCAAGGCTAGCTCAAGGCTAGCTGGTGCTTGCTTCGGGACAGAGGCGTTAGCTAACAGTAGCCACTCGTTTGCAGCTAGCTAGCTATGATCTTGTGTGATGATCCAAAGTGGCAGGAATCCGGTGATATGGTAGAGAGAAGCAGTCCGATATGCTCTGGGTTGATATCGCGCTGTGTAAGACTGGCAGGTGTTGTCCGAGCTAAGGCTGGCTGATGCTGGGGGAAAAAAGGTGAGGACCGCTAGCCGTGGCTAACAAAGACTTGTAGCTAGTTACCTGGCTAGCTCCTGATAGAAGTTCCAGTTATAAGGAATAAAAATAGCAGATCCGTACCACATTGGGTGAGGCGGGTTGCAAGAAAGTATATTTAGTTCGTAAATAGAAAGTGAGATTAACATATATACGAAAAAGACCGGCTATTTACAAGGGATAAGACACGGGATAAGACAAAGACAGATATACACGTCCTACTGCGCCGCCATATTGGTTCAGAAAAAAATTATGACAGGGTGTTGTTTAGGGTCACGCCAAGGTTCTTTGAACTCTGTGAGGGGGACCCCGTGGAGTTGTCAACAATGATGGAATAGTCTTGGATTGGACAGGCCTTTGCCGGGAGGAGGAGCAGTTCTGTCTTGTTGAGGTTGAGCTTGAGGTGGTGGGCCGACATCCAAACGGAGATATCTGTCGCCACCTGGGTGTCAGAAGGGGGGGGGGGGAAGTAGTTGGAGAAGAGGAGAAGGCCAAGAACTGAGCCCAGGGGGACACCAGTAGTGAGAGTACGTGGTGGTGCAGACACAGGTTTTCTGCCCATGATATCATTTCAAGTCTTTTTACATTGTGTTTTATGTGAATAATCTTGGTTTGGTCATATCATTTCTTCTTTGTTTTGTTAAATCCAGACTCAGTAAGTCTTATTCATGTAAATTGTGATTATGAAATATCAAACTGCCGAGGGAAGAAAACAATCCCAGGCAAGACATAATGTAAACAAACAAAGACTAGACGTCATAAGGTGCTCTATCTGAGATTTCTCTAGCGGCTGCTGGGCTAGCCATCCTTCGATCAGTCAGTATCAGACAGCTGCTATTCTCAGTTGCTTGTATCCTACAACAAGCATGTAGGTTACGCTACTGTATAAAAATGTCAATTTACAAGTGGAGTCAGCTATGGACGTTACAACAGTAAAATGTTATTCTAATTTGCATTGAGAAGTTCAACAATATAGGCCGCCAACTGTGGTGCAACGGTATAGTCGGTATCAGCTTGATCTCTTTCTGTGCAAACACTTGCTTGGAAAAGTCAACCCTCAGCAACTAGAGGGTTGAATAACCTCGCTATCAAAAGGTTGCAATAGTAAACTCCATAAACCATGAACTCCATAGGAAAACAATTAGCAAGCTAGCAACTCCAGCAAAGTTTGCAAGTGCATGAATGTTTATTTGGCTTTAGGCTAATCACCGACCGATAGGCTGTGGACATTTGCAAGCAATGTGTGTGGATCACTCTGTTTGCTAGCTTGCTTCACTTACCATTGAACAGAGCTGGCTTTTGTGATTATTATCCATTGTGTCCAGTATGCTGCTGGCAGTGGTCGTGCTGAAAAGTCTCAAATATGGTCCAACTAGCAAGTGTTGTGCTAGGACAATATTCTCAATCCCTTGCTGAATGTAAATCACCCACAATTCCAGTGTTTATTCAAAAACAAAAGCTAGCAACAAAGCAACTTTGTAACAATAGACCCAATAGTGTTTTCAAATCTGTGCTCCTCCAGTTGTCGCACAGACAGGCAGACGCACTGACAGCCAGGAGCCAACATTATTAAACCGTTGCAACATGCATTTGTCAGGTACATGCTAATTCTGTATCACTCAACAGTCAATTTAGTGTATGTAAACTTCTGACCCACTGGAATTGTGATACGGTGAATTATAAGTGAAATAATCTGTCTGTAAACAATTGTTGGAAAAAATTGCTTGTGTCATGCACAAAGTAGATGTCCTAACCGACTTGCTAAAACTATAGTTTGGTAACAAGAAATTTGTGGAGTGGTTGAAAAATGTGGTTGATAAAAAGTGTATGTAAACTTATGACTTCAACTGTATGTATTGTTGATGTGTTTCTGTAGTTGGGGTTGGATCAGATGGACAGATAGAACTTGCGTGAGATAAATGATCAATATGCGTCCTAATACCTAGAGAAATCTGATTTGCAATTTATAAACAAAGCTGCTGTGCTTATAATTAGTAAAACCTTCATTTTAAATCACTTTGAAGTGATCCAAATGGAAAATTCATCTATACATTTTGATACATATTAAACTGGATATACTGAGTCTGTCTTTAAGTTTAGTCCCCAAATGTCTCAATTTACAGTATGTCAACCAATCAGCTGAGCAGCCTGACTTGTTAACCACCTCTTTTGAATAATTCTGTCATGTTCTTAACAGGTGAATGCTTGTCAACAATTGGCATGAATAAAAAAGAAATCTGGGCCGGTAGTTTTTCTTGAGCTGGTAACTTAACCAGGTACAACTCTGGACCTTATACTGTATGGTGTGATTCAGCTGTTGTAAAAAGGTTTAATATGGGCTATGATGGGACCAGAGTTTTTCAAATAAACTCCTTGAAAAACTATTGGCTTGGGTAAGATGAAAACCTTGTCAAACTGCAGCATCCTTGTACTTGTACTTGTTCATATTACTTATACTGTATTTTAAAGAAGAACTAGTGGGGTTTCCTATACACAGACACCAGTGGCGGTCGGTGTCATTTAAGATGAGGGTGGAAGATTTTATGAGCATGGCCTTATTTCTATTACAGCATATTCCATTCACCCAGCTAAATGTAACTTCGATAGGTTTAGGCTACTACATGATACTCACATTTCCCTTTACCCATCAGGAGGTTACTATAACCTAGCCTATGAATTAAGGTTTGCAACGTAGGTGCACAGGTCGAGAGAATTTAGAGTAATCAAGATGACAGACAGTGACACATTCAATACCACCTTGCACACTCTTGTCTGCATCTAGCTGATCTAGGGTGTAATCATTAGTCCAACAGTTGCAGATGAGAGTTTATTTTGGACAGATTCAGGTATGTTTATCCCCATTTCATGTTGTTTGCTTCCGTTTAAGAAACGTTTTTCAACGGAACCCTTGATCACACGCAAACTGTTAACTTTACTAACAGCCACATAAAAACAGCATGATCACTTTGCTCATTGTATATATAATTCCTTCTTGCAATTATCTGTGTTCTCCTCCTCTCACATTTTCCCTTCACTTGTGGACTTCAATGCACAACAGCTGTCTGTGGCCAAGTGAAAAAACTTTTCCAAGCCAAACCTACATCGTTGTCACTTCATAGTCAACTAGAACTACTCGAACTAACATGTTATGGCTCGATCATACCGAAAGCATCATTGCGCAAAATGGTATGCAGCATCATCTGGATATGTTTGCAACAAGAGTTGCACCACACAGAACGCCCTCTGCAATGCAATGCTGCAAGGTAAACACAGTGTTCCATTGGAAATTAATCAACTTCTGGTGTACCAAAACACAATGTCGTTGTCGTTGTGATCGAGGTGTTAATAAATCCGCTACAATCATGCAGTACAGTGTACGGTTAGGAAGCAGTGGGCCCCGATGGCAATAAATTAATGAAACCAAAAGCTTACCTTGACTTTGAAGAGTTCCAGTGTTGGATAGCCACAGTCAGCTAGATAACATAGCATGCTTCTCTGATTGAGCTGGGTGTTTGAGTAGAACTAGCTAGCTGAATTTGCTAGCTAAGTGAAAGTTTTAAAAAATACAACCAAATCTCTCTCTCTCTCTCTCTTGCTTCTCCTTAATTTTGGAAGAAATGAATTTGTTCAAAACTTGTCTTTCAGTACTAGATTCATTAACTGATCATTGATTAGGTGGACAAGAGCTCTGATAGGTTGGAGGATGTCCTCCGGAAGTTATCCTTATTACTTTATAAGTCTATGAAAGGGGGTGAGAACCATGAGGACAGAAGCTAGCTAGCAACACCATGTTGCTACCCTACAGAGTGCTGCTGAGGCTACTGTAGAACTTTATTGCAAAACAGTGTGTTTTAATCAAATATTTGGTTACATGTGAATATACTTTGTGCAATCTTTATTTTTTATTTATTTTATTTTATTCTGCTCAGTCTAATATTTATATATTTCTTAATTCCATTATTTCAGTTTTAGCTGTGTGTGTATTGTTGTAAATTGTTAGATTCCACTGCACTGTTGGAGCTACTGTAGGAACACAAGCATTTCGCTACACCCGCAATAACATCTAATAAATACGTGTATGTGACCAATACAATTTGGGACAGGGTGCGTACTATAGTAGGTTAGACTATGCAGCTGCTGTTGTTAGTAGCCTACAGTTGATCAGGCTGAACAATAGTCTCGTTTCCATGCAATATAACATGTCAGATCACTACTGTTTAGGTGTGAAGGCTGCTACATTTTGTATGATCTTTTATAAGTTACTTTATGCCCAACCTTTAGCACTTTGACATTCCTTGTTATTGCCACAATGTTATGGTCACTACATCAAATGGGAAATGATATTGCTGTGGAGCAAAGCTTTAGTGAAGATATGATCAATACAAGTGGATGTCACAGATCCAACACTATTGATATGCACTCTAGTTGTTTGAGTGATAACCTGGGTCATATTGCAGGTGTTAGTCACAGTCAGAAAGATCTCTCTTGAGAGGACAGCTAGTTGCTAACCAGTCAATATTCAGGTCAACCAGAAAATAGACCACTGTTTAACATCACACACATTATCAAGCATTGCACACATATTATCCAAATACTGACTGTTAACACTTGGTGGCCCAAAAGAAGAGACTTTAGATGAGGCAGGCGAACTTGCAACCACAGCACTTCAACAACATTTGACATGAGATCCTCTCTAAGCTTTACAGGAATATGGCACTGAACACATACAGCAACACCTCCCCCATAGACATTCATGTATTTTCTGTAGATGTTTTATCCTTATATTGCTACTGCTGTATAATCAAATGAATTATCTAAGTGAGTTTCAGAGATGGCCAGTGTGTGAATGTTATCCGATGTTAGCAAGTTATTGATTTCATGAACCTTATTTCTAAGGCTACATACAGTATATTAATATGGGCTATATTTTAGCCCTTTCCTGGGTAGCTCATCGGAGATAGACATAATATAGAAAAAATAAAAACATTGTTTGTCTAATAGTCAGTCAATCAGGCACTTGTCAGTGCTAGTTGGTGAAATGTGTGTGTGATGTTGGGCTGAAGCTATGGACCCAGAAGCTTGGCTCTCTCACTCCTCCCAGGCTTTTGGGAGGGATGGTGGACAATGAGCTTTTCGTAGCGGATGTAAGCAATGTCCCCACACTCTCTGGCAGCTTTCATAGCTGGGATAGGTCCTTTCTGCCTTTGGCACACAGCTTCAAAGAAGTCCTCATTGATGTTGCCCATTGGGCACAGACATCAATTCAACGTCTATTCTGCGTTGGTTGAAAGTAATTTCATTGAAATGATGTGGAGACTACGTTTATTCAACCAGTGTGTGCCCAATGGGTGGTTCCTCTCAAGTTCTTGGCTCTCTCCATAACAGACATCTTGTCATTGAACCTTAGGAACTTAACCACTCTAGGCCTGGGTCTGTCACCTGGGCTGGTTACAGGTTTTCCAGACCTTTGGACACGCTCCACCTCAATCTTCCTGTGATCCATCTGCAGTTTTTTGGTAATAATTTCTTACTTTCTCCGTCTGGGTCTCATATGGAGACTCAAGGATGTCATCCACAACAGTGTTATTCTTCCTGGATTGTCCCTCTAGATATACTGTTTTCCCAGTCTTACAGTCTTTTGTAATTTTGCTTCAAGTCTTTTTCAGGACGTCCTCCTCTCCCAGGAGAAATGCAATCTGTTCTTAATGTCTTAGACCTCTTTGGTCAGACCGTCCTGTCACGGATCCCCCCCAGTACTGCTGCTAATTCTGTTCTCCAGTCTACATCACCGGATTTCTAGGCTTCACTGAATGGGATTCATTATCATCAACCCCGGACTGTCTTGTCTGATTACACACACCTGGTTCCCATTTCCCCTGATTAGTATGTCATATATTTGCCCTCTGTTGCCTCTTTGTTGGTTATTGTTCCCATGTCCGTTGGTTGTGTGAGTACCTGTGTTGGTGCAGCTGTAACGCTGAGTGCTTTATATATTGTGTATAGGTATCGCACTGTGTTGTTCAACAATGTTTACCCTCACTCTTTTGTTTGGTTACAGCCCAGTGTTTTTGTACACATGTTTGTTTTGGGACTATTAAAAAAAAAAACTATTGTGTATTCCTGCGCCTGTCTCCAAATCGATTATACCAGCGTTACACGTCCTTTTTGTTGAGCACCAGTATTTGGAAAGCTCTTGAAGCTATTTTACTGTTTCTGTAACGATGGCTTGTAGACAAATGTTTATTTATTTAACCCTTGTGGTGTTTTTGTTATTCACCCAATGTTCACCGGTCTGATGGACCCACAACATTGAGTTTTTAAAACAATACAGCCATAACAATTTGTATAAATACTTAATTCTTATTATACCTCTTACAAGCCCTATAGATGGCAAACGTGGTTAATATTTGCCATTTACCTCTGCCAGATCACATTTATCAATTAAAGCACTTTTTAAAATTAAAATGTGATTTGAATCTGAATCATGTTTATCTTGAACAAAACTATTGATGTTTATTGCGTTGAACTGGACAAATTGGAAGGACATTTTACATACGGTATTTTTTGGAAATGATAAATGAGCCCCATTGAACACATTAAGGACTGTCTACACACCACATGCGGGACAGAGTTTTACTGTGTGTATGTTGCAATTTTATTTCTTGCACTTGATGCATGTGTGCATGTTCTTGTTGCTGCCGGCTAAAATTTAGAAGGATAAACCCTAATTTAAGCAATTTTACTAACATTTCACTCGCATATATGACTTACCCCCTGGAATCTGCCTTTTAGCTAAATTTGAAATTGTTTTTTTACATAAAAGTAATTCTGCTTTGATAAACTTGTGAACTCACTTTTGAGAAAATGGCCTTTGAATGTTTTGGTATCTAGTGAAGAGCTTTTTGTCTACACCCATTCAGCATCGTTCACACCCTCTTAAGCTTCAGCCCCAACCATCTTGTTTTGCTCTCGGAGAATTCAGAGTGCACACTTGAAGCTCTGGTTGATTTGTTCACCTATAGATAACATTGAAACAGCCCTGCTGGCAATAATTTCATAATGCCTTTATGCAGACTTTATTGACACCAGCCATATCCGATGGGTGTTGTACACTTTAGCTTAAGATATGTAGCTAGGTAAACAATGAAAATAGCTAGGTAAACGATGAGTACTACCACACATGTAATGTTAGCTAACGAGCCAGCCAGCTAACCCTAGCTAGTTAAACAACAATGAACATAGTGGCTTGTGAAAGTATTCACCCCTTTGGCATTTTCCCCATTTTGTTGCCTTACAACCTGGAATGAAAATAGATTTTTTTGGGGGGGTTTGTATCATTTGATTTACACAAAATGGCTACTACTTTGAAGCAAAATATATATTTTTTGTGAAACAATCAAGAAATAAGACCTAAAAAAACTTGCATAACTATTCAACCCCCCAAAATCAATACTTTGAAGCACCACCTTTTGCAGCAATTACAGCTGCAAGTCTCTTGGGATATATCTCTATAAGCTAGCACATCTAGCCACTGGGATTTTTGCCCATTCTTCAAGGCTAAACTGCTCCAGCTCTTTTAAGTTGGATGGGTTCCTCTGGTGTACAGCAATCTTTAAGTCATACCAAAGATTCTCAATTGTATTGAGGTCTAGGCTTTGACCAGGCTGTTCCAAGACATGCTTAGGGTCATTGTCCTGCTGGAAGTTGAACCTAAGTCCCAGTCTCAAATCTCTGGAAGACTGAAACAGGTTTCCCTCAAGAATTTCCCTGTATTTAGCGCCCTCCATAATTTCTTCAATTCTGACCAGTTTCCCAGAAAACATCCACACAGCATGATGCTGCCACCACCATGCTTCACTGTAGGGATGGTATTCTGGGGGTGATGAGAGGTGTTGAGTTAGTGCCAGACATAGCATTTTCCTTAATGGCCAAAAAGCTCAATTTTAATCTCATCTAACCAGAGTACCTTCTTCCATATGTTTGGGGAGTCGCCCACATGCCTTTTGGAGAACACCGAACGTGTTTGCTTATTTTTTTCTTTAAGCAATGGCTTTTTCTGGCCCAGCTCTGTGGAGTGTACGGCTTACTCCAATCTCAGCTGTGGAACGTTGCAGCTCCTTCAGGTTTATCTTTGGTCTCTTTGTTGCCTCTGATTAATGCCCTCCTTGCCTAGTCCGTGAGTTTTGATGGGTTGCCCTCTTTTGGCACGTTTGTTGTGGTGTCATATTCTTTCTATTTTTAATAATGGATTTAATGGTGGGATGTTCTTGGTTGCACCAGATCTTATTTAGGGGTTTCATAGCGAAGGGGGTGAATACATATGCACGCACCACCTATCCGTTTTTTATTTGTTCAAATTTTTTGAAATAAGTAATTTTTTAAATTTCACTTCACCAATTTGGACTATTTTGTGTATAATAAAAACAATTTCAATTACAGGTTGTAATGCAACAAAATAGGTAAAAAAACAAGGTGGATGAATACTTTTGCAAAGCACTGTAGTGCCAAATCATGTCATTACTACCCTGCATGAATATGCTGGGAGCTAACCAACCAGGTTCAATGTTAGCTAGCTAACATTAGGCTCTAACTAGAAAAGCAAATGGCTCTGGGATACGAATAATAACGTCCGCCAGGGAGCCGGCCAACTAACGTTAGCTAGTGTAACAGTATCATTTTTAAACCGTCCCCTCGCCCATACCCGGGCGCGAACCAGGGACCTTCTGCACACATCAACAGTCACCCTCGAAGCATCGTTACCCATCGCTCCACAAAAGCCGCGGCTCTTGCAGAGCAAGGGGAACTACTACTTCGAGGTCTCAGAGCAAGTGACGTCACTGATTGAAACGCTATTTAGCGCCCACGCTAACTAAGCTAGCCGTTTCACATCTGTTACACTCACCCCCCTTTTGACCTTCCTCCTTTTTCCGCAGCAACCAGTAATCCGGGTCAACAGCATCAATGTAACAGTACAAATTTAGACCGTCCCCTCGCCCATACCCGGGCGCGAACCAGGAACCTTCTGCACACATCAACAGTCACCCTCGAAGCATCGTTACCCATCGCGCCACAAAAGCCACGGCTCTTGCAGAGCAAGGGGAACTACTACTTCAAGGTCTCAGAGCAAGTGACGTCACTGATTGAAACGCTATTTAGCGCCCACGCTAACTAAGCTAGCCGTTTCACATCTGTTACACTAGCTAGCTAACAGTATACTTTAGCTTGAAATGAAACTACTTAGTCAAAATTAGAAACGTGTAATATTTGAAAATGTAGTTAGCTAATGCTAGACTATCTTACCTGTATACATCATCATGCACGATGGATGCTTCTCCCTGCCATGAATGCCATGCCACGGTTGTCCTTAGTTTGAAGAAGTAATCCGGAGACAGGTGTTTTCTTTATCTATCATACTCTAATTCCACTAATTTCAAAACTTGATCCTCCAGAAAGTGGAGACCAACACTTATGCAGCTCCACTACACAATACATTTTTTTTAAAGCCACGTTCGACGGGATTACCAACACAGACTGACTATCTCAAATAGACAGAAGCCTTCTATGTAGCAGACCAATCCAAACTCCTCTCTCGGCATGTCCAGCCCACTCATTATCTCTAGTGGGAAGGTTGCTGACTTTTTCTGTGGCTTAACCAACAAGGTTCGTAATTTAACAATTGTATTCAAATTTACAGATGGCATACACATTCGTTATTAAGGCACATGAAACTTCACATGTTCCAAGGCATTTCTGCCCAAAAACGCATTTTGATATTTAAAAACAAAGGTTAAAATTGCTCTCCTGTGAAGTTGTGACTTACACCTAGCCGCCTGAAATGGGTCACATATATAGTTACAGCAGGCCAAGGTAGAAGAGTCAGACAAACACACATGCAACAACATCACTCACACTTACTTCCGGTATTGGAGTTGTTGGTTCTGTGGGTCAGGCGGATGGGGCACCACTATCCTCCTCCTGAATCCTCCTCACGATGGCTGCAGAAGCTGGGGTCCTTGGGATATGTTGCCTCCTCTGGATTTGAAGTCTTACCAATGCTTTGCCCAGCTCCTCAAGAAAGAGCTGTATCCTCTGGAGCTTCCCTCTGTTCTAATCTGGGTTTAACGTCACCCAGATCACAAATGCGTTGTACGCCGAGATGTCCAAGATGTTGAAGAATATCACAAGTGGTCAGCTTAGGGTTCTTCTTTTGCTGCTGTAGCCAGTAACCAGCTTGTCTAAATTGTCCACGCCTCCTTTTGTGGCATTGTAATCCATTATGATTTCTGTTTTTTGATGTTCCTGGCCACACAATCTCCCATCCCTTTGAAGCGTACTCATGAGTACTACATTTTTGCCTTTGGCACGTAGGACAGTAGGGACGTGTCGGCCGTGAACACAAAATTGATAGGCCTGTTCCGTGTATTCAACAGCTTAGGTGGGAACTCTGGCTTGTTTTTTCATTCTGTTCCTACCATTCCTACCAACATACAACATATCACACTAACCAAAGAACACCACATGTAAACACATCACAACATTGTTCTCTGTCATCCTACTTTGACTTTCCTTTCGTTGTATATCCTAATTTCATCCAAACACAAAATATAAATATAAATGTTGAATATATGGGAGGGCTGCAACGAAATTTCAAGAACAAAAAATAAATAGATAATTCATATTATGAATAATGGTAAAGTTGGAGCCATGATGAAATTGCCAGCAGTTTCAAATTATGTACACTATTTGTATAAAATTACATGTTATTGATTGGTGTAATGATTTTGTATCAATCATTTTGCATCAATACACATGATTAGTATTAATTAAATATTATAAATAACATGTATTTTCCCGTTTTTGTTCACTCCAAATTCTAACTTGGCACATATTGTTTCATATTCCTTTAACTTTCCATTTAAATTTGCAATCGTTTTCTCAAATTTGAAAGTGTTCATTGACAGTTTGAGCCATTCAGCAAATGAGGGTGATTGTTCCTCTTTCCAATTCCTTAACATGACCCTTTTAGCAAGGAGAGTTAGTGACCTGAGCACGGAAGCAGTTGGTGTATTTTCTGGGAGGTTAATTCCCAGCAAGATAAAGGCGAGCATTTGTGTGTATTCTATTTTCTTTTGCTCCTTGAAATAGAGAGAATATAATTTTCCAATATGTTTCCAACTTAGGGAACTCGACCAACATATGCACAAGCCCAGCATCATCTGATTTACATAACCAACATTTGCTATTGGTTGTCATTTTTGCCTTGTACATTTTAGAGGGAGTCCAGTAAGTTCTATTCATTATATAATACTGAACAATTTGTGTTTTAGACTCTCTGCACATTTTAAAACATTTTTTTCTACACCATTACATTTCTGGTATAGTCATATGCAAATCTTTACCCCATTTCTCTCTTTAGGGAAGGCGCAGTCCCCTTGTTTTTTAGTTTAGGAATTTATACACCCTAGATGCCAGGTGTTTTTTGGAATGCATATCCTTTATCAAACTTTCCTATCTGTTAAAATCATGTTTATATGTAATTGTTCTATCTGCTGACTTGACTGACTATACAATCTGAATTATTCTCAAATGGTTGGTAAACCTGGTCTTATCCTGTAGCTCATTCAGTTCCATAATTTTACCATCTTTACACAAATCAGAAACTGTTGAGAAAATCTGGCTAGTTTGATAGCTAGCAGCTAGGCTAGCTGCTTTGCCAAGCAGCAGCTCTTCAGGCTCTTCAGACTTGAAAAGTGCTTGGAGGAATTATACTGGCTGAAGGCGGTATCTACTGGCCCCAATGAACTCTGGCTCCAATGAACAGTGTTTGAATATACACTGACAGACGAATGTGTTTGACTGAGGGCTTTGAAGGTGTGTCCCACTGCAAAGGTCATGCCAATATCTCCACCACTCCTGTAGAGCAGCTGAGGCAGTGATGGATAAAGTGATGTGGTAGACATGGAGCTGTACAAGGCAGCAGAGCGTCAGGGAACCATTGACTGTAAGGCCTGGCCTGAATTAAAGAGTGGCTCATTGAGACCAAAAGTCATTCTGAGACAGAGGTATGATGAGGATAACACTCTTGTTCTAGTCTAAAAGCATACTGGTGGGTATAAACGCATAAATCTCCCTCTAGTATCCTCTCCTTTCCATTAGAACAATATACAGTAGCTCCCTCGGGGACTGTGTGCTATGGTTCAGATGGGTGTGAGTGGGTGTGACTGTCTGGGAGGGGCCTATCACGTCTGTTTGAAGACTCTCTGGCACCCTGGCTTGGGAGACCCGTGGGATGTAATCTCTTTCACTCACAGTAGCATCCCACCTCAATGAGATTTGGATTAGCCAGTCAATAAAGGTTCATTGATACTATAGATAGTACTTATCATACCATCTGATTGACACTACACTAGACAACAACTATAGACTGAAAATACACCCCTTTCTGCCATTTTCCAATGAAATGTGAAAAAGTGAAACTCCAGTTTACTAAAGATTCCATTTCCTATATACAGTATACTACACTACTGTCTTATTTTTCTCTGTGTGCGAGTGTGCAGGGATTTTGTTGCCTCTGAATCTGTCTATCTGAATAATATAGTATTTCAGGGGAATGTGTTTATGCACTTGGTGAAATTGGATTTGGACTGTTATTTGATACACAGTCTCCCATACCATTTGCCCACACATTGATTCAACTCATGGATGTATTGAATTTGTATTGAAAGTGTGGAATATGGGCTATATTACAAGGTCCTCATAGTGGAGGTAGTATCTGCACAACATTGGTTTATTCATAATTGATATGGGTTGACAGTTGAATAGAATCATATTCCCACATAGGATGTTTTCTAGTACACAGATGTTACATCATACCAAGTGTTGTTTCTCAGCCTCTGAGGCAAGATCCATTAGAACAAACTCCATCGAAGGTCAATGCAAACCTGTGTCATAATTACAGCTGTATGATAGTGCCAATCACTATCACTGCCAGCATGTATATAAGGAGAGAATCCCTTCCTTTTCCCCCCACCGCTGAGTGTGTTGAAAGTGAGGACTCAGAGAAGTGAGGTTGGATGCCATAACACACATGGATCCAGGAGTATGTGATGAGGATAAAGTGCTGATCCAGCTTCTCCTCTCTACAGCTCCTGTTACACGTATGCTGGGCCAGCCAGGCTCCTGAGAAACCTACCATGTCAGTAATCACCTCTCCATGCTGAAATATTTATGCCCTGCCTTGAAGTTAGAAAAGCTGAAAGTTCCAGTTTTCAACACAGCTTCATTAAAAGAGCTGGTGAGAGAGAGAGAGAGAGAGAGAGAGAGAGAGAGACTCTGTGCCGAAGGTGTACAGTACATTATCCCTTTTCTCTCAAGAATCGTTTTTAATTAACAGGAGAAAAGGAGGCCGTTCCTGAGGTCAGTTCCTCTCCCCTCCACCTCTTATCCACCCCCCACCCACCCCGGGTTGTGGAGGATCTCAAAGACCCATGGGAGTGGAGGCTTTTAATTGCAACTTCCATAGCATCCTGCATAGAAACCTGGTTGTTACACTTTACAGTTCCACCAATAGCGGAGCAGAAATGCCAGCAAATAGGCAGTGAAAAGTGCTCGTGACTGAATAATAGGGATAGATTAACATAAAGAGTGTGATTAAAAGTTGGGTCAGAGGAATGTTAAGGGTGCCAGATGTAGAATACAGATTAAATTGCTAAAATGTTATTCATCACTATTTATGCCTAAAGCACAGTATTTCAAATCATACAAAGCTGGAGAATTTCCCCAAATCTTATATCCATACAAAGATACTGGTAATACAACTTAAACATATGGAGTGCAATATTACAATTATTTATAGTGGGCTCCATTTGTGCTTAAGTTCTTCTAAAGAATAGAATGACAATCTGATTCTAGGAGGGTGAAATGAGAACGCCGCAGGGGGGCATGGCGGCCATTTTACAGGCACCTGACCAGTTGTGCTATTTAAAAAAAATTGCGCTGATCTTAACCTTTTTTGTACAGAATGATTCTGCCACCGTTTCCTATGACCTGAAAATAGATTATGGACATCAGAACAGCTATCCCTAACCTCAATTTGGATGAAGATTTCTACTTCAATGAGACGGGGGTGAAAGACAATAATAATGGTATGGAAATCCTTTTGAGTTACATATCCTTAGGAAAAGCCTATATTAGTATAAGAAGGTCATTGGTTGAAGTTTAAGTCTTTATCTCTTTGTTAAATTAATATCAGGGGTATTCGTGATTTACTCAAACGTAAGGCTATTTTCCTGTGTTACAAACTGTTTAATGCAGACTTTCACTTTCTACAAGAGACTCATGCTTGCTCTTCTGATCGAGCTTTTTGGAAAAATCAATGGGGTAAGATATCTGGTAGTCATATGGCAACAACCACTCTGCAGGTGTAGCAATTTCAAGAGGTGCCGTTTTAAGAGGTGCATTTAAAGGGAACGTCATCAGTAGTGGCCATTGGTTTAAATTTAACAGTTAATTTTATGTTTTCCACACTTTGTTATGTTACTTACAGCCTTATTCTAAAATGAATGAAATACAAATAAAATCCTCAGCAATCTACACACAATACCCATAATGGTGACGCAAAAACAGGTTTTTAGACATATTTGCAAGTGTATTAAAAAAAAAAAAAAACCCTATTTACATACAGTACCAGCCAAAAGATTGGACTCATCTATAGTACTCATTCAAGGGTTTTTCTTTATTTTTTTAAAATGTTCTACATTGTAGAATAACAGTGAAGACATCAAAACTATGAAATAACACATGGAATCATATACTAACCAAAAAAAGTGTAAAATGAATAAAAACATATTTTATATTTATATTCTTCAAAGTAGCCACCCTTTGCCTTGATCACAGCTTTGCACACTCTTGGCATTCTCTCAACTAGCTTCATGAATGCATTTCAATTAACAGGTGTGCCTTGTTAAAAGTTCATTTGTGGAATTTATTTCCTGAGCCAATCAGTTGTGTCGTGACAAGGTAGGGGTGGAATACAGGAGATAGCCCTATTTGGTAAAAGACCAAGTCCATATTATGGCAAGAACAGCTCAAATAAGCAAAGAGAAACAACAGTCCATCATTACTTTTAAGACATGAAGGTCAATCAGTTTCCAACATTTCAAGAACTTTGAAAGTTTCATCAAGTGCAGTCGAAAAAACCATCAAGTGCTATGATGTAACTGGCTCTCATGAGGACCACCACAGGAAAGGAAGACCCAGAGTTACCTCTGCTGGTACCTCATTAGAGGTACCAGCCTCAGAAATTGCAGCCCCAAAAAAGGCTTCACAGAGTTCAAGTAACAGACACATCTCAACATCATCTGTTCAGAGGAGACTGCGTGAATCAAGCCCTCATGGTTGAATTGCTGCAAAGAAACCAATACTAAAGGACACTAATAAGAAAATATTTGCTTTGGCCAAGAAACACGAGGAATGGACTTAGACCAGGTGGAAAATTTGAGATTTCCAAATTTGACATTTTTGGTGTCAACCGCCATGTCAGACGCAGATAGGTGAATGGAAAAGAGTAGTTGATCATCTCATCTTGTTTGCGCTTATTGGAACTATCATTTGTTTTTCAACAGGTCAATGACCCAAAACACACCTTCAGGCTGTGTAAGGGCTATTTTACCAAGAAGTAGCATGAATGAGTGCTGCATCAGATGACCTGGCCTCCACAATCACCTGACCTCAACTCAATTGAGATGGTTTGGGATGAGTTGGACCACAGTGTGAAGGAAAAGCAGCCAACAAGTGCTCAGCATATAGTTGTGGCCAAAGGTTTTGAGAATGACACAAATATTAAGTCTGCTGCCTAAAATTGTATGATGGCAATTTGCAAATACTCCAGAATGTTATGAAGAGTGATCAGATGAATTGCAATTAATTGCAAAGTCCCTCTTTGCCATGCAAATTAACTGAAACCCCAAAAAACATTTCCACTGCATTCAGCCCTGCCACAAAATGACCAGCTGACATCATGTCAGTGATTCTCTCGTTAACACAGGTGTGAGTGTTGACAAGGATAAGGCTGGTGATCACTCTGTCATGCTGATTGAGTTCGAATAACAGACTGGAAGCTTCAAAAGGAGGGTGGTGCTTGGAATCAATGTTATTCCTCTGTCAACCATGGTTACCTGCAAGGAAACACGTGCCGTCATCATTGCTTTGCACAAAAAGGGCTTCACAGGCAAGGATATTGCTGCCAGTAAGATTGCACCTAAATCATCCATTTATCGGATCATCAAGAACTTCAAGGAAAGCGGTTCAATTGTTGTGAAGAAAGCTTCAGGGCACCCAAGAAAGTCCAGCAAGCGCCAGGACCGTCTCCTAAAGTTGATTCAGCTGCAGGATTGGGGCACCACCAGTACTTAGCTTGCTCAGGAATGGCAGCAGGCAGGTGTGAGTGCATCTGCACGCATCTCCACTTCTCTCCAGGAAAAACATCAGGTACAGACTGATATTCTGCAAAAGGTACAGAGATTGGGCTGCTGAGGACTGGGGTATAGTCATTTTCTCTGATGAATCCCCTTTCCGATGGTTTGGGGCAACCCGGAAAAAAGCTTGTCCGGAGAAGAGGTGAGCGCTACCATCAGTCCTGTGTCATGCAAGCAGTAAAGCATCCTGAGACCATTCATGTGTGGGGTTGCTTCTCAGCCAAGGGAGTGGGCTCACTCACAATTTTTCCACATCCTCCATGAGCAACTTCTCCCAACCATCCAGGAACAGTTTGGTGATGAACAATGCCTTTTCCAGCATGATGGAGCACCTTGCCATAAGGCAAAAGTGATAACTAAGTGGCTCGGGGAACAAAACATCGATATTTTGGGTCCATGGCCAGGAAACTCCCCAGACCTTAATCCCATTGAGAATTTGTGGTCAATCCTCAAGAGGAGGTTGGACAAACAAAACCCCACAAATTCTGACAAACTCCAAGCATTGATTATGCAAGAATAAGCTGCCATCAGACAGGATGTGGCCCAGAAGTGAATGACAGCATGCCAGAGCGGATTACAAAGGTCTTGAAAAAGAAGGGTCAACACTGCAAATTTTGACTCTTTGCATCAACTTCACGTAATTGTCAATAAAAGCCTTTGACACTTATGAAATGCTTGTAATTATACTTCAGTATTCCATAGAGGCATCTGACAAAAATATCTAAAGACACTGAGGCAGCAAACTTTGTGAAAATTACTATTTGTGTCATTCTCAAAACTTTTGGCCACGACTGTACAGTGCCTTGCAAAAGTGTTCATCCCCATTGGCTTTTTTACTATTTTGTTGCATTACAACCAGTAATTTAAATTGATTTTTTGGGGGATTTCATGTAATGGACATACACAAAATTCTCAAAATTGGTGAAGTGAAATTTAAAAAAATAACATGTTTCATAAAATAAAAAAAATTAAAATAATGGAAAAGTGGTGTGTGCATATGTATTCACCCTCTTTGCTATGAAGCTCCTAATTAAGATCTGGTGCAACAAATTACAGTCAGAAGTCACATAATTAGTTTTAAAAAATCCACCTGTGTTTGACAATGTTGTGTAAATCATGTTGCATGTTGTGTAAATCAAATGATACAAACCCCCAAAAATCTATTTTAATTCCAGGTTGTAAGGCAACAAAATTGTAAAAATACTTTCGCAAGCCAATGTATGTAGGAACTCCTTCAAAGCTGTTGGAAAAGCATTCCTCATGAAGCTGGTTGAGAGAATGCCAAGAGTGTGCAAAGTTGTCATCAAGGCAAAGGGTTGCTAGTTCGAAGAATCTCAAATATAAAATATTTTGATTTGTTTAACACTTGTTTTGATTACTACATTAATTCCATGTGTTTTTTCATAGTTTTTTCATAGTGTTGATGTATTACTATTATTCTACAATGTAGAAACGAGTCCAAAAAAATAAAAACCCTTGAATGAGTAGGTGTGTCCAAACTTTTGACTGGTCATTTATATGTATATATATATATATTTAAAGAGTGCGGCACCCTTAGCACCCCTACTTCCCGCGGCTATGCCTTGACCGCAAAGCACAACAGAGGATGGTGGGACAACCCAGTACATCACTGGGGCAGAGCTCCCTCCCATTCAGAACCTCTATATCAGGCGGTGTTAGAGGAAGGCCTGAAAAACAGGCTCAGAGATATCTTCTACCCCCAAGTCATAAGAATGCTAAATAGCCAGACTACTAAATCGTCAAATAATTGTACCCAAACTATCTGCACTGACTCTGTCTTGCACTGACCCTACGCACACTCACTAAAAAGTATGTGTCACGCCCTGATCTGTATCACCTGTCCCTGTGTCTCCACCCCCTCCAGGTGTCACTTATTTTCCCCAGTATATTTATCCCTGTGTTTCCTGTCTCTCTGTGCCAGTTCGTCTTGTATGTTTCCAAGTCAACCTGAGGTTTTCCCGTCCTCCTGCTCGTTGCAGTTCTCCTTTTACTAGTCCTCCCGGTTTTTACCCTTGCCTGTTATTGGACTCTGTACCTGCCTGCCTGACCATTCTGCCTGCCTTGACCAAGAGCCTGTCTGCCGCTCTGTACCTCCTGGACTCTGATCTGGTTTTGACCTTTTGCCTGTCCACGACAATTCTCTTGCCTACTCCTTTTGGATTAATAAACATTGTAAGACTCCAATCTTCTGCCTCCTGTGTCTGCATTTAGGTCTCGCCGAGATTTGGTGACGAATATGAAGCGAGGGCCAGCCAACGAGAGCATAAAGGTCGTAGTGGTGGGTAGTATAGGGGGCTTTGGTGACAAAACGGATGGCACTGTGATAGACTGCATCCAATTTTCTGAGTGTGACAAATAACATTTGCTTTGATTTGATAAAGAGTTGAGGCGTGACGTTTTAAAGCAGTATCGGAATGCCCTGACCAGAACAATGTTACTGTAACTCGGGCCCCATGAGGGGACAGCTGAAATCCAGATACAGAAGTTTAAAGTTGATTTTATCTCTCCCTATTGAAACATACAGCAAGCAGCTGGTTTCAGAATTCATACAGGAGCAGTTTGGCGGAGGAGTCAAGATTTCGCTGTCTGAGCAGTATATAGGAGAAGCATTATACAATGTAGCCACAAACTCAATACAGACTGTGTGGAAATACTCACATTGATGCCTTTGAACATTTTATTTTTTTATTTCACCTTTATTTAACCAGGTAGGCCAGTTGAGAACAAGTTCTCATTTACAACTGCGACCTGGCCAAGATAAATCATAGCAGTGCAACAAAAAAAACAACACAGAGTTACACATGGCATAAACAAACGTACAGTCAATAACACAATAGAACATCTGTATACAGTTTGTGCAAATGAAGTAAGGAGTTAAGGCAATAAATAGGCCATAGTGGCGAAGTAATTACAATTTAGCAATTGAACACTGGAGTGAAAGATGTGCAGAAGAGGATGTGCAAGTAGAAATTCTGGTGTACAAAAGAGCAGAAAAAAACTAAAAACAAATATGGGGATAAGGTAGGTTACTTGGATGGGCAATTTACAGATGAGCTATGTACAGATGCAGTGATCGGTAAGTTGCTCTGACAGCCGATGCTTGAAGTTAGTGAGGGAGATATATGACACCAACTTCAGTGATTTTATTTCAATTCGTTCCAATCATTGGCAGCAGAGAACTGGAAGGAAAGGCGGCCAAAGGGTATGTTGGCGTTTGGGATGACCAGTGAGATATACAGTGGGGCAAAAAAGTATTTAGTCAGCCACCAATTGCGCAAGTTCTCCCACTTAAAAAGATGAGAGAGGCCTGTAATTTTCATCATAGCTACACTTCAACTATGACAGACAAAAAGAGGAAAGACAATCCAAAAATCCCCAAAATCCCCAAAATCCCAGAACCACATGGGGGGACCTAGTGAATGACCTGCAGAGAGCTGGGACCAAAGTAACAAAGCCTACCATCAGTAACACACTACGCCGCCAGGGACTCAAATCCTGCAGTGCCAGACGTGTGCCAGACGTGCTTAAGCCAGTACATGTCCAGGCCCGTCTGAAGTTTGCTAGAGAGCATTTGGATGATCCAGAAGAAGATTGGGAGAATGTCATATGGTCAGATGAAACCAAAATATAACTTTTTGGTAAAAACTCAACTCGTCGTGTTTGGAGGACAAAGAATGCTGAGTTGCATCCAAAGAACCCCATACCTACTGTGAAGCATGGTGGTGGAAACATCATGCTTTGGAGCTGTTTTTCTGCAAAGGGACCAGGACGACTGATCCGTGTAAAGGAAAGAATGAATGGGGCCATGTATCGTGAGATTTTGAGTGAAAACCTCCTTCCATCAGCAAGGGCATTGAAGATGAAACGTGGCTGGGTCTTTCAGCATGACAATGATCCCAAACACACCGCCCGGGCAACGAAGGGGTGGCTTCGTAAGAAGCATTTCAAGGTCCTGGAGTGGCCTAGCCAGTCTCCAGATCTCAACCCCATAGAAAATCTTTGTAGGGAGTTGAAAGTCCGCGTTGCCCAGCAACAGCCCCAAAACATCACTGCTCTAGAGGAGATTTGCATGGAAGAATGGGCCAAAATACCAGCAACAGTGTGTGAAAACCTTGTGAAGACTTACAGAAAATGTTTGCTTTACCTTCCAAAGACTTATAGATGACCTGGAGCCAGTGAGTTTAGCGACAAATATGTAGCGAGGACCAGCCAACGAGAGCATACAGGTTGCAGTGGTAGGTAGTATATGGGGCTTTGGTGACAAAACGGATGACACTGTGATAGACTGCATCCAATTTTCTGAGTAGAGTGTTGGAGGCTATTTTGTAAATGACATTGCCGAAGTCAAGGATCGTCAGGATAGTCAGTTTTATGAGAGTATGTTTGGCAGCATGTGTGAAGAAGGCATGGTTGCGAGATAGGAAGCTGATTCTAGATTAAAGTTTGGATTGGAGATGCTTAATGTGAGTCTGGAAGGAGAGTTTACAGTCTAGACAGACACCTAGGTATTTATAGTTGTCCACATATTCTAAGTCAGATCCGTCCAGCATAGTGATGCTAGGCGGGCAGGCGGGTGCGGGCAGAGATTGGTTGAAAATCATGCATTGAGTTTTACTAGCGTTTAAGAGCAGTTGGAGGCCACTGAAGGAGTGTTGAGTGGCATTGAAGCTCGTTTTTAGGTTTGTTAACACAGTGTCCAAAGAAGGGCCAGATGTATACAGAATGGTGTCGTCTGCGTAGAGGTGGTTCAAAGAGTAACTCGCAGCAAGAGCGACATTATTGATATATACTGAGAAAAGATTCGGCCTGAGAATTGAACCCTGTGGCACCCCCACAGAGACAGAGGTCCGGACAACAGGCCCTCCGATTTGACACACTGAACTCTGTCTGAGAAGTAGTTAGTGAGGCAGTCATTAGAGATACGAAGGCGGTTGAGTCTGCTGATAAGAATACGGTGATTGACAGAGTCGAAAGCCTTGGCCAGGTCGATGAAGACGCCTGCATAGTACTGTTTTTTATCGATGGTGGTTATGATATCGTTTAGGACCTTGAGCGTGGCTGAGGTGCACCTGTGACCAACTCGGAAACCGGATGGCATAGTGGAGAAGGTACAGTGGGATTCGAGAAGGTCGGTGATCTGTTTGTTCACTTGGCTTTCAAAGACTTTAGAATGGCATGGCAGGATGGATATACTGTAGGTCTGTAACAGTTTGGGTCTAGAGTGTCTCCCCCTTTGAACAGGGCAATGACCACGGCCGCTTTCCAATCTTTAGGAATCTCAGACGATACGAAAGAGAGGTTGAACAGACTAGTAATAGGGGTTGCAACAATTGCGGCAAATAATTTTAGGAAGAGGGGGTCCAGATTGTCTAGCTAAGCTGATTTGTAGGGTTCCTAATTCTGCAGCTCTTTCAGGACGTCAGCTGTAAGGATTTGTGTGAAGGAGAAGCGGGGGGAGGCTTGGGCAAGTTGCTGCGGGGGGTGCAGAGCTGTTGGCCGGGGTTGGGGTAGCTAGGTGGAAAGTATGGCCAGCCGTAGAGAAATGCTCATTGAAATTCTCGATTATTGTGGATTTATCGGTGGTGACAGTGTTTCCTAGCCTCAGTGCAGTGGGCAGCTGATAGGAGGTGCTCTTATTCTCCAAGGACTTTACAGTGTCCCAAAACTTTTTGGAATTAGTGCTGCAGGATGCAAATTTCCATTTGAAAAAGCTAGTCTTTGCTTTCCTAAATGACTGTGTAAATTGGTTCCTGACTTCACTGAAAAGTTTCATGTTGCGGGGACTATTCAAGGCTAGTGCAGGGCGCCACAGGATGTTTTTGTGCTGGTCAAGGGCAGTCAAGTTTGGAGTGAACCAAGGGCTGTTCTTAGTTCTACATTTTTTAAAAGGGGCATGCTTATTTAAGATGGTGAGGAAGGTACTTTTGAAGAACAACCAGGCATCCTCTACTGACGGGATGAGGTCAATATCCTACTAGGATACTCGGGCCAGGTCGATTAGAAAGGCCTGCTCGCAGAAGTGTTTTAGGGAGCGTTTGACAGTGAAGAGGGGTGGTCGTTTGACCGTAATGGGGTGGTCGTTTGACCCATAATGGACGCAGGCAATGAGGCAGTGATCGCTGAGATCCTGGTTGAAAACAGCAGAGGTGTATTTAGAAGGCAAGTTGGTCAGGATGATATCTATGTGGGTGCCCATGTTTACGGATTTGGGGTTGTACCTGGTAGATTCATTGATCATTTGTGTGAGATTGAGGGCATCTATCTTAGATTGTAGGACGGCTGGGGTGTTAAGCATGTCCCAGTTTAGGTCACCTAACAGTAACATCTAATTTAGTTGGGTGGCATCTTTAGCCTATTGCTGAGCGTTTTCTCTCAGTTTGACCACATTAATCAGCTATGAGTACCACCTGTATTTAATGGCGTACTGTTATTGAGAGAGAAAGAAAGATATATTTTCTTTGATATGTAACACCAACATCAAAGGCATTTCAACAGTGAGACAAAATGGTAAAACGTCAACTATCCAAAATGTCCTAAAATGAGTCATCTTATGCAATGCATCGAGGACGTCGTCCCCACAGTGACTGTACGTACATATCCCAACTAGAAGCCATGGATTACAGGAAACATTCACACTGAGCTAAAGGATAGAGCTGCCGCTTTCAAAATGTTGGGCTCTAACCCGGAAGCTTACAAGAAATCCTGCTATGCCCTGCGACAAACCATCAAACAGGCAAAGCGTCAATGCAGAGCTAAGATTAAATCATACTACACTGGCTCCGACGCTCGTCTTATGTGGCAGGGCTTGCAAACTATTACAGACTACAAAGGGAAGCATAGCGGCGAGCTGCCCAGTGACACAAGCCTACCAGATGAGCTAAATCACTTATATGCTCGCTTTGAGGCAAGCAACACTGAGGCATGCATGAGAGCATCAGCTGTTCCGGAAGACTGTGTGATCACGCTCTCTGTAGCCGACGTGAGTAAGACCTTTAAACAGGTCAACATACACAAGGATGCGGGGCCAGACGGATTACCAGGACATGTGCTGTGCTGACCAACTGGCAGGTGTCTTCACTGACATTTTCTACATGTCCCTGTTTGAGTCTGTAATACCAACATGTTTCAAGCAGACCACCATAGTCCCTGTGCCCAAGAACACAAAGGCAACCTGCCTAAATGACTACAGACCCGTAGCACTCACGTCCGTAGCCATGAAGTGCTTTGAAAGGATGTTAATAGCTCACATCAACACCATTATCCCAGAAACCCTAGACACACTCCAATTTGCATACCGCCCAAACAGATTCACAGATGATGCAATCTCTATTGCACTCCACACTGCCCTTTCCCACGTGGACAAAAGGAACACCTACGTGAGAATGCTATTCATTGACTACAGCTCAGCGTTCACCTTCATGGTACCCTCAAAGCTCATCACTAAGCTTAGGATCCTGGGACTAAACACCTCCCTCTGCAACTGGATCCTGGACTTCCTGACGGGCCTCCCCTGGTTGTGAGGGTAGGTAGCAACACGCTGATCCTCAACACTGGAGCTCCCCAGGGGTGCGTGCTCAATCCACTCCTGTACTCCCTGTTCACCCACGACTGCATGGTCAGTCACGACCCCAACACCATCATTAAGTTTGCAGACGACACAACAGTGATAGGCCTGATCACCGCCAAAGACGAGACAGCTTTTTGGGAGGAGGTCAGAGACCTGGCCGGGTGGTGCCAGAACAACAACCTATCCCTCAATGTAACCAAGACTAAGGAGATGATTGTGGACAGGTTGAGAGCTTCAAGTTACTTGGCGTCCACATCAACAACAAACTAGAATGGTCCAAACACACCAAGACAGTTGTGAAGAGGGCACGACAAAGCCTATTCCCCCTCAGGATACTAAAAAGATTTGGCATGGGTCCTGAGATCCTCAAAAGGATATTATACAGTTGCATCACTGCCTGTTACGGCAATTGCTCAGCCTCTGACCGCAAGGCACTACAAAGGGTAGTGCGTATGGCCCAGTACATCACTGGGGCTAAGCTGCCTGCCATCCAGGACCTCTACACCAGGCAGTGTCAGAGGAAGGCCCTAAAAATTGTCAAAGACCCCAGCCACCCCTGTCATAGACTGTTCTCTCTACTATCGCATGGCAAGCGGTACCAGAGTGCCAAGTCTAGGACCAAAAATCTTCTCAACAGTTTTTACCCCCAAGCCATAAGACTCCTGAACAGGTAATCAAATGGCTACCCTAACTATTTGCATTGCGATTCCCCCCCCCCCCCCCAACCCCTCTTTTTACGCTGCTGCTACTCTCTGTTTAACATATATGCATAGTCACTTTAGCTATACATTCATGTACATACTACCTCCAATTGGGCCGACCAACCAATGCTCCCGCACATTGGCTAACCCGGCTATCTGCATTGTGTCCCACCCACCACCCGCCAACCCCTCTTTTACACTACTGCTAGTCTCTGTTCATCATATATGCATAGTCACTTTAACCATATCTACATGTACATACTACCTTAACCAGCATGACTAACCGGTGTCTGTATGTAGCCTCGCTACTTTTATAGCCTCGCTACTGTATATAGCCTGTTTTTTTTACTGTTGTTTTTATTTCTTTACCTACCTATTGTTCACCTAATACCCTTTTGCACTATTGGTTAGAGCCTGTAAGTAAGCATTTCACTGTAAGGTTTCTGCACTGACAAATACACTTTGATTTGATTTGCAGTACTATATGGATCTTTATTCAGCTTACCCCAACCTAGTCCACACAGTTTCAAATCTTATCATTATGATGTTTTTATTTAAAGGGACAGTGCAGTCAAACACGTGATTTCCCTCTTCTTCTTTTTTCTCTATGTTTCCACGCTATGAGGTTGAAATAATTATGATAATTCCCTTTTAGAGTAAGCACTTTTAAAGGGCTAAGTGGGGTTGGCTCATGTCTAGGCAATCCTATCAGGGCTGTGTATGTAAATATATTACATACATTTGTATCAACACACCCACATGATCAGACGGAGCATTTCAATGGCAAAAGGAGGCTCAGGGAAATAAATGATAAAAAATATATATTTAGAGTTATTTTCATGAAATAAACACACAATGATTTATTAGACATAAAGAACTTACAAAATGTATAGCTTAGATACTTGATGTAAAAAACATTAATTCACACCTCTTGCACCACTAATCCATTTTCACATTTAGCAGTAAACATAAACCATTTGGGTACTAAGTAGGAAACCTAGGAGCCTAGTTTGTGGTGCCACAGTGTATCTCCCCTGAGTCATGGCGGCAGGAAGGCAGACGGGTGGTGGTGCACTCATTACCACATGGCTGACCTGCCCCTCGCCCAAGGGTACACAGACGGTCGCCACCAAGCGTCAGACACCACTTAACGATCCAGCTCACTCAGAGGGAGACACAGGTTACTATTCCTGACTGTCAGGAATATTTGTTCTGTCGACCGGACACTGATTTTGGGATGGGTCGGCCGATGTGGGAACAGCCTCTGCTAACCTCAATAGACTGTACTGTGGAGATGGACTCCGCTGGGGGAGTGCCCCTGGCAGGAACACAACTTCACCTCTACTATAGTGGTTCACTGCTCAAAAGGCCACGTCTTTCGGCAAATGCATTTTTTAAAGCCTTCGAAAGGCTTTTAGAAAGCATTTTTAAAAGTAGGTGAAGTGGATGGTGCCCATTTTTGCCAGCTCCTCCTCAACTTTGCTATTTAGTTTTATATTTTCACGTTAATTCTTACTTCACGTCACATGTGCTCCCTCTTCGGCTTCTAGCTCGCCAGGCTGCTCGTTATGGCGCACACCTGTCACCATCATTATGCGCATCTGGACTCCATCATCTCCTTGATTACCTGCCCTATATATGTCACTCCCTTTGGTTTCTTCCCCAGTCGTCATTGTTTCTGTTTCATGTTGGTGCGCTGTTTGTGTTTCTTGTTTTGTTCATTTATTTATTAAATGCATTAATTCCCTGAACTTGCTTCCCGACTCTCAGCGTACACATCGTTACAGAATGACAACTCAAAGGGAAGCATCAGGGAGTGTTTTTTTGTGTGTTTGAGGCGATGTCAGGTCCGGGTGTTGGAGCCAGAGCCACCTGGGAGGCCTCAGTCAGTTTGTAGGCTCCCATGCATCAGCTGGTTCGATAGGCTCCCATGCCTAACCTGGATGAACAGGTTTCCGTGCCTCAGCCGAGACAACCTCAGCGAAGGCGACCGGTCTGCTCCGGATCCACAGGATCGTCATCTTGGTTGGCTTCCTGCGGCTGGAGTCACGCGTCAGGGAGGGGGTACTGTCACGTGTGCTCCGGCCTCTAGGACACCAGGCTGCTCGTTATGGCACACACCTTTCACCATCGTTAAGCGCATCTGCGCATAATGACACTCACCTGGACTCCATCACCTCCTTGATTACCTGCCCTTTATATGTCACTCCCTTTGGTTTCTTCCCCAGTCATGATTGTTTCTGTTGCTGTTTCATGTCGGTGCGCTGTTTGTGTTTCTTGTTTTGTTCATTTATTTATAAAATGTATTCAATCCCTTAACTTGCTTCCCAACTCTCAGCGTTCATCGTTACACTTTCTTTGTACAGAATGTTTCTGCTATTATTTCTCACGACCTCCAAGCACTTTTGAACAGATTGACTGTTACTAGCCTTAACTTCGTCCTGGAATCTTTGTTTACTCCTTACTCGGTCCAACTCATCGGCATACCTGGTGTCCTACTTAGGAAGTGGCGCCGCTGTAAGCGTGGAAGAAGAGTGAGCGTTCTGGTAAGACTGAGACACTGTGAAAACCACCATCCCCCTTCCGACTATTCTTCTGGCCAATGTCCAGTCACTGGACAATAAGCTGGACCTTCTCAGAGTGAGGCTAACCTTCCAATGAGAAATTAGGAATTGTAAAGTCATGGAGTCACTCACTGAGACATGGCTCTCTCTATCGATACCTGACTCAGCCATTCAGCCTAAGGGATATTCCATTAATCGGTTGGATCGAGCAAAGGACTCAGAGGGGGATGGGTATGCTTCATGATCAACAACTCCTGTTGTTCTACATTCCACCACTAACCGTCACCAATTTGGCACTCAACGAACTGGATGGGACTATAAACAAGCAGGAAACCTGAGCGGAGTTTTACCGAAGATCCATCGGTACATCTCTTGCCCTACGTGAGTCAAAAACACGTTGGACCACTGTTATTCCCCCTTCCAGGATGGATATAAGGCACTCCCTCATCTCCGCTTTGGCAAATCAGATCAGGCCTCTATCCTGTTGCTACCCACCAGGGGAGGACGGCTCATAATAATGGGTGTAATGGAGCAAATGGAATGCCATCACACGTAATACATGTATTTGATACCATTCCACGTATTCTGTTCCAGCCATTGCCACGAGCCTGTCCTTCCCATTTAAGGTTCCACCAACCTCCTGTGCTAACCAATTATAGGCAGAGGCTGAAACAGGAGGAGCCTGTGGTAAGATCTATTCAATGCTGGTTTTATTAGTCATGTGTACAGGATACGCATGGTACTGTATACATCGTACAACGAACTGCTTACATGCAGGTTCCTTCACGACAATACAACAAAAATAAGAAATAAGAAAAGATAAGAATATGAGCATAAAGTAAGACTATAAAAATACATTTCAAATCGAAATCAAATCAAACTTTATTTGTTACATGTGTCAAAGACAAGTGTAGACCTTACCGTGAAATGCTTACTTACAAGCTCTTAACCAATAGTGCAGTTCAAGAAAGAGTTAAGAAAATATTGGGAAAAATAAAGTAAAAAATAATAAAAAGTAACACAATAAAAAAACAATAACAAGGCTATATACAGAGGGTACCAGTACCGAGTCAATTTGCAGGAGTAAAGGTTAGTCGAGGTAATTTGTACATGGAGGTAGGGGTGAAGTGACTATGCATAGATAACAAACAGCGAGTAGCAGCAGTGTACAAAACAAATGGGGGGGATCAATGTAAATAGTACGGTGGCCATTTGATTAATTGTTCAGCAGTCTTATGGCTTGGGGGTAAAAGCTGTAAGGAGCCTTTTGGTCCTAGACTTGGCACTCCGGCATCGCTTGCCTTGCGGCAGCAGAGAAACCAGTCTATGACTTGGGTGACTGGATTTTTTTGGGCTTTCCTCTGACACCGCCTAGTATATAGGTCCAGGATGGCAGGAACCGTGACCCCAGTGATGTACTGGGCCGTACTCACTACCTTCTGTAACACCTTATGGTCAGATGCCGAGCAGTTGCCATACCAGGCGGTGATGCAACCGGTCAGGATGCTCTCGATGGTGCAGCTGTAGAACTTTTTGAGAATCTGGGGACCCATGCCAAATCTTTTCAGTCTCCTGAGGGGAAAAGGTGTTGTAATGCCCTTTTAACGACTGTCTTAGTGCTTGGTGTGTTTGGACCATGATAATTTGTTGGGGATGTGGACACCAAGGATCTTGAAACTCTCGACCCGCTCCACTATAGCCCGTCGATGTTAATGGGGGCCTGTTCGCCAGCCTTTTCCTGTAGTCTACGATCAGCTCCTTTGTCTTGCTCACATTGAGAGGGAGGTTGCTGTCCTGGCACCACAATGCCAGGTCTCTGACCTCCTCCCTAGAGGCTGTCTCATCGTTGTCAGTGATCAGGCCTACCACTGTTGTGTTATCAGCTAACTTAATGATGGTTTTGAAGTCGTGTTTGGCAACGCAGACGTGGGTGAACAGGGAGTACAGGAGGGGATTACGTACACACCCCTGAGGGGCCCCAGTGTTGAGGATCAGCGTGGCAGATGTGTTGTTGCCTACCCTCACCACCTGGTGGCGGGCCGTCAGGAAGTCCAAGATCCAGTTGAAGAGGGAGGTGTTTAGTACCAGGGTACTTAGCTTAGTGATGAGCTTTGTGGGCACTATGGTGTTGAATGCTGAGCTGTAGTCAATGAACAGCATTCTCACGTAGGTGTTCCTTTTGTCCAGGTGGGAAAGGGCCGTGTGGAGTACGATTGAGATTGCGTGTGGATGACATTTTAATATAATACAGGAAGGAACTATTTATAGTCCAATATTTACAACTGTGTTGAGGAAGGGGGGGATGGGGCCAAGCATATACATTTAGCAGTATAATAAGAGTCTGGTATCAGCAGTTGTGATGTGTGTAGCATGAATGTATACATGTGTGTTCTGTATATATGAATTACAAATCAGCCTTTACTTAAGTCATGTTTCTAATCTATTGCATAGTTACAATGTGTAATCATTGATGTCCCAGGAGCAGGAGTGGTAAACACTTTTGAAGTGTATAATTGTAATACATACATGCAGACACAGCATTATTCAAAGAATGGAGTTTGAAATTACTGAAAAAGAATGTCTCAGAGGCTCATACCTGAACCGCACCTTTATTTGCCAAGGAAGAGTACATGATCAGTAAATATATTCAATGTACAGGCTACAATGTGGGGATCTCATGCGTGGTAATAACTACAGTACATGTATATAGTTATTAAATTCTACTCTATCCATGGGCTTCATTAATGCCATTCAGACTTGAAGTATATACAACAACCATGATAGCTGAGGTTCATAGATTGGTATGAGTATTAGTTCAGAACCTAATGTTTTAGGGTCCTTACATAGATTGGCTACATACTGTAGCTAGCTACACATCCATAGGCATACAGTTATTTTTCTCCTCCACTACACAATAAGCAAGTAAATAGTTAGCTAGCTGTGTTACTTCAGCTGCATTGCAAGGCAAGCTTATACACTTGTACATTCAATTTGCAGTAAATGCTTTAGCTAGCTAGATTCTTTACATCCACTGTTTCACAAGACGACAGCCTGGTTTGCTGGTTTTCTCATGAAGTCCCGAAAACACAAACTACAAATTAATTCCCATGTCACAACACTAGCTAGCTGGCTAATGTTAGCTAGTCAGATAACTTGCTAAATTGTGATTTTTGTAAATTAACTCTATGACAAAGAAATATGCACAAACGTTTGTCTCTACATTAACTAACATATTCCTCTCTTATTGTAAATGTTTTGCTTGACTCGTTATGACGTTATAACTACTTACATTTGGTTCCACCGTAATGTTTTGTCAGCCATCTTCACCCAGGGATGGAGAAACAGAGCAAGTGGTCAGTCCAGCTCAAATGTTCTGCAGTCTGGTGGCTTGTAGATAGAAATAGTCTCTGAGCCTGTTGGTATCAGACCTCGTGTTCCTATACTGTCAGCCCGACGATAAGGGAAAGAACAGCACGTGGCTGGGTGTGAGGGGTCTTTGATGATGCTGCAGGCTTTCCTAAGGCACCATTTATCCTGGATGGGTGGGAGCATGGTCCCAGTGATGTACTGGGCCGTCTTCACCACCCACTGAATTGCCTTGGAGTCATGTACGGAGCTATTTCTGTACCAGGCTGTGATGCAACCGGTCAGGACGTTCTCAATGGTGCACCGGTAGCATTTGGAGAGGACCTTTGGCGGCATGCCAAATTTCTTCAGCCGCTTTAGGAAGTAGAGATGTTGTTGTGCCCTCTTGACAAGAGTGGTGGTGTTGTTGGTCCATGTCAAGTCCTCATTGATGTGGACGTAGAGGAACTTAAAACTTGTGACTCTCTCTACTGGAGTCTCGTTGATGTGGATTGGGGCATCTTCCCTCCTCTGCTTCCTGAAGCCAACAATCAACTCCTTTGTTTTGCTGACGTTGAGGGAGAGGTTGTTGTCATGATACCATAATGCCAGTTAACTTACTTACTCCCTATAGCCTAACACGTCATTGTTGGCTATCAGGCCTACAACCGTGGTGTCGTCAGCAAACTTGATGATGGAGTTGGTGTCGTGCAAATCCATGCAGTCGTAGATGAACAGAGAGTACCTCAGAGGACTGAGGACACACCCCTGGAGGTCCCTGTGTTAAGTCAGTGTGGAGGAGGTTTTGTTGCCAATCTTCATAGCCTTCATAGCCAGTGGTCTGCGTGTCAGGAAGTCCAGGATCTGGTTTCCAGACCCAGGGCTCTGAGCTTGGTGTCGAGCTTGCAGGGAACAATAGTGTTGAATGCTGAACTGTAGTCAATGAATAGCATTTTCACATATAGTGCCTTGAGAAAATAGTCATACCCCTTGATTTATTCGACATTTTCTTGTGTTACAGCCTGAATTCAAAATAGATTAAATATATTTTTTTCCTCACCCACTTACACACAATACTGCTGTTTTCATAATGTTTTGCACATTCATTGAAAATGAAAATGACATATCTCATTTACATAAGTAATCATACCCCTGAGTCAATGTTAGAATCACCTTTGGCAGGAATTACAGCTGTGAGTCTTTCTGGGTAAGTCTCTAAGAGCTTTGCATACCTGGATTGTACAATATTAGCGTTATTATTTTTTTAATTCTTCAATCTCTGTCAAGTTGGTTGTTGATCATTGCTAGACAGCCATTTTCAAGTCTAGCTATAGATTTCCAAGCCAATTTAAGTCAAAACTGTAACTAGGCCACTCAAGAATATTCAATGCCATCTTGGCAACTTCAGTGAATATTCAGCCTTGTATTTTAGGTTATTGTCCTGAGGAAAGATTAATTTGTCTCCCAGTTGTCACACCCTGGTCAAAGTATTTTGTGTTTATCTTTATTTATTTGGTCAGGCCAGGGTGTGGCATGGGTTTTTGTATGTGGTGTGTATGTATGGGGATTGTAGCTAGTGGGGTGTTCTAGTTAAGTCTATGGCTGTCTGGAGTGGTTCTCAATCAGAGGCAGGTGTTTATCGTTGTCTCTGATTGGGAACCATATTTAGGCAGCCATATTCTTTGAGTTTGTCGTGGGTGATTGTCCTTAGTGTCCTGATGTCATTGTTCTGTGTTAGGTTACACAAGTATAGGCTGTTTCGGTTTTCGTTAAGTTTATTGTATTTTGATTCGTGTTTTACGTTTGTTTAATAAACATGGATCGCAATCTACACGCCGCATTTTGGTCCGATCCTTGTTCTACCTCTTCATCAGAAGAGGAGATAGAAGAAAGCCGTTACAGAATCACCCACCACAAAGGGACCAAGCAGCGTGTCAACAGGCAGCAACAACAGCCCAAAGTGGAGTACAGTATAGACTATACTTCTTGGGAGGAGATAGACAGGTGGGCGGTCGACCCAGGGAGAGTGCCGGAGCCCGCCTGGGATTCGATGGAGCAGTGCGCGGAAGGATATAGGAGAATGGAGTTTGCGAAGCAAGCAAGGCGGCGCGGACGGAGGCCCCATAGTCAGCCCCAAAAATTTCTTGGGGGGGGGCTCAGGGAGAGTGTGGCAGAGTCAGGAGCCAGACCTGAGCCAACTCTCCCTGTTTATCGTGAGGAGCCAAGGAGGAGACCAGAGCCGGTGTTGGAGGTGAGCGAAACAGAGACTGTGAAGGAGTTAATGGGGAAATTGGAGGAGAGAGAAATGAGGGAGTTGCTGTGTTGGTGTTTTAAACATGGAATTCGCCCGACGGAGCGTGTCGGGGATTTGATGGCACCTGGGTCAGCGCTCCATACTCGTCCTGAGGTGCGTGTTAGTCGGCTGGTGAAGATGGTGCCAGTCTCACGTACCAGGCCTCCTGTGCACCTCCCTAGCCTTGCACGTCCTGTGCCAGCACCGCTCTCAAGATCTCCAGTACGCCTTCACGGTCTAACCCATCCTGTGCCACCTCCACACCCCAGCCCTCCGGTAGCAGCTCCCCGCACCAGGCTTCCTGTGCGTGTTCTCGGCCCAGTACCACCAGTGCCAGCACCACGCATCAGGCCTACAGTGCGCCTCGCCTGTCCAGCGCTGTCGGAGCCCTCCTCTCCAGCGCTGTCGGAGTCTCCCGCCTGTTTAGCGCTGTTAGAGCCTTCCTTCTCTACAGCGCTGCCGGAGTCTCCCGCCTGTTCAGAACTGCCAGTTAGCATAGAGCTGCCAGTTAGCATAGAGCTGCCAGTTAGCATAGAGCTGCCAGTTAGCATAGAGCTGCCAGTTAGCATAGAGCTGCCAGTCTGCATAGAGCTGCCAGTTAGCATAGAGCTGCCAGTCTGCAAGGAGCTGCCAGTCTGCAAGGAGCTGCCAGTCTGCAAGGAGCCGCCAGAGCTGCCTGTCTGCAGGATGCCGCCAAAGCTGCCAGTCTGCAAGGAGCCGCCAGAGCTGCCAGTCTGCAAGGAGCCGCCAGAGCTGCCAGTCTGCAAGGAGCCGCCAGAGCTGCCAGTCTGCAAGGAGCCGCCAGAGCTGCCAGTTAGCATGGAGCAGCCAGGGCCGCCAGTCAGCATGGAGCAGCCAGGGCCGCCAGTCAGCATGGAGCAGCCAGGGCCGCCAGTCAGCATGGAGCAGCCAGGGCCGCCAGTCAGCATGGAGCAGCCAGTCAGCATGGAGCAGCCAGTCAGCATGGAGCAGCCAGAGCAGTCAGTCAGCATGGAGCAGCCAGAGCTGCCAGTCAGCATGGAGCAGCCAGTCAGCATGGAGCAGCCAGAGCTGCCAGTCGACCAGACTCTTCCAGATCTGCCAGTCGACCAGACTCTTCCAGATCTGCCAGTCGACCAGACTCTTCCAGATCTGCCAGTCGACCAGACTCTTCCAGATCTGCCAGTCGACCAGACTCTTCCAGATCTGCCAGTCGACCAGACTCTTCCAGATCTGCCAGTCGACCAGGATCTTCCAGATCTGCCAGTCGACCAGGATCTTCCAGATCTGCCAGTCGACCAGGATCTTCCAGATCTGCCAGTCGACCAGGATCTGCCAGTCAGCCAGGATCTGCCGAAACCACCAGCCAGCCAGGATCTGGTAGATTCATCAACCTGCCTGAGCTTCCTCTCACTCCTGAGCTTCCTCTCACTCCTGAGCTTCCTCTCACTCCTGAGCTTCCCCTCAGTCCCGAGCTGCCTCAGTCCCGAGCTGCCCATCAGTCCCAATCTGCTCCTCAGTCCAGTGGGGTTCTGGGTGAGGACTACTAGGCCATGGTCGGCGGCGAGGGTGGACTATCCAGGGACGCGAGGAGAAGGGGCTAAGACATTGATTGAGTGGGGTCCACGTCCCGCGCCGGAGCCGCCACCATGGACAGACGCCCACCCGGACCCTCCCTATTGTTTTGAGGTGCGTTCGGGAGTCCGCACCTTAGGGGGGGGGTTCTGTCACACCCTGGTCAAAGTATTTTGTGTTTATCTTTATTTATTTGGTCAGGCCAGGGTGTGGCATGGGTTTTTGTATGTGGTGTGTATGTATGGGGATTGTAGCTAGTGGGGTGTTCTAGTTAAGTCTATGGCTGTCTGGAGTGGTTCTCAATCAGAGGCAGGTGTTTATCGTTGTCTCTGATTGGGAACCATATTTAGGCAGCCATATTCTTTGAGTTTGTCGTGGGTGATTGTCCTTAGTGTCCTGATGTCATTGTTCTGTGTTAGGTTACACAAGTATAGGCTGTTTCGGTTTTCGTTAAGTTTATTGTTTTGATAGTGTTTGTGTTTAGTGTGTTACTTCATTAAACATGGATTGCAATAGACACGCCGCATTTTGGTCCGACTCTCCTTCGTATGAAGACGAAACCCGTTACACCAGTGTCTGTTGGAAAGCAGACTGAATCAGGTTTCCCTCTAGGGTTTTGCCTGTGCTTAGCTCCATTTTGTTAATTTTTATCCTAAAAACCCCCCTAGTCTTTAATGATTACAAGCATACCCATAACATGATGCAGCCACCACTATGCTTGAAAATATGGAGAGTGGTACTCAGTGATGTGTTGTGTTGGATTTGACATAAAGTAAATGTTTTTGCTATATTCTTTCCAGTTTACTTTAATGCCTTATTGCAGAAAGGGTGCATGTTTTGGAATATTTGTATTGTGGAGTAACTACAATGTTGTTGATCCATCCTCATTTTTCTCCTATAACAGCCATTAACATCTGTAACTGTTTAAAGTCACCATTAGCCTCATGGTGAATTCCCTGAGCACTTTCCTTCCTCTCCAGCAACTGAGTTAGGAAGGACGCCTGTGTAATGAATAACTTCACCATGCTCAAACAGATATTCAATGTCTGGTTTACCAATAGGTGTCCTTCTTTGAGAGGCATTGGAAAACCTTCCTGGTCTTTGTGGTTGAATCTGTTTGAAATTCACTGATCGACTGAGGGACCTTACAGATAATTGCATGTGTGGGGTACAGAGATGAGGTAGTCAAAAATCATGTTAAACACTATTATTGCACACAGAGTGAGTCCAAGCAACTTATTATTTGACTTGTTAAGCACATTTTTACTCCTCTTCTGATTTAGGCTTGCCATAACAAAGGCATGAATTCTTAATGACTCAAGACATTTCAGCTTTAATTTTGCATTGATCTTTTTTGCACTAACGTTTTGACTCATCACATATGCTGCTGCTAATCTTTATTATGTGTCAGTGTATTCATAGTTATATGTACATATCTACCTCAATTACCTCGTACCCCGACTCTTTACTGGTACCCCGTGTATATAGCTAAGTTATCATTTCTCATTGTGTTCATTATTACCTTTATAATTACTTGTTTTACTTTTCTATTATTTCTCTATTTTCATTCTCTTTGCATTGTTGGAAAGGACCCGTAAGCATTTCACTGTTAGTCTACACCTGTTGTTTATGAAGCATATGACAAATAACATAATGCACTACTCCTCGATCAATCAACTTTCTGAGGACACCACTGTTGTAGGCCTGATAACCAACAACAATGACAGCCTATAGGGAGGAGGAATGAGCCCTGGCAGTGTAGTGCCAGGACAACTACCCCTCTCTCAACTCTCTGCAAAACCAAGAAGCTGATTGTGGACTACAGGAACATAACCTGTACTGTATAATCTATCTGGAAAGAATGGGATGCGTGGAACAATGCAGAGCCTGAAGTGCAACTGAATGTATGTATAAAAGGGCCTCTAGCAGGTGGATGTCTAATCTAATAGTTTGCTGATGTTTGATTAGAAGTGCCAGAAGTATACTGTAACTGCCAGATTGCAATTGTTGTGCTCTGACTCTTCCGCCACGTCTTTTTTTTCTTCCCACAGGAGTTATTTGAAAATCTCCCAAAAGATGACAGTTAGTAAGGAATTAGACATTGTTTTATGCACGGCAAGGATCTCTTTATTTGCTATAATTAGAGCCGCTTAATAATTCTGTTCTTTTAAAGTTCTGTTTGTAGCCATAGGAGTCAGATTGGAAAGCTATTACCTTGGTCAATTATCCTTAAAAGCAACGGGTGAAAGCTTTGCTGAGTGTCCTTAGGCATGGACCATATAAAATGTTACAATTAATTTGTTTATGACATGGTTGGTGTATTTGTCCTTTTCATTATTACCCTCGTCATCATTCTTATCATCATTAGGATGCAATCAGTTTCTCTTGGTTGCACACACTGACAATGGATATTCATCACCATATACTATATAAAACCGTCAAAGCGGGAGCCAAAAATAGCCCAGAGGATCCTGGCATACCAATATACAGTACCTGCTATATGTAAATAGACTGTGGGAGATTTAAATTAATAGTGTGAGAGCTCTGCCATTTGGCTGCATGCCTGTCATTGTGCAGGCCTGTGAGCTCCATCATTTTTCTGTTTGATACAAACATGCTTATCTGGTTGAACATAATCAGCTTTACTGAGCTGAGGGATGGCACTGTCCACTTTGATTCCACTTCTTAAATTCAACATCCACTCAATGTAGAGTGTAAGCCGGCCATAAAACAGCTAATCTAAAACCTAGACGTTTATGACAGACTGTGGGCAGACTTGACTGCTATTGGGCCTGACCAATGTTGAATTCATTAGTGATGTATACCTGTACAATGACATTTATATGATATGAAGTACTGCGTTGTTGTCATTGAATCAATGGGGCAGATGTAGCATCTACTTTGTTAGATTGAACCATTCTGAGACCGGGTATTGTGAAGCGATATCTGTATTACATTGACAGATAGTCTTAATCAGAGAGTTTCTCATTGATTTACCTTATATTGAATAGGATTCAATAACAGGGTCCAGTACTTATAGGGTCCAGTACATGTGGCCCCTCTCCAGAGCATGTATCACTCTCCCTTGTGTATAATGGAAAGTGAATACCTTCCCGTGCTCTCAGGCTAGTAGTGACTTACATCGGTGAACTGTTGACTCCTACAGCCAACATTTCTGTTGCCCAAGGGTCAGAAACAAACAGCTTCTAATTATACTCTTCCTCTGCAGTAGCCATGGAGGGGTGACACTTGTAGGTTAACTCCATTTTAGGAAGGATTGGATGCATAAGTGTGTGTGTGTGTGTGTGTGTGTGTGTGTGTGTGTGTGTGTGTGTGTGTGTGTGTGTGTGTGTGTGTGTGTGTGTGTGTGTGTAATTAGATCAGTGTGACTGGAGCCTGTTCCACTAAAATGTAGTGTGTTAACCCAATGCAGATTGGTAGTGTAAAAGATGCTATTGGGGGTCAAATCTGCCTTCAGTAACAACTCTTGGTCTGTGCGTTTCCTACTTTCCTTGTTACTGTAATACAGAATAATGTTCAAAATTAGAACCACTCTCATTCCCTGTTGATTGCATGTGAGGAATCCAGTTCAAACTGGTCCATACAATGCTTGAAGCCTCTATTATTCATCCTTATCTTAATCACATAGTGAAGGATGATGTGTACTGGATGCAGAAACATTTCACCTCAAGGTTTACAGCAGTTCAATGATTCTACAGGCCATCAAATGTCCTGTAAGTGCTATGATGAGTTTGGATGGGAACATTCATCCTCTCTCCCATTATAGATGTTGAAGAGGCGTAGGTAATGATTGCCCAACTCACATAATTTACCAGACGTGTGTGTGTGTGTGTGTGTGTGTGTGTGTGTGTGTGTGTGTGTGTGTGTGTGTGTGTGTGTGTGTGTGTGTGTGTGTGTGTGTGTGTGCGTGTGTGTGTGTGAAAAGCTATCCTTGTCAGCTAATGTTCACAAATACTGAGAAATAACCCTGTGATCATCCGTTGCCATAGTCACCCAGACTGGAGCACTGTGGTGATGCTACAAGGCCATTGATGCCATTGTGATGTCACAGGTTTTGTGACAAACATGTTTTTTCAAGTAATAAAGCAATCTTTCAAACCATTAGTCTCTGTTCATGAGTTGACTGTTGCAGACATGCTTGGGGACAACTAGAGAAAGAAACATAACTTCAACATTTGCTTTCATTGTTCAAACAAATTACAGACTGTCTAAGAATGACTGCAGTGGATAGCAGTGAGGACTTCAAGCAGAATGTGGCTATTGTAATCGACCCAGGATCAGGCTCCATCAAAGCTGGCTTCTCTGGAGATGAGAAGCCCCATAAAGTTCTGAGGTCAGTGGTTGGATTGTCCAAAAAGGACCAAACTGAATGTTATTTTGGAAACAATATTCCCTGCAAGGACTCAGATGATCTCATTCTCAAGAGGCCCATCACCAGTGGAATGATAAGTGACTGGGATTCCCTGGAGAAGCTGTGGAGCCATGTGCTCTATGAGGAGCTCCAAGTCTGCCCTGAAGAGCATGGCATCCTGATGACTGACCCAGCCTTCTCTCCCATCTCCAACCGAGAGAAGACAGCTGAACTCCTGTTTGAAGGGTTTGGGGCCCCAGCGATATATGTTGGTTACCAGCCTGTGCTGTCCATGTATTCTTATGGACTGGTTACTGGTCTAGTGGTGGACTCTGGGGCTGGTTGCACCTCTGTCTCTCCAGTGTGCAATGGCTACTGCTTACCACATGCCACATTTCACATGGACCTGGCTGGAAAGGGTGTGTCTGACTATCTGAGCAAACTACTGGCCGACGTTGGACATGGGAGTGCTCTCCAGCAAAAGTCCTCTGTGCAAGAGATGAAGAAGCAGAGTTGCTACGTCTCCCAGCTGAGTTCTGAGGACAAAGGAACACCTCTGGACTATCAACTCCCCGATGGCACCACCATTACCCTGTGCGACGAGCGCTTCCGTGGCCCTGAGATCCTATTCTGTCCATCCGACGCAGGAATGTCGCAGCCCGGAGTTCACATCCTGGCCATGAACAGCCTGCAGAAGTGCGCCCCCGAGTGGCAGACGGCCTTGATGGCCAACGTGGCCCTGTGTGGCGGCTCCTCGATGTTCAGCGGTTTCCCGGAGCGGCTCCAGGCAGAGATGGAGAAACTGGCCCCGAGGGACTCCATGATCGGGATGCTATCTGGGGCCCACAGGGAGTTTGCCTCCTGGGTGGGGGGCTCCATCATCACCTGCCTCAGCAGCTTCCAGCCCATGTGGGTGAAGGGGCAGGAGTACCAGGAGGAGGGCTCCAGTGTGGTGCGCAATAAATGCTATTAGAACTCAGACCTTCAGAATTTGTACTGTAGGCCTATAGTATGCAATTATTCTGGAATACATGAAAGTGAAAAATAAATTGGATATTGATTTAAAAATATGCCAGGCTTGTTTTTTTATTGTATGCTTTAGTGCACTGGTAAAATGGGCCATTCAATGCCTTATCGTTTGTTAATTCGATGTTTTCTCCAATATCAATTAAACATCACTGTCATCTGAGTTGAAAGTTCCAGAAAGATGCATCATGCAGTATGACGTTTTTCTTGTATGAAAAGGGAGATTCATTGTCTTCATTGGATCTACTATGATGTCTTGTTGAATTAACATCTTTCCTTCTCTTGCAACATGGGAACGCACTTATATAAAAAATGTTCTATTATGCTTCATCTGTAATCAGCATGGAAATGGAGACCCTAGGGGGTTTGGTTAAGTAGCAAAATGTTAGAGGTTTACTTCATTTCCAACAACAATCCAATGCCTTGTGGAAACAGTGTATTTCTTTCTGTGCATTGAAGTTTAGACAAGGCTGGCGATCACACTATAAGATCCAACTATGCATAGTGGGGACAGGTATAGTGTAGATCTTAAAATTCTGTATATATATATATACAGTAACCTGTATTCGACCTTTAACCCACCTAGGTGCTCCTCTGATGTGGATCTCCACTACAGTGGAACAAGATTAAGCCTGACACCACCACTGACATCCCCTCAGTCCCAGTTTGCACACATGAGCGACAGGGGAGCCTCTTCTAATCAGCAGCCCAGAGCCTACAGGGTCTTTGATTTGCCTTTAATAGCTCTTTTCAACACGACTTCTCTTAGTTATTTGGCTTTGAGTTGGCTGCATGCGAGGTGACACATGTAAAAAGAATGCCCGTGTGATTGCTGGAGGTTGGTACTGTAGAGAGTATGAGTTAGTGGAGGCTCCTCAGAGGAGGAAGGGAACGACCATCCTACTCAGTGAATTTCAGAAAACCGATACTAAATATAATCACGTCAACAAATAACTGATTAAAACCCAATGTTTTATAGTGAAGGTCTACATTAGCCTCAACAGCACTCTCTGGGTAGCACCATGGTGTAGCCGGAGGACATCTATTTCCCATCCTCCTCTAGGGATATTGACTTCAATACATAACCTAGGAGGCTCATAATTCTCACCCTCTTCCATAGACTTACACAGTAATTATGACAACGTCCTATCTGATTTCTTGCAGAATGAACTGACATATTGTCCACCCAATCAAAGGATCAGAGGATGAATTTAGTACTGAAACCATAGCTAGCACTGCAGGGCATAACATGTGGGGAGTAGTTGACTCAAAGACAAAGAAAGACAATAGTTTAACAGTTTTCAACAAATTAATTTATTCGAAAAATAAGGAGAAGCAGCAGAGTGAGAGAGCGAGCGAGAGAGAGAGAGCTAGCCATATTTTGTTGTATATTTTTTTTAACTTTCACTTACTTAGCTAGCTAATGCAGCTAGCTAACTACTCAGAGAATAATGTTAGCTAGCTGGCTAAGGCTATCCAACACTGGAACCAAATATTTGTATAACTAACCCAAGATAGACCACAGTCTGTCATTTCCAATGGGAACAAATTAGTCATAGTGGGCAGAACAAGCAAGGAGAGGGGCAGAGCCAGTTAAGAGCTAGCGTTCTAGCATGTATTTGCATATTTCCGTCAGGGAATGCCTACTCTGTGAAGTGAGAGTTTGCATTAAGTCAATTCACCCTTGCACTCCTTCTAAACAACACTTTAAAAAATGTTTTTGGCAAAGGATCAAATCTACAAAACTTAGTCCACTGTTCATAACAGATTCTAGTTTTGTGCACAGAAAACTGTATTGAAATCAAATGTTTCATTGATGAGAAAATGTGCAAAATGTCGGCCAAATGGATCTCGCTCCATCTTCTCCCACTGCCTTCCACTGGGCGTCCTCTCATCACAATATTTGCTAGTGAGTGGAAACGCCAACCGGATGCTTCACTTATACATCCGGTGAAATATCTGGCTTATCATTCTATCTGTGCTGGAACTCTTCCAAGTTACGTTAAGCTTTCGGTTATATTAATTTATTGCCACAGGGGCCGGCCAGAGTAACTGCAAAACTGCTTGATGTACATTGTACTGCGTGATTGTAGCGGGTTTATTAGCACGTTAGTTCAAAATCAAATCAAATCAAATTGTATTTGTCACATACACATGGTTAGCAGATGTTAATGCAAGTGTAGCAAAATGCTTGTGCTTCTAGTTCCGATAGTGCAGTAATATCTAACAAATATTCTAACAAATTGACAGCAACTACAATATACACACAAATGTAAAGGGGTGGAATAATAATATGTACATATAAATATATGGATGAGCAAGATGCAATACATGGTTCTAGTAGCTATGATGACTATGATGATGTACACTGTGTTTCATTTAGCAGTTATGGTATGAAGGTTTGGCTTGGAGAGGTTACATCGATATTACATTGAATAGAATATGAATGACAGTCATCCAATATGATGTAATAGAAATAATTGTAAAAATCATCCTCCCTCTCTTTAACAGCACTGACCGCCACTGTTCTAAATAGATACCTGAAGATTTCAGACTGCTAAAATTATTCATCATAAATGTTGATTGTCAAGTAATTATAGAGTTTTACTTTCTGTGTACTTGTATTATAAACTATAATACATGCACAGAGCATGAATGACACTGAAAGTGAGGTAGTTCTACATTTAATATCAATTAAGATATCGACCCAATATGACCCTTGAGGCACCACACTAAATGCTTGTGGCACAGGACACTTATTGTAGTCGTGCAGTAACTATTGAGTCCATATATATAGTGCATTCGGAAAATATTCAGACCCCTTGACTTTTTCCACATTTTATTATGTTACAGCCTTATTCTAAAATATATATATTTTTTTAGATCCCCCATCAACCTACACACAATACACCATAATGACAAAGCAAAAACTGTTTTTTAGAAATGTTTGCTAATAAATTTAAAAAACGGAAATATCACATTTACATTAAGTATTCTGACAATTTGCATAGTATTTTGTTCAAGCAACGATTCTTGGTATGACGCTACAAGCATTGGCACACCTGTATTTGGGAAATTTCACTCATTCTTTACTGAAGATATTGGAAGGTGAACCTTCGCCCCAGTCTGAGGTCCTAAGCACTCTGGAGCAGGTTTTCATACAGGATCTCTCTGTACTTTGCTCCATTCATCTTTTCCTCGATCCTGACTAGTCTCCCAGTCCCTGCCACTGAAAAACATCCCCACAGCATGATGCTGCCACCACCATGCTTCATCATAGGGATGGTGCCAAGTTTTCTCCAGATGTGACGCTTGGCATTCAGGCCAAAGAGTTCAATCTTGGTTTCATCAGACCAGAAAATCTTGTTTCTCATGGTCTGAGAGTGCTTTAGGTACCTTTTGGCAAACTCCAAGCGGGCTGTCATGTGTCTTTTAATGAGGAGTGGCTTCCATCTGGCCACTCTACCATAAATGCCTGATTGGTCTAGTGCTGCAGAGATAGTCGTCCTTCTTGAAGGTTCTCCCATCTCCACCGAGGAACTCTGGAGCTCTGTCAGAGTGACCATCGGGTTCTTGGTCACCTTCCTGACCAAGTTCTTTCTCCTCTGATTGCTCAGCTTGGCCAGGCGGCCAGATCTAGGGAGAGTTTTGGTGATTCCAAACTTCTTCCATTTAAGAATGATGGAGGCCATTGTGTTCTTGGGGACCTTCAATGGTCCCCCATGTTTTGTGGAAGAGTACCAAAACATGCAGAAATGTTTTGGTACCCTACCCCAGATCTGTGCCTCGACACAATCCTGTCTTGGAGCTCTACAGACAATTCCTTCGACTTGATGGCTTGGTTTTTGCTTTGACATGCACTGTCAACTGTGGGACCTTATATAGACAGGTGTGTGCCTTTCCAAATAATGTTCAATCAATTGAATTTACCACAGGTGGACACCAATCAAGTTGTAGAAACATCTCAAGGATGATCAATGGTAACAGGATGCACCTGAGCTCAATTTAGAGTCTCATATCAAAGGGTCTGAATACTTAGATAAATAAGGTATTTCTGGTTTTTGTTTTTAATAAATTAGCAAAAAAAATCAAAACGTAACAAAATGTGGAAAAAGTCAAGGGAATTAATACTTTCTGAACGCACTGTATATATGCAAATTGCGTGGGTTCATTAATTTGCCACACCCATTAGGTTCATATCAGATTAACTTGTTGTAATTCGCTCCTCTATGCCCCACCACTCGTGTGTGTTCCATCCTCTTCATTGTGCGTTAACCTACTGTATGTAGCCTATTCCGCCCCTCGTTCCCTCACGGTGCTGAACTCGACGCGAGAGGCACAACATATGGTAAAAAAAGAGCGCTGGAATTTATTTGCATTGTTTTAGAAATAAGTACTTCGTTCAAAGCTAAGTAGAAAGGTCGTTATATTTGCAGTAACAATCACGAGAACAGTCGAGTGGAAAAAGTCAGTGGATTCAACGTTTATTGAGACATTTGCTGATAAGGTAAGTTCTCGCAATTTGAGTTGTCTAGGCTATCACAAAGAGTTGAGCTCACTAATTAATTTTCACTTTGGTTTGTTTGGGAAACTTAGGCTCTTCCCTTAATTAAGCGATGTTTTTTTCTCAAACGCATTACATGTTTATAACATAATCATAATCAGGTTAATTGTGTCGTTTAATGTCAAGTATATAATGCTTGCACATTTTGCCGATAAAGTGATGGAGAACGATGCACCAGAATTTACGCATTATGATAGACTAGACTAATAGATTTCCCCTTTCCATGCTCGCTATTAAGCCTACTGTAAACGAAGCACACGAGACTGCACGTGAACAACCTAGTGAAGCATATCCTGAGGTAGTATCCTATAATTTGGTAAATCTAAAGGGTACAGTTATTTCGTCGATACATCTCTGTTGAAAAAAGTTATATAATAGCCTATATTTCAAACACCATCGCACCTAACCGGTTTCCAAGACGAATTTAATAAAATGTAACATTTGAGTGAGAATTTAGCTATTCAAGTATTTTTTTAAGAGATTGACTTTTGAGTTGCTCAACTTGTGATGTTGGACTGTGCGTGCCAACAAGTTGACAGTAGCCTAAATAATCGTGTAGCCTATTCGCATACCCGTTTTTCTGCATTCATATTTTCATTAATCTCATCTGCAACAGCATGTTTTGCATGACATTGGCTATTTAATATAAAACGGGGAATCAGTGAAGCTGATTCATGCTAATCAAACGATAGGGCAGCGTCAACACCCCTGTAACAGTTTAATCAACAAGTTCAAGTTTGTTAAGCCACTTACTGGTAATATATAGCATATTTATATAGTATATTTGACTATTTTCTATAGGAAAGTCAAGTGAGAACGTTTTACCCCTGGTGAGAAGAACTGAGAAGCTGATGGAAGGGATGTGCAGTTTCAAGCAGTCATCCCAATGACGCTGGCACTTTCTTTTTATGCCATGACAGTGCCAGATTAGTTTTTTTTTTTAAACTCCTACACTCAGTCATGCTATTAATTTGTATTACTTGTATTGTATAATGCTTGACTATTTCTGGGCACACATGCCAGTGGATATAGTAATATATCAGTAATACTTTTTTTCCAATGATTATAACAACAATAAATAACAATAAAAATCAATATAGTAATGGACTAACATACATTGACACATTTTCTTTGTCCTCATCTATTTTTTAGTTTTTGTTGACAGATCCCATAACCACTATGACATTATCATATTCATAGAGAAGCAAGTGAAGGGTTTGTATAATTTCATCCAGTAGTTTTGAAAGTAGTGTTCACAAGCCAAAACGGTCTTGAAAATTGTGAACAATTGTATGACATGTTATCAATTCAAACAATGTTTACGAATTTGTAAGTTCCTAATATCACATTACAATCTCGTTAATGTATGTCCAACTCAATAGTCAACCTAATAAGCCGCACAATCTATTGCTGCAATCTTGTGTGGTAGCTAATGGGGATGTGAGAAACTGAATAGATTCGTTTTTTTATTTTATTGCAGCTGGTGAAACACTGTGGCGTGACACATTAACACCAGTGTACAATGATCTGGGTTTGAAAGGACTGTATAGCTGGTTTTGTGAATGGCACCTACGTGTTGTGTGTGTGTGTGTGTGTGTGTGTGTGTGTGTGTGTGTGTGTGTGTGTGTGTGTGTGTGTGTGTGTGTGTGTGTGTGTGTGTGTGTGTGTGTGTGTGTGTGTGTGTGTGTGGGTAGAGTCCAGTGTGTGAGCAAGAGAGTTACTGTAAGAAAAAAAGGTAGTCCGGGTAGCTATTTATAAGTATTGTTTAGCAGTCTTATGGCTTTGGGTAGAAGCTGTTCCTGACTTGGTGCACTGATACTGCCTGCTATGTCATGAGTGTCTGGAGTCTTTGACAATTTCTTGGGCCTTCCTCTTACACCGCCTTGTAGCACCTTGCGGTCAGGTGCCTTGCAGTTGCCAAATCTTTTCATCTTCTTAGTGGGAAGAGGCGCTGTCGTGCCCTCTTCACAACTGTGTGGGTGTTAATGGACCATGTTAACTTCTTAGTGATGTGAATACAGAGGAACTTGAAGCTCGAGACCCACTCCACTACAGCCCCATTGATGTGGATGGGGGAGTGCTCAGCCCCATCCACCAAAGTGCTCCAATCAGAGAGACTCAGATTCAGGACTTCTCTTTGATCGGTTTTATTATGGCACTTCAATAGTGCTGAGCAATTAACCAAAATGTCTGTTATTCTTTATAATTAAAAAGAAAAGTCATTGACCAACATCGGTTCAAATATTTTAATTCCATTTAGGTCTGTTTTTTTTCTGTGAACTTAATGTGCAGTTTCTCTAGATAAATCAGATCAAGCCTGAACTGTGCGATGTAGTAAGGAGTTGTCGTTTCCAACAGGCCAATATTCAATATATTTACAGTTATAGTTTATAGTTTAGTGCAGAAAATGTGGTAATTAACTACAATGACGATAATCTATTACACGCCTACTTGTTCGGTATGTGTGGAGCAGACGTGGAGAATGAGAGAAGCGACAGAAGACACAGGATCGAGAGGGATAGAGAGTAGTTGCTTTGCAAGATATTTCTACCGGGAAATACATGATCTACCGTGCCTTGCAAAAGTATTCATTCCCCTTGGCATTTTTCCTATTTTGTTGCATTACAACCTGTAATTTAAATAGATTTTTATTTGGATTTCATATAATGGACATACACAACATTGTCCAAATTGGTGAAGTGAAATGAAAAAATTACTTGTTTTAAAAAATTCAAAAAATAAAAAACTGAAAAGTGGTGTGTGTTCACACCTTTGCTATGAAGCCCCTAAATAAGATCTGGTGCAACCAATTACCTTCAGAAGTCACATAATTAGTTAAATAAAGTCCACATGTGTGCAATCTAAGTGTCATATGATCTGTCACATGATCTCAGTATATAAACACCTGTTCTGAAAGGCCCCAGAGTCTGCAACACCACTAAGCAAAGGGTACCATGAATACCAAAGAGCTCTCCAAACAGGTCAGGGACAAAGTTGTGGTGAGGTACAGATCAGGGTTGGTTTATAAAAAAATATCTGAAATTTTGAACATCCCACGGAGAACCATTAAATCCATTATTAAAAAATTTAAAGAATATGGCACCACAACAAACCTGCCAAGAGTGGGCCGCCCACCAAAACTCACGGACCAGGCAGGAGTGCATTAATCAGAGAGGTAACAAAGAGACCAAAGACAACCCTGAAGGAGCTGCAAAGCTCCAAAGCGGAGATTGGAGTATCTGTCCATTGGACCACTTCAAGCCGTACACTCCACAGAGCTGGGCTTTACGGAAGAGTGGCCAGAAAAAGTCATTGCTTAAAGAAAAAAATAAGCGAATACGTTTGGTGTTCGCCAAAAGGCATGTGGGAGACTTTTCAAACATATTGAAGAAGGTACTGCTCAGATGAGACAAAAATGTTGCTTTTTGGCCATTAAGGATAACGCTATGTCTGGTGCAAACCCAACACCTCTTATCACCCAGAGAACACCAGCCCCACAGTGAAGCATGGTGGTGGCAGCATCATGCTGTGAGGATGTTTTTCATCAACAGCGACTGGGAAACTGATCAGAATTGAAGGAATGATGGATGGCAATAAATACAGGGAAAGTCGTGAGGGAAACCTGTTTCAGTCTTCCAGAAATTTGAGACTGGGACGGAGGTTCACCTTCCAGCAGGACAATGACCATAAGCATATTGCTAACGCAACACTAGTGGTTTAAGGGGAAATATTTAAATGTCTTGGAATGGCCTGGTCAAAGCCTATGTCACATCTGCTCCTGCAATGCCCTCTACTGCTCATCCTGTGTCTCCTTGACCTGCCGCCGCTCCCCCAGTACTCTCTCCCTCTCTCTCTCTGTCTGTGTATGTGATTGTGTGTGCTGGAGTCAGAGAGCAGATCCCCACGAGCTTCAACCTTTTCAATAATCAAGACCTCTACAAATACTCAGTCCTGACACTTCCACGCTGCCAGATCGTAATCTCTGCTCAGTCAGTCTACGTTTCTAGCCGTTTCTTACTATTCAGATCCTGTCATCCTGTTGTGCCTGTTTTCCTTGCCTGATGCTGTTTCCCTCTCACGCTACAGTTTTGCCCACTCTGACTCTGGTCCCTGTCTCCAATCCCACATCTCGTCATCCTGCTACTCTGTCCTGGATTCTCCACAGTTTACAAGATGGCGTAGCAGTTCAGACGTCTTTGTCTTGTCCCGTGTATATATATTTTTTTCCTTCGAATATATTTAGTCTATATTTTTTATATTTTTAACCTCAGTTTCAACATACTCTCCTGCAACCCGCTATTTTCTATACTTTAGAACCGGATCCTCCAACAGAAGCTAGCCAGCTAACTAGCTCCTAGTTAGTAGTCAGTTAGCCACTGCCAGCTAACCTTAGCCTGGTCAACTCCTGCCAGTCTGCACAGTGCGATTCAACCCAGAGCATACCGTACTGCTTTTTCTCCACATCTCCGGATTCCTACCGCAAGCTCTGAACCTCTTCACCTGGATCATCGCATCTAGCTAGCTGCTCTCCAAGTGGCTACCCCTGGTTAATGCCTCTGTCCCGAAGCAAGCACCAGTGAGCCGGGAACTAGCCTCGTGCTAGGCCCATCTCCCGGCTAGCTGAAGAGGTCCATCAGCCACTCTTTTGGCTGCAATACCTATTTTGCCATTTTGTCTGTACATTATGCCTTGAATCTAGTCTTCTGCGCCCAGAAACCTGCTCCTTTTACTCTATGTTCCGACCGTCCTACAATCTATGCTAGATGCCCTCAATCTCACACAAATTATCAATGAACCTATCATGTACAACCCCAAATCCGTAAATACGGGCACCCTCATAGATATCATCCTGACCAACCTGCCCTCTAAATACACCTCTGCTGTCTTCAACCAGGATCTCAGCGATCACTGCCTCATTGCCTGCGTCCATAATGGGTCTGCGGTCAAACGACCACCCCTCATCACTGTCAAACGCTCCCTAAAACACTTCAGCGAGCAGGCCTTTCTAATCGACCAGGCCCAGGTATCCTGGAAGGATATTGACCTCATTCCGTCAGTAGAGGATGCCTGGTTATTCTTTAAAAGTGCTTTCCTCACCATCTTAAATAAGCATGCCCGATTCAAAAAATGTTGACCAAGAACAGATATAGCCCTTGGTTCACTCCAGACCTGACTGCCCTTGACTAGCACAAAAACATCCTGTGGCGCACTGCATTAGCATCGAATAGCCCCCGCGATATGCAACTTTTCAGGGAAGTTAGGAACCAATATACACAGGCAGTTAGGAAATCAAAGGCTAGCTTTTTCAAATAGAAATCTGCATCCTGTAGTACAAACTCCAAAAAGTTCTGGGACACTGTAAAGTCCATGGAGAATAAGAGCACCTCCTCCCAGCTGCCCACTGCACTGAGGCTAGAAAATACTGTCACCATCGATAAATCCAAAATAATTGAGCTGAGTAAGCTGAGATAAGGCGGGGCTTTACCTAGCAGCGACTTGTAGCCAGTGGGTTTGGCGATGAGTATGAAGCGAGGGCCAACCAACGAGAGCATACAAGTCGCAGTGGTGGGTAGTATATGGGGCTTTGGTGACAAAACGGATGGCACTGTGATAGACTGCATCCAATTTGTTGAGTTGAGTGTTGGAGGCTATTTTATAGATGACATCGCCGAAGTCGAGGATCGGTAGGATGGTCAGTTTTACGAGGGTATTTTTGGCAGCATGAGTGAAGGAGGCTTTGTTGCGATATAGGAAGCCAATTCTAGATATAATTTTGATGGCACTATCATCAAAGCCCCATATACTACCCACCACTGCGACCTGTTGGCTGGCCCTCGCTTCATATTCGTCGCCAAACCCACTGGCTCCAGGTCATCAAATTTTTTCTATTGTGTTATTGACTGTATGTTTGTTTATTCCATGTGTAACTCTGTGTTGTTGTTTGTCTCGCACTGCTTTGCTTTATCTTGGCCAGGTCTCAGTTGTAAATGAGAACCTGTTCTCAACCTGCCTACCTGGTTAAATAAAGGTGAAATAAATAAAATAAATGAATTAAGTAATAAAGTCATCAAATAAAACAAATGTAGGCCTAAAATATTTTATTACATTTATGTTAATAAATGATGGTTAATATTAATGGGCAGTCACACCATCATGGGACTTTTATGAATTGTTTAATTCTGTGTTGTTACAGCATTCAACCCACATAATGCAAAGTGCATGTCATTTGTAAAAGCACTAATCGCTCAGCACTACAGTTCAATCATCTGAGGACAATAGTTGAATGTATGTTTCTGAGAGCAAAAGGAAACAAGTGGCAGTTGATCATAATCAACATAATGCACAATGAAAATAATAAGAAGGCTTCAATTACCCCGGCTTCACACAGTTCAAAAATACACATTTCCGGTTTTAAACATGAAATAATCTGCAACAGCCACCCCCACATTAGTGCAGCTAATGTGTGCCCTAACTGCTCTTCAGGCATCCTCCTTTGGGATGGTTGGCAAAAGCATGATGTCACGTCTGCTCCCGCTCTTCCCTTCCCCTGGCGCTTGAGGGCACCAGATTACCCTGCATCACACGCTCCTGCCATCCATCACTCACACCTGCCCTTCCTCGTCACTCGCATCAGCGTTATTGGACTCACCTGAAATCACTTGTTCACATGTTCATTTCCTCCCCTATATTTGTCTGTTTCCTTGCTCTGTTCCCTGCTTCTGCATTGATTGTTTTTGTCTTTACTTTTAGTTATTGATGCTGTTCCTGTCTCGTGTTATTTCAGTTATTATTAGCCGGATCATCAGTTATTGTTCGCCCAGATGGTCCAGGAGTTTTTGTCTTTTGCTCTGTTGGTGACGTTGGGGTGGATCCCGCCGCCGATGGATCCGGGGGTGCCTAAGCCAGCCCATCGGGCTTTCACGCCCTGGCTGGCTCAAGAGGTTTTCCTGGCTCGGCGGCTTCCCATCCCACGTCGCACTCCACTGGATCACCGGGCTTCCCTTCTGCTGCGGAATCGACAGGCTCTCATTGCCTCAGCCGGATCGTCAGGCTCTCATGCCTCGGCCAGCTCGCCAGGCTCTCACTTTCCTGCCGGTTCGTTGGGATTTCACGCCCCAACCGGCTTGCCCAGCGCCCATGTCTCGGCCGGTTCGCCCAGGTGGGACGCCGGGTGGAGTCCCAAGAGGGAGGGGTACTGTCACGTCTGCTCCCGCTCTTCCCTTCCCCTGGCGCTTGAGCGCGCCAGATTACCCTGCATCACACGCTCCTGCCATTCATCACGCACACCTGCCCTCCCTCGTCACTCGCATCAGCGTTATTGGACTCACCTGGACTCACTTATCATGTTAATTTCCTCCCCTATATTTGTCTGTTCCCCTGCTCTGTTCCCTGCTGCTGCATTGATTGTTTTTGTCTTTACTTTTTGTACTTGACGCTGTTCCTGTCTCGTGTTATTTCAGTTATTATTAAATGTTTACTCCCCGTACCTGCTTCGTCTCTCCAGCGTCATGCCGCGTGACACATGAGGGCCACTTGTTTTGTGTAGACTGTTCCCTACAGAGATCCCCATAGCTCTCTGGGCCACCGACCCTTGCTCTAGGGTTTTTTCCCCTTTTGGTGGGATTGTAGTGTGGGTTAGTACTCACGGATGAGTCCAAAACCTATCTGCCCGCACTTGACTGTGGTGCCATCTCCGCCTCCTCATGGAGTTAGGGGCATAGGCAACTTGAGGCAGGGTGTATCGCGCTTCCCCTCAAGACCAGGTTAGGGGTCACTAGGTCCTGTGGGCAATCCCAGTGGAGTGAGACAGAGGGCAGAGGATCCTGAGGCAAACTTGTGAAAGGTCAGCCGAAGGTCACCGGCTGCTCAGAGGGACAGGTTTTTGTGCTGTTAGAGCACTGATATCTTCTGAAAAGCTAGTAGCCTGGCAGTGTCTTAGGAGAGTCAATTCAGCATCTCTGTGAGAAGGCTTAGGAAGAATGGGATCCTGCAGTGCTGCCCCATGGAGGTCTTGGTAATTTGCCTCTACTAGCTTCTTCCAAGATGCATACTCATCAGTGTCTGGGATATGGCTCTTTACCTCTTTGACAGTGAAGTTGCAGAAGGTCGACAGACAAGGATCTCAGAGACAGTTTCATAGAGTTTCAGCAAGACTCAATCCCTAAAATGTGCAAGATTTGTCAGGAGGGCTACAAGAAGAGGCTCAGCAACTGAGACTCTCAACTAGGCTAGTCCAGCGCTACCATCATGAACAATTGCAGAGCATCTGCAGAGAAAGGCAGACCCCCAGGTCCAAGAGTCAGACCCACAACATCTACCATGGTGCGTTTCTTCCGACTTCCCAGTTGTCTTGAACACACTGAAGTCGGAAGTCAGAGATATCTGAGTACCGAGTTGCCAATTGTTTTGAAACTGGCAACTCGGTACTCAGATATCTCTGACTTCCGACTTCAGTATGTTCAAGACAACTGGGAAGTCGGAAGAAACGCACCATGGGAACCGCAGGTAGCAGGTAGCCTAGTGGTTAGAGCGTTGGGCCAGTAACCGAAAGGTTGCTGGATAGAATCCCTGAGCTGACAAGGTAAAACTCTGTCATTCTGCCCCTGAGCAAGGCAGTTAACCCACTGTTCCCCGGGCACTGAAGACGGGGAAGTCGATTAAGGCAGCCCCCTGCACCTCTGATTCAGAGGGCTTGGGTTAAATGCGGAAGACACATTTCAGTTGAAGTCATTCAGTTGTACAACTGACTAGGGATCCCCCTTTCCCTTCAAGTCATATCCAAAAGCACCTTCCAAGGATAGCAGCATGCTCACCAGCAGAATGACTTGTAGATAGCAGCTCTGAAACCCCTGAAAGTAACCAACTTTCAATTCTGGGGCAGTGAGGATGGTGCCAATCTCACTGAGTGGCTGATGAGATTGGCCATAGTGGAGCTGGAGTGCCTGAATAGTAGCTGTGTAGGGTGATGACGGCAGGACTGGTTCTTCATCTGTGCTTCAGGGAGCTTGAGATTTTCCAGTAGGACATGATACTTTCTCAGTCAGCTGTGTAAGTGAGTCAAGGAGATTGTCCAGTGCCAGTTTTAGGTGAGCGGTCCTTCTTAACGTCAGTGGTAAAATCAGGTAAGGTGGGTTCAGGGGGGTGACTTACATGGAAGGCTGAACCCATCTGCTGAGCGGGACCCCAGGAGGGGGGTGGACCTTGCTATGGGTAAGCTGGGTAGTCAGGCAGTGGAGCAGGGTATGGAACTTGCTTTGGGTCAACCAGTGAGCTCTCATCGGGTTTCAGTACCAGTCTACCCAGCTCACCCTCAGCAAGTTCCATACCCTGCTCCAGAGCCAGAGTACCCAGCTTACCTGCACACTTTACATGTTGCATTTATATTTTTGTTCTGTGTATATAATCATACAATCAATTTGACTTTGTTTTTACCAATCTACCTGTAGAACAACATAATGGTAATCATGTATTTGAAAGGTAAATCTCTTGATAATATGGGTAAATCAAGATGTACCCTAGGTCTAGTCACATATTATTCAATAGGAGTGTGCTCATGCATTGAGTTATGGAGCTTGTTTTAGCTGATTTCAGGGCCTCGAGATGACAAACAATCTCTTCCGTTAATTATTGGCAACTGTGAGGAGAAGATATCATTTCATTGTACTGATCAACAACATTTGCATAGAAGATGTATTTTCTTCTTTTATAAAAGTGTGTGCCATTTGCAAGGCATAATGTGGCTGTGGAATCTGACTTTGTGGCTATGGAATCTAGTGATAGGCGAGGGAGATGAAGAAGTAAATTTGTTTTTGGTGGCGACGGAGACGAAGTGATTTCTTAACTTGGAACTCAGCTTGGAAATCAGCATATTTTGCGTTATGATTTAATATTATCACAAACAAAGTACTAGGGTAGTGAATTCAGCTGTAAGCTAGCAAGGAAAGTTAGCCTACAATTAAAGCTACAAGCTACCGGTATCGTCTTGCATTGTAAAAGTGTTGTATGGACATTATTTTAGCAAACAGTAACATTTCTACATGACGTGTTGCATTAGTCAAGTGTTTTAACTTCCGTGCAGCGTGAGTGGGGAGCTAATGCAGCCTAGACAGCTCTAGCAATGAATGAGTAAGTGGAACAGGCACTTTGCTCTTCACCCTATAAAGGGGCTGCGCTGATAGACAGACTTGATCCTCTCAATCACGTGAGACACATTTGACAGAAGTATCGGACGTAACAAAAATTCTAGTACCAAACTATATACCGTGCAACACAAACGCTGTGTGATTGGTTCTTCCTGTAGTGAATCCACTTAAGGGACTTCCCATAACTGATACACATCTCACCTATATTATCAGAGAACTAGGGTTACGAAAGTAACGTTGAGTTTCCTCATGCCTCTGTGTGACGTGTTTGTGTGTGCACATCTGTCCACAGTGTATGTGCATGTTTGAGAAATGTAAAAACAAACAGTTGCTAAAGTAATGGTGGTTCTACAAAAGTTGTGATGTGATTGCCTCATTACAATTCTTGAGGAATCTTAAAGGTTGATCACATAAATATTAGCAGGAGGTGTTTTCTTCCTTCATCTTCATTTCCAGTGACATTTTTGGGGACACCTCTAAATTGTCAAACCCATATTGACAGATTCAACAGAAGAAAGATGACTAGAAAAGTCATGGGTTGTACGTAGTCCTCTCAACTCTAGTGGTGGTTGTAGTTGTATGGCATGCAGCTCTCGGATTTACTTAATTCCAAATGGATGGGAGTTGAGACTGGGAGTGCGAGTGTCATTCTCCACAGCAGTCTGCGCAGTGGGCTACCTCCCTGCCTGCCTTCCTGTCTGATGGCAGCAAGGTCATTCATTCCTCCACTCAAGAAGATAAATTACGTCTTGACACAGCTTAGACATTGACAGTGTGGGGAGGCAATGGCAACAGCATTAGAGTGCAGCAAAACATTTCCCTGTGGTCTTTCATTAGATTGAAGTGTGAGTGATTGGACTGTTGTGTAAGTGAGAATAGCAGGCTTTTGGGTGGAGTAAAGCTACAGTATATATTTCCACAGACGAGTGTATTTGTAAATAAGAGTCAGAGTGTTTAATGATTGACGGCAGAGATGCCGTCTAAAGAGTTTAAAAGCGTTTGATCTATTCAAGTAATAAGATAAGGCTACAGTTATTTCACAAGAACAGTATTGAGAGTATAGTCTCGTCCTTTGATGTATAGAATCAAAGATATTCAACTTCTACAGTCTGACACAGTTATATTGACTTATGTCGTTAGCCTCAATCTAATCTTATACATACAATACATTCGGAAAGTACTCACTTTTTTTTAACGTTACAGCCTTATTCTAAAATGGATTAAATACTTTTTCCTCATCAATATACTCACAATACCCCATAATGACAAAGCGAAAACAGGTTTTTAGACATTTTTGCAAATGTATTAAAAATGAAAAACCAAAATACCTTATTTACATAAGTATTCAGACACTTTGCTTTGAGAATCGAAATTGAGCTCAGGTGCATCATGTTTCCATTTATCATGCTTGAGATGTTTCTACCACTTGATTGGAATCCACCTGTGGTAAATTCAGTTGATTGGACATGATTTGGAAAGGCACACACCTGTCTATTTAAGGTCCCACAGCTGACAGTGCATGTCAGAGCCAAAACCAAGCCATGATGTTGAGGAATTGTGTCGAGGCAGGATTGTGTTGAGGCACAGATCTGGGGAAGGGTACCAAAAATGTCTGAAGCATTGAAGGTCCCCAAAAACACAGTGGCCTTCATCATTCTTAAATGGAAGAAGTTTGGAACCACCAATATTCTTCCTAGAGCTGGCTGCCCGGCCAAACTGAGCAAGAACCCGACAACCACTCTGAAAGAGCTTCAGAGTTTCTCTGTGGAGATGGGAGAATCTTCCAGAAGGACAACCATCTTTGCAGCACTCCACCAATCAGGCCTTTATGGTAGAGTGGCCAGACAGAAGCCACTCCTCAGTAAAGGCACATGACAGCCCGATTGGAGTTTGTCAAAAGGCACCTAAAGGTTCTCTGGTCTGGTCTGATGAAACCAAGATTGAACTCTTTGGCCTGAATGCCAAGTGTCACGTCTGGAGGAAACCTGGCACCATCCCTACGGTGAATCATGGTGGTGACAACATCATGCTGTGGAGATGTTTTTCAGCTGCAGGGACTGGGAGACTAGTCAGGATAGAGGGAAAGATGAACGGAGTAAAGTACAGAGATTCTTGATGAAAACCTGCTCCAGAACGCTCAGGACTTCAGACTGGGGCGAAGGTTCATCTTCCAACAGGACAACAACCCTAAGCACACAGCCAAGAGAATGTAGGAGTGGCTTCGGGACAAGTTTCTGAATGTCCTTGAGTGGCCTTGAGAGGCTGTAATCACTGCCAAAGGTGCTTGAACAAAGTACTGAGTAAAGGGTCTGAATACTTATGTAAATGTAATAGTTCAGTTTTTTGTTTTTAATACATTTGCAAAAATGTCTACAAATCAGTTTTTCCTTTGTCATTATAGGATTTTATGTGTAGATTGATGAGGGAAGAAACCCCAATTTAATCCATTTTAGAATAGGGCTGTAATTTAACAAAATGTGGAAAAAGTCAAGGGTTCTTAGTACTTTCTGAATGCACTGTATGTTCTATTATAGCAAACACGTGTCTATCTTTTTTTCAAATATGTAACAGCTAAGCACAACAAGGGCATGTTTTTCCCCTGCCATAGTGATAGGTATGGAAAATTGTCTAATGTCACCCTGTTCTCCCCTTTAATGTTATCCAACTCTCCATGTCTGAGTCAATGTGTAATATTGTTTGTTAATGGCCCCCATTATAATGTACTGTGTTTCATTTCTGTTATTGATTGACCAAATGTAATGTATCTGCTGTACTCATTTGCCCTGAACAGGAAATAGAATAGGAGGAAAGGTTATATTTCCGCTGTTGAATGTGTAACTGTCTCCTAGAGATGGATACATGGTACGTGTCACATTCCATTACTCTCATCATTAGTGTTATTTTCTCCTCCCTCTATCTTATGTTGATTGGAGTCGATAGGCTGTTTGGAGCAGCAACATATTTGCCTTGTTTCCCTCTTAACCCTTAACCCTTAACTCCCCAAAAGGAAGCTGTAGATGATATATCTGAGTGAATAATCCTTTAAGGCCAAATTCTAATTTGTGATCTGCACACATAACTCAGATGTTTTATTATCAATGGGAGATTTGTGTAAAAATGTAATATAAGAACCTATTGATTAGTCAAGGTGAGAAAGTCTATCCACAGCATTCTACATTCTACACCACATCGGGCAATACAATAAATTACCAAACACATTAATCCAAGTTGTATATTATTATTAGCAATTATGATGCCAATTTCCTTTTACACAGTTTGTCATACTGTTAATGAGGTGTGTCCTAGAGATGATCATGGGGAGAGCTTTAGGTTTTAAGTGCCCATCAGTGCACATAGTGATGAATGTAATCTCGGTCTGCCAGTTAATTATTTACCATATGTGTCAGTAAATGTTACTGGCTCTAAGTGGTCACATACAGCATCACTCATATAAGCTATAATCCAGGCAGCATCTGTATGAAGATAGTTATGTTAGTGGAGGATGGAAGGCTGAAAATAGAGCTGCATTATGTCATTACTGTTTCAATATCAGGCGTGTGGATTGATTTAGTTTACGTTGATAAAAAATATTTTACTATACTATTACTATAGTAATACTACTACTGTACAGTATTTGGGGCTAACTACCAATGTCATTGGATTGGTTGCAGTGTTGGAGGAACAGAGAGAGTCCTCAGCTACTGTGTTGCATCGTTGATGCCTTTCCTATTCTCTTTTCACTGGTCCATGTTACAGTAACTTCCTTTACTCTCTGTCTCTGCCTCCTGCTATCTGATATAGAAGTCTGTCAGCGTTGGTGCATCAATCACACAAGGCCAAGCAGAACAAGGCTGGGGAACACAGTGATAGTTCACATCAGTCGCATTTCACAATGCTTGGAGAGAGTGGCAAGAGGCTGTGGATGGATTCAGACTGATGTGGAGAAAAGCTAGGATAATAGATCACCGCTGACATGATGTGCCAATACGTTTTCTCAGCTTCAATACTTATGTGTAGAGAATGTAGCAGGAAATGATAGCTGCCGTTTTAGGGGCTCCTGACCAATTCTGCTATTTTGTGTATTTTTTTGCATTTTGCACTGACCATAACTTTTTTTGTACATAATGTTTCCACCATCGTTTCCTATGACCGGAAAGAGCTTCTGTACATCAGAACAGCGATCACTAACCTTGGATGAAGATTTCTGCTTCAACAAGTCGGCGGTGGAGAACATACCGCTCACCCCGGACCAAGTCATGATCGCCGAGACTCGGAGAAGGAAAAGACGCCGTAAAAGAGGCTGATGTGCGGGCACCCCGACAAAACTACGCTGGCGAATAAATAATCCACCACTAACCTTTGTTCTATTACCGAAGTACAATCACTGGAGAACAAACTGGACGAGCTCCGTTCGAGACTATTCTATCAACGGGACCGGAAGAACTGTAATATCATATATTTCTCAGAGTCCTGGCTGAACAAGGACATAGATAATACACTGTACCTCTTGCTGGTTTGTCTATGCATTGGCAGTATCAAACAGCAGCATTGGTTAAGCTTAAGGGGGAGGTGTGTGTCTCTTCGTTAACAACAGCTGGTGCTCGATCTCTAATATTTAGGAAGTCTCGAGGTTCTGCTCACCTGAGATAGAATAACTAATGATTAGCTGTAGACTATACTATTTCCCTAGAGAGTGTATCTATATTTTGTAGCTGTCAATTTACCACTACCAAGTGAGGATGAGGATTATTTAAGATACTGTTTAAAGAGGTAGGGTTTTAGATTTTTTTCGGAAGATGGGCAGTGACTCTTGTCATAGCTTCAGGGGAAAGCTGGTTCCACCATTGGGGTGATAGGAAAGAGAAGAGCTTGGACTGGGCTGAGCTGAAGCTGCCCTCCTGTAGGGGTGGGAGGGCCAAGAGACCTGAGGTGTCAGAACGTAGTGCTCAGGTTGGGGTGTAGGGTTTGAGCATAGCCTGAAGGTAGGGAGGGGCAGTTCCTCTTGCTGTTCCGTAGGTAAGCACCATGGTCTTGTAGTGGATGTGAGTTTCGATTGGAAGCCAGTGGAGTGTGCGGAGGAGCGGGGCAACATGAAAGAACTTGGGAAGGTAGAAAACCAGGCCGGCTGCTGCGTTCTGGATAAGTTGATGGCACAAGTGAGGAGTCCAGCCAACAGCGAGTTGGAGTAGTCCAGACGAGAGAGGACAAGTGCCAGGATTAGGACCTGCACCGCTTCCTGTGTGAGGTGAGGTCATACTCTACAGATGAGCAGGTCACTGCTATGATGTTTGCAGAGAATGACAGGGTGTTGTCCAGGGTCATGCCAAGGTTCTTTGCACTCTGGGAGTGGGACACTGTTGAGTTGTCAACCAGGATGGAGAAGTCTTTGAGCAGGCAGGCCTTCCCCCGGAAGGAAGAGCAGTTCCGTCTTGTCGAGGTTGAGCTTGAGGTGGTGGGCTGACATCCAAGTTGAGATATCTGCCAGGCACGCAGAGATGTGTGACCCCACCTTGGTGTCAGAAGGAGAAGGAGAAAATTAGTTGAGTGTCATCCGCATAGCAATGATAGGAGAGGCCATGTGAGGTTATGACAGAGCCGAGTGACTTGTTGTATAGACATCAAAGGAGAGGGCCTATAACCATGCCCTGTGAGACACCAGTAGTGCGAGTATGTGGCGCAGACACAGATCCTCTCCACGTCACCTGGTAGGAGCAGCCTGCCAGGTAGGATGCTATCCAAGAGTGTGTAGAGCCCAGCCCTCAGAGAGTAGAAAGGAGGATCTGATGGTTCACGGTGTCAAAGGCATCGGATAGATCTAGGAGGATGAGAACAGAGTCAGCTTTGGCAGTGCGGAGAGCCTCCGTAACACAGAGAAGAGCAGTCTCAGTTGAGTGATCCTTCCTAACTAGTTAGGGTTAAGAAGATCGTTCTGAGAGCGATAACTAGAAAGTTGATCAGAGACAGCACACTCAAGTGTTTTGGAAAGAAAAGAAAGAAGGATATAGGTCTATAGTTTTTGACATCAGATGAGTTCATTGTTGTTTTCCCAGATACCTTGGACCCACTCCAATTCGCATACCGCCCCAACAGATCCACAGATGACACAATCTCTATTGGACTCCACACTGCCCACTCCCACTTGGACAAAAGGAACATCTATGTGAGAATGCTGTTCATTGACTAAGCTCATCATTGATTAAGGCTCCAAGCTCATCACTAACTAAGCACACTGGGACTGAACATCTCCCTCTGCAACTGTATCCTGGACTTCCTGACGGGCCGCCCCCAGGTGGTGAGGGTAGGCAACAATACATCCGCCACGTTGATCTTCAACATGGGAGCCGCTCAGGGTGTGTGCTTAGTCCCCTCCTTTTTTGGCATGGGCCCTCAGAGCCTCAAAAACTTCTACAGATGCACCATTGAGAGCATCTTGACTGGCTGCAACACCGGTATGGTAGCTGCTTAGCATTAGTAAGGCGCTACAGAGGGTAGTGCGTACGGCCCAGTACATCACTGGGGCCGAGCTCCCTGCCATCCAGGATCTCTATACCAGGCGGTGTCAGAGGAAGGCCCCAAAATTTGCCAAGGACTCCAGCCACCCGAGTCATAGATTGTTCTCTCTGCTACCACACGGCAAGCGGTACCGGAGCGCCAAGTCTGGAACCAACAAGCCTCTGAACAGCTTCTATCCCCAAGACATAAGATTGTTAAATAGTTAGTTAAATAGTTAACTAACTTTTTGAACTCATCACATATGCTGCTGCTATTGTTTATTATACTGAACAAAAATATAAACGCAACATGTAAAGTGTTGGTCCCATGTTTCATGAGATGTTTTGGAATGGGTGGCCAGTAATAAACTAGTCCTAAACATCTCTAAAACTAAGAGCATTGGATTTGGTACAAATCATTCCATAAATTCTAGACCACAGCTGATTCTGGTAATGAATGGTGTGGCTGTTTAACAAGTTGAGGAGACTAAATTACTTGGTGTTACCTTAGATTGTAAACTGTCATGGTCAAAACAAATATTAAATGGTTGTAAAGATGGGGAGAGGTCTGTCCATAATAAAGAGATGCTCTGCTTTTTTGACACCACACTCCAAAAAGCAAGTTCTGCAGGCTCTAGTTTAGTCTAGTCTTGATTATTGTCAAGTCGTGTGGTCGAGTGCTGCAAGGAAAGCCCTAGTTAAGACCTAGTCTCTCTTTGTTAAGAGTTGAGGAGAGACTGACTGCATCACTTCTTATTTTTATAAGAAACATTAATGTGTTGATAATTCCAAATTGTTTGCATAGTCAATTTACACACAGCTCTGACACACACACTTACCCCACCAGACATGCCACCTCGGGTCTTTTCACAGTCCCCAAATCCAGAACAAATTCAAGAAAGCGTATAGTATTATATAGAGCCATTATTGCTCCGTTCCATCTCATATTACTCATGTGAACAGCAAATCTGGTTTCAAAAAACAGATAAAGCAACACCTCACGGTACAACGCCTCTCCACTATTTGACCTAGATAGTTTGTGTGTCTGTATTGATAAGTAGGCTACGTGTGCCTTTTGTAATATTTAAAAAAAATGTAGATCTGTCCTTGAGCTGTTGTCTATTAATATTCTGTATTATTTCATGTTTCATGTTTTGTGTGGATCCCAGGAAGAGTAGCTGCTGCTTCTGCAACAGCTAATGGAGATCCTAATAAAATACCAAATAACAGATCCCAGAAATGTTCAATAGGCACAGCTTATTTCTCTGAAATGTTGTGCACAAATTTGTTTACATCCCTGTTAGTGAGCATTTCCCCATTGCCAAGATAATCCATCCACCTGACAGGTGTGGCATATCAAGAAGCTGATTAAGCAGCATTATCATTACACAGGTGCCTTGTGCTAGGGACAATAAATGACACTCTAAAATGGGGTTACTGAGGAGCATTTCCTTTCTCTTTTGTTGTATTTTACCCCCCAATTTCATGATAATCCATTGCGATCTTGTCTCCTTGCTGCAACTCCCCAACGGGGTCAGGAGAGGCGAAACATGACCTTCCAGACCGCGCTCCTTAACACCCGCCCGCTTAACCCAGAATCACCAATGTGTCGGCAGAAACACAGTTCAACTGACAATCAAAGTCATCCTGTAGGTGGCCGGCCTGCCACAAGGAGTCACTAAAGCATGATGAGCCAAGGAAAGCCCCCCGTTCCAACTCTCCCCTAACCCGGAAGACGCTGTGCCAATTGTGCGCCGTCCTATGGGACTACCATTCACGGCTGGTTATGACACAGCCTGTGATCAAACCCGGGTCTGTAGTGACACCTCAAGCACTGCAATGCAGTGCCTTAGACCACTGCGCCACTCGGGAGGCCACTGAGGAGTTTTTATGTCGGTAATAATTAGCTGGGCCTGGCTCCCCAGTGGGTGGGCCTGGCTCCCAAGTGCCCTAGGGCCTAATGAATGTATTTCAATTGATTGATTTCCTTATATGAACTGTAACTCAGCAAAATCTTTGAAATTGTTGCATGTTGCATTTATATTTTTGTTCAGTATATAAATACTGTTACCTAGTCACTCTATTCCTAGTTATATGTACATATCTACCGAAATTACCTTGTACCCCTGCACATCGACTCATTGTGTATTTATTTATTAGTACGTGTTATTACTTCTCTTATTATTTCTCTATTTTCCTTCTCTCTGCATTGTTAGGGAGGGCTGGTATGTAATCATTTCACTGTTAGTCTACACCTGTTGTTTACAAAGCATATGACAACTTACATTTAATTTGATTTCTCATTGTTAGACGGAGTGGAGTATTATTTATTTATTTTATTCAACTAGGCAAGTCAGTTAAGAACAAATTGTTATTTTCAATGACGGCCTACAAAAATGTGTGGCTGTTTCCCTCTGTTTTATAGATATTGATTCCATCAATTGGAGAGATGACAGAGAAAGGGGAGAGCAGAGGAGAAGAGTGAATTGGAAGATACAGTACCAGACTAGTGCTTTTTCTGCCCTCAGAGCTCTTCTTTATTGAAAGGGTTACTTGTGGCGCCAGGTGGCTTCAAAGAGCCACCCCAGCTAGCATCCACAAATAGCTAATTTAAAGGAGAATTTTAAATGTAAATTGATTAATATTTCACCTCGGTATTGATTCATGCTGGCACTGTAGACATTTTCATCTTCCAGTGAGTCACTTATGCAAAGAGGAGTGGTGACATTACTGCCTTCTTGATCTGCTGCATATTCTTATTTCCACTGTGCATGAAAAATGAAATTTTTCAAAAAGCTAATTATTTCCCAATCAGGGTCGGACATGGACAAGAATTCATCCCTGGCATTTCATCCACTCCAGCCCACATCACTGTGCGCGTCGCCAACCCACCCCCTCTTTTTATACATTATAAAAGCCAAGCTAATGACTTAAGCTATATTGCAAATGAGTGCCTGTCATATGTCTTCTTCTGAATCAACACCTACCTTAAGTTTTAATTACTGGTTCCACTAACTTTCACAGTTGGTTTCACCAGCCCATAATTATTTTCGGACCAAAATTACGAGTAATCATCTTATGAAGTCATTCATAGTGCTTTATTAAGAAGTATAAAAAAATGGACTTCTGAGGTATTCAATAAATAAGTTGTTTTATCTAACATGTCCAAGCAGGAATGCGTGATTCAATATATTTTTATGTGCAACCTAATCCAGTGATGTCATGAATTTTGCGCTAGGACAACAAGGACAACAACCACCCGAGCCACTGCCTGTTCACCCCACTACCATCCAGAAGGCGAGGTCAGTACAGGTGCATCAAAGCTGAGACTGAGAGAGTGAAAAATAGCTTCTATCTCAAGGCCATCATACTGTTTAACAGCCATCACTAACACAGAGTGGCTGCTGCCTTCATACCGACTTGAAATAATTGGCCACTGTAACAAATGCTCACTAACATTTGAGAGAAATAAGCTTTTTGTGCATATGAAAAATGTCAGGTATCTTTTATTTCAGATCAGGAAACATGGGATCAACACTTTTCATGTTGCGTTTATATTTTTTTTCAGTGTAGTTTGCAGATATCTCTGTCTAGTTGGCTAAGTTTAGGATATTTACTTCCCCATACCAGCGCCAAATTTAGCTATGTTATCGACATATGGCAGAACACAAAAAATCTAGCTCACTTATTTTGCCAGCAAGAAAGAAACAGCCACAAATTCATTCAAATTGTAGGGAGAGAATAGCTAGCTAGCTAGAACAATAGCTAACACTACCTGCGGCCTCTTCAAGCAGCATTGCAACCAACATTATTCAGCATTGCAAATACAGACATTTAACAATATAACAAAATTGCATTTTTTATACAACGTTGTCATAATCAATTTAAGAACTTTCTTATCTCAACTGAAATCACCTGATTTCCACTTTGAAGCTGATTGGCTGACAGCCGTGGTATATCAGACCGTATGACAAAACATTTATTTTTACTCGACTAATTACGTTGGTAACCAGTTTATGATAGCAATTAGGCACCTCAGGGTTTGTGGTATATTGCCAATATACCACAGCCAATGGCTGTATCCAGGCACTCTGCGTTGCGTTGTGCTTAAGAAAAGCCCTTAGCCATGGTATATTGGACATATACCACACCCCCTCGTGCCTTATTGCTTATTTAGACAACGGGTGGGTCTAATCCTAAATGCTGATGAGTTAAAACCGCATTCCAGCCAGTGTTTTTGTTCCACAAGTTACCACAGGCTAAATCTATGACGTTAAAATGCCTATTTACTGTTCCATCTGACTGCGCAATCCACTTTCACATCAGCTTACCCAAGCAATTTATCATCTCGATCTCCACTGTAAAAAGCATCTAGACATTATGTCACATTTCTTTTAGACTAACATTTCGTTTTTAACTGGAGATTTGTATAAACCTTGCTGTCTGTCTCTCCGACATTTCAACGCCGACACCGATTATTGGAGGACCAAAAAAAGCCGATACCGATTAATCGGCTGATTTTTTAAAATGTTATTTGTAATAATGACAATTACAACAATACTGAATTAACACTTATTTTAACTTAATTTAATACATCAATAAAATCAATTTAGCCTCAAATAAATAATGAAACATGTTCAATTTGGTTTAAATAATGCAAAAACAAAGTGTTGGAGAAGAAAGTAAAAGTGCCATGTAAGAAAGCTAACGTTTAAGTTCCTTGCTCAGAACATGAGAACATAAGAAAGCTGGTGGTTCTATTAACATGAGTCTTCAATATTCCCAGGTAAGAAGTTTTAGGTTGTAGTTATTATAGGACTATTTCTCTCTATACGATTTGTATTTCATATACCTTTGACTATTGGATGTTCTTATAGGCACTTTAGTATTGCCAGTGTAACTCTCCTCGCCGCTACCTGGGCTCAAACCAGGAACACATCGACAACAGCCACCCTAGAAGCAGCGTTACCCATGCAGAGCAAGGGGAACAACTACTTCAAGTCTCAGAGCGAGTGACGTTTGAAACGCTATTAGCGCGCACCCCGCTAACTAGCTAGCCATTTCACATCGGTTACACCGCCTAATCTCGGGAGTTGATAGGCTTGAAGTCATTAACAGCGCAATGCTTGAAGCATTGCGAAGATCTGCTGCCAAAACGCACTAAAGTGCTGTTTGAATGAATGCTTACGAGCCTGCTGGTGCCTACCATCGCTCAGTCAGACCGCTCTCTCAAATCATAGACTTAATTATAACATAATAACACACAGAAATACGAGCCTTGGGTCATTAATATGGACGAATCCGGAAACGTATCATTTCGAAAAACAAAACGTTTATTCTTTCAGTGAAATACGGAACCGTTACGTATTTTATCTAATGGTTGGCATCCCTAAGTATTGCTGTTACATTGCACAACCTTCAATGTTATGTCATAATTACGTAGAATTCGGGCAAATTAGTTCGCAATGAGCCAGGCGGCCCACACTGTTGCATATACCCTGTCTCTGCGTGCAATGAAAGCAAGAGAAGTGACACAATTTCACCTGGTTAATATTGCCTGCTAACCTTTCTTTTAGCTAAATATGCAGGTTTAAAAATAGATAGTCCTTTTTCGCGAATGCGCACCGCATCGATTATATGCAACGCAGGACACGCTAGATAAACTAGTAATATCATCAACCATGTGTAGTACTAGTGATTATGATTGATTGATTGTTTTTTATAAGATATGTTTAATGCTAGCTAGCAACTTACCTTGGCTTCTTACTGCATTAACGTAACAGGCAGGCTCCTTGTGGAGTGCAATGAGAGGCAGGTGGTTAGAGCGTTGGACTAGTTAACCGTAAGGTTGCAAGATTGAATCCTTGAGCTGACAAGGTAAAAATCTGTCGTTCTGCCCCTGAACAAGGCAGTTAACCCACCGTTCCTAGGCAGTCATTGAAAATAAGAATGTGTTCTTAACTGACTTGCCTCATTAAATAAAGTTGTAAAAAAAAAATCTGCAAAATCGGCGTCCAAAAATACAGATTTCCGATTGTTATGAAAACTTGAAATCGGCCCTAATTAATCGGCCATTCCGATTAATCGGTCGACCTCTACACAGTATCCACTAGTCAGGAGGCTAAGCATTCCAAAATGCATTCCTTCCAAAAAGCGTTCCTAAGCATTCCTTCCAAAAATGAACGTTTACCCCTTACTGTACTTTATATACGAATATAAAAGTACAGTAAGCCTACTTACAATATTGCAAAAAAACATGCTTAATCTCTATCAATATCATGCAAATCATTAGGCTGCATGTGGTAAAACAACCTGGACTCAGGGGTAGATGTAACAAAGTAAATGAAAATTTGTGACACCCAAATTAGTATATGTTACGTTTGGTATGGTATGTATTCATTTGTGGACATCATCCATTTTGTATGATATGTTGTGAATTACAATTTGTAAGATATGTTAAGAATCGCAATTCATACAATATGTTACAAATTTCAAAATGTATAATATGTCACAAATTCCAATTTGTTGTGGCTAACGTTAGCTAGTTAGCTAATATTAATGTTAGCTAGGTTTCTAACATTAGCTAGGCTAGGGGTTAGGGTTATTGTTAGGGGATGGCTTAGCTAAAATCCCTTGTAGTTGCAAAGTAGCTAAAAAAGTAGTAAGTAGTTTGCAAAGTTGCTAATTAGCTAAGATGCTAAAGTTGTTTGTGATGAGATTCAAACACTCAACCTTTTTAGTTGCTAGATGTTCGTGTTATATGCCCGCCCGCCTGCCAACCAACCAACCATCCACCCTCCTTTAGTTTTTAGCCTTAAGTAATCTTTGGTCTTATGTAACCATATCAAATGTAACACATCATACTAATTTTAGCATCCTTGATTTTAGTTACCTATGTTAAGTCTACTCTATGAAACCAGACTGGGTAAAAGCAAATTGAGTCTGAAAACGTGGGCATAATTAACCTGGGAGTTGAGATGTTGAGCTGTTTTATATGGATGCCCATAGACGGGTTAGCTAACAACATCACGATAAAGATGCACACGCTTCAATGGTGCAGAAGTCTGCGTGTTGTGTGACTCTGGATGGCCAGATAGCTAGCAACAAGAACAAGAAGCTGCCATGTGGGGAATCATAGGTGGCTCGTTTCAGCTAGTTTTGTTCTTGACACAATGTCTTGTTTTGAGGTGTTTTGACTGATGCTAATATGGCTAGCTAACCAACAACTGTAACGATGTATTTGAGAGACAACAAGTGCTCATAGGGCAAATGTATTTATGTTTTCAATTAACATTGTGCACAAAATATAGTTTACATGTTGTCAACAATCTAAGCCAACCCAGTCTGTTTTGCCCCATAGTTGCGCACACGTTGATTTTGTTGCTAAACAACCAACCTCTCTATTCCCTCCACCCAAAAATAAAATACATATAAATCATACATATAGGTTATGTTTCTTAATTTTTAGCATTGTGTGGCAATTTCCAACTATCCACGTTGCAGAGATCAGCATAGCAAGGCCGCTGGCAAATGTGTTGCTAGCTGGCATTTGCCTCAGCACTTTTGATTTGGTTTAATACAAGAGGCCACTCTTTTCAGGTGACATGGAGAAGACTTGTGTCTGTACCACGTACTCTCACTACTGGTGTCCTCAATGGCACGGTTCTGGGCCCTCTCCTCTTCTCTATACACCTAGTCACTTGGCTCCGTCATATCCTCACGTTGTCGTCTATCGTTGCTATACTCAACTACTTTTCTCCTTCCCTCTTCTGACAAACAAGGTGGGGTCACGCATCTCTGCGTGCCTGGCAGATATCTCAACTTGGATGTCGGCCCACCACCTCAAGCTCAACCTCGACAAGACGGAACTGCTCTTCCTCCCGGAGAAGGCCTGCTCGCTCAAAGACTTCTCCATCCTGGTTGACAACTCCACAGTGTTGCCCTCCCAGAGTGCAAATAACCTTTGCGTGACCCTGGACAGCACCCTGTCATTCTCTGCAAACATCATAGCAGTGACCTGCTCCTGCATGTTCATGCTCTACAACATCCGTAGAGTACGGCCTTACCTCACACAGGAAGCGGTGCAGGTCTTAATCCAGGCACTTGTCATCTCCCGTCTGGACTATTGCAACTCACTGTTGGCTGGGCTCCCTGCTTATGCCATCAAACCGCTGCAATTTATCCAGAACGCTGCAGTCCGCCTCGTTTTCAACCTTCCCAAATTCTATCATGGCACCCCGCTCCTCCACACCCTCCACTGGCTTCCAGTCGAAGCTCGCATCCACTACAAGATGGTGCTTACCTACGGAACAGCAAGAGGAACTGCCACTCCCTACCTTCTGGCAATACCCAAACCCTACACCCCAATCTGAGCATTCTGTTCTGCCACCTCAGGTCTCTTGGCCCTCCCACCCCTATGGGAAGGCAGCTCCTGCTCAGCCCAGTCCAAGCTCTTCTCTGTCCTGTCACACGAATGGTGGAACCAGCTTCCCCCTTAAGCTAGGACAGCAGAGTCCCTGGTCGTTTCGGAAAACATCTGAAACTTGTGATGCACCGATTTGACAATTTTGGCCGATACCGAAATCCAATATTTTCCTTGACAAAAAAAACTGATACCGATACCCGATATTTACAATTTTAGTGGCCTTTTAAGCATTCTAGTACAGTTAAATAGTTAACACACACACATGGACACAGCGGTCTAAGGCACTGCATCTCAGTGCAAGAGGCGTCACTACAGTTCCTGGTTCGAATACTAATACCATAGTGCGGTGCACAATTGGCCCAGCATCGTCCGGGCCGTCATTGTAAATAAGAATTTGTTCTTAACTGACTAGCCTAGTTAAATAAAGGTTACACACACACACCACACTGACCCAAAAGTTATTTTGTTGGCATTTGCGTATTTCCCCATTGCCAGTAAAACATTATCAAAACCTATTTCTTTCACTTACTTGCTGTGCTGTTTTGTTGTTCATTTGTTCAGTCGTTTCATTCTCAACTAGGATTTCTATGGTATGCCGTTTGGGTCTTTGCGTGTCAAAAAATATACATGTCAAATAACACTATCTGTTTCAGTAGCTATAGTTAGCAAATTCCACTATTGTGCCTAATCCTTATTGTGGCTAGCTTCACAACACATAACCCTGTGCTGCCTAGCCTCAGTAGCCAGATAAAGCTTGCTGGCTGCTTATAACGTTAGCTTTGGGCAACAGGGTTAAGTTGCTGACTAGCTATTTATTTTCATGAACTGAAGTCCATTTCAATAGGCGAACAACAAGTGGCAACTTAGCTAATACTTACTCACAAGGATTCCTAAATCATTGCTAAGAATAATGAAAATGATTGCAGGTTCTAATGGTCATTGTTTTCAGGCTGGTTGTATTGGTGCTAGCTAGGTACCAAGCTAAAGCTAGCTACCCCAGAAGTTGCGGTAGAACAAATTATGCTTTATTACCAACGCGGTATTGTAAACACATCGTTCGTAGCCGGTGTTTGCTTGTTTGCAGACTTTTTTGTACAGCATTGACAGTGCTACTGTATCTTTTTGACGTTCCATCCACCATTACTGTGTAACTCCAGTAGGGCAACATCTGAAGAATAGCGCACTTGGTAGTGTGTACTGGTGCTCGGCTAGTCGGCGAAAGCCAACATCACCCACGACAGAGAACGGTTGATTGTCAAGGGCAATGAATTCCATTATCTTGGCTTTAATGGAATTTGCCTTTGAGTTGTCTCGCTGAAAGACATTATGGGCTAGTTTAGGAATTCTGTGTTGCACGTGTAGCGCAAATTTTATGTGGCGTCAATATGTCATGTATTTACGTTATATAGGTATGCATGTCAGCTTTGACATCCGTTTTGCGCATCGGGGCGTTGAAACTAGACATTGGCCAATACCGATGTTGGCATTTTTAGCTAATATCGTCCACTTCTGATAAGTTCACCGATATACCGTGCATCCCAATCTGAAACCCTACCTTTTGATAGAGTATCTTAAATAATCCTCCTCCTCACCTGGCCCCCCTCCTGTCTTCAGCTGTAGACAGTGCAAAAGCAGTCAAAATCAAGGAACAAGACCTGGGCCTGGTTTCATAAAAAGTCAAAAGTGTTTCACTTAAGGGTTTACCTTAAGGAATAATTATCCCTTACCTAAGGTAATTGTTTATTAAGGGTGTTGCATATAGCCCCTTAAACATTTCCTTAGGTAAGGGAATAATTTAATGGTATTAAGGTAGTCTGAAGACATGTATGACAGAAAGAGTCACTGGCTAATATGGAGATGACCTGATTCACTGAATGAATGTCTCGTCAAAGAGATCACATTTATTTTGGGAGATTGCAAAATAAAACATCTACATTGAAGACAGGAGAAACATTTTTGATTCAGAAGATAATAAAACAGGTTTATTCTACATAGAAACAAGTTGAGAAAAAGTAACTATTACTTTCCAGCACTTCAATATAATTTACATAGTAGGTAGCTAGCTAGCCAGCAAGCTTTATAGCCATGGATTGTGTACTTTTCATTGTTTATCTAAGTAGCTAACTAGCTAGCTAGTGGATGTTTTTCTTTTGAAACCAGGGCAGAGGAAAGCAACAATCACCTCCACAAATAGTGTTTACATTGCTATCCATACCGAATGAAGCACTTAAGGGACCTCATGTGCACCCTTCTAATTTGCTAGTAGATACCCATAGACTTCCAGTCATTGCGCTACCACTAGTTAGCATTGGCTCACAAAACTACCTTTAACTTCCTGCATACTGGACACAGAGACACAAAAATGTTATCCACGAGTTAATTTGACTCTGGGGAAGTAGATAAAGGGCCTATTTGCAAAAATGTCCAGTTGCAAAAAAACATCTCAAGTAAATTTTCCCCTTTATCTTTTACTGAAGATGTTTTTTGCAACTGGGTCCTGGAGTTGACCTGCACCAAATGCCATGATTGAGGCACCAGAAAATCAATAAAGCAAGAGCAACCTTTACGAAGTTCAATAAAATCTGGAAGTACGGAAAATATAGCACAAACACAAAACCAGCACTCTGTCATGGCAGCTCTCCTTTATGGTTCGGAATGCTGGAAAAAGACCTAAAAAACGATCTACCTTCCACAAAACTTGTCTCCGGAGAATAATACACATCTTCTGGCCTAACACAATATCAAACAACAACTTCCTCAGACTGACGAAAGAGGAATTTCTGGATGCCATACTCAAGAGACGTCGCTGGAGCTGGATTGGACACAACCTGAGAAAGAGCACAAACACCATCCAAAGAATAGCTGTCCATTGGAATCCAGAGGGCAAACGTAAGAGGGGGGAGGCCCTAGACAATGTGTCAAAGAACACTCGAGACAGAGCTCCAACAACATCAAAAGAGCTGGGGCACGGCGGAGAAGATTGCCAGAGACAGACAGAAATAGAGAGCCATTGTAACAGTAATCTGTAACGTTACCAGAAAACATTTTGTAATTTAATTACAGATACTTTTGAAAACTAGATGATTGCTTTTAGGATTACTCTTTAAATTCAGAAAGGATGTTTGCGAAATGTTGGGCACTTTTCTGTTTTCTCAATGACATTCAAATCAGCATTGAATAAAGGCACAAGTTTAATTTTTTTCCACCTGAGCGAGTCTGACCGCAGGTCAGAGACCAACCACTATGCTGATACACCAAATGCGTTTGATGGATCCTGGGTAAAGAGCCAGAATAGGCTTTTGTAGGCAACAGTCCAAGCTATGTCTTCCAAAGGAGCGAAGGCTGTCGGCATCCAAAGATTATCCAACTTGAATCAACACATGGTGGAAAGGACGACAGCAGTGGGGTAGCCAATGGGTGATACGGATATCACTTATTATTGATATCTACATAGCGTATTGATGTGTATCACACTGCTGCTATCTCATTTAGCTACAGTATTTGCAGCTTACTGATTGTGGTTGTTGTGGCTGGCTGTTCACAAATGTATATGTGTATTTTAACCCAATAATGGTTCAATTGAAAAATGTTAAGCTGCCTGGTGGCAAAAAAAATCTTTGTTTTTGCAACCAGTGTTCAGCCAGTGACAAATACACTCTTGCAACTGCTGCATTTTGCGTTTTCGGCCTATGGAATAAAAGTTTGGGGGATTTCCTCCCTTGTTCTCCATACTGGCCAAAACTAGTTTAATTTAAGAAAAACACAAGTGGGGGTTTTATTGCTCAATCTAATTTGTGCTGATGAATTGTTTTTCATGGGCCTAATGGACACATGCTCAAGCTCGTGCACTTTTGATAAAGTTAAACAGCAGGAAATTATCGAGATATCAAAGTGTCACCAATAAAAACGTAAACAATAGGCCTATAGCAAATGCATTATATAGCAATAATTTTTCACATGCAAATAGCACTTTTTAGTTGGTAGTCCTTAAAGCATGCCATTCCATGAGAGCAGCATTTATTTTTCAACTCGGAGCAATGAGCCCAATCAGTCCTCCATGACAACAAAATAATAAACAACAGAGTAGGCTCCTGAGTTTTTGGGTTATGCTCAGGAAAAAATATTTATTCATACCCCTTGATTTATTCCACATTTTGTTGTGTTACTGCCTGAATTCAAAATTGATTAAATATATTTTTTTCTACACACAATACCCCATAATGGCAAAGTTGAAACATGTTTTTAGAAATGTTAGCAAATTTATTGATGATGAAATACAGAAATATCTTGTTTACATACGTATTCACACCTCTGAGTGTTAGAATCACCTTTGGTAGTGTTTACAGCTGTGAGTCTCTAAGAGCGTTGCACAGCTGGATTGTACAACATTTGCACATTTTTCTTTTTAACATTCTTAAAGCCATGTCAAGTTGGTTGCTGATCATTTCTAGACTTCCATTTTCAAATTTTGCCATAGATTTTCAAGCCGATTTAAGTCAAAACTATAACTAAGTGACATATGAACATTCAATGTTGTCTTGGTAAGCAACTCCAGTATATATTTGGTCTTGTGTTTTAGGTTATTGTCCTGCTGAAAGATTAATTTGTCTCCCAGTGTCTGTTGGAAAGCAGACAACCAAGTTTTCCTCCATGATTTTGACTGTGCTTAGCTATATTCCATTTCTTTTTATCCCAAAAACTTCCAAGACCTTGCCGATGACAAGCATACCGATAACATGATGCAGCCACCACCATGCTTGAAAATATGTGACCGATTGGCTTCGGTCTTATGTAGCAAAATTGGAAATTGTGTTTTTTACGTTGGATAAACGTAGTGACTCAGAGCTAGAAAATTGTATATCATACACTACAGTTGAGGAACAATGGGAAAGGAATTGTGCTTAGAAAGTGAATAAACTGGTAATCTCACTTTTGAGAAAATGGCCCTTGAATGTTTTGGTAAACCTACTGGAGAGTTCTTCTTTGTCTACACCCATTCAGCATTGTTCGCACCCTCTTAAGCCTTAGCCCCACCCATCTCTTTAAAGATTCATATGTGAGGCCATGTACTAAACAACCAAAGATTTCAAGACTAAAGGCTGGTTTATACTACAGGTGTATTCGTAAATTCAATCTGGAGTGCCAGAGTGTGTCCTGGGTGTTCGTAAACTCATTGTCAGATTGTTCGGTTGTAAATTCCGAGCGTTTCACTTTTGGAGTGTTCAGAGCGCAGCTCTGGCTGAGCAGTAGGGTTGATCTGAGTGTTCTGCCCTAACAGCAGTCAAGCTCCTAAGCTAACTGGCTAATGTTGGCTAGCTTGCTAGCTACTTCCAGACACATAAGCTCACTCTGACCATTTTACTCACTTTAGCAGAGCTGGTTATGCTGTTTTTATGTTTCCAGAGCATTGGTGACTGTAACTGTGCTGCTGGCAAAAATTTAATTACCCTTTGTTGCCGACGTTTACTGACACCGGCCATATTCAACGGGTATTGAGTGTTCGTAAATTCGTCATTTGTTCGGCGCTCTGGTACCCTCAGATGAGAGTGCTCTTAAATCGGAGTAGAAAGCCAGAGCGAATTTGCCAGCAACGTCTATTGACAGTAGTCTCAGTGACATCATGAACATTCTATTGAAATGGTTACTTGCATAGTGGAGTCTTTTGTTTAGACTTGTAGCTAGATTGCTAAACAATAAACCATCATCCCAACTCATAACATTACTAAGCTGCATGAATCTGAAGGTAGCTAACCAACTAGGTTCAATATTAGCTAGCTGTCATTAGGTTATAACTAGCAATGCAAATGGCTCTGAGATATGAATAATATTACTACACAGATCATACACGTAACGTTAGCTAGCAAGCCAGCCAGCTAACATTAGCCAGCTACTTAACAGCGCGCTGTAGCTCGAAATGAAAATTAGAAATGTGTAATGGCTGAAAATGTAGCTAGCTAGACTATCTTACCCGTATACATGTATGGACACTTCTCCCTCTCTGTTTGAAGATGTAATCCAGAGACTGGTGTTTTATACAGCCTTTTGTGTGTTCTCTTTTCGACTCTTTCTGCATATTTGCAATCAAATGCCAGAATTTCTCCATCCACTTAGCTATCATGCTCTAATTCCACCGGGCCTTCCACTGATTTCAAAACTCGGTCCTCCAGAAAGTGGAGTGCAACACTTCGATATCTTAAAAAAAAGCCACGTTAGAATGGGTTACATACAAATACTGACCAGCTCACGTTATAGACAGAAGCGCACTAAATGGCAGACCAATCCGAACTCATCTCTCGGCATGTCCAGCCCATCCATTATCTCAGCCAATCATGGCTAGTGGGAAGGTTCCTAACCTTTTCCATGGCTAAACCAACTAGGCTCGTAATTTAACAATTGTATTCGTATTTACAGATGGCATACACATTTGTTATTAAGGCACATGAAAGTTCACATGTTCGAGAAGGCATTCCTGCCAAAAAATTCATTTTGATCCCCCCAAAAATGTTACATTCAAATGGCGCTCCTGTGAAGTAGTGACGTGCGACATACTCCTAGTTTCCTGAAACGAGCCACGTGAAGATTGTTACTCAGTGATGTGTTGTGTTGGATTTGCCCCAAACATAAAGCTTTGTATTCATTACATAAAGTTGATTTCTTTGCCACATTTTTTGCAGTTTTATTTTAGTGCCTAATGGCAATCAGGATGCTTGTTTTGGAATATTTTTATTCTGTACAGGCTTCCTTTTTTTCACTCTGTCATTTACCTTAGTATTGTGGAGTAACTACAATGTTATTGATCCATCCTTAGTTTTCTCATATCACAGCCAATAAACTCTGTAACTGTTTCAAAGTCACCATTGGAGTCATGGTGAAATCCCTGAGCAGTTTCCTTCCTCTCCGGCAACTGAGTTAGGATGGACGCCTGTATTATTTTACTGATACACCATCCAAAGTGTAATTAATAACTTCACCATGTTTAAAGGGATATTCAATGTCTGCTTCTTTTTTCCCCACCTATCAACCAATAGGTGCCTTAGCGAGGCATTGGAAAACCTTCCCTGGTATTTGTGGTTGAATCTGTGTTTGAAATTCATTGCTCAACTGAGGGACCTTACAGATTATTGTATGTGTAGGGTATAGAGATGAGGTAGTCATTCAAAAATCATGGTAAACACTATTACTGCACACATAGTGAGTTCATGCAACTTGTTCTGTGACTTGTTAAGAAAATGTTTACCCATGAACTTATTTAGACTTGCCATAACAAAGGGGTTGAATACCTACTGACTCGAGACATTTCTGCTTTTCATTTCTAATTAATTTGTAAAAATTCTGAAAAACATAACTCCACTTTGACATTATGGGGTATTGTATGTAGGCTAGTGACACTCAATCTCAATTGAATCCATTTAAAATGCAGGCTGTAACAACTAAATTAGGACAAAGTCAATGGGTGTGAATATTTTCTGAAAGCACTGTACTGTACATATCCCTATTTACAAGTCCTATTCTTGATGATCAAGGGGTAATTGAATTGGAATGATATAGATTTTTTTATTTAAAGATATAGCCTAATCATATTATTATCTGTAGTAGAAAGCAATGGGTTAGAAGAAGCCAACATAACCCTCCCATAAAGTAAAATGCATCATCCATGTATGGCCAGCTATATAAACTCTAACATTGATTTATCCTTCAATAGATGTTGTTCAATTGATAATGTTTATCTTTGTCTTCTAATGCCTCTTAAGGGGAAAGTAATCCAAAAGTTAGGTTGCTGATGAAAATTTTGGACAGGTAACTAGTAACTGTAATCGATTACATTTAGAAAGGAACCTACCGGCCTCCCTAGTGGCGTCACTACAGACCTGGGTTCGATCCCAAGCTGTGTCACAACCGTCCGTGACCGGGAGTCCTATAGGGCGGCGCACAATTGGCCCAGCATCATCCGGGTTAGGGGAGGGTTTGGCCGAGGGGGCTTTACTTGGCTCAACTCCTTGTGGTGGGCCGGGCGCCTGCAGGCTGACCCCAGTCGTCGGTTGAACGGTGTTTCCTCGGACTCATTGGTGCAGCTGGCGGGCGGGTGTTAAGAAACATGGTTTGGTGACTCGACCTTCGCCTCTCCCGAGCCCGTTGGGAAGTTGCAGCGATGAGACAAGATCGAAATTATGGAGAAAAATTTGGTAAAATACACAACAACAACAAATAAGTAAGAAGAATGTAACTTACCCAACCCTGCATCTCACCACATCCTCCTGACCCCTGTTACATGCTATGAGTCACCTCCCTCTGCTCTGCCTTGACTGCCTGTGTGTTACGTGAACCTCTCTCTCAGCGCCGGCTCCAAACGCTTAGGGCCCCTGGCCCTTTTAGGAACTCAGTCGTGATCTCAACTTACTGTTAGAGTTAGAATAGTAGAATACACTAGAGTTAGAATAGTAGAATACACAAGGTGCAATTTCAATTTTATTTTGTGCATAAGCAGTTTTCAGTCACTGACAGTCACTCAATATAGCATGTCAGCTAACAATTTTTTGTTTGGTGAGTTAGTCTAGCCACATATCTAAACTTGTATTAATCATGCCCGACCGGGCACACAGGGCAGGTGCCCAGGGGCCCTGACCTCCATGGGACCCCCATTGATTTTGTTAGTCACTCTCACTCAATATTATTAACATGGTATAAGTCTTGGCAAAGTGTGTAGAATTGCAAGCAATTTGCTTTAAACTACAACATGTTAACTCCACCGCATGGCAAAAATCTGCAAAAATGTTCTCTCTCCCCCTCGGCAGAATGAGTGGAATTGCATTAAATTTGTTATAAAACCCAAAAGGCTAGGGCCGACCATACAATCGCTGCTCTGCACTGAGCAGCACTACAGTAGCCAGAGAGGATTAATTGTATCAGTGCCTCTAGACTGTACGAATCACAAAGGATGTATTTTTAGATTCAGACTGCTACAATTGGGCCCCAGATGTGTGCTTTGTCATCCACGTAGGAGTAAGGAAGCAAAGTTGCAGCTTTATGGTGGATAGAAGGTTTTGTAGCGCAATGCCAGTGAGGCTGCTCTCCCAGCACCATTAACATACACTGTATAGGGCAAGCCTGTTGCCTCAGAACACTGACCCATGGGCTTTCATTTCCCTGGCCCCAATTCTCTCAGCTCACATTTGTACTGTACCCCTTTTCTGCTGAATTTTGAAATGAGCCTGACTCAGTTTTCAATCTGCTGAATCTATTGCGCCTGCATTGCCAGTTGTAGTCTACTTCAAGTTACAGTGTAAACATGCTGAATGTTTATGTAATAGCGGATTTTTGGCTGCAGTGTGGATCTTATATGCATCACTGACAGGATCATACCCTTTCGGAAATAGCCGACAAAGACACATTTAGTCTTCACTGCTCTAAACTACTGTCACCCAGGGGAGGATGGCCCATCCGCAACATTCAAGTTAAACATTAAAGCCTGAGCTTGGTGCAGGGATGAAGACACACTTCAGCAACCATCCCAGTGTAGAGTGCACAATAAACTGCCTTGGTCTGAGGGGGAGAAAAAAAGACAGCACAGAGGCAGGAGGGGGAGGCTGGCTGTTGGTTGGGCCCAACCATCTTAGACCTTGGTGCATATCTAGGGACAGAACAAATGTGATCTCACTGTGTGTGTGAGACATGCATCAGTGCCCATAATGATTTACATTTTGGGTTGTGTGTCAAACACAATGACGTACTGTGTGTGTGTGTGTCCCTAAGTGTATTAGTGCGCTCAGCATGAGGACAGGGTTTGGTTGGCTCTGGAGGGAAACTGGTGGGCAGGGGGTAACATGATTTATCCAGGACTCTGGGCCATATGCAGAGCAGCTCTCAACCCCTTATTGTGTCTTTCCCCTGGCCCTGAGCTCAACACATACACCATCCACCATCCAGCCCTGTTGCCTTACTTCCCTTGGTATCACGTGTTTTTCATATAAATACTAAGTGATGTGTTTATACAATACACCCTTTTGATCAATATGGTTCAGGTCATAATGTACGTACCATTAGCATACACTATAGTCCTACAGTGCAATAACTTTGCCTCATGTTTTAATGCCTTTATCTGGTTTTATATACCCTTTGGATTGTCCCTGTCTTTGTTCAATGCTTTATGTCCTTTGTCAGCCCTAGATACAGATTTAAGAGGGACAAAGATGAACGTAATTAGAATCTTGGAACGTGTTACAATGGCCATTATAACCCCACGCCACCTAAAATCATCAGGGGAGGAAAATGTTTCAAATCTCTGGATGTATATTAATACTGTTTAGCTTTCTTAGCATTTGGCAATGATCCACCAAGCTGTGCCCAATCCAATGAACAAGTCTCCACCAGTTCAGTAATGGATCCTTTGCACACAGCTTGGCTATTTAAGGGAACAGGTCATTTTAAGGGAAACTAGTAATTTAAAGGTGCTATTTTACTTATCGTTCAACCAACCAGCAGCAACAGATTCAGCAGCAGAGAGTCTCTTGGACTGTTGCAGTATATTGTGGTTCTGTGCTTACCTTGTAGTTATAAAGCCTAGATTTAGGGATGAAGGACACTACAATGCAGCATTTCAGCTTGTGCTGTAAGGAGATTGCTTTTTCAGCTCCCAAAGCTGACAAAACATCCCATTAAGTCTCTATTATTTTTGCTTTGGATAGAAAAGCTCCTCTCCTATCGTAAGAGTATCTGAAAAAACGCTTTCCTCATCCAGCTAATACTACCACTGATGTGAACGGGAGTGCTCAGTGAGCAGATACTTAAGAGATAAAGGTAGAGCAGTATGAATGTAATTAACCCCCAGTGGTCCATGTGTTAATGTGTAGTAACCTAAAGTATAACTTGTAAACACTTTACTTTGACACCCTGCGTCATAACACGTTATGCCATGGTCATAACCATGTCATAATATGTCATAACAGCTGACATAACTTGTCATAACCTGTCATAATATAGTCCTAACACTGTCATGACCAATATATTTACACTTTTTGTGACGTATATTGTGTTATTTTATGACACTGTCATGAAGCATTATGACCATCCTGTGTCACTTTACTTGGACTAAGAAAATACACTATGACACTGTCTAGAATCATTATGACCATCAGAATAATATAAACCAGATAGGCCTATCAGGTACAGTTGAAGTCGGAGGTTTACATACACCTTTGCCAAATACATTTAAACTCAGTTTTTCACAATTACTGACATTTAATCCTAGAAAAAATTCCATGTCTTAGGTCAGTTAGGATCACCACTTTATTTTAAGAATGTGAAATGTCAGAATAATAGTAGAGAGAATGATTTATTTCAGCTTTTATTTCTTTCATCACATTCCCAGTGGGTCAGAAGTTTACATACACTCAATTAGTATTTGGTAGTATTGCCTTTAAATTGTTTAACTTGGGTTAAACATTTCAGATAGCCTTCCACAAGCTTCCCACAATAAGTTGGGTAAAATTTGGCCCATTTCTCCTGACAGAGCTGATGTCACTGAGTCAGTTTTGTAGGTCTCCTTGCTCGCACACGCCTTTTCAGTTCTGCCCACAAATTTTCTATGGGGTTGAGGTCAGGGCTTTGTGATGGCCACTCCCATACCTTGACTTTGTTGTCCTTAAGCTATTTTGCCACAACTTTGGAAGTGTGACGGCTGCGTGGTCCCATGGTGTTTATACTTGCTTACTATTGTTTGTACAGATGAACGTGGTACCTTCAGGCGTTTAAAAATTGCTACCAAGGATGAACCAGACTTGTGGGGGTCTACATTTTTTTTTCTTGAGGTCTTGGCTGATTTTATTTAGATTTTCCCATGATTTCAAGCAAAGAGGCACTGCGTTTGAAGGTAGACCTTGAAATACATTCACAGGTACTCCTCCAATTGACTCAAATTATGTCAATTCTACTATCAGAAGCTTCTAACGCCATGACATCATTTTCCAAGCTGTTTAAAAGCACAGTAAACTTAGTGTATGTAAACTTCTGACCCAATGGAATTGTGATACAGTGAATTGTAAGTGAAATAATCTGTCTGTAAACAATTGTTGACAAATTACTTGTGTTATGCACAAGGTAGATGTCCTAACCGACTTGCCAAAACTATAGTTTGTTAACAAGAAATTTGTGGAGTGGTTGAAAAACAAGTTTTAATGACTCCAACCTAAGTGTATGTAAACTTCCCGACTTCAACTGTACATGCCCTTATGTCAGTCATCAGTCAAAAAGACGGTGTCTTGTCCTGCTCCTGAAATTTGCTCCTACATTAATTTGGGCTCCCGACTAGCGCAGCGGTCTAATATCTATATCTCAGTGCTAGAGGCTTCACTACAGATCCTGGTTCGATTCCCGGCTGTATCACAACTGGCCGTGATCGGTCCCACAGGGCGGCCAACAGTTGGCCTAGCATCGTCCGGGTTAGGGTTTGGGTTTGGTAGGCCGTCATTGTAAATTAGAATTTGTTCATAACTGACTTTCCTAGTTAAATAAAAAAATATATTTAAAAATTCATCCCAGTTATCAGAAACAGAGCAATGGGATAGGTGCATTTGTGACATCATTGTGTGCACTATTACAATGATAGTTTAATATGGTACATGTCAGAGAATGTTATATAACAACAACACACTGGTGACAAGTAGGCGATGGTGTAATGGAAGGTTTTGCCTTGTGTGGTAGGTTTTGTGGGTTTTGACACTCTTATGTAGGTGTCATAACCAGCCATAAAGTAAAGCAAAATATGTCACAACAGGTCTAAATATATGTGTCATGACAGCGTCATGACCATATTATGACAGACTAGGACAAGTTATGACCTATGTTATGACATGGTTTTGACCGTGTCGTAATGTGTTATGACGCTGGGTGTCAAATAAAGTGTTACCTTTAACTCTTACTCTCTGGGTCAGATCTCTTCATATTCGTGGGATTGTTGTTTTTCATAGGAGGTGGGTAAACAAGTGAAAGCAGTGTCACTCCCAGTATAATGTCCAGTTATCTAACTTAACAAGAGAGTTGAGCTACATGTAGAGTGATGTAGTAATTCTCAATTGTCCCAATATTATGGGTCTCATCCAGAGTATGTTCAGAATCATGCATTACATGGAATCATTGGAATCGTTATTCCAGTTGTTGGAAGAGAAATACACTGAGAATTGGAATGAGTTGCTCCATTTTCGTGGCTTGTCCATTCTCAGAAGAACTCAACAACGTTAAGAATGTTCACTTTGATTTCATGCTGAGGCCCCTACAAAACAACAGCGGCTCCATGACACTTTAGCTCCATCAGCGTCTATCTCCCCTGAAATCCAGTGCAACACTCTTAATGAGTCTCTCCAAGGTGCTCCTGACACAGTGTAGAAGAGCACTGATCTTGCCAATTGAAAGAGAATCCAAATGAACACTGCAAGGCTTTCAAGATTAAACTGTGGAAATGGACCAGATGGCCCTTTGATTTTCTTTTTGAACGGGGGAAGACAAAAAAAACAACTTAATTAGGATAATTCACAGGAAATGAGTCCTTACTAGCCTTCCGACAATGTTTGACCAATAGGTGGCACCGCTGATCAAAACAAATGACCGCTGGCCATACACACACTATTTATGAATATTGGGCTATAGCGATCTTAATTCACATAGATTTATATGTTACTTTGTGCTCAACCCATGCACACATCAATAGTTGGGGAGTCGCTCTTTGCCTTTATGCTAGGCCTTATCGTGTACAGGTCATGTGTGTATGATTCCACTGCAGTAATTCTACAGTACTCCCTCTTGCTGGCTCACTGCTATGCACTTTATCCTCTACAACACTTCTGCACTACTATAATATGCTCCTCATGAACTGCAGCAGCCGCATGACAGGAGATCTAAGCAAGTTCAATGAGTTAAACACTGAAGTGTTGTGTCCTGATTTGGTTTTGATCTCAAAAATGCTTATTTAGGTCTTTAGTGGCTTAACCTGCATTCATAACCAGGTGGGAAGGTGGTATTTCCTACATACGACTGGGAAAAATCCACTTGAAAACTCCTCCAACTGTCAATTACTATTGGGAAACATGCATATCATCCCTTAGCTCCGTCTTCTCCCACATGCTGACCTCTGACCTCACCTACCTTGATTTCAGCAACAACCAAACATTCTTTATAAAAAGCAATCTATTCATATTTTTTTAACAATATAATTTGTTTACAAGCATGATAGCAGTCCTTTTAGTTTATGGTTGACACAGCTTGTTGGCCATTAACCAATCAACGTTTCTCAAAGAGTTCAAAGCACTTGAATGCGTTCAATGGTATATATGACTTCACAGCTGGAAATGTCCACTTTCCCATGTCGTTATGTACGCAGCATAAGAAACAACACACCTTTGCAATCAACAGCTCTGTTGCCTTTTTAACATATTCATAAAAGTATCCTCCCTTTTGGATTTTGGGTTATTCAGGATAAGGATATCACAGCCAAACAATATAATGCTATGACCATTTATATTCATGCCACATCTATAGCTTTGAGCAATTTATTTATCATATTCAATTCATGTCTTGGCCATCTTGAAGTTTAGACTAAACCCTGCAGGTTTTCCTTGATTAAACATCAGTCTTTGGGCACAGTTCTGTTTTTTTCCACCTCCTCTGGCATGTTTCACACTCTGCACTTCTCTTTTCCAGTTCAGTGGAGGGATGTAGTTGACTCATAACCCGCAGTCCTTGTGGTTATATCCACAGGGAGGGTGGGTTTAGGATTTAAGGTTATGAAATATTTTGTGGATGAAGGGTGGCTGGTTGTATTGAATAAAGAGAAAGAATACATTAAAAAAAGTCATAAATGTATCATTCTTGTGTAATTTATATCTATAGGCTACATTGACATTTTTCTTTTGTTATTTGTAGGCTATTAGTGCATATGCCTTAGCTTTAGGGCCTAATTTTACACGTGCCAAATAGCCTACATGGAAATCACCGAAAGCTTTTGGAAATGGGCAGAAAAAGTTCACTTTGAACCACTGAGGCAAAAAAGGACAATGTCTGACTTTAATTCAATAAGAGAAAAGCTGCGAAATGAAAAGTTGAAAATAAAGAGAAGGGAGGGTCAGAAAAGTAATGTTTGGGAAAGATTTGGTGAAGTGGTCAAATAATCTGATAGTTTATGTTATGTGGGATGATTGTGAGGCGCTTTACAAATTCGACAGTCAGAAGACAGGGACTTCAAATAGGCCTATGGCACGGTCATGGGAACTGTAACCTACTGTTCAGATGGGTTAAATGGACACTGACTGTACAGTACCAGTCAAAAGTTTGGATACACCATGTTTTTTCTCTATTTTATAGAATTTTAAGCTAAATATGATGTGACTGTCCATGGTTCTGATTTCTGTGTGCGTGTTCGTGCATGTAGAAAAACATGTTGACTCACCCTGCCATCCTTTCTTTCATGTTGATCAAACAGTCTATCACTCAGTCATACAGCACACTCTTGTATTTTTTGTTATCCTAGGCTACCTGGCTAAAATGCTTCCTCTTTAGCCTAACTTCCATTCATGGGCAACGTTAGCTAGTTAACATTAGCCTTCTACATTTAGCTACGTATTGAGCTTCCATCCTCTCAGGCCAGGTTCATAACAGTGTATGAATTAATGGTTGGATCAGAATCACTGTTAAAATCATTGGCCAGTAAGGATAATTAAGTCAAACAACAAGTCCAAATCCCTATCTCCATCCATGGCTAATTTAGAAAAGGGACAATTTTAGCTAGCTGGTTAGCCAGCCACCGGAGGACAACAAAACAACTAGATGCAACAATTCAAGTTTTTCTGTCAATGATGTATGCTCTCAATGGTATTTGATAGGAGTGATGCCATATCCAAGCTGATTTCCCTTGACACTTTTTTTTGGTGTGCCAGGACCAATCACAGCTCAACACTGATTGGCAATTCTTTAAAACTTTTTGTCAAGGGAGGCCAGATGCTCGCAGGCTTCACTTGTCTTCAATGCTACGGACGACAACAATGTCTTACTTGTTTGGACCAGATAGCATCAGATAAATGGCCTACACGTAGAGAGACAGAGGGGCACTGTTTCGCTCACCCAGAGAAATTACAGTAATGAGACCTTGGCTATAGTTTCGACTGCACTTTCTCTTTGATCCAAAACAGTGACAGTGTAGTGAGCAGATGGACAGCAGAAACACTTTTTTTTACTTGGTTCAAAGAATTTGTTTCCAGCATAACATTCTTTAAAGGGGGGAGGTTATATATTTCATTTTGGAACCTTGAGATACAAGATGGAGACTGGATTGAACCTGTAACATCTGGACTAAATAGGCACCTGTAACATCTGAACTAAATAGGCACCTGTAACATCTGAACTAAATAGGCATAGAAGAGGGCCAGTCTGGGTGCCAGTCTGACTGCTTTGGCTAATTGTTTTGCAGAACATCGACACATCTTCCAACACATTGAAATATCAATGAATTCTAGAATTGAATCGTAATTGTATTGCAGAACTATTTCTAGTAATGTTACTATTTTCCCCGTGGTATAAGATGGGTAGCAGTGACAGGACTGTGTTTTGTGACAGTTGTCTTAAGAGCTCAGCTATATGTTATCTGTTCCCAGAATCATCTTGAGATGCAGAGCAACAGGCTGTGAAGTGAGCTACGTGTCAGAGAAAAGACTGGGTGTCTGTTGGGTTCACACTTACTGTGCTCTGATGTAACACTGCCCCAGAACTAAATAGGTGCTGAAAGAGGACTACCTTGCTTGCAAATCCTGTTGAAGTGTGAAACATGGGGGAAACTGTGGGGAAAACTGTACATATTAAATTGATTATGTAGTAGGGCTGTCAAAGTGAATGCGTTACTAACACGTTAACGCGTAACATGTGTCTATCGAAAAAAATGTGATGCCCTTAATTGCATCTCCATTTCTTCAACGCACAGAACCTTATAAGCACACGTGTTTCCGCACAGCCATTTTTAACCGCAGGGCACAACACGGAACAAAGCTACAGTCAATGCTTGCGCCTTAACATCTCTGAAGACCGTGTGCCTCTAGCCAAAATCCTATCTTTCATATCGGCGAGAAATAATATTTCAAATAAAAAAGATACACTTAGGCCACTGTAACAGTTTTGCACAGATCCACAAGCAGCGTGCCTCCAGTTGACGAACTACACTTACTTCCTAGTTACGATGACACTGCTAGGTAAAGCCCCATCCTATCTCAGCTCGCTGGTCACCATAGCAGCACCCACTCGTAGCACGCGCTCCAGCAGGTATATCTCACTGGTCACCCCCAAAGCCGATTCCTCCTTTGGTCGCCTTTCCTTCCAGTTCTCTGCTGCCACTGACTGGAACGAACTGCAAAAATCAATGAAGCTGGAGATTCCCATCTCCCTCACTAGCTTTAAGAACCAGCTGTCAGAGCAGCTCACAGATCACTGCACCTGTTCATAGCCCATCTGTATACAGCCCATCTATCTACCTCATTCCCATACTGTATTTATTTATTTTGCTCCTTTTGCACCACAGTATCTCTACTTGCACATCCATCTTTTGCACATCTACCATTCCAGTGTTTAATTGCCATATTGTAATTACTTCGCCACCATGGCCTATTTATTGCCTTAACTCCCTTATTTGACCTTATTTGCACTCACTGTATATAGACCTTTTTTTTTCTTTTTTTTTTACTGTATTATTGGCTGTATATTTTGTTCATTCCATGTGTTATTGTATGTGTCGAACTGCTATGCTTTATCTTGGCCAGGTCGCAGTTGCAAATGAGAACTTGTTCTCAACTAGCTTACCTGGTTAAATAAAGGTGAAACAAAAAAAAACACACAGGTGTTCGGAGCACGCTAGATAGCTAATTAGCACAGGTGGCAACCTATGTCTTCCTTCTGTCTTCTGTTAATGTAACATGGAGATATGGCAGCATGGGAACACTAACCCTAACCATATGAAGGTGTGTAGTAATTTAACCTTTTTGTTTTTTAAAATAATTTCTCGCTGATTTGAAAGATACGTTTCTTATGTTTCCAAAACTGTACCACAAGCGATGCGTGTTAATGTTAGAACAAGCATCGGGGCGCTGAACAAAACTCCCCCGGTCAGAAGATACTATCGTCAATAGGCGCTAAAGCAGATAGCGTCTATGAATGAGGTACCTGATAACTTGACCACTGACTAGGCTATGCACAAATTTGGATGGCACAAGAAGAACTGGAAAGGAATAGGCTAGGCAAAGAGCTGTGTCAAAGGTAGCATGTATATATGCAAAATGTGGTGTGTGTGTGTGTGTGTGTGTGTGTGTGTGTGTGAGAGGATGTGTGTGAGAGCGGGAGTAAGTGAGAGAAAGAAGGTGTGGGAGGGAGGAAGAGTGTGTAAGACTATGTATGTAAAGTTATCTGAACAGTACAGATGGTTAAGGTGTTTTCATAACATTGTTGAAGTTTTAAATCTCTTTGTTATTTGTATCCATAGAGCCAGTTCTTTTGTCCTATGGTCACATTCACTTAGAATGCCTAAAGTTTTAACAGTACTAAAAGCTGTGGGGGGGGTGCTGTGCACAAGTGTTAAACTTCAAGAACATTGATGTTAAGAGGGATTAGGCCTACTTAAACATTGGGAGCATTAATAGCTAGCTGTATGTTACAGTGACTTTTGTGTTGTCTAGCCCTTGCTATCTGCTTGCTTGCTAATTTGGCCTGCTAACTGCTAGCTTGTTTAGCCCCGGTCTACTAACTGCTAGCTTGTTTAGCCCCGGTCTGCTAACTGCTAGCTTGTTTAGCCCCGGCCTACTAACTGTTAGCTTGTTAGCACAGGCCTGCTAACTGTCTGAATCGCCGCGTCCCCAGCCAGCCCAACCACTCACTGGACCCATATTTATTTTCAATCTCTTTTCGATTTTTAATTCGATTATACCTTCCGGTAACCTGCCTCACCCAATGTGATACGGAATCGCTATTATTTTTAATTTTTAGAACACCAGAATTCAAGAACCTCCAGAAGCTAACCAGCTAACTAGCTACAAGCTATTTAGTCATTGTTAGCCAGTGCTAGCGGCTTTACCTTCTGCGCAGCCAGCCAGTTTTTTTTTAGCCTGGATAATACTCGCCAGTCTAGCTTCCCTGTCCCATCTACCGCTGCCCCCTGGACACTGTGATCACTTGGCTACATAGCTGATGCCTGCTGGACACTGAACACTTGGCTACATAGCTGATGCCTGCTGGACTGTCCATTAATCACGGTACTCCATTCTGTTTGTTTATGTTTTTATTTGTCGGCCCCAGCCGCACTCAGGCTCTGTGTGTAGTTAATCCGACCCTCTCTGCCTAGTCAACGCCATTTTACCTGCTGTTGTTGTGCTAGCTGATTAGCTGTTGTTGTCTCGCCTACTGTTTTAGCTAGCTCTCCCAATCAACACCTGCGATTACTGTATGCCTCGCTGTATGTCTCTCTCAAATGTCAATATGCCTTGTATACTGTTGTTCAGGTTAGTTATCATTGTTTTAGTTTACAATGGAGCCCCTAGTACCACTCTTCATACCCCTGATACCTCCTTTGTCCCACCTCCCACACATGCGGTGACCTCACCCATTACAACCAGCATGTCCAGAGATACAACCTCTCTTATCATCACCCAGTGCCTGGGCTTACCTCCGCTGTACCCGCACCCCACCATACCCCTGTCTGCGCATTATGTCCTGAATATATTCTACCATGCCCAGAAATATGCTCATTTTATTCTTTGTCCCCAACGCTCTAGGCGACCAATTTTGATAGCCTTTAGCCGCACCCTCATACTACTCCTCCTCTGTTCCACGGGTGATGTGGAGGTAAACCCAGGCCCTGCATGTCCGCAGGCACCCTCATTTGTTGACTTCTGTGATCAAAAAAGCCTTGGTTTCATGCATGTCAACATCAGAAGCCTCCGCCCTAAGTTTGTTTTACTCACTGCTTTAGCACACTCTGCTAACCCTGATGTCCTTGCCGTGTCTGAATCCTGGCTCAGGAAGGCCACCAAAAATTCTGAGATTTCCATATCCAACTATAACATTTTCCGTCAAGATAGAACTGCCAAAGGGGGAGGAGTTGCAGTCTACTGCAGAGAGAGCCTGCAAAGTAATGTCATACTTTCCAGGTCCATACCCAAACAGTTCGAACTACTAATTTTAAAAATTACTCTCTCCAGAAATAAGTCTCTCACTGTTGCCGCCTGCTACCGACCCCCCTCACGTCCAAGCTGTGCCCTGGACACCATTTGTGAATTGATCGCCCCCCATCTAGCTTCAGAGTTTGTTCTGTTAGGTGACCTAAACTGGGATATGCTTAACACCCCGGCAGTCCTACAATCTAAGCTAGATGCCCTCAATCTCACACAAATCATCAAGGAACCCACCAGGTACAACCCTAAATCTGTAAACAAGGGCACCCTCATAGACGTCATCCTGACCAACTGGCCCTCCAAATACACCTCCACTGTCTTCAACCATGATCTCAGCGATCACTGCCTCATTGCCTGTATCCGCTACGGATCCGCAGTCAAACGACCACCCCTCATCACTGTCAAACGCTCCCTAAAACACTTCTGTGAGCAGGCCTTTCTAATCGACCTGGCCCGGGTATCCTGGAAGGATATTGACCTCATCCCGTCAGTTGAGGATACCTGGTCATTCTTTAAAAGTAACTTCCTCACCATTTTAGATAAGCATGCTCCGTTCAAAAAATGCAGAACTAAGAACAGATATAGCCCTTGGTTCACTCCAGACCTGACTGCCCTCGACCAGCACAAAAACATCCTGTGGCGGACTGCAATAGCATCGAATAGTCCCCGCGATATGCAACTGTTCAGGGAAGTCAGGAACCAATACACGCAGTCAGTCAGCAAAGCAAAGCAAAGGCCAGCTTCTTCAGGCAGAAATTTGCATCCTGAAGCTCTAACTCCAAAAAGTTCTGGGACACTGTAAAGTCCATGGAGAACAAGAGCACCTCCTCCCAGCTGCCCACTGCACTGAGGCTAGGTAACACGGTCACCACTGATAAATCCATGATTATCGAAAACTTCAAGCATTTCTCAACGGCTGGCCATGCCTTCCTCCTGGCTACTCCAACCTCGGCCAACAGCTCCGCCCCCCCCCCCCCCCCCCCCCCCCGCAGCTACTCGCCCCAAGCCTCTCCAGGTTCTCCTTTACCCAAATCCAGATAGCAGATGTTCTGAAAGAGCTGCAAAACCTGGACCCGTACAAATCAGCTGGGCTTGACAATCTGGACCCTCTATTTCTGAAACTATCCGCCGCCATTGTCGCAACCCCTATTACCAGCCTGTTCAACCTCTCTTTCATATCATCTGAGATCCCCAAGGATTGGAAAGCTGCCGCAGTCATCCCCCTCTTCAAAGGGGGAGACACCCTGGACCCAAACTGTTACAGACCTATATCCATCCTACCCAGTCTATCTAAGGTCTTCGAAAGCCAAGTCAACAAACAGGTCACTGACCATCTCGAATCCCACCGTACCTTCTCCGCTGTGCAATCTGGTTTCCGAGCCGGTCACGGGTGCACCTCAGCCACGCTCCAGGTACTAAACGATATCATAACCGCCATCGATAAAAGACAGTACTGTGCAGCCGTCTTCATCGACCTTGCCAAGGCTTTCAACTCTGTCAATCACCATATTCTTATCGGCAGACTCAGTAGCCTTGGTTTTTCTAATGACTGCCTTGCCTGGTTCACCAACTACTTTGCAGACAGAGTTCAGTGTGTCAAATCGGAGGGCATGCTGTCCGGTCCTCTGGCAGTCTCTATGGGGCGCCACAGGGTTCAATTCTCAGGCCGACTCTTTTCTCTGTATATATCAATGATGTTGCTCTTGCTGCGGGCGATTCCCTGATCCACCTCTGCGCAGACGACACCATTCTGTATACTTCCGGCCCGTCCTTGGACACTGTGCTATCTAACCTCCAAACGAGCTTCAATGCCATACAACACTCCTTCCGTGGCCTCCAACTGCTCTTAAACGCTAGTAAAACCAAATGCATGCTTTTCAACCATTCGCTGCCTGCACCCGCACGCCCGACTAGCATCACCACCCTGGATGGTTCCGACCTAGAATATGTGGACATCTATAAGTACCTAGGTGTCTGGCTAGACTGTAAACTCTCCTTGCAGACCCATATCAAACATCTCCAATCTAAAATCAAATCTAGAGTCGGCTTTCTATTCCGCAACAAAGCCTCCTTCACTCACGCCGCCAAACTTACCCTAGTAAAACTGACTATCCTACCGATCCTCGACTTTGTCGATGTCATCTACAAAATAGCTTCCAATACTCTACTCAGCAAACTGGATGCAGTTTATCACAGTGCCATCCGTTTTGTTACTAAAGCACCTTATACCACCCACCACTGCGACCTGTATGCTCTAGTCGGCTGGCCCTCGCTACATATTCGTCGCCAGACCCACTGGCTCCAGGTCATCTACAAGTCCATGCTAGGTAAAGCTCCACCTTATCTCAGTTCACTGGTCACGATGGCACCACCCACCCGTAGCACGCGCCCCAGCAGGTGTATCTCACTGATCATCCCTAAAGCCAACACCTCATTTGGCCGCCTTTCGTTCCAGTTCTTTGCTGCCTGTGACTGGAACGAATTGCAAAAATCGCTGAAGTTGGAGACTTTTGGAGATAAAAGTCTCCAACTTCAGCGATTTTTGCAATTCGTCACCAACTTCAAACATCTGCTATCTGAGCAGCTAACCGATCGCTGCAGCTGTACATAGTCTATCGGTAAATAGCCCACCCAATTTTACCTACCTCATCCCCATACGGTTTATATTTATTTACTTTTCTGCTCTTTTGCACACCAATATCTCTACCTGTACCTGACCATCTGATCATTTATCACTCCAGTGTTAATCTGCAAAATTGTAATTATTCGCCAACCTCCTCATGCCTTTTGCACACAATGTATATAGACTCTCTTTTTTTCTACTGTGTTATGGACTTGTTAATTGTTTACTCCATGTGTAACTCTGTGTTGTCTGTTCACACTGCTATGCTTTATCATGGCCAGGTCGCAGTTGCAAATGAGAACTTGTTCTCAACTAGCCTACCCGGTTAAATAAAGGTGAAAAAATAAAAAATGGAAAATGTAATTAATTTTGTGTTTCTGTCCCTTACAATCAAGGCATAGTATGACTGTAACTCAATGCACTGCTTTGTAAATGGAAAAATATTTATTTAGGGCCACATTTGAGTAAATACAAGAACTGCAATTCCAGTAGGTTCAACAACAGTACAGTATTTATTTTACCAGGCAAGTCAGTTAAGAGCAAATTCTTATTTTCAATTACTGTTCAGGGGCAGAACAACAGATTTGTACCTTGTCAGCTCAGGGCTTTGAACTTGCAACCTTCCAGTTACTAGTCCAACGCTCTAACCACTAGGCTACCCTGCCGCCTATTACCATAAGTTCAGCAATAGCGGTTCATCCCTACCACTTCAATGGGAAGCATCCTTCCTCGCTTGGCATCTTTTTTTCATAATGCGCTTTCTTGAATTTACTGCTCTAAATGTGTCTCTATTTTGCACTCTCACCACTGTAGTCAGCACTTTGAAGGACCTTCAATTAGTTTGGAGCCCACATTTAAACTGAGTCTGCTATTATTTATCTGTGGCATGAGACATGTAATGTCAAATTTATGTGAGACAATTAAAGTGTGTAGCTGAAGCAGCATTGAGGAATAGCAATCTAATGAGTTTAGATGTGCAAGTGGCTCTGTTTGGAGGGGGAGAAAGGGGGGGTCCAACCAATGAATGCACTCGTCTCCCAAAAACTAGATACATACACTACATGGCCAAAAGTATGTGGACACCTGCATTAATATGGAGTTGGTCCTCCCTTCGCCACTATAACAGCCTCCACTCTTCTGGGAAGGCTTTCCACTAGATGTTGGAATGTTTAGAGTCAGCCACAAGAGCATTAGTGAGTTCGGGCACTGATGTTGGGCTAGTGAGTTCTGGCACTGATGAACGCAATCAGCGTTCCAATCAGTGGAGGCTGCTGAGGGGAGTATGGCTCATAATAATGGCTGGAATAGAGTGAATGGAATGCTACCAAACAAATGAAAAACATTTTTGATACCATTCCATTTACTCCCTTCTGGCCATTATTATGAGCCGTCTTCCCCTCAGCATCCTTCCAATTCATCCCAAAGGTGTTCGATGGGGTTGAGGTCAGGGTTCTGTGCAGGCCAGTCAAGTTCTTCCACACGATCTCGACAAACCATATCTGTATGGGCCTCGCTTTTTGCACGGGGGCATTGTCATGCTGAAACTTGAAAGGGCCTTCCCCAAACTGTTGCCACGAAGTTGGAAGCACAGACTTGTCTACAACAGGGGCTCCTAAACTTTTTCAGCCTGGGACCCAAATTAGAAATTCTGTGTTTTCCTGGGACCCAAGCTTAGGAAAATATGCAACTATACGGAAATATCGATACATTTCATTGCCCTTATGCCTAAAATAAAGAAGCAATATAGACTAAAACAAATAACAATTCGACAGTGGAATACCCATAAATATATGTTCATATTTATTTTTCCCCATTAAAAACAGCAACTGTTGCTGTTAAAATACAATAAATAATTTCATTATGAACTGGAATAAACGGATTGATCACATCATACTGATGTATAACAGAAAACACACACATACACATACACAGTCCTAATGAGGAGTGAGGCTGGTTGAAGTTTTCAACAAGCATGTCTATTCTGGGCTCAGTTTTTAACAGTGCTCAGCACTAACACTGTTCCTGTACTTGAGAACCCTAACTTGCATAGGTACGTGGTGCCAAACTGGATCAGAACATCGACTGCTTCCTGCTGCAGATGAGCAACCCAGAACTGTTAAAGTGTTTGCCTCAAAAAGCATCTTGCTTCAATCAGTTTATTCCAGTTCAGAATAAAAAATATGACTTGTAACAGTAACAGTTCTAACCTAGACTTGTTTTCAACAATAATTTCCACAGTAAAATGTACAGTAGGCCTGAATTTTTCATCTTCATCTGTACTGTTTCTTAGGGTTGCACTATCAGTAGCTAGCTAGGTTGCTTGGGCTAACATTACAAGGCCAGGGGATTGTTTGAAAGAGAAACTCACATCTACTCCTATGAGATAGTACACCCTTGCTTCTGCTTATCATCACCTGTTATAAAATGACAATACCATGCTAGTTGACATACTGTTCCACTGTCGAAGCACTGTTTCCTGAAGCATTCTGCCCTGTTCTGAAAGAACTCCCTGTGTTTACCGTCATGTTGTGCCTGGATGTTTGATCAGGACATGTCGTTTTATTAATTTGTCGTTTTGAGAGGCTCATTACTAAGCGCTTCCCCACACAAAACACATTGTGGGCACTCCTCATTATTTCTCAAAGTTTGTAAGAAAGAGACAAAGAAGTCATCGCTGTATTTGCGTTTCATGACGATTGAGCTCAGTCAGAACTAGTGGCTGGTAAGAGTCCATTTCATGACAGCGAGTGAGTGATGGCGAGTGGGAATAACAAGTCAGTGGTTTGAACGACATTGCTGCAGTGTGTGGGTCGCGGAGTGATCTTCAAGAAAACTGCAGAAAATAGATCCGATAAACTGCAAAGCACACAGGCATCTCTACCCCTCCCACTCGCGCAGCTGCCAAACTGAGCAGGGACCGCTGTTAAGCAGAGAGCACACTGAACTGAGTTAGCAGTTGTACTTGGCCAAATCAATTCCAGTAATTGATTATAAATGTACGTCTTTGGGTCGCGACTTTAAGAAACGCTGGTCTACAATGCCATTGAATGCTGTTGCGTTAACATTTCCCTTCACTGGAACTAAGGGGCCTAGCCCGAACCATGAAAAACAGCCCCAGATCGTTATTCCTCCTCTAAACTTTACAGTTGGCATTATGCATTGGGGCAGGTAGCGTTCTCCTGGCACCCGCCAAACCCGTATTAGTCCGTCAGACTGCCAAATGGTGAAGCGTGATTCATCACTCCACAGAACGCGTTTCCACTGCTTCAGAGACCAATGGCGGCGAGCTTTACACCACTCCAGTTGACGCTTTGCATTGCAAATGGTAATCTTAGGCATGTGTGAAGTTTGAAGGGGAAGTCCACATACTTTTGTATAGTGTATATTGTAGTGTAGTGTATATTGCTGCCATTTCAGAATGTCTCCCCAGAAGCCACTACATTACTGCTAACATCCTGTGTAAATTAATTTGATTATGTTTCTGATTAATCATTGTAAACTTCAAAGAAAGAAGAAAATAGTTACAAGTTTGCAAGCAAAAAGCTTTTGTGTGGGTGTGTGTGTGAAGATGTGTGTGTGTGTGTGCATACAATGTGCATGTGTGTGCATATGTGTGAATGTACACTTCCTCCAAGTTTGTCAGGCGTAGTAAAAGCGTAGCCACAGGAGAGCAGTATATCTGTTTTTTTGCTGGAGAGTCAGATATCTCTGTCGGGGCCTGAGTTATACCAGTCATGCTCGTTAATCGCTCAGCCTCCACGGGCCACCCTTCATCATGAATAATTTGCTGTGATATTGAGCTTCTTCAGAAGAGAGCTGTGATTTTTAATGTAATTAGGTGTCCAAAATGCACTACCATCACCTCACATTGATATCTACACACACCCACACCCTTTCATCTTCCACTGCACTGTAGAGTTGACACAGTACTACTAAATAACCTCGGACAGACACACATATGCAGCTAAATTTAGACAAGGTATTAGTTTCCTATGCAGATCTGAAAAGACACGTGCACGTGCAGGATACACTTCACACTTAAATGCACATGTGCATGCATGCGCTCACTCATAGTATTGCCACACACACACACTGTTCCTTAGGAAGTATTGTCTCTAACTGTAGTATTATCAAAACAGATCTACATTGTACTCTAACATGCTCTATGTAATTAATAATACACAGGGGGGTGTGGTATATGGCCAATATCCCACAGCTAAGGGCTGTTCTTAAGCACGATGCTATGCAGAGTGCCTGTATATTGATATATTGCCAAAATACAACAAACCCCCGAGGTGCCTTATTGCTATTATAAACTGGTTACCAATGTAATTAGAGCAGTAAAAATTTGTGTTTTGTCATACTGTACCTGTGGTATGCGGTCTGATATATCACGGCTTTCAGACAATCAGCATTCAGGGCACAAACCACTCAGTTTATAATTAAGCAATAAGGCACGAGGGTGTGGTATATGGCCAATAAACCACGGCTAAGGGCTGTTCTTTTATGCATGACGCAACACAGACTGCCTGGATACAGTCCTTAGCCGTGGTATATTGGCCATATACCACAAACCTCCGAGGTGCCTTATTGCTGTTATAAACTGGTTACCAACGTAGCAGTCAAACATTTTTTTTGTCATACCCGTGGTGTACGATCTGATATACCACCCAGTTTATAATGTAGAATATTGTCTAGCATCTCTCATCGTGACATAGGCTGAGTACAGTCTAGATTACCTGAGGTATAACCTACAACCTTTGCTACCAACTAATACAATGTTATGATCTATACTAGTGATGTACCAATATGACATTTTTGGCCGATACCGATATCCAATATTTTCCTTACCAAAAAAAACGATACCGATAACCAATATTTAAAATTTTAGCAGCCTTTTAAGCATTCTAGTACAGTTAAATAGTTAACACACGCACATGGACGCAGCGGTCTAAGGCACTGCATCTCAGTGCAAGAGGCGTCAATACAGTCCCTGGTTCGAATCCAAGTTGTATCACAGCTAGGTGACATCATCTAAAATAACCCTAATTTATAAGACAGTTCTTATTTGATTAACGGTAGTCAGACCCATCTATGTGAAGCTAGCCACAATAAGGATTAACCACAATAGTGGCCTTTGCGGTTAGCCTTCAAAATAAAAGTATGGCATAATTCTATTATTTGTATTCATTTGCATCACTGTCGATGACATACTTTTATTTTGAAGGCAAACCGCAAAGTCCACTATTGCCTAATCCTTATTGTGGCTAGCTTCACAACACATAACCTGGTCCGGTCGAGCCTCAATAGCCAAAGGAAGCTAGCTGGCTCCTTATAACGTTAGCTTTGGGCAACAGAGTTAAGTAGCTGGCTAGCTATTTCTTTTCTTGAACTGAAGTTCAATTTCAATGGGCGAACAACAAATGACAACCTAGCTAATACTTACTCACAAGGATTCCTAAATCATTGCTAAGAATAATGAAAATGACTGCAGTTTCTACTGGTCATTGTTTTCAGGCTTGTTGTATTGGTGCTAGCTAGGTACCAAGCTAAAGCTAGTTACCCCAGAAGTTGCAGTCAAACAAATGATGCTTTATTACCAACGCGGTATTGTAAACACATTGTTTGTGGCCGAAGTTTGCTTGTTTGCAGACTTTTTTTGTACAACTTTCACAGTGCTACTGTATCTTTTTTGACATGCAAAGACCCAAATGGCGTTCCATAGTATGTATGTCGTGAAGCTAATAGCAGTGACGCTATTACTGTGTAACTCCGGTAGGGTCAAGGGCAATGAATTCCATTATCTTGCCTTTGAGTTGTCTCGCTGAAATGTTCTTTCTCTTTCAAATGACTTGTTGACTGCTCGATCCACACAGCAGACATTGTGTGGGCTAGGAGAGGAATGCTGTGTTGCGCGTCTAGCGCAACATTTTACGTGCCGTCATTACGTCATATTACGTTATATAGGTATGCACGGTAGCTTTGACATCGGTTTTTAACATCGGAGTTAAGCTAGATATCGGGCGATGCTGATGTTGGCATTTTTAGCTAATATTGGCCGATTCCGATATGTTCACCGATATATTGTGCATCCCTAATCTGTACATGTTTTGCAGGAATTAACTTGCATGTGTAACGGATGTGAAACGGCTAGCTTAGTTAGCGGTGCGCGCTAAATAGCGTTTCAATCGGTGACGTCACTTGCTCTGAGACCTTGAAGTAGTAGTTCCCCTTGCTCTGCAAGGGCCGTGGCTTTTGTGGAGCGATGGGTAACGATGCTTCGTGGGTGACTGTTGTTGATGTGTGCAGAGGGTCCCTGCTTCGCGCCCGGGTATGGGCGAGGGGACGGTCTAAAGTTATACTGTTACACATTTACATTTCTGATATCAAGATCATTGTGAGTTTGAATCATATATAGACTATATATACAAAAGTATGTGGACACCCCTTCAAATTAGTGAATTTGGCTACTGCAGCCACACTCATTTTTGACAGGGGTATAAAATCGAGCACACAGCCATTCAATCTCCATAAACAAACATTGGCAGTAGAATGGCCTTACTGAAGAGCTCAGTGACTTTCAACATTGCACCTTTCCAACAAGTCAGTTTGTCATATTTCTGCCCTGCTAGAGGTGACATAGTTAACAGTAAGTGCTGTTATTGTAAAATAGAAACGTTTAAGAGCAACAATGGCTCAGCCGCGAAGTGGTAGGCCAAACAAGCTCGCAGAACTGGACAGCTGTGTGTCTTGATGCATGCAGAACGTACAAATCATCTGTCCTCGGTTGCAACACTCACCACTGATTTTCAAACTTCCTCAGGAAACAATGTCAGCACAATAACTGTTTGTCAGGAATTCCATGAAATAGGTTACCATGGCCAAGCAGCCACACACAAGCCTAACTAACATGCTGACCAGACCGGAGACGTGGCATGCGCAAGCATCGCAAAATAAATGTAGAAATCCATGTTATTCAATTATTGCACCCACACTGCTCGCGCGCGCCTACGAGCGTCTGCGATGCCAAGGGCTAAAATAAAAGTCATTCCTATTTCTGACGCAGATCGTGCTGAAAGTCTCTTCCATCTCCTCATTGGTTAATAGAAGCAGGTACCCACGTGCCATCTCCTCATTGGTTATACCCACGTGGGTGATTGAAAGACAAACTTGGTTGCCGGTTGTCGTGGTAATACTATGAAAGTTTAGATGCGATCACCATATAAGTTCAAAGATGAAAAAGCCTGGAAGGAGGAGAGATGACTAGAAACGATTCGGTTGGCCGTTTTATGTGCGGATTAATTGTCGGAGTAGAGGTCCTTGTGCATTTCAGGTTAAATAACAACTCAATGTTTATAACCCAGGACAAATTAGCTAGCAACAGCAAGCTAGCTAAATAGGACAAATTAGCTAGCATATGCAAGCTAACTAGCTAAATTGCCATAAATGTTTAATGCTTTTCGACCTGTCTCCAAAATAATGTCATTGGTTCAGAGTTTGTTTTGATATTTTAACCTGCGTGTCGTGATCACGTTTGGTGTAGGGGGACAAAATACATTTATGCATGATAGCGCACAACTGGTCACGCGCGGAGCTGGTTTAGGTTCCGTGTAAGATCACCATGCGCAATGCCAAGCGTCGGCTGGAGTGGTGTAAAAGCTCGCCACCATTGGACTCTAGCAGTGGAAACAAGTTCTCTGGAGTGATGAATCATGCTTCACCAACTGGCAGTCCTACAGACAAATCTGGGTTTGGTGGATGCCAGGAGAACGCTACCTGCCCAAATGACAGGAAGCAAGTCCCCGCAGCAATGTCCCAACATCTTATGGAAAGCCTTTCCAGAGTGGATGCTGTTATAGCAGCAAAGGGGGGACCAATTCCATATTAATGCCCATGATTTTGGAATGAGATGTTAGACAGGCAGGTGTCCACATACTTTTGGTCATGTAGTGAATAAATAGGTTAAAACATATTGATGGATCAACTACCAACACTGAATATAACACTCCCGTAGTGTCTCACATTCACTGTCTCTCTGTGACTGTATTACCAGGGCTCTACCATGGTTAAAAAGGAGAGGGTGGCAAAAAGGGATTTCTTCTGTTCACCCTGGCAGCTTACAGGATGCAGAGAGGAGCTGCTGGCATACATAGATCTCTGGTTATCTCTGTTATGAAACAAGAATAGTCAGATTAATGCCTCTGGCTTTGACTGTAACAAATGACAATTCATATGATATGTTACAAATTCAATGTTTTTGGAGGGTGGGGGCTAACATTAGCTAGGTGGCTAACATTAGTTATGCTAGGGGTTAAGGTTATAGGAAGTTTATATTTAACCTTTATTTAACTAGGCAAGTCAGTTAAGAACAATTTCTTATTTACAATGACAGCCTACCTGGGAACCTGGTTAACTGCCTTGTTCAGAGGCATAACAACAGATATTTACCTTGTCAGCTCAGGGATTCGATCCAGCAACCTTTCGGTTACTGGCCCAACTCTAACCACTAGGCTACCTGCCCCCCCAAAGTGTTAGCTGACATGCTACGTAGCAAAACAATTATAAGTAGTTGCAAAATTGCTAATTAACTAAAATGCTCAAGTTGTCCGTGATGAGATTATAACATGCAACCTTTCGGTCGCTAGACATTCACATTTTACGCCCACCCACCCTCCTTCCTTTAGTTTAGCCTTAAATAATCTTCTGTCTTATGTAACCATATCAAACACAACATATCATACTAATTTGAGTGTCCTGGAATTTTGTATGTTACGTCTAGTCTATGAGACCAGCCTGGACAGTTGGGAGGGTTGAGAAGGCAGCACAGCTCAGAGGGAATGACTGACAATGCTGCTGTGGCAAAACTGCATTGGAGAAACTGTAAGAAGCAGCAGTTCCAAAGGCTGTATAATGCACACAGGCTTCGAGGAGCTGTCAGTGATAGTGAAGGGAAGTTTGTCTCTTTTTAATGAATCTGATCTTTTCTACTTGTTAAGTGAAAATAACAAATATTTTAACTCATTTCGTTAATTTGTGTGTAGGGTTGCAAAGGGTCAGAAACTTTCATGTACATTTCCTGACATTTTTAGGAAATCTTACATGGGAAGATAAGCCCGGGAATTTAGGGAATTTTGCTTAAATTCATAAAAAAAAGTTAGCTTATAACACTGAACCTTTTTTGTGGGATACACATAAGGCAATTCTAGGTCTTGCGACATATTTTGGTTGAACTATCCTCAATTCAATGAAATTGCAACTCTCTGCATGCACAGTGCACTCTTCCATGACTTGTGCAGCTGATTCTCAAGATCTTGCACACTATTGAGATGCTATTGAGCCCACACTACTACACTGTTGAGCCAAGGACTACATGCTTTCTGGTAAGTTTTGATTACAATACTGGGTGGGGTGAATATATTTTATATAACATACATGATTTTTTGTTAACTAGTAAATAGTAGCCTACAGAAAAGTTGTTAACAATTTCTGCTAGTTAGTTTTTGCCACCATGTGGGTTTTAGCTTGCTTGAGCCTGCTAACTGAAGAGTGTTAATTCACCTGTTTCCATACATGTTCCATTTTAAAACATTGTTGTTTAATCTAACAGTTTAACTATTTATCTGTACATGGAATTGTATTAGTTTTTTTTAAAGAATTTTTAAAATAATATTTAAAGGAAATGTCACGGACACTATGTGATGTGTGGAGACATTTCACTGCAGGTAATGTAGAAGGAAAAGCTGTGTAAATTTGCAAATACTGTGCCAAATCATATATGAAGAATGCAACAAAGATGCAGAATCATCTAGCCAAGTGCTTAAAGTTCCCTCAGCGTTCACGACAAGCAACCTCTGACAAAAGTCCCTTTACTTCTATTCGAGGTGAAAATTATGAATCAGACACCTTATCGATAGCAACAGCTCATGGTCCTCCTGGAATCAAAAGTTTTTTTGACTCAATGGAGGAACGTAGTCAGAGAAATGCTGATGAATGTCTTGCTCAATCCTGTGTATGCAACTGATTCGCCTCTGATGCTCACAGGCAATGTGTATTGTAAGAGATTTCTGAATGTTCTTCGCCCAGCATACACCCCTCCAACCAGACATGCTATATCTACTAATTTGCTCGATGTAGAGTTCAAGTGAAGGTCAAGCAAATCATAGAGAAAGCAGTCTGTATTGCAATCATCTCGGATGGGTGGTCGATTGTTCGTGGGCAAGTAATAATTAACTACATCATCTCCACCTCTCAACCAGTATTTTACAAGAGCACAGACACAAGGGACAACAGACACAACAGTCTCTACATTGCAGATGAGCTGAAGGCAGTCATCCATGACCTTGGACCACAGAAGGTATTTGCGCTGGTGACAGGCAATGCTACGAACATGAAGGCTGCTTGGTCTAAAGTGGAGGAGTCCTACCCTCACATCACACCCATTGGCTGTGCTGCTCATGCATTGAATCTTCTCCTCAAGGACATCATGGCACTGAAAACAATGGATACACTCTACAAGAGAGCCAAGGAAATGGTAGGTATGTGAAGGGTCATCAAGTTATAGCAGCAATCTACCTTACGAAGCAAAGTGAGAAGAATAAGAGCACCACATTGAAGCTGCCCAGCAACACCCGTTTGGGTGGTGTTTTTATCATGTTGTACAGTCTCCTGGAGGGGAAGGAGTCTCTCCAACAAATGGCCATATCACAGTCTGCCGACATGGACAGCCCCATCAAGAGGATGCTCCTGGATGATGTATTTTGGGAGAGAGTGGTAAGCAGCCTGACACTCCTGAAACCTATAGCAGTAGCCATTGCACGGATTGAGGGAGATTATGCCATCCTGTCTGATGTTCAGACTCTGCTTGCAGATGTAAGAGAATAAATCTGTACTGCCCTGCCCACTTCACTGTTGCTCCAAGCAGAGGAAACTTCTATTCTGAAATACATCAAAAAGCATGAAGACTTCTGCCTGAAGCCCATACACGCCGAAGTGTACATGCTGAACCCCAAGTATGCTGGCATGAGCATCTTGTCTGGTGCAGAGATCAACAAGGCCTATGGTGTCATCACTACCGTGTCTTGCCACCTTGGTCTGGATGAGGGCAAGGTTCTTGGCAGTCCGGCGAAGTACACTTCCAAGCAAGGGCTTTGAGATGGAGATTCAATATGGCAGTCGTGCTAACATATCTCTTCAGCCAACTGGTAGATCTGAGGCTCTTTCCCCTGTTGCCTCCATCATCCTCCAAATCCCACCAACATCAGCCATCTCAGAGCGCAACTCGTCCTTGTTTGAGAACACACACAGCACAGCACGCAACAGGCTGACCAATGCAAAGGTTGAAAAATTGATGACCATCCGGGCAAATTAGAGGCTTTTTGAGCCTAACAACGAGCCATCCTCAACCAGGTTGGAAAGTGACAGTGAAGATGAGGCCTCAGAGTTTGATGTTCCAGAGGTGGACATTGAGGAGGTCCAGGGAGAAGACATGGAAGCTTGAGAGGAAGACAACCAAGCTTTAGTTTCTACACTCATTTTACTGTTCAGTGAAATTATCCCATGTGAAGTGACAACTCGTTTAATTAAAGTTAAATTCGTAACTAAATATTTTTTTTATTTCCATTGGAAGGATTTAATCATTTGCAATTATGTCTACTTAAAAGGTTTATGTAAAAGGTTTATGTTTCTGTCTCCATATGATATGGTAAATACACTGTATATCCAATGCAAAAAACATCTACATTTAAATGATATTAATATTCATTTGCACATATTCCCGTTAATTCCCATATATTCCCATTAATTCCCACAAAGTTTCCACGTCTGAATATTCCCCAAAATGTGCATCCCTATTTGTGTGGATCTTTTGGTTCTACAAAGCTGTGTACATCTTAATATTCAATAATCAGTTAATTACATTCATTCTTGCACGATGCGATCAATTATCAGTTCTAAACATGTATTTCTCTTCTTTATGCTGCCTCCAGCATGATCCATTTTTTCTGCGTGCATATATGACAGACAGCTGTTGGTCGGAGCACGTCTCCGGAGCCGCTCTGAGCGTATTAACGCTGCTGTAGAATTATGGCAGCCAGCCAGCAGGTCAAACTAGCGACTAAAATGAACGATTCTCTCAGAAAAACAAATGATGACTCTCGAGTCAGTAAAAAGAGTTGTTCAAAAAGAAAGAATCGTTCACGATCTGCTCATAACTAGTCAGAAAGCTGCATTTGAGAGAAACTGAAATAATTGATAGAGAAGCCCTCTTATTTTACCCTCAAATTTTACATACACCTTAAGTTACACCATACACCAAAAGTTTACATACACCTTAACATTTAAACTCCGTTTTTCATAATTCCTGACATTTAATCCTAGTAAAAATTCTCTGTCTTAGGTCAGTTAGGATCACCACTTTATTATTTCACATTAAGAATGTGAAATGTCAGAATAATAGTAGAGAGAATTCTTTTTTTCAGCTTTTATTTCTTTCATCACATTCCCAGTGGGTCAGAAGTTTACATATACTCAATTAGTAATTGGTAGCAATGCCTTTAAATTGTTTAACTTGGGTCAAACGTTTCGATTAGCCTTCCACAAGCTTCCCACAATAAGTTGGGTGAATTTTGGCCCATTCCTCCTGACAGAGCTGGTGTAACTGAGTCAGGTTTGTAGGCCTCCTTGCTCGCACATGCCTTTTCAGTTCTGCCCACAACTTTTCTATAGGATTGAGGTCGGGGCTTTGTGATGGCCACTCCAATACATTGACTTTGTTGTTCTTCAGCCATTTTGCCACAACTTTGGAAGTGTGATTGGGGTCATTGTCCATTTGGAAGACCCATTTGCGACCAAGCTTTAACTTCCTGACTGATGTCTTGAGATGCTGCTTCAATATATCCACATAATTTTCCTACCTCATGATGCCATCTATTTTGTGATGCCACCAGTCCCTCCTGCAGCAAAGCACCGCCACAACATGATGCTGCCAGTGCTTCACGGTTGGGATGGTGTTCTTCGGCTTGCAAGCCTCCCCCTTTTTCCTCCAAACATAACGATGGTCATTATGGCCAAACAGTTCTATTTTTGTTTCATCAGACCAGAGGACATTTCTCCAAAATGTACGATCTTTGTCCCCATGTGCAGTTGCAAACCATAGTCTGGCTTTTTTTATGGCGGTTTTGGAGCAGTGTCTTTTTCCTTGCTGAGCGTCCTTTCAGGTTATGTCGAGATAGGACTTGTTTTACTGTGGATATAGATACTTTTGTACCTGTTTCCTCCAGCATCTTCACAAGGTCTTTGGCTATTGTTCTGGGATTGATTTGCACTTTTCGCACCAAAGTACGTTCATCCCTAGGAGACAGAACACGTCTCCTTCCTGAGTGGTATGATGGCTGCGTGGTCCCATGGTGTTTATACTTGCGTACTATTTTTTGTACAGATATACGTGGTACCTTCAGGCGTTTGGAAATTGCTCCCAAGGGTGAACCAGACTTGTGGAGGTCTAGAAATGTTTTTCTGAGCTCTAGTCTGATTTCTTTTGATTTTCCCATGATGTCAAGCAAAGAGGCACTGAGGTTGAAGGTAGGCCTTGAAATACATCCACAGGTACACCTCCAATTGACTCAAATGATGTCAATTAGCCTATCAGAAGCTTCTAAAGCCATGACATCATTTTCTGGAATTTTCCAAGCTGATTAAAGGCACAGTAAACTTAGTGTATGTAAACTTCTGACCCACTGGAATTGTGATACAGTGAATTATAAGTGAACTAATGTCTGTAAATAATTGTTGGGAAAATTACTTGTGTCATGCACAAAGTAGATGTCCTACCCGACTTGCCAAACTATACTTTGTTAACATGAAGTTTGTGGAGTGGTTGAAAAATGAGTTTTAATGACTCCAACCTATGTGTATGTAAACTTCCGACTTCAACTGTAACTGCTGTTTGTTGAGATATTGCTTTTATTGTGTTGCAGCAAAAGGCCTGGTTGCCCGTAGTGTATGTAAACTTCCGACTTCAACTGTATACTGTATTCCACACAAAAAGATGAAGCCCTTGCATTGCTGTAGTAGCCTCTTCATGTAATCTATTGGTCAGGCCCAGATGGTCAGGGGGCCGGAACATAATTACAAATCAATTGTAGACTGTAAATTGACTGCAAGATGCCCAAACAGATTTATTTTTTCACTAAAACATAGTAATTTCAAACCTTGCTTACATTTATTTACGATCACATATATCTCTCTATTATGCGTGGGAATATTTTGTAACAGATCTCCAAAATTAATATCACTTGGAGCTGATTTGCTGGTGTTATTACATTCTTGTATGTCCAACATTTAAAAAAGGATACAAAAAAAGGTTGCATTTCTTTTGCTCAGAAATCTTGGGGGGGGGGGGGGCAAATAAAATCACCCACAGACCAAATTCGGCATGCAGGCCGCCAGTTGGGGAACCGTGCTGTAGTCTTCAGTTCACTGTAGATGAATAGTCATGGACTCCTAGCAGGACTAAAGTTACAGTAATAGAGGTGACACAGGGTGAGTGAAGTAAGTGAAGAGGGTGTACATAGGAGGAATGGCTGCAGGAGATATCTTCTACTAATGAAATTGGAGATTCACTGAAAAGATAACTAGTCACACAGATATAGAACTCTATGAATTGGAAGAATCTGTGAAAATATATGACTACAGCGTAGCTGTGACATGTTTGTCTGACCGGATACAAAGCAGCTGTACGGGGAAAAGCTGAACATTGGGTCATGGCTTTTGAATCAGCTCCAGGAATTAAAGTATATTTGGCTGCTTTGCAAAACCGTCAGTCACCAATGGTCCTTGACAGGCACTCTCTGGTGAGCAAATGAAGATGTAATGTATTCATCAGAGAGGTCGTCTGTGTGAGGTGCAAACAGACAGACAGTGGGCAGAAAGACGCACAATCTGAGCTAGGAGTGGATAGAGAGAGAGAGAGCGAGGGATGGTAATTATGACACAAAGAGAGAGAGAGGGAGAGAACTGCCTGCCTTCTTGAGCCGACTGTTGAGCAAATGCCGCGGGACACATCGATTCTCATATACAAGAGACATCAACCACTACAGGCCCAGACCGGCAGACATCAATAATTAATCTGACTGTCCCTCTCTCCTCTCTCTCCATCTCTCCCTCAGACTTCATTCTAATCCCCCTTCCTTTACACTGATGATTGATGCCTATTCCCTTCAACCCGTTTATTCCCAATCCGGGGTTGTTATCCTGCTCCTTTTTCCTTGTTATACTCTTTCTTCTCTCTCAACTCAACATCCCTCCCTGGAATGCAATGGTTGAAACAGCAATTCTAATATGCTGCATTGCAACTTTCATTAGTAGGCTAAAAGCCAGCGGAACTGTGCAGTAAAAGTTTTTTTTCTTCAAAATATACTGAACAAAAATATCAACGCAACATGCAAAAATGTCAAAGATTGTACTGAGTTAGTTCATATGCAGAATGTTGTTCTTTCCCAGTGAGCTTTTTCAAGGAAGCAATGTCTCAGTATTCACTACTTGACTAAAGTAATGTTTTGTACACACTAGGAAATAACCCCTAACCAATGTATAAGGGCTTGTTTTCCCCCGTAACCCATATAAAGGCTTCAATGTTTACCACTTTGCTTGCTTTGTTTTATAGTTATGTTCACTTTCGTTCAAAACAATTATTCAGCAAACAATGACGGGATGGAGTTAAGTGCCAAAAACATTTGAGTAAATGAGGGATAGATAGTATATTGAAAGCAGGTGCTTCCACACAGGTGTGGTTCCTGAGTTAATTAAGCAATTAACATCCTATCATGCTTAAGGTCATGTATGAACATTTCCAATTATTTTGGCTACCATGGCTAGAAGAAGAGATTTCAGTGACTTTGAGGGATGTTAGAGTGGGTCTCAATGGAGCATAGGGTGTTTAAAGTGTGTGTGTGTGTCAGGGTTTCCGTTAGCTGGTAATAGCCGGCTTTTGGCCCCCCCCAAAATATGAAAAGCCGATAAATAAAATTGAGGCTGGCCAATTGTCAGGGAGGAGAAAATGAATCCAATTGCAAAATAATGCATTTTAGCCTATTAATTGATTGAAATACCAGTCGATGTACTGTGAGGGCTGCTGATACAGCTCAAACAGCTGTTTGTTGCTGCTGGATGAAACATGTGCTTTAATAAGCCCAATCATTGCGTAACAATTCTAAAGGCACGCGTGTAAAAAATAAAAAAATAAAAAACAATGGCTACGATTAAAAATAGCTACTATTTTTATTTCTTAACTGGTAATTGAAGCGTGCTTCCCATTCGCCATTCACACACCACTTTGAAATGAGCTGGAGGCAGAATGCATTTAGATTTTTTGAAATCGGAACGTTTTACTGCATATTATGAGGCATGTCTTTGCTTCAAAGTAGCCTAACCAAAATCATATGCCATTGAAACCAGTATAATTTTTATTTGATGTTTTATTGGTTTTCATATCAACTTTCTTTCATTGTCGAGTAGCCACAAGCACAATCCTAGTCATATTAGCAACTCATGCTAGTTGTTGCATATTTGTAATTGATATTTTAATCTCTCACAGGAAACCGCTCACAATGGTGTTTTCCCGCTGTTTGCATTATGGAACTAACATCAGCTCGAAGCCTACTGCCTCATTGCATTTTTATGTTTTTGACATGTAGCCTCGGCCTACTGGTTGTATGATTTTGGGATCTATCATCCTACAACTTTCCCAAAGTCTGTTTGTAATAGGCTATTTCTTTCTTGCACAGAACGGTAAGCTGACCAATAGAATATGTCAACTTTTCTACTATGGAGGATTGTAAATGTGGGCAATTATTCTTACATAGGCGGCGCGTGGGTTTCAAGTTCAGGGAAGCTCATTTAGAACCATGAAAATGCACCTTTGTAATAACGTATTCCATGCATCCTTGCATTTGCATACTTATGTAAAATAACCTACTGTTCCTAATGTGATGATCAGATTGGATAATCATAATGTTATATGACTGGGGACATTAGCAGAATCTTTTTTAAACGACAAAAATGACAGGGTAGGCTACTCTGCTGACACTGACAAACAGATCAATTAAAACGACGTTGTCTGATCCATATAATCGGCCTACGAAAAAGGGAGACACAAATACAATATGATGTCCATCTAACCTGGAGGAGGAAATTGTTGTCCAAAAACAAACAAAAGTGTCACTGACCCAATGATAAAGACAGTGAATATGCACACTCACTGGGGATATGACCGATGTTCTCCACTGTTGAGAATCTTGATAACTAAAAGACAGATTGGAGTCTTTTCATTGTCTTCTTTTTACAGCAATAGCCATTTGTTTTCCAAACTGTTTTTCAGCCATTGTATTTTTAAATATTGCACTTATGGGTTGCTCTTCTTTTCACTGACACTCGCAACTCAACAATCATCTATTTGGTATTTGCAGCGTGCTCTGCCCAACTATGCAATTTAAGACAATCCACTTTTTCCTCTGTGGCCAAATCATGCTTTCTGGTGTAGTAGCCAATTTTGAATGATATATTTTTTCTCTATAGACAGGAGTTAGCTAGTTAGGCTATGTCATTTTGGCAATTTAATTCATTTTACTTGCAGGAAAGCTTCCCCTAGCCTTAGGGACGCGTGGCGCATTGTAAAGATGGGGAGAGGTCTGTCCATAATAAAGAGATGCTTTGATTTTTTGACACCACACTCCAAAAAGCAAGTTCTGCAGGCTCTAGTTTAGTCTAATCTTGATTATTATCTAGTCGTGTGGCCCAGTGCTACAAGGAAAGACCTAGTTAAGCTGCAGCTGGCTCAGAACAGAGCAGCACGTCTTGCTCTTCATTGTAATCAGAGGGATGATATAAATACTATGCATGCCAGTCTCTCTTGGTTAGTAGTTAAGGAGAGACTGACAGCATCACTTCTTTTTATAAGAAATGTTAATGTGTTGAAAATTCCTAAATGTCTGCATAGGCTACTTACACGCAGCTCTGACACACACACTTACCTCACCAGATGTGTTGAAAATTCCTAAATGTCTGCATAGGCTACTTACACACAGCTCTGACACACACACTTACCTCACCAGACATGCCACCAGGGGTATTTTCACAGTCCCCAAATCCAGATCAAATTCAAGAAAGCATACAGTATTATATCGAGCCATTATTGCATTGAACTTGGTTCCATCTCATATTGCTCAAATAATCAGCAAACCTGGTTTCAAAAAACAGACAATGCAACACCTGACTGCACAGCACCTCTCCCCTATGTGACCTATATAGTTTGTGTTTATGCGTTGATATGTAACTTAAGAAATGTATGTAGTTCTGTCCTTGAGCTGTTCTTTTCTATTCATGTTCTGTATTATCTCATGTTTTGTGTTAACCACCAGGAAGAGTAGCTGCTGCTTTTGCAACAGCTAATGGGGATCCTAATAAAATACCTAAAAATGTAATGGTGGGATTAGGCAGGAAGGCTGTACTCTACCGTCTTCAAATTGCTCATCGGAATTCAGTAAAAATGATGCACGCCGTTGCATCTGAGTTGCATGTTCTTTTAAGATGAATTACCATAAACTAAATGTGATTTCTGTCATTCTGAGAACCGTGGGTGGATGCCCTAATCAGGTTACACAACCAATGGATATGGTTCCGGTAAATTTCTTAAATGTCTTGTGAATTAAAATGCTGCCGGGCAAATGTCCGGCGCCACATTCTCCTAACGGAAACTCAGGTGTGTGTGTGTGTGTGTGTGTGTGTGTGTGTGTGTGTGTGTGTGTGTGTGTGTGTGTGTGTGTGTGTGTGTGTGTGTGTGTGTGTGTGTGTGTGTGTGTGTGTGTGTGTGTGTGTGTGTGTGTGTGTATCAGTCACCAGATCTCAACCCAATTGAACACTTATGGGAGATTCTAGAGCAGCGCCTGAGACAGTATTTTTCCACCACCATCAACAAAACACTAAATTATAGAATTTCTCGTGGAAGAATGGTGTTGCATTCCTCCAATAGAGTTCCAGAATGTATGGCAAGGCGCATAGAAGCTGTTCAATGCTGATTCAAAGTTCACCTTGAATCGGAGACATCCTTGACCTTTTTAGGACTTTTTTCTGTTATACATCCAAGATGGATAACGTTCATTAGCATATCTGCATGCAAGGCAGCTTTACCTTTCACAGTGTAATGGTTGCAAATGCAATAATTCACTTTTGTATTGCCTTTGGTTAAAATAAATTTGATTTCACCGAATTGGATGGGCAACTTTCATTTCGTTTAGACATTGTGATAGGAATTAGAAGGTGTTTAAGAAACGCTTGCATTTTCTCCAGTAAGGTTGCAGGGAAGGTGGGCGAGGCCCCTACCTCATATGGTATACATGGCTAGAGAAATAGGCTCTGGAAAGTATGTACTACTGTATGGAAAGATTGTACTTTATGGATATTGTCCACGATGTGTACCGTTGAAGTCCGTCAGAACTCTGTAATTGATTGTTTTGTTGCCATACTCTATTGCTAGCAGTGCACTTGTTCAGGCCACAAGGATTATGACTAACACACAAAACATCTCAGGGAGCATAAAGAGCCATCTGGAAGATGTCGTAGATGTGAATCAGAAAATATGGTGCCCTTTTGGTTTACTTCTTTATGGCTAGATGCAGCATTTAATTTGTTTGCCAGGGGTGATCTTTGGCTGGGCCTGCATTGCCTCTGACAGCACTGACATTCAGCCCACACTTAACCAGCCAGCAAGCCAGCCAGCCCCTAGCCTGGTCCCCTCCCCTCTCCACTACATCACACTCTCAAGCCTCACACTAAGAAAGCAACACACTATTCTCTAACCTGTCTCCACAGTGGCAATTTTCCTGCAATTATCACGTTACTCGTTAATCTAAAAGGCCAATTCAAGAGAATACAGTAGGCTCTCTTCAATTTGCGCTAGACTCCACTGCACTTAATGCTTGATTGGTTATTTTCTGCCATCTTCATTGTATTTCAAGTTGCTAATACTGGAACAATCACATCAGTTGACCATTCTATGTGTGGATTAATTGTCGGAGCAGAGAACCTTTCAGGTAAATTTCAGGTAAAATAACAACTCAATGTTTATATATGTAACGGTTTTCTTGTGTCGAAGGAGAGGAGGACCAAAATGCAGCGCGGTAGTTGTCCATGGTTTTTTAATTAGAAAACTGAACATGAACACATAACCAAAACAACAAAGTGAAAACCCGAAAACAGTCCCGTGTGGCACAAACACTAACACAGGAAACAATCACCCACAAAACCCAACACCAAACAGGCTACCTAAATATGGTTCCCAATCAGAGACAATGACTAACACCTGCCTCTGATTGAGAACCATATCAGGCCAAACACAGAAACAGACAAACTAGACACACAACATAGAATGCCCACTCAGATCACACCCTGACCAAACAAAACATAGAACATACAAAGCAAACTATGGTCAGGGTGTGACAGTACCCCCCCCCCCCCCCCCCCCCCAAGGTGCGACTCCGGACGCAAAACCTGAATCTATTGGGGAGGGTCTGGGTGGACATCTGTCCGCGGTGGCGGCTCCTGGCTGACTGGCGGCACTGGCGGATCCTGGCTGACTGGCGGCTCCTTGCAGACTGGTGGCACTGGCGGCTCCTTGCAGACTGGCGGCACTGGCGGCTCCTTGCAGACTGGCGGCGCTGGGCAGACTGGCAGCGCTGGGCAGACGGGTGGCTCAGGCGGCGCTGGGCAGACTGGCGACTCTGATGGCGCTGGGCAGACGGGTAGCTCAGGCGGCGCTGGGCAGACTGGCGACTCTGATGGCGCTGGGCAGACGGGTAGCTCAGGCGGCGCTGGGCAGACTGGCGACTCTGATGGCGCTGGGCAGACGGGTAGCTCAGGCGGCGCTGGGCAGACTGGAGACTTCAGCAGTGCTGGAGAGGAGGAAAGCTCCGGCAGCGCTGGACAGGCGGGAGCACCTGTAAGGATGAGACGGAGAGACAGCCTGGAGCGGGGGGCTGCCACCGGAGGGCTGGTGCGTGGAGCTGGTACCGGATAGACCAGACCGTGCAGGCGCACTGGAGCTCTTGAGCACCGAGCCTGCCCAACCTTACCTGGTTGAATGCTCCCGGTCGCCCTGCCAGTGCGGCGAGGTGGAATAGCCCGCACTGGGCTATGCAAGCGAACCGGGGACACCATGCGCAAGGCTGGTGCCATGTAAGCCGGCCCAAGGAGACGCACTGGAGACCAGATGCGTAGAGCCGGCTTCATGGCACTTGGCTCGATGCCCACTCTAGCCCGGCCGATACGCGGAGCTGGTATGTACCGCACCGGGCTATGCACCCGCACTGGGGACACCGTGCGCTTCACAGCATAACACGGTGCCTGCCCGGTCTCTCTCGCCCTCCGGGAAGCACAGGAAGTTGGCTCAGGTCTCCTACCTGGCTTCGCCATACTTCCTGTGTGCCACCCCCCAAGACATTTTTGGGGCTGCCTCTCGGGCTTCCTTGCCAGCCGTGTTCCCTCATATCGCCGGCTCCTCTCTCCGGCTGCCTCTGCTCTCCTAGCTGCCTCCACCTGTTCCCATGGAAGGCGATCTTTTCCCGCCAGGATTTCCTCCCATGTGTAGCAACCCTTGCCGTCCAATACATCGTCCCATGTCCATTCCTCCTTGCGCCGCTGTTGCTGTTGCCCGTTACCACGCCGCTTGGTCCTGTTGTGGTGGGTGATTCTGTAACGGTTTTCTTGTGTCGAAGGAGAGGAGGACCAAAATGCAGTGCGGTAGTTGTCCATGGTTTTTTAATTAGAAAACTGAACATGAACACATAACCAAAACAACAAAGTGAAAACCCGAAAACAGTCCCGTGTGGCACAAACACTAACACAGGAAACAATCACCCACAAAACCCAACACCAAACAGGCTACCTAAATATGGTTCCCAATCAGAGACAATGACTAACACCTGCCTCTGATTGAGAACCATATCAGGCCAAACACAGAAACAGACAAACTAGACACACAACATAGAATGCCCACTCAGATCACACCCTGACCAAACAAAACATAGAACATACAAAGAAAACTATGGTCAGGGTGTGACAATATCCCAGGACAAATTAGCTAGCAACAGCAAGCTAGCTAAATAGGATAAATTAGCTAGCAAGTTGAAGCTAGCTAGCTAAATTGCCATAAATGTTTAATGCTTTTCGACCTGTCCCCAAATTAACGTAATTGGTTCAGAGTTTGTTTTGATATTTTAACCTGCATGTCGTGATCGTGTTTGGTGTGGGGGGACAAAATAAATGTATGCACGATGGTGCACGATGGCGCGCACGCATGCAGCCGGTTTGGGTTCCATGTTAGGTTGAAGTGGAGTAACATGTTCTCATAGCCTTTATTTTCGGTGACCCTCTCTCTCATCAGAGTGCGAGACAGTAAATGGCAAATATTAGAACATCAGCGACCTTCTGACACCAGTCTTTCTTTAGTCCATACGGTTGTTGTCCTGCCCCTCCATATTGACCGTATCATAGTCACTCAATTCCAGGGAAGGAAAGCAATATCTGAGTCGTCCTGACCCTACAGCAATCCCCAGGGTTTAGGACGGATGAAAGAAATTAATGTCAAGAATGTTCGTCTTAGAATGGTGGGAATGTGTTGCAAGAAAGAGGGAGGAAAGAGAGAGGGAGAGCACAGACAACACTGCACCAATTTCACACACTTTGTCCATTGCATGAGAGAAAAATGAAAGGAAAGGGGGATTTCAGTCAGCATTCAACTGAGTGCCTTCAACTGAAATGTGTCTTCCGCATTGAACCCAACCCCTCTGAATCAGAGAGGTGCGGGGGGCTGCCTTAATCGACATCCACGTCTTCGGCGCCCAGGGAACAGTGGAGAGCTAGAGAAAGAAAGAAAAAAGTAGATAACAAAGGTATATTTCACTCAACATGTACTGCACTGACACAAATGACCGATGATTGGTTGAAAGAAAATTATATTAGGAAGATTGTGGGAGCTGTACTGTTAGATTTCAGTGCAGCCTTGGATATTATTGACCATAACCTGGATTCAGAGCTATCTATCTAATAGTACTCAACGAGTTTTCTTTAATGGAAGCTTTTCTAGTGTCAAACATGTAAATTGTGGTGTACCGCAGGGTAGCTCTCTAGGCCCTCTACTCTTTTCTATTTTTACCAATGACCTGCCACTTGCATTAAACAAAGCATATGTGTCCGTGTTTGCGGATGATTCAACCATATACGCATCAGCAACCACAGCTAATGAAGTAACTGAAACCCTTAACAAAGAGTTGTCTGTTTTGGAATGGGTGGCCAGTAATAAACTGGTCATGAACATCTTTAAAACTAAAGGCATTGTATTCGGTACAAATCATTCCTTAAGTTCTAGACCTCAGCTGAATCTGGTAATGAATGGTGTGGCTGTTGAACAAGTTGAGGAGACTAAATTACTTGGCGTTACCTTAGATTGTAAACTGTCATGGTCAAAACATATAGAGTCAATGGTTGTGAAGTTTGGGAGAGGTCTGTCCGTAATAAAGAGATGCTCTGCTTTTTTGACACCACACTCCAAAAAGCAAGTTCTGCAGGCTCTAGTTTAGTCTAATCTTGATTATTGTCCAGTCGTGTGGTCCAGTGCTACAAGGAAAGACCTAGTTAAGCTGCAGCTGGCCCAGAACAGAGCAGCACGTCTTGCTCTTCATTGTAATCAGAGGGATGATATAAATACTATGCATGCCAGTCTCTCTTGGATAAGAGTTGAGGAGAGACTGACTGCATCACTTCTTTTTATAAGAAACATTATGTCGGGTTTCATGTTTTGTGTGAACCCCAGGAAGAGTAGCTGCTGCTTTTGCACCGAAAAATACTGAAAAATGTCATGGTTGGATTAGGCAGGAAGGCTGTTCTCTCCTGTAAGTAAAGTTTACCTACCCAGACAGATACCATTTGTCTGGGTTGTAAAGCAATCCCCTACTGCAGTACCGTGTGTTAAACTTAATTCAGCTTTATCCCGAAACATGAAGTAAGAGAGTTTCACATCGATTTCAATGGGCAGGAGAAAAATTCTAATTTGCTCATCACCTTGCCTCATTGGAAAAGGCATGCTGTTTCTAACAACCCTTGCTCTTTATCGTTATCAATTTTCCTTCCCATAATTCTTTGCTGTGTCTGCAGAAAAACATCAGAGATATAGAAAGCCCCCCTTGCAGGGCTGCTGTCTGGGTGAGGGTCACACTGCAGAGTGCTGTAAAGTGTCTCACGCAATCGATCGCTTCTCCCCGTTTGAAGATTAAGGTAGGAACACAGGAAGATAATGCTGATAATGCTGATGGTGGTCAATCCAAATGTGCTATTACATTGCGTCATTGCATATTTCATACCTCTGCTTTGTGCCTCTGGCTTCTACGTGAATTAAGCAATATAAAAAGGAAGCAGCTTTGGGTGCTTTAGGTTCATTCTTAGCCTTTTTTCAGAGATTCTAAGAATAAGTACTATGTATTTTTTTCTCTAATGGAAGTAGTTTTGCGTTTGCAGCTAGATATCAAAGAAAGAACACTCTCTGTGAACCTGTGTGTTGAGTGACTTCAGAGTGACTGAGAGTAAAAATCTTCTTTGAAATCACTTCCATTTTTATTATTCATGTTTGATTAGATGTGTTACTTTAATGGACCTGAATTTGACCTTGGCAGCATCCAATATAACTAATCAGAGCTATAAAAAAGAGAACCGTAACAGACAGGCTTTTATTTAATCTCTCTCTTCTTTCTCTCTCTCTCTGTCTGTCTGTCTCATTCTTTCTCTATAAATTTCTCTGTCTCTGGCTGTTATTGCCACTTGGGGAATGAACATGTTCCTTTTATTGTCTTGTATGTGCATTAGTAGAATATATTTTTTCCTGATGCATTTGTTAATGGGGTGGCCTGCCAGACCAGTTCTGCTCTCATTTAAATGATGCTCCTGCAGGAGTCTCTTTCTCTAACGGAGTGAGAGATTGAGCTGAGAAAGGTCAACGCTTTGCCTCACCTGCGCTACACAACACAGGCTCTCTCCTCAAATGAAAAACATATCTCAGAGAGAGCACCGTTTCCTCTCTGCATTTCAGATGTCTCTGATGGACTTTCCAGTCAGTTCACAGGGTTCTTTTGAACAGATTGCCCTCACTTGGCTGCTCTCCCTCTCTGCTCTCTCTCTCTCTCTCGCTCTCTCTGATTTCCTCCATCCAATTTATTCTCACAGACAATAATTGATTCAGTAATAGCTCATAGTCAGCTATTGTGTGTGCATAGAGACATTCACTCCTGGTGTGCCATACAACCATGTCAGACAGATCAGGGAAATATAGGGATAGATTATCCAAGGTAATTGTATTCAAATTTGTTGTTTTCTATTGGGCCTTCTAACATCGAACACAATGTAATATATTTCAGACAATGGGAGATACTATAAATAGAGCTATTAAGTCATTCACTTATCCAGATTCTCTCCAAACTGACCACTTCATAGCTGGGATGACTGCAGAGGCTGCGGAGAAGAGTCACATTGGTCAAAAAGTTGCTGCATTGGAACTATGTCAAAATGTGTCCATACACTCCTTTCTTTTCATGACTGCATACTGTAGGATCACTATTAGAGGAAAGAATGAACGTCCCATTATTGCAGACTCTTAAAACAACTAAACTCAGCAAAAAAATAAATGTCCTCTCACTGTCAACTGCGTTTATTTTCAGAAAATGTAACATGTGTAAATATTTGTATGAACATAACAAGATTCAACAACTGAGACATCAATTGAACAAGTTGAACAGAAATGGAATAATGTGTCCCTGAACAAAGGGGGGTCAAAATCAAAAGTAACAGTCAGTATCTGGTGTGGCCACCAGCTGCATTAAGTACTGCAGTGCATCTCCTCCTCATGGACTGCACCATATTTATCAGTTATTGCTGTGAGATGTTACCCCACTCTTCCACCAAGGCACCTGCAAGTTCCCAGACATTTCTGGGGGGAATGGCCTCTGCCCTCACCCTATGATCCAACAGGTCCCAGACGTCCTCAATGGGATTGAGATCCGGGCTCTTCGCTGGCCATGGCAGAACACTGACATTCCTGTCTTACAGGAAATCACGCACAGAACGAGCAGTATGGCTTGTGGCATTGTCATGCTGGAGGTTTATGTCAGGATGAGTCTGCAGGAAGGTATCACATGAGGGAGGAGGATGTCTTCCCTGTAGCGCATAGCATTGAGATTGCCTGCAATGACAACAAGCTCAGTTCGATGATGCTGTGACACACTGCGCCAGACCATGATGTACCCTCCACCTCCAAATCGATCCCGCTCCAGAGTACAGGCCTCGGTGTAACTCTCATTCCTTCGACGATAAACGCGAATCCGACCATCATCCCTGGTGAGGCAAAACCGTGACTCATCAGTGAAGAACACTTTTTGCCAGTCCCGTCTGGTCCAGCTACGGTGGGTTTGTGCCCTTAGGCGACGTTATTGCTGGTGATGTCTGGTGAGGACCCGCCTTACAACAGGCCTACAAGTCCTCAGTCCAGCCTCTCTCAGCCTATTGCGGACAGTCTGAGCACTGATGGAGGGATTATGCGTTCTTGATGTAACTCGGGCAGTTGTTGTTGCCATCCTGTACCTGTCCCGCATGTGTGATGTTCGGATGTACCAATCCTCTGCATGTGTTGTTACACGTGGTCTGCCACTGCGAGGACGTTCAGCTGTCTGTCCTGTCTCCCTGTAGCGCTGTCTTAGGCGTCTCACAGTACGGACAATGCAATTTATTGCCCTGGCCACATCTGCAGTCCTCATGCCTCCTTGCAGCATGCCTAAGGCACGTTCACACAGATGAGCAGGGACCCTGGGCATCTTTCTTTTGGTGTTTTTCAGAGTCAGAAGAATGGCCTCTTTAGTTTCAAACTGTGACCTTAATTGCCTGCTGTCTGTAAGCTGTTAGTGTCTTAACAACCGTTCTACAGGTGCAAGTTCATTAATTGTTTGTGGTTCATTGAACAAGCATGAGAAACAGTGTTTAAATCCTTTACAATGAAGATCTGGTAAGTTATTTGGATTTTTACGAATTATCTTTGAAAGACTGAACAAGGGACGTTTCTTTTTTTACTGAGTTTATGTTACCATCTGGTCTTTAGACTCTATGGTCCTGTGTTTCAGAAAGTATACAAACTACCCAACAAACATAAAAATAACATGCCAATTAAGCTTGCCATAAAATCTTGATTCTCAGCAGTAAACTTAGTTAGGTTTTCTTCAGTTTCACTCAGTGTGGTTAGAGAGAGAGAAAAGCAGCACTGAAATTAGATCTGAAAGTGTGATGCGGAGCTCATAAAGTGCTTTAATTTGTGTTTTCGGATGCTCTGCTCATAATCGCTCGCTCCTCTTTCCTAATTGGAAATGCTTCACTTGTTGCTGTGGCACACTGGCAGCCTCGCTGAGTGAGCACAATTGCATTAGTGTTTCTCTTCTCCTGCTCTGCCTCCATTAGCATCCGGATCCCCTGTTCAGACTGCTCAAAAGAACCCTGGTGCTGACTGACACAGTTGCATGCTGTAAATGAGATCTGTTTTTAAAGTTAAGTCCCCTAGCAGCTCCTCACATCACGCTCTGCAGCCCATCAAAGGGGTGTTTGTTAATACAGGATTATCAAAGGCTTGTTACAGTAGTCAAGTGAAACAATCGGCTCAACAGTGATAGCATCAGCTGGCGTTGGCTGTTTATCAGTCCCTTTACTCTGGAAAGACTTTCTCGCCACCAGTGCAGTGCAATGTTTCATGATTGAGGGATTCTGTTTGATGTGGTGTGTAATAATGTACACTAATGGCTAATAGTGTGTGACATTACATGATACCAGGTTGTTCTCTCGCTCTCCCTCAGGGCAGGATTGGCCATGCCATTTGGCTGTTTGACGCTGGGGGAAAAGAAGGATTACAACAATCCCTCAGAGGTGACAGATAAATATGACCTGGGACAGATTGTTAAATCGTAAGTATGCTCTTAGTAGTCCACCTGTCTGAACAAACAGGAAATACAGTTAACCCAATATCAGCCCTCTAGTCTGGGTTTTTCTTTGTCCAATATGGAACCAGATAATTAGAAAATTAGCTCACTTTTAAAAAAGAATTAAATACAGACAAATGCTATTCAAGTCCACCTAGGGATGCTGTTACCATGGCCAATAATTATGAAATTGTAATCAAGGGCTTTACTAAATTCATTTATAAATCCATTAACTGTACTGTTGATCTTTATAAATGTGTGGTTTTGTGCATTTCCTTTTCAGAGAGGAGTTCTGTGAGATCTTCAGGGCCAAGGACAAAAATACACTGAAAATGTTTACTTGTAAAAAGTTCCTGAAAAAGGATGGAAGGAAAGTTCGGAAGGCTGCAAAAAACGAGATCCTTATTTTAAAGATGTGAGTTTTTGTTATGAACTTTAAACTCTGCTTTCTGTCATTTTGCATCTGCGTTCACAAAACTATTCTCTGTAAATGCTTTTTGTTTCATACGAAATGGTGGATTATTCTAGTGGCCTATGTGAATTTGCGGACATCCATTAGAGCGAATAACAAAGAAAACAAAATATGTCTGCAGCATTTTTTATGAAAAAGTAAAGCAAACTACATTCCACTGAATGATCACACTGGGTAGCAATATTTACTCCAACTTTGTTAATCCTCAAATATTCTTCTCACATTAGGCTTCTTATTCATCATCAGGTTGTGGCAGACTCCCTTTCATTGCCTCCCTCTCCAGTAAACATTAGCATAACCTGAGCCTTATCAAACAATTTGTTGCAGGCAGTAGGGAACTCAAAGAATACAGATGAAAAAGCCAATGCACTTAATAGAAGATGAAAGTGTCATTTCTTGAAGGGTTATCTAATACGTGGAGTCTTTTCTCCCGATACACAAAAGCATGACCTTCATAGGGCTCGCTATTTCAATTGGTTTCTTCAAGCTCTGGAACTGAAGGATTTGATCCATCTTCTTGTGGTTGGCGGCCATTACTTTCAGTGACTAGAAAAGATACCATTCCATCAGTCCAATCCCCTGAAGCACCATTGAAAGCCAGCAGCACACAGACTACATACGGCCAATTGTTTGCATGTTGTCTAACACATTATGTGAAGCGTTAAACTCTTCATTGCTCTTAGCCTCGCTGACAAAACTCACCATGAAGTTTCTTAGCCGGTGCAGTCGTTATCATGGTCACGGTCAAACATGCCATACTGTTCTGCCGCGTGGTCGTGATTGCACATAAATGCCCTAATCAATTCAGATGTTTAAGCATGCAGATCTCAGTCCTTTTTGAATTAAATTGATTATGTTTATTGCTGCATTTTTTTTCCTGAACATGGTTGCTGTTCCTCTTGGCATGGTTGACTGTTATTGTGTTTTATTCATGAGCATTATTATACCGTAATACCGTACTGTGTATCTCAATGAAGGCACTCCCATTTCTCTCCATCTGTACACTCCTTCTAACTCTCCTCTCTCCTCCTGTGGCCTGCTCTCTCCAGGGTGAAGCACCCCAATATTCTTCAGCTGGTGGATTTCTATAAGACCAGAAAAGAGTACTTCCTCTTTCTTGAACTGTGAGTTGAGTCATCTGATTGGTTGAGATTGCGCCCCTGTTTTTGTGGCAGCAGGGGTCTATGTGTTGATTATGCACTTATAGGGAATGAGCTGTGGTAGCCTAAGGCCCTGTAAATATGAGCACAGCTCTGAACTACCCTTCTGCAGCCTTCATTTGGTATTCAGATATGATTCATTTCTGCATGCTCCATTTTTTTCATTAGTCTGTGTTCTTGGGGATTTGACACATTACCATAGAAACATTAAATGTGACATGCTCTATCATAATCAGTCGTAAGTCGTGCTAGTGCATTAGCATAAAACTTGCACATTTTGTAAAAAATATTGGCATGGCCTGTTGTTGGATTAAAACAGAATTCAAAGAACAACATGTTTTCGAGCCAACCCAATTAATTTGAATGTCGAAATCATAGTTTCAGTACACTTTGAAAGCCTCAGAGGAGAAGAAGATCCACCTTTCAAAATGAGTCAATGGCTAGCTAACAGACAACTGACAAGCTAGCTGACTAGCTGTTTAGCTGGCAAATACAACCACAAACTCATTTTTAAACATATTATCTAGCTAGTAATACACTATCTTGTCAAACTGTTAAATGAGTAGCAAACCAGCTACAAGTGATGCCAAATAATATGTTTTATACAGTGGGACTTGCATTGTGATGTGCAGATTGCAATTGGAAAACCAACAACAAACTTTGGGGGTGATTTTCTCTAAACAGCTGATCTCTGTTGTAGCTATGCTGTGCTCAATTTGAACAGTTGGTACACAAGTTCTAAATTGTTTTGAAGCTAATAATCTCCTCTTTCCAGCAGTGTATACAACTCTAAATCTGTTTTGTGGTCTATATGACTGATTCACAAAATATATGGTACTCATATCCTCCAGGATTGCATTGATTTGTGGGTCTTTTATTATGATAATGAGGTAAACCATCAGAAATCATCACATTAAGCATGTTTGGTGACTCTGTAATTTTGTCAAATGTTGATGTCTTCGCCCTTGGCAAGGTGTAATTTCTATGGTAATAGCATAGTAATGCAAACATATTTTTCCCCAACGTGTCTCCGTGTCAGAGACATCAAATAAAGTTAGATTATTAAAAAGGATCTGTGAATTATTTGAACCAGAGACAGTCAGGCTCAAAGCACCTACTGTAGGTCAGCACCATGCTTCTGCTTCATGCCACTCACTTTCTCCCCACAGTGCTACTGGCAGAGAGGTATTTGATTGGATCCTGGACCAGGGCTACTATTCAGAGCGCGACACCAGTAATGTGGTCCGTCAGGTGTTGGAGGCCGTGGCCTATCTTCACTCCCTGCACATTGTCCACAGGAACCTCAAGGTAATAAGCCCACTGCTTATTTTAAACGCCACTGGTTCTTTTAAATACATTGTTGACTTATTTAATTGGGTTGAAGTGTATATATATATATACAGTGCCAGTCAAAAGTTTGGCCACACCTACTCAGTCCAGGATTTTTATTTATTTTTACTATTTTCTACATTGTAACACAATAGTGAAGACATCAAAACCATGAAATGACACATATGGAATTATGTAGTAACCAAAAAAGTGTTAAACAAATCAAAATATATTTTATATTTGACAATCTTCAAAGTAGTCACCCTTTGCCTTGATGACAGCTTTTACATTCTTGGCATTCTCTGGAATGCATTTCAATTATTAACAGGTGCTACTTGTTAAAATAGAATTTGTGGAATTTCTTTCCTTCTTAATGCGTTTGAGCCAATCAGTTGTATTGTGACAAGGTAGGGGTGGTATACAGAATATAGCCCTATTTGGTAAAATACCAAGTTCATATTATGGCAAGAACAGATCAAATAAGCAATAAGCAGTCAGTCAATCCAGGAAAATTTCAAGAACTTTGAACGTTTTTTCAATTGCAGCCACAAAAACCATCAAGCACTATGATGAAACTGGCTCTCATGAGGACCGCCACAGGAAAGGAAGAGACAGAGTTACCTCTGCTGCAGAGGATAAGTTCATTAGAGTTACCAGCCTCAGAAATCAGCAATTAACTGCACCTCAGATTGCAGCCCAAATAAATGCAACCAGGCTCAGTGTCAGGACAGGCAGAGGTTTGTAAACAGGTCAGAGTCAGACAGGTACAGAAGGGCAGGCAGGCTCAGTGTCAGGGCAGGCAGAATGGTCAGAACTGGGGAAACTAGGAAACAGAACTTGAGAAAGCAACGAGATGGGAAAACACTGTGGTAAGACCTGACAAGACAAGACGAACTGACAATAGACAAACAGAGAACACAGGTATACAATGCCTTGCAAATGTATTCATCCTCCTTGTCGTTTTTCCAATTTTGTTGCATTACAATCTGTAATTTAAATGTATTTGGATTTCATGTAATGGACATACACAAAATAGTCCAAATTGGTAAAGTGAAATTTAAAAAATAACTTGTTTCAAAAAAAATCTTAAAAATACAAAAACAAGTGGTGCGTGTATATGTATTCAACCCCTTGGCTACGAAGCCCCTAAATAAGATCTGGTGCAACCAATTACCTTCAGAAGTCACATAATTAGTCAAATCAAGTCCACCTGTGTGCAATTTAAGTCTCACATGATCTCAGTATATCTATACCTGTTCTGAAAGGCCCCAGAGTCTGCAACACCACTAAGCAAGGGGCACCATGAAGACCAAGGAGCTCTCCAAACAGTCCAGGGACAAAGTTGTGGAGAAGTACAGATCAGGGTTGGTTATAAAAAAATATCAGAAACTTTGAACATCCCATGGAGCACCATTAAATCCATTATTAAAAATGTTAAGAATATGGCACCACAACAAACCTTCCAAGAGAGGGCCACCCACCAAAACCCATGGACCAGGCAAGGAGGGCATTAATCAGAGAGGCAACAAAGATACCAAAAATAGCCCTGAAGGAGCTGCAAAGCTCCACATTGGAGATTGGAGTATCTGTCCTTAGGCCCACCTTAAGCTGTACACTCCACAGAGCTGGGCTTTACAGAAGAGTGGCCAGAAAAATCCATTGCTTAAAGAAAGGCATGTGGGAGACTCCCCAAACATATGGAAGAAGGTACTCTGGTCAGATGAGACTAAAATGTATATTTTTGGCCATCAAGGAAAACGCTATGTCTGGCGCAAACCCAACCCCTCTCATCACCCTGAGAACACCATGTTTTTCATCGGCAGGGACTGGGAAACTGGTAAGAATTGAAGGAATGATGGATGGCGAGATTTGAGACTGGGACGGAGGTTCACCTTCCAGCAGGACAATGACCATAAGCATACTGCTAAAGCAACACTCTAGTGGTTTAAGGGGAATTCCAGGTTGTAAGGCAACAAAATAGGAAAAATACCAAGGGGGTGAATATTTTTGCAAGCCACTGTAAATACACTGTGGATAATCAGGAAGATGGGCTACACCTGGAGGGGGGTGGAGACAAACACAAAGACAGGTGAAACAGATCAGGATTAGACAGAATCAGACCTTCATAGTGGAATTGCTGCAAAGAAACCCCTACTAAAGGACACCAATAATAAGAAGAGACTTGCTTGGGGCAAAAAACATGAGCAATTGACATTAGACAGGTGGAAATGTGTCCTTTGGTCTGATGTGTCCAAATGTGAGATTTTTGGTTCCAACCGCTGTGTCTTTGTGAGACGCAGAGTAGGTGAACAGATGATCTGTGCATGTGTGGTTCCCACCGTGAAGTATGGAAGAGGAGGAGGTGTGATGGTGTGGGTGTACTTTGCTGGTGACACTGTCAGTGATTTATTTAGAATTCAAGGCAGACTTAACCTACATGGCTACCACAGCATTCTGCAGCGATACACCATCCCATCTGGTTTGCACTTCGTGCGACTATCATTTATTTTTCAACAGGACAATGACTCAACACACCTCCAGACTGTGTAAGGGCTATTTGACCAAAAATGAGAATGTCAAATATAAAATATATTTAGATTTGTTTTACACATTTTTGGTTACTACATTTTTCCATATGTGTTATTTCATAGTTTTGATGTCTTCACTATTGTTATACAATGTGAAAAATAGTAAAAATAAAGAAAAACCCTTGAATGAGCAGGTGTGTCCCAACTTTTGACTTGGACTGTGTTTTTAGGCAAATTTTCTGAAAAGGCACATTTATAATGCAAATATATTATGCAAATGTCCTTGATCAGATTGGCACCACACTGGTCTTGCTTTGTTTGAACAAAGAAAATTGGACTGTCCTTTTTAGACACTTGTGTGATGCTAAAGTAAGAGTTTGACTGCTTCAATATTTAACAATTATGAAGTCTGCTCTAAGTCTGTGTAAGTTTTGAATGAGATTACTTTAGCAAAACTTGGGCAAACGTCGGCTGTCGCCCTGTTCCTTTTCTCAGCTGGAGAATTTGGTGTACTTCAACCGCCTGAAGCACTCTAAAATAGTGATCAGTGATTTCCACCTGGCAAAGCTGGAGACCGGGCTCATCAAAGACCCCTGTGGAACCCCAGAGTACCTTGGTAAGGACTGGGGAAGGAGCAGGGGAGGGATTAGTACCTGGTTAAGGGGGAGCACAGACTGCCTGGGAGAGGGAGCAGTGGGTATCTTCAAGTGTTGGTTTTGGGGAGCAGTTTATGGGAGCGCAGGAAAGCATATGTGAGAAGAACATCAACAAAAAATTCAATAGAGAGCTTTCTGTATATTGTATTGTTTTGTTACTGATATAAAGAGATAATCTTTAACTGTGTTTGTGTCCTTGCAGCACCAGAAGTGGTTGGGAGACAGAGATACGGCAGGCCAGTGGACTGCTGGGCCCTGGGTGTCATCATGTACATACTGTGAGTGGTTTGATTATCAGCATAGGAAGCCATGGGCCCATATACAGCGGTTGCTCAATTAAAAGTTTTGAGATTACGCTGCAGGATTTAGAGGTAATTTGTGGTTTAGTACGGTACCCTGCGTCACTGCTTCATTGCTCCAGACCAGCACAAGGGGGAGTTAGAGCACTGATTATGCTTTTGGGTCCCAAGGCACTAAACTGACAATGAATGGGTGACATAAACCAAATAGAAACTGATAATTGTGCACGACTTAAAAATTGAATTTCAATTAACTGAATGATGAAGATGATTGAATTTAGAACAATAGTGTAAGAATTGCTATTCCTCTGTGCTGCACATGCACACCCTGAAAAATACAATACTTTTTTTGCAACAGTATAAAACTTGTTACACTAAGGTTTTTATTCTAAGAGAAATTAAAATGTTCATTTATATTCCATGATATTCTTAAGATATATGTGTTGACTGAATATAAGCAAGTGATGTCTGCTAAATAATCAAGTTGATGGTGCAGTCATATAGCCTCAGCACCTACATACATGTTATGCTCTTAGTACTGTAGCCTACTGTCACGTTGTACATCACCATATTTTCCGGTCCTTCCTAAGGGAAACCCTGAGGGGTTTTCTTGGAATAGAAACACCATAATATTAATCAAATGAATTAAGTTACATTTATTAAAATCAATCCCATATACTATGTTCTTACAAAAAAAGGTTTTAAATTCTCTAGTACAGCCAATATTGAAGGCTATCAAATGCTTCTGAAAGATGCCCTCTGGTAGTCAAACTAGCACTAACTAGTATTAATGGTAACAATGGCTGACAATTAAATAATGTGCCATAGAATTCTGCAGTAGCCCGCAAGGTGTGCTGCAGTATGACGCAACTTTTAAAGGAAGAACCACTGTATACTACTGCAAGGGGGGTGGGTTGTTAGTCTACTCATAGGATGGGAGATTTGGAATTATACAGACGGACAACATGAATGGTGCCTGTACTTTATTGAAAGAGACCATCTTCACTCTACTCCACATGGTATGCTCAAAAGCAGTACGGATATCTTATTTATTTATTTATTTATAGGGTATTACCTACTGAAATAAATCAAATCTTTACATGACATTTGTGCACAAGGTATTACAATACAAGCTGATAAAGAGCTCATTTTGTTTTGTGGACCTCAGGCTTTCAGGCAACCCTCCTTTCTATGAGGAAACTGATGATGATGATTATGAAAACCACGACAAGAACCTGTTCAGGAAGATCTTGGCGGGGGACTATGAGTTTGACTCTCCGTACTGGGACGACATCTCAGAGTCAGGTATTTTTAAGATGAAGTAGAGACACAGGAGACTATAAACAACAGCTTACTGGGTAAATAGAAATTCAAAAGGGAGGATTTTATCTGTTCAATTTTTCACTTTCAAAAGCATATCCTGTTTGTTTTCTGATTCCATCAGGTGTATTACAGTTGAAGTCAGAAGTTTACATGCACCTTAGCCAAATACATTGAAATTCAGGTTCACAATTCCTGACATTTAATCCTAGTAAAAATTCCCTGTCTTAGGTCAGTTAGGATCACCACTTTACTTAAAGAATGTGAAATGTCAAAATAATAGTTGAGAGAATGATTTATTTCAGCTTTTATTTCTTTCATCACATTCCCAGTGGGTCAGAAGTTTACATACACTCAATTAGTATTTGGTAGCATTGCCTTTAAATTGTTTAACTTGGGTCAAACATTTTGGGTAGCCTTCCAGATGCTTCCCACAATAAGTTGGGTGAATTTTGGCCCATTCCTCCTGACAGAGCTGGTGTAACTGTGTCAGGTAACTGAGTCATGCACCCCCACAACATGATGCTGCCACCTCCGTGCTTCACGGTTGGGATTGTGTTCTTCAGCTTGCAAGCCTCCCCCTTTTTCCTCCAAACATAACGATGGTCATTATGGCTAAACAGTTCTATTTTTGTTTTATCAGACCAGAGGACATTTCTCCAAAAAGTACGATCTTTGTTCCCATGTGCATTTACAAACCGTAGTCTGGCTTTTTAATGGCGGTTTTGGAACAGTGGCTTCTTCCTCGCTGAGTGGCCTTTCAGGTTATGTCGATAGAGGACTCGTTTTACTGTGGATATAGGTACTTTTGTACCTGTTTCCTCCAGCATCTTCACAAGATCCTTTGCTGTTGTTCTGGGATTGATTTGTACTTTTCAAACCAAAGTACGTTCAAATCTAGGAGACAGAACGCGTCTCCTTCCTGAGCGGTATGATGGGTGCATTGTCCCATGGTGTTATACTTGCGTACTATTGTTTGTACAGATGAACGTGGTACCTTCTGGCATTTGGAAATTGCTCCCAAGGATGAACCAGACTTGTGGAGGTCTACAATATTTTTTTCTGAGGTCTTGGCTGATTTCTTTTAATTTTCCCATTATGTCAAGCAAAGAGGCACTGCGTTTGAAGGTAGGCCTTGAAATACATCCACAGGTACACCTCTAATTGATTCAAATGATGCCAATTATCCTATCAGAAGCTTCTAAAGCCATGACATAATTTTCTGGAATTTTCCAAGCTGTTTAAAGGCATAGTTAACTTAGTGTATGTAAACTTCTGACCCACTGGAATTGTGATACAGTGAATTATATGTGAAATAATCTGTCTGTAAACAATTGTTGGAAAAATTACTTGTGTCATGTAGTAGATGTCCTAACTGACTTGCCAAAACTATACTTTGTTAACATGAAGTTTGTGGAGTGGTTGAAAAACGAGTTTTAATGACTCCAACCTATGTGTATGTAAACTTCCGACTTCAACTGTAACTGCTGTTTGTTGAGATATTGCTTTTATTGTGTTGCAGCAAAAGGCCTGGTTGCCCGTATGATGGAGGTAGACCAGGATCAGAGGCTGACTGCTCAGGAGGCCATCAACCATGAGTGGTATGGAAATACACATTAACACAGTAGCCTACTATAGGGATATACCACAAGGCCACAGTACTAAGGAGATATACCAGATGTGAAGTGAAAATGAACCCGATTTAATCTAGTTGATTGATGTGTCCGTGGTAAGTATGATATGTCTGAGTGTTCTTATAAATAAGTACATTTAAACAGGTTGTCGGTGATGTTGTTTTATTAGTATTACTCACCCCCATCTGCTGAGCTGTCACTTGTACTGTACATGTCAAGAGAAGATTATAAAGGCCCATTATAGTGAAGTTCCCTTTCCCCCTTTATCTCCTCAGGATCTCTGGAAATGCAGCCTCAAATAAGAATATTAAGGATAATGTCTGCGCACAGATAGAGAAGAACTTTGCTAAAGCCAAGTGGAAGGTAAAGCCTCTCTTTTTATCTGTTCCAGTTCTTCATCACTGAAGGAGAGATGGGAGGGAACTATTGTTACGACCCTGGGTTTCTAAGCGTGGGTATCGACTCTGCCGCTCGAGCATGCTTTACCTTCACAGTCGATAGAGCGCTGGACTTCGGGCTAGACGGTCGAGGGTTCGAGGCCTGCTCCCTACCTGTTTCATTACACTATCGATCACACATTTGCTATATATGTTTTATGGGCCTTGAGGATTTGAAATGGGATAAATGATTGGCGACAGTGCAAGTATAAGGCTTTAGAATTGGCTACATGTTCTGTAAAAGCTTTAAAATGTATAGTAACTAGGCGCCTTGAGTTGAGTGTGTTCTGCGACTGCCTCCCACAGAAAGCGGTGCGGGTTACTACCATCATGAAGCGACTGAGAGCTCCAGAACAGAGTGCTGACTCGGGGGCAACCATCCCAGCAGTAGTAACCAGCTCTGCAGCAGGAGAACCCTCCCCAGCTCCAGCAGACCCCCAGGCTCTCAGTGACCCCTCTACAGCTACCGCTGCTGCAGCCCCTGAGGGGGAGCCTGCTGCTGTCAAAGAGCCCCCTGCTGGCATGGAGGCTGTGGCGTGTGATGCCACTCCCCAAGGTGCAGCAGAGGTCACAGCTCCACCCCCGGCCCCTGAGGAGGCCAGTCCAGTGGAGGCCCCAGTTGAATCCCCGGAGGAGGTTGATCCGTTGTCACTGTGTAACGGAGAGTCCCCGACTCCCCTCCAACCAGCAACTGAAGTTGACGATGGGCAGGGTTAGACGGTGAACTCCCTCCTATGACCTCCTTCACTCCCAGCGATCGTCTTTCCTGCACACTAGCATGGTGACACTGACTTATCTCTCTCACTTGCAGCATGAGTAACATCTCACAGAGCCTTTGTCCTATCTTTCCTGAGTGTTGAATTGATCTGGCTACATGTATTCTGTGTTTTTGAAACATCCCTCTGGCCTTACATGGGCTTTTTGTGTCTAATGCAGCGCAGCTAACAGCTACATATTTTCCTCTGAACTCTCCCCTTTAAAGCATATGGAAATGTGTAATTGTACTAAACCTGCTTTGGGACATTTTTACCCAGTCCTACTCTCACAGTATTCCAATGCATTATCATGGCATACAATAAGGTAATGAACAGCTTGGCTTTGCTCTTGTAGTGTTGATTTTACATAATGATCTGTAGCATTCCTCCTTTACACCCCTCTCTACACATGGAAAGATCCTGTTTGATCTCTTTTTGGGAGGTGAACATTGCTCTCTTTGTTATTTGTTGTATACACTCATCAGTAGTTTTGTCTGTGCTGCAGCAATTATGTTTACTGGGGGATGCAGCAGGCCCAGTGTAAGTGAAAGGCAGCATCCACAACATGCTGGGTTAAATGCGAAAGACATATTTCAGTTGAATGCATTCAGTTTACCAACTGACTAGGTATCCCCCAATCCCTTTCCCTCGCCAGCTTTCTGCTTAGGAAGGCACCACGTGGCTGTCAGTGTAAAGATTCTGTATATAGAGACCTTTGTAGAAGTAGTCAAAACGGCATGCATTCTTAACTTTTGCTGTTAATTTCAAAATGATAAGCACTTGGTGGAAAGAACGTGGTAATCCTGCTAACATTAAGGTCTTTCTGTTCATTAGGCTCCAAGTTGAGGGCACTGTTGATGCTCATGTATTGTTCAAATGGACTACATCATTCCATAAAATTCTAACTATTCATCAAGTGCCACTACTGTAAATGTACGATATATTAAATGAGTTGTGTTTGTTACACAGTAGTTTCTATGCATCTAGAATTCATTTTGTAGCTCATCTTTATGAATTTCACGGCAGGCCTCAGTCATAACATATCTTCATCCATCCTATGCGATTAGATCAACTTCTATAAAATTATTCTTTTTTTTTTTCATTCCGTTTCTGGTTTAACAATTCTTCTGGCTTATTTATTCTTATACATCCTAAAGTACGTAGATCCATTTGTAAATAAATATAATTTAGCCTACAAGGATCAATCATGATATTCTTTTCACAGTTGTATAACATTAGATTGTGACTGTGTAAAGCACCACCTGTAAAAGCCATTTCTTCCCCCCTCCAGCTTTTTTTTTTTACAAGTTGTTGTTGATTAAAGGAAACAGAATAATTAAGAGCAATTGTGTTAAAAACATATTTCATATTTTTGCAAACATACTGTATGTATATGTTTATTTATCTATTTATTCATAGGTTTAATTATTCTCAAGATATTCATAACAATAACAAAAACATAATAGTATTTGGTCCCTTTCAGTATAGTCAATAACGAGGTACTGCAAGAGTTCTCTGTAATCACCGTAAATTGAGCAATATTCTACTTGCTGCCGAAACTGTGATTCTTCGCTTGGTGTCCTCTATAAAGTGCATGTGCGTACCTGTAAGTTAAAAGCCTATAGACTTTGACAACAGTCAATACCCTGTCCAGACAGTTAGTCGAATAACACATGGCCAGTGTCAAACAAGGCGGAGCCTAGATCATATTAGTCATGCTTCTGACTTGGGTCCAATCTTTCTGTTTATAGTACCAGCCGTCTGTGCAGAGGGTGGCTCCTTCCTTGATCCAGCAAGACAGTGATGTTATTGTCAGCAAACAGTAGCTATTATACACACTTTAATTATACAGTGTATTAATGCATTTGTTGTCAAGGAACTATGCTTCTGTGTTCACCTGCACGTTCTATGGAAGTATGTATTTAAGAAAAGTTTGAGCAATTATTTTCAATGAAAGGCAGGAAGTCAAATCAAATTTGCTACTTAATTTTTTGTTGATCAGAGATCAAAGTTATTGCTCCCCAGTCTATTGCTTATGCATGTCTCTGACACCTACGAGAACATATATACTGTAAATATATACATATCCAGTCAAAAGTTTGGACACACCTGCTCATTCAAGGGTTTTTCTTCATTTTTTACTATTTTCTACATTGTAGAATAATAATGAAGACATCAAAAGTATAAAATAACACATATGGAATCATGTAGTAACCAAAAGTGTTAAACAAATCAAAATATATTTTATATTTAAATCCTTCAAAGTAGCCACCCTTTGCCTTGTTGACAGCTTTGCACACTCTTGGCTCTCAACCAGCTTCACCTGGAATGCTTTTCCAACAGTCTTGAAAGAGTTCCCACATATTCTGAGCACTTGTTGGCTGCTTTTCCTTCACTCTGTGGTCCAACTCATCCCAAACCATCTCAATTGGGTTGAGGTTCGGTGATTGTGGAGGCCAAGTCATCTGAGGCAGCACTCCATCACTTTCCTTCTTGGTCAAATAGGCTTTACACAGCCTGGAGGTGTTTGAGGTCATTGTCCTGTTGAAAAATAAATGATAGTCCCACTTAGCGCAAACCAGATGGGATGGTATATCGCTGCGGAATGCTGTGGTAACCATGCTGGTTAAGTGTGCCTTGAATTTTAAATAAATCATAGATGGTGTCACCCGCAAAGCAACTCCACACCATCACACCTCCTCCTCTGTGCTTCACATGCATCCTCACAAACCCACAACCATTGGAACCAAAAATCTCAAATTTGGACTCATCAGACCAAACAACAGATTTCCACTGGTCAGATGTCTATTGCTCGAATTTCTTGGCCCAAGCAAGTCTCTTCTTATTATTGGATTCCTTTATTAGTGGTTTCTTTGCAGCAGAGGTAACTTCGAGTCTTCCTTTCCTGTGGCGGTCCTCATGAAAGCCAGTTTCATTATAGCGGTTTATGGTTTTTGCGACTGCACTTTGTCTTAAAGTAATGATGGACTGTCATTTATCTTTGTTTATTTGAGCTGTTCTTGCCATAATATGGACTTGATCTTTTACCAAATAGGGCTATCTTCTCTATACCACCCCTACCTTTTCACAACACAACTGATTGGCTCAAACGCATTAAGGAAAGAAATTCCACAAATTAACAAGGCACACCTGTTAATTGAAATGCATTCCAGGTGACTACCTGAGAGAATGCCAAGAATGTGCAAAGCTGTCATCAAGACAAAGGGTGGCTACTTTGAAGAATCTTAGATTTAAAATATATTTTGATCTGTTTAACACTTTTTTGGTTACTACATGATTCCATGTGTGTTATTTCATAGTTTTGATGTCTTGGTGTCTAGAAAATAGTTGTACATTTTTTTTATATATAAAAATGTTGCATGAGTAGCTGTGTCTAAACATTTGACTGGTACAGTGTGTGTATATTTATATATATACTGATTGATTGATATGCATTATTGAGATATAGCATTACACAATGTCTTCATTTTGCCAGAACATTTTGATTTCCATGAAAAGCTTAACAGCAATATTTTAAAAAATGTGTGAGAACATACCATCCTCTTACTATGACCGCAAATAAATACTGTTACACAATCTTAAGCAATGCTTTGTTTCAGTGCCACTGTATTTAGTATTCCATGTCTGTTCATTTCATGCTCATTCTGATGTACCTTATTTCTCAATTTAATGGTCATCTAGACCAGTGGTCACCTGTAGGTCCTGACTGTCTCTCATTTGTTGGCTCTGTATTGTACTCCTTGACTGAGTTCATGACTTTGATGGTAATAAAAGTATACTCGTGGAATATGTGGTCACGAGTCCCTATGGCTCCCTACGTTTTGAAGGATGTATAGTATTACATGTCTTTCTGAGACCAGGTTGCTTGTTGCTTCGTAACTACAGTACAAAGGAGAATAAAGGGAAGGATTTACGTTGATGGTTAGGTGAACTAACGACAAAGGCTAGGATCATTTATATGAAAGATTAAGTGAATATTAAATAAGGATTAGGGGAAGGGTTAGCTAACATGCTACAGTTGTACCTTACGCCACTCAAACACGCAACCTTTAGATTGCTGGACGGTCGCAGATTACGCCCACCCATCCTCCCTGACCAACCTCCCTACTTTTATTTCTGTCTAAAGTAACTAGACCATTAGTAGGTATCATACATCTTGGCGGTGCTCAGAAATACATAATGTATGTTACGTATGGCTTTGAGGCCAGGCTGCTATGTCTATCTCACTTATTCTTCTCAGCCGCTTACCTTTCTGAGATGTGCTGTACACGGCTAGAACATGTTTTATCTGGAACGGCAAGCAAGCATCCAATACAGGGAAAACGCTCATGGCTCGAATTCAATCCGTATCGCGGAAGATACAGCGTGATTGGAATGTACAGGTAATTTCCGATTGAGCCGACATATGCAGCGTTGACCTTCATGCAGTCTCCGCCAATGCGCGAACGTTGCCTTTAAATTTCAAACACGAGCTCATATCTTCAGCTCTACGGATTGAATTGAGCCTTCAGTTAATGTTGCAATTGAAAGCTGACTCATAAAAGCAGCTTGTACATGAAATGACATGATCAAGCTTAATTTTAAAGCTTAAATGGACAGATTCACCAGTGACTCATAAGCAGGCTCATCATATCGTGCCCTCTGTCATGTGTTATGTACGTGTTGACAGTAGCCTCTCTAAACAGTAGAGCATACAGTGCATTCGGGACGGATTCAGACCCCTTGACTTTTTCCACATTTTGTTACGTTACAGCCTTTTCCCTCATCAATCTTCACACAATACCCCATAATGAGAAAGCAAAAACAGATTTGTATACATTTTTGCACATTTATAAAAAACAAAAACATTTCAACTGAAATATCACACTTATATAAGTATTCAAACCCTTTACTCAGTACTTTGTCATTCTTTGAAGATCCTCTCGAGCTCTGTAGCTTCGCTGCGCAGCTATTTTCAGGTCTCTCCAGAGATGTTAGATCGGGTTCAAGTCCGGGCTCTGGCTCAAGGATATTCAGAAACTTGTTGTCCTGTTGGAAGGTGAACCTTCGCCCCAGTTTGAGGTCCTGAGCGCTCTGGAGCAGGCTTTCATCAACGATCTCTGTACTTTGCTCCATTCATATTTCCCTCGATTCTGACTAGTCTCCTAGTCCCTGCTGCTAAATATCATCCCCACAGCATGATGCTGCCACCACCATGCTTCACTGTAGGGATGGTGCCAAGATTCCTCCAGATGTGATATTTGGCATTCAGGCCAAAGAGTTCAATCTTGGTTTCATCAGACCAGAGATTCTTGTTTCTCGTGGTGTGAGAGCCCTTTAGGTGCCTTTAGGCAAACTCCAAGCGGGCTGTCATGTGCCTTTTACTGAAGAGTGGCCACTCTACCATAACGGCCTGATTGGTGGAATGCTGCAGAGATGGTTGTCCTTCTGAAAGGTTCTCCCATCTCCATAGAGTAATTCTGGAGCTCTGTCAGTGTGACCATCAGGTTCTTGGTCACCTCCCTGACCAAGGCCCTTCTCCCTAGATTGCTCTGTTTGGCCCCCCGGCCAGCTCTAGGAGGAGTCTAGGTGGTTCCAAACTTCTTACATTTAAGAATGATGTAGGCCACTGTGTTCAATGGAAACAGATCTGATCTCAATTTCGAGTCTCATAGCAAAGGGTCTGAATACTTATGTAAATAAGATATTTCTATTTTTAAAATACATTTGCAAAAATGTCTGAACCTGTTTTCACTGGGGTATTGTGGGAACATTGATTTAATAAAAAAAAAAATCCATTTAGAATACGACTGTAACGTAACAAAATGTGGAAAAGGGGAAGGGGTCTGAATACTTTCCGAATGCACTGTAAGTGAATAACTTTTTCAATTTAACTTTAACTCATATTCTAGTCTGACAATCCCTAAGTGTGCTATGCCAAAACGGACACAATTCGAGTGACTCTCCAGGATACTTGGAATTCATTCAGATTGGTCTCTTTGAATGTTAATGGATAAGGACGGCTGAGATGGGAATGGGATATCCTTCCTTTAGAGAGGCTTGCCATGTCTCATGCCTTCTGTTCATCTGTATTGTGGTGGGAGGAATGAGAGTCCGTTTCCTGCCCCTCTTAAAACTGGTGGTCGCTGAGATTAAAAGCCAATAATAACAGCTATTCCTTACCCAGTGGGACATGGGACTTTAACATGCCTTTCACTTCATTTCCAGTTAGATTTCACTGAATAATTGATTGGATAAAAGACAGAAAAAATCTAATCAAAATGTATTGGTCATGTACACAGACTTGCACATGTTATCACAAGTGCAACTAAATGCTAATGTTTCTAGCTCCAACAGTGCAGCAATAGCTATCAATACAAAACAATACACACACAGAGCCCCACCTGTTTTGAGCCCCACCTGTATAGCTAAAAAAAATGATGTTGCATGTTTTGCATGTTATTTGTGTATGTATCACATGTCAGTTTGCAACAATGTAAAAAATATATATATATATATATTGAGTTAATAAAGCCACATACGAATCTGGTCTATTTTTTGCTTTCTTGAGTAAGGCAGCTCCAAAATGCAGGTGTTTCAGCCTAGCTCAGTGATTTACGTGGTGGAGGGGCAGCCAGCAATAAATACAGAGCGTAGTGTTTGGTAATCTTCTCTAATTGCGCAGTGATTGGCTCAGTGTTCTGTCACAGCCAAATTTACAGGGAGAGCTAAAAAGTTCAAGCCCACTTGGATGCTGCCATCCAAGAAGGGCTCAAGGTCATTGGCCACAAATAAAATGACGTCAACTCACATATCTACTGTAGCTTTGCAAGCTAAACAAGCAGTCATCATCATGAATCACTTCGACAATCTACTGGCAAATGCTTTTCAATCCTTGTCATATGCAGATCCTTGACATAGGGTGGCAGGTAGCCTAGAGGTTAAGAGCGTTGGGCAATTAACTAAAAGGTTTCTGGATAAAATCTCCAAGCTGACTAGGTGAAAAATCTGTTGATGTGCCCTTGAAGCAAGGCACTTAACCCTAATTGCTCTGGATAAGAGTGTCTGCTAAATGACTGAAATGTAAAAATATGAAGCTAAATTATAGATTGGTGCTTGTCAGCCATTGGATATAAACATTACATTACACAAAAATGTGGAGATCGCAAATTCAACAATGAGTGATTTGGAAGGAATCAGTTGCAAAGCAATCACTGTTTTGCTTCCCCTGCCTGTTATTAGGTGGAGAGGTTGTGGGTCCAAGTCTGGGTTTAAGTATCTCTTTTCCAAGCTTTAAAGGATAAACATTCACATGCAACACCATGGGCCAGTAAAGGTTGAATAAAGTGGTCATGCTGTCAATCCAGCATGACTTCTGCCGCATTCAAAACAACTGGAAACTCGGAACTGAGTGAGTTCAAGACAACTGGATGAACTTCTGGAGAGAGTTTGCTGCACTGAACGTAAAGGGGCTGAATAATTTTGCACGCCCAATTTTTCAGTTTTTGATTTGTTAAAAAAGTTTGAAATATCCAATAAATGTCGTTCCACTTCATGATTGTGTCCCACTTGTTGATTCTTCACAAAAAAATACAGTTTTATATCTTTATGTTTGAAGCCTGAAATGTGGCAAAAGGTCGCAAAGTTCAAGGGGGCCGAATACTTTCGCAAGGCACTGTAAGACCTGAAAATCACTGACGTCATGATTCGACCTTGTTCCCAGTTGTCTTGAAAGCACCATAAATCCAAAGACTGCCAGAATTTGATGACAAAGTTTCATGACAAACTTTACCCACAAGAAGGACCGCCGCGCCACCTTCCTGTTCAAGTGAGCACAGCACAATGGTGAGTCCAAAAATGTGGAAAATGTATTGTATGCTGCTGCAGAAATTATGTAAAATGTCAGGGAGATATGTATACTGTAGCTGAGAAATTAATAGTAAGTGTATGTTGTGTAGTAAGCTTTTAGTAGCCCATGTGTCTCACCCTAATAATTTGTTCCCTTTCCCCCTCATAACTTAGCCTACTTTTCTGACTTGGTGGTACACATGTAGCCTATAGCCTGTTTAGAGAAATGTAATCATCAAATATTGTAAGAGCTTTTATTGTCTTCTTATATGCCCCCTTTATTTATGCTACGGTTCTGACTTGGTGTACAGGATACTGTAAGAACGGCCCATGTTCTGAATTCTGTCGTTGTACATTAAAAAGTAAACTACGTCCATCTTAGCTCACTCATTAATGTCTTAATCAAATTATGGATTGCCTCTTATCCGCTTATCATCCCTTTATGCCATAGTTTGTTCATCTCAATTGTCAGTAGAAACCACATTTGCTTAAGCAAGTCAGCCCTATCAGCTATGTTTTTAAAAAGGCAGTAAATTAGGCTAAATGTACTTTTTTGCTGCCAGACAAGGCTCCGCTGATAGCCAGGTGTAGCTAGCGATGGTGAGGATTCACTCCATTGTGCTGAAAATAAAGCTCTACTGTTGGGACAGCTTTATGTAGGCCCTAACAGTTTGCGGGCACCGTTTTTCACCGTTATAGTGCAATTAATGTATTGTTTAGCATTGTGTTGTGTAGTGGCTTTTCTGGCATGCATAAAATAAAATGAGTTTTCCACACCAAGATTGACATGCTGAAATTGCCACTGGACACATAATCCAAAATGTAAAAATAAAGAAATTAAGAAATGTTGGAATGACAAACAAACATGCACATTGCTGTCTGGATTATGATTAAAAAAAAGGAGATAAGAAATATGAAGCTTACAAACATGCAACACGCAATGGTATAGCACTAAACATGTTATTGAACAGTAAGGTCTTTCCTGAAGGCAGATTGACATATGCTTGGAGGAAATGGTCATGGAATCAATGAGACATTCTTCCGTTAGATGAAGAGAATGTGTGTATCTGTAATTGATGCGACGCGAGAGTATAAAGTGACATGATTCTTAAATTCAAATTCAGGTATGGAATGTCGCTCTGCCTTCTTAATAATACACTCAGCTTTACCATTTACTATGGATGCCTCTGTTTCCTGTGACACTGAAGTGACTTCATCCGTCATCATCCGAGTGACTGAGTACATTCCCAGTGGACAAAGATTATAAAGACGATGAATATGTGCAGTTTGTCTCATTGATTTATTGGCAATTGAACCCAGACGCATTACAAAGGCATGAATGACATTCAAGCATACGTACATCATAGCATTTTGTTTTCATCATGGCCACTGGTGTGCCTTGCCATCTACTGGGTGAAATGCTACAATGCAGTTTGTAGGTGAAGGTTTTTCCTCCAGACGAAAGTATGTACAGTTGAAGTCGTAAGTTTACTTACACCTTAGCCAGATACATTTATACTCAGTTTTTCACAATTCCTGACATTTAATCCAAGTAAAAATGTCCTGCCTTAGGTCAGTTAGGATCACCATTTTATTTTAAGAATGTGAAATGTCAGAATAATAGTTGAGAGAATGATTTATTTCAGCTTTTATTTTTTTCATCACATTCCCATTGCCTTTAAATTGTTTAACTTGGGTCAAATGTTTGGTGTAGCCTTCCACAAGCTTCCCACGATATTTTGGGTGAATTTTGGCCCATTTCTCCTGACAGAGCTGGTGCAACTGAGTCAGGTTTGTAGACCTCCTTTCTCACACACGCTTTTTCAGTTCTGCCCACAAATTGTCCATGGGATTGAGGTCAGGGCTTTGTGATGGCCACTCCAATACCTTGACTCTGTTGACCTTAAGCCATTTTGCCACAACTTTGGAAGTATGCTTGGGGTCATTGTCCATTTGGAAGACCCTTTAACTTCCTGACTTGAGATGTCTTGAGATGTTGCTTCAATATATCCACATAATTTTCCTACCTCATGAAGCCATCTATTTTCTGAAGTGCACCAGACCCTCCTGCAGCAAAGCACTCCCACAACATGATGCTGCCACCCCTGTGATTCACGTTTGGGATGGTGTTCTTCGGCTTGCAAGCCTTCACCTTTTTCCTCCAAACATAATGATGGTCATTATGGCCAAACAGTTCTATTTTTGTTTCATCAGACCAGAGGAGAGGACATTTCTCCAAAAAGTACGATCTTTGTCCACATGTGCAGTTACAAACCGTAGTCTGGCTTTTTTTTGGCGATTTTGGAGCAGTGGCTTCTTCCTTGCTGAGCGGCCTTTCAGGTTATGTCGATATAGGACTCGTTTTACTGTGGATATAGATACTTTTCTACCTGTTTCCTCCAGCATCTTCACAAGGTCCTTTGCTGATGTTCTGGGATTGATTTGCAGAACGCGTCTCCTTCCTGAGTGGTATGACGGCTGCTTGGTCCCATGGTGTTTATACTTGCGTAATATTGTTTATACAGATCCATGTGGTACCTTCAGGCGTTTGGAACTTGCTTCCACGGACGAACCAGACTTGTGAAGGTCTACAATTTTTTTTCTGAGGTCTTGGCTGATTTCTTTTGATTTTCCCATGATGTCAAGCAACGAGGCACTGAGTTTGAAGGTAGGCATTGAAATACATCCAACATGTCAATTAGCCTATCAGAAGCTTCTAAAGCCATGATATAATTTCCTGGAATTTTCCAAGCTGTTTAAAGGCACAGTCAACTTAGTGTATGTAAACTTCTGACCCACTGTAATTGTGCTACAGTGAATTATAAGTGAAATAATCTGTCTGCAATCAATTGTTGGACAAATTACTTGTTTCATGTACATAGTAGATGTCCTAACCGACTTGCCAAAACTACAGTTTGTTAACAAGACATTTGTGGAGTGGTTAAAAAACGAGTTTTAATGACTCCAACCTATGTGTATGTAAACTTCCGACTTCAACTGTATGCGTTTTGGCAGGGGTAGAAGAACAAGAGTATAAGATAACTGTATAACTAACAGACATTGCCATTCAGTTGTTTGCAGATGGTCAAATTAATAAATGGAATAACTAATGTGTATGAACAATTATGCTAAGGGCTCTATTCAATCTTTATCTAGGAAGTTCTGCATTACAGCGTGATATAAGTTGAAAGACAATGTTCCCGCGACAGAGGTGACTGCATTCCCGGTAAACGCTGCACACGTGGGCTCGATCGGAAATTACTCTTCAGCGATACAAATTAAATTGGGCTTTAAAATGCTTGTGGAAAAAAAAATGTTAGTCCACTAATGACATGGTTTATGCTATAACTGTCCAGCAGGGAGCAGCATTGCCCGCTTTTTTTTATCTGCTTTGCCTACCCAGGTCAAGTCACTGCAGAGTTGCCCAATGATTCTATCCTTCAAGACTGTCTGTCCTTGCTAACCCAATATTGTGTTGTGTTGATAAGTAGAGCCTAGAGTTTTTCTTGGTCAGGTAGTAAGTAGGTAAGTGTTTTTTTCAGCCAAGACCTTGGAATTTGTAAATAAACCTAAATGTGACACTAACCCTATATACAGTATTCCATGCAGTACATTGCAATTGTAATTGTTAACAGTTGATCTGCTCAAATTCCCACCAGGCAACCACCCCAGGTTAGGACACTGATGATGTCAGTGGATTATCAGTTCTGAGTAACGGAGTGGGTGTGACTGACTGGAAAAGACCAATCACTGACTGAGGATCTTCTGAAGGTCAAATCAGAACAATCAAGCAGTTTCATGGGATGCCAAACTGCTGCCTCTCACTGCTCCCAGTTCAGAATCAATCTCCCTGGCCCAACAAAGCCATTTGTGATTCTGGGCTTCTCTGTTGTGTGCTGTGGGAGAGACAGAAGAGAATGTTGACACTTCATCTTAGCGTTGTTGTTCTAATTATTTTTGCCCTTACGATTATTATCATTACAATAATAAGTATTACTTTTACCATGATTAGGCCTTGTAGGCTAGCTGAGAGAGCACATCCTGTTGTTATAGCTGTCTTTAAAGTAACATTGGTCTACTTCAATGTATCTCCCACCCTCTAGCTAGCTCGATGGAATACCTGTCAATTTATAGTTAATCTTTGTTTTCATTTCAACAACTTTCTACTTGTGATGTGTTAGACGCCTTGATTAAGATTGATGTAAAAAATAAAAAATAAATCCACTGGGGCTGATCTGCTTGCTCCTTTCTTACTGCAGCTTTCTGCTCCCCTGATTGCAGAATTATTGACACGTTTTTAACCTGACAATTATCTCAGGTACTTTCCCCAGGGTTTGGAAGGCGGCCCATGTGCTCCATCTCCGCAAAGGAGGTGATCCCTCCGACCTAAATAATTATCGGCCAATCTCTGAACTGTCTTGTGAAGAATTTTTTTTTTACTCTTTGATCATCTCTCAGCTTAGATCTTTCCTAGCTACGAACTGTATTCTAAGTGTTTATCAATCTGCTACGAACTGTATTCTAAGTGTTTATCAATCTGCTACGAACTGTATTCTAAGTGTTTATCAATCTGCTACGAACTGTATTCTAAGTGTTTATCAATCTGCTACGAACTGTATTCTAAGTGTTTATCAATCTGCTACGAACTGTATTCTAAGTGTTTATCAATCTGCTACGAACTGTATTCTAAGTGTTTATCAATCTGCTACGAACTGTATTCTAAGTGTTTATCAATCTGCTACGAACTGTATTCTAAGTGTTTATCAATCTGCTACGAACTGTATTCTAAGTGTTTATCAATCTGCTACGGACTGTATTCTAAGTGTTTATCAATCTGCTACGAACTGTATTCTAAGTGTTTATCAATCTGCTAAGAACTGTATTCTAAGTGTTTATAAACACTTAGAATACAGTTCGTAGCAATCTGCTTTCAGGTCAGGTCATAACACCATCTCCAATGCATCACTTTAATTGATGTGGTAAATTGTATGGACAAAAGGAAACACTGTGTTGCCCTCTTCATTGATCTGTTAGGTCCTGTACTTTTTACTGTGTATATAAACAATATTGGTCTATCTGCTAAAAAAGTACATACACCTGTATGCAGCTGACACTGTTGTGTACGCTGTTGCCCCCACGTTTTACAAGGCTCTTTCGGAGCTACAATCTGCCTTTGTGGAACTGAAATTGGTACTTAATGCAGGTAAATCCAAGTATATTTTATTTTCCCAAAACACTTAAAAATGTATCTGATGATTTATGCATGAGTACATTGGATGGTGCCCACATTGATCGTGTCCCCACTTATAAATATCTGAGCATCTGGATTGACGATATCTCTTCATAAATATCTTTATTTCTATATGGCCATTTTATTCAGAGCTGAATGCGATATTTGGTTGTGGCAAACCGCATACGATCCACTGGTTTCAAATGAAGACCATGATCTTAATTCAGCTGGCTATTGTGATTATTTTCAGGGCGAGACAACCGTGACGTTGGCCAAATGTATACGCTTTTGTTGTCTGGATTTGTTTACACTTCAAAGACATCCGCACAATATGCGTCTTCGACTACCTCCAGAGGCGGTCAGGAAGATCTAATCACAATGAGACTTTTGATTGTCTACACCTGTCGACAAATGTGGGCTCAATCAGAATGTGGACAAGATCCGCACAACAGACACATGTTAGAACAAGGTATAATAGGGGCTACTGTGTCAGTTTGGCCATGAGCTAGATCGGTCATGGAGAAAGCGACTCAGTCTGGTGCTGCCTGGAAAGGGTCATTTCTAACCCGCTGTCTTGGCTTTTACAAGGTGTGGAAATCCTCAAGACACTGCTTTAACCATGCAGTCTCCCATGGCCTTGTAGTCAGCGCCATCCTCTAAGGTAGTGTTTCCCAACTCCGGTCCTCGAGTACCTCCAACAGATCACATTTTTGTTGTGGCCCCGGACAAGCACATCTGATTCTACTTTTCAACTTGATGGTTAGTTGACTCAGGTGTTTTTGTCCGGGATTACAACAACAATGTGTGCTGTTGGGGTTACTTGACGACCACAACAAATCATACAGTCCATTTGATAATATCTACTAGTAATGAGGGTATAGGCCATGTGATTCCGTATTGAAATATGAGAGGAGATGATAAAAATGTTAAGGCTGAAGAAAAGCTCTACGCATCTATTTCCTCCCAGGGTTCCATCTTGGATAATAACAGAGCGTCACTGTCAGTCAAGCTGCCAATGATGACCTTGTCTGCCATAAATGGCTGGTAGCTCATCTTTCTCTCTCTCTATGGTAGCTTGGAACATTTATTCCCAAAAGTTCTGAGTGATACACAAATATAATATGGAAACATCACACCGTACATCAGAATAAAAGCAGAGCATTATATTTTATAAAATATAGAGCTTTAATTTATTAGTCAGCAACAACAATGGAAAGGGAAGAGAAAGTAATTTACACAAGTAATTACAATAACATCACCTCTGTGCATTGAATCTTAACTGATAGCAAAAAAGAACACAAAAAAAGAAATACAAAACCAAAAGAAATAAAAGACACCTTAAAAATACCAAGAAATTGTACAATCATTTTTTTGCTGTAACACCCTGTTTTCAACTGGAGGAGAGTAACAGGGGCCGTCTGGTTTTATTCTGGGAATGAATACTATCCCATAGTGAAGCGTGGAAAAGAGAGCCTATCAATATCTGTCGGTACATTACACATAGTAATTCTCCTCCATTCTGTTTTATGCTGCACTGAGGCTGTCCCTCATGTCTTCGCTGACGTTTGACCATACTGTACACTTGAAGAACAGAAAAACTACAACAGTTTTTTTTGTTTCATAATTACAGTACAAATACATATTCATGCACACAATGAATATTTTGGTTATTGTCACAACGTTGTTACAATGTTTTGTTGTGTAAGGAGGACATTTATTTTTTTCACATGTAAAGTCGAAGAATCCAAATGCACCGGTAAATGAAAAGAGATGGCTCTTAGTTTGAACCAACATGGCTGCTGAGTGAAAGTGATCTGGGCATTGCCATAGATTATCCATTATATTGATCAGATACTCCATTGACCTCTCTAACAATGAAAATAAATGCCTTCAAAAATGGAAGGTAGTTGGTAGGAGGCAATATCAGGTGGGACCATTCTAGCCAATGAGAAGGCAGATACGATTGTGATAAAAGGCACAACTCCGATACAAAGTGTTTTTTCTCAAAGTTGCCGGGAGGTGACGTGTCCTTCTTATATCAGTACATTCATAACAACCTTAAGCATTGCGAAACTTCTGTTCGATCAAATAAGCCACAAGTAGCAAATAAGCCATTACATTTTTTGTTAACCAAATTCTACACTTTCTTTGACCTCCATACAAAAACTCTGCTTGGTGAGAGGAAAAAAATAAGAAAAAATGGCAGGTGAAGACAGATTTTGGGCCCAGTTTTCCCTCTCGCTTCGCCTCTTCCGCTCTAGCATCGCTTGATCTCAAACTGAATTCTGCTTTGTTTTTGTTGACCAAAAGGAAATGTATTTGGCCAAAGTGTGCTAGGTTTGGCCCTGGCCAATGTTTTGAATATCTTATACCTTCCATAAGATTCAATTGAATAATTTGAAGGTAAGAGAATAATGCCCTTTGTGCACAACCTTGACCCTTTACTGTACCTCAAACTCAGTCCCATTCGATGTTTAGATTGCAAAATATACCAAACAGAGCTCGTAGACTTCCTTAAAATATTACTTTGATAAGTATCTACAGTGTTTTTTTTCTCTTCTGAGTAAGTTTACTTTCTGATTCTCACAATGTCATTTACCACAATTTAGCTGCTGAAAGGTAAGGTTTTAATCCTTTTTTCAGTCTTTGTTAAACAATCTATTCGATTGACCTGGCCATTCAATAATAACCTTAGTTTCAACCCCCCCCCCCTTCACGGACTCTGGTAATCTAGAGATGATTTCATGCATAGGCTACATGGCAACACTGTATTTTTAACAATTGGTTTGCCTGAGTTAATGGCACATACTGTACAGTGAGGAATAACCAATGAAGCCGAAAATAAATAGCATCAACCTATTAGGGGAGCCAATTATGCTTAGCAGCAACAGTATTCAACATAGTCATTTAGACAACAGGTTCACAGGGAGAATGGACAGCTAGCCAATGAGTGGGGCCATTTGTGCATCCTCTGAAATTGGAGTCAGGAGTCTTTGTCCTTATGCACGGATTGTGAGGTTACTGTATGTTCAAACACTTCCTGGTGAGCTGAGAATATGAGTATTGACATTCAGTCAAGGCAAACAAGAAACCATTATATCCCCATCTACCCCAACCCTCGGTTAACGTATCTGTTTACACAATGACCCCTTTCAGCTTACTACCAACAGAGTTTACATTCCAAACAGAGCTGTCAATGTCGAAAGATGGAAAGATTAAGATTTTTGTAATGACAGTAACAACAATAATACAATTAATAACAATAATACAATAACATTTACCCAAAAGGTACCTATACACAAAGAGCATTTTTCTATAAGTACAAAGAAATCCACAGAATGATACTATATACAACCTACAATAAATACTGTGTATCATATACTTTATTGTTGAAAGGGATGTGGGCTGTGTTTGTTTGTATGACTTGTTTTTTTCCCACTTCCATTTCTTTTATTTGTGGGTTTTGATTTTCTTTCACCTTGTCAGTCTCCTGAATTGAGTCTTTCCCAGTTTCCCTGGGGTGCGGTTGAAGTTTGGGAGAGTTGAGGGACCCCTCATGTCTCCACCTCCTCTTCGTCCTCTCCCTCACCGTGATGTCGGCGGTTGCGTGGTTTCTTCTGCTCCTTGAGCTCTTTCATGTCATTGGCCTTGATGGCTCCCATCATGGGGTCTCCCAGCTGCCAGTAGTCCTGACAGTACTGGTTGATCAGGCCCATCTCTGGCTGGCTCAGGATGGTCAGCAGGTCCTTGTACTGACCCGCGCTGGGCGTCCAAGCGCTGGACTGGAGAGCAGATGGCCCCAGTCCCCCACCCTCCACCAGGACGTTGTTGATGGCTCGGCTGGACAGGACCACCAGCTGCAGCTTGACCAGCGTGTGTTTGAAGTTCTTCTCTGTGGCCGTGCACTGGTAGACCCCGGAGTCTGAGGGCTGGAGAGAACGCAGCAGGAGACCTTGCTCTGTCTTCAGTACCCGCCCGTCAGAGCGCATCTGAGAGAGAGAGAGTTATGACTTGAATCTACAATGATGAAATGAGGCACGATGTAAAGCCAGGATAGTAACATCAGTGGAGAGGCCAAGCTGACAGCTAATCTCCTGTTCTTATTGGCAGCCCAGCACCACCAACCACCTACTATATCAATATATCAGTGTTATGTCTACCTGTACATTCTTCCACTAACATGATCCACATTGATCTGCATTTAAATACGACAGTCAATTCCACTTCAATAAAAGTGCTCTAGTGATGTTTTCCATTGTCTCTCGATGTAATTCCTGAAACATATCCAAGAGTTTGATTAGCTGCTGACAGCTTTTATACCCAGAATCAGATGGGTTGAGCAACAGCCCAGCCAATTGAGCCATGCCAATGGGGAAAGGCAGTATCCAACCGAAAAGCCAAATAAAACAGACGTTACACTATAGCTTCACAGTAAACTTCAAGAATAGCCTCAGGGGGAGAAACTATGAGCAGGTCTTATGTTGTTTTATGGATGGGCCCTCCCTTTGGGTACTGGGACAGTTTGGGCTTTATCCCTTCAGGTTGAAAACCAACCACCTGGTTATCATATCTGTATGGCTGTTATCTCTTTATTACAGTATTACATCAATACACTGACAACAGTAATACATCAATAGACTGACAACTTCAGCTTTCAGATGAAACATACTGTAGCCTGAGGAATACCCCTCAGCATCATTATGTAACAGAATGAGAAGTGCAGTCGACAGAGGGGAACATCATGTCCTTCCTGGGAGATTTACTCCTAAACTAATCCCACTTTATCTGAACAAGATCACATCCCCTGTCACGAAGTTGATGTATGGTTTGAATTACCTTAGGTCATAGTATACCAAAAACCCATATATTTTTTTAATTTAACATTTTAAATTTCACCTTTTTAACCAGGTAGGCTAGTTGAGAACAAGTTCTCATTTACAACTGCGACCTGGGCAAGATAAAGCATAGCAGTGCGACACAAACAACAACACAGAGTTCCACATGGAATAAACAAGTGTACAGTCAATAACACAATAGAAAAAAAGAAAGCCTATATACAGTTTGTGCAAATGGCGTGAGGAGGTAAGAAAATAAATAGGCCATAGTAGCAAGTAATTACAATTTAGCAAATGAACACTGGAGTGATCGATGAGCAGATGGTGATGTGCAAGTAGAAATGCTGGTGTGCAAAAGAGCAGAAAAGTAAAAACAATATGGGGAGGAGGTAGGTATTTGGGTGGCTATTTAAAGATTGGATATGTACAACTGCAGCGATCAATTAGTTGCTCAGATAGCTGATGTTTAAAGTTATTGAGGGAAATATAAGTCTCCAGCTTCAGCAAATTTTGCAATTCGTTCCTGTCATTGGCAGCAGAGAACTGGAAGGAAAGGCGGCCAAAGGAGGTGTTGGCTTTGGGGATGACCAGTGAGATATACCTGCTGGAGCGCGTGCTACGGGTGGGTGTTGTTATCGTGACCAGTGAGCTGAGATAAGGCGGAGCTTTACCTAGCATAGACTTATAGATGACCTGGAGCCAATGGGTCTAGCGACGAATACTGTATGTAGCGAGGGCCAGCCGACTAGAGCATACAGGTCGCAGTGGTGGCATATACATATAATATATAATACATCTGGGCTCAATGGGCAGAGAGTATAGATCGCAACAGTGTTTTGGGAAGAATACTAGTTTGAGTGATATTGTGTGTGTCATAGATGGCCGCTCACCTCTTTCCGGCGGTCACTGTTGTCCCTCTGCAGGTGCCACTTGATGGCGGCGTGGGGAGAACGGGCCTGGCACTCCAGGAAGGTACTGCTGCCCTCCACTCCATACTGCACCATCTCCAAGGTGTTCTTATTAGCTGAGAAAGACACCATGGCAATCATGTCACACAAAGACAAAAAAATCCAGAAGAGCAATGTTTTATTTCATATCTATTTGATGAAAATGTTGCCGTGTGATGGCATAAATAAAGTCAATGAATGGATGAGATGTATTCACCGCCACTGAAAATCTCTACTCCATCCACCCTCTGGCACACACTGGTCTTACCATTGGAGTTGAAGCCTCTGCACTGCCGGATGGGGTTCCCGTACTTCACGTCCTGCCTCCGGCTGCGTCTAAAGGGGTCAGACCAGTATTCCCGAATAAGAGAAGAGAATAAATTACCATGCAAATGCAAAGCCATTCAACATTCCATAGAGTCAGTCAACAATCTGCCATAAAACATTGCATGCAGTAGTCATTCAACGGCCTATAGTATAGAGCTTTTCAACCATTCAACAATCCATATACCGGAAGCCATTCAACAATCTATAGAGCCAGCTAACAATCCATATACATCAACCATCCAATCTATAGAAACAATTCAACATTCTAAAGGGCCATTCAACAATCTATAGAGCCATTCAACAATCTATAGAGCCGTTCAACAATCTATAGAGCCGTTCAACAATCTATAGAGCCGTTCAACAATCTATAGAGCCGTTCAACAATCTATAGATCCATTCAACATTCTATAGAGCCATTCAACATTCTATAGAGCCATTCAACAATATATAGAGCCATTCGGCATTCTAAAGAATCATTCAACATTCTATAGAGCCATTCAACAATATATAGAGCCATTCAACATTCTATAGAGCCATTCAGCAATCTATAGAGCCCTTCAACAATCTATAGAGACATTCAACAATCTACAGTATGAAGCCATTTACAATCTATAGAGGCATTCAACAATCTACGGTATAAAGCCATTTATAATCTATAGAGCCATTCAACAATCTACACTATAAAGCCATTTACATTCTATAGAGCCATTCAACAATCTACAGTATAAAGCCATTTACAATCTATAGAGCCATTCTGAGCAGCTCATGCTGATGCTCACCTCTTCTGCGAGGTGGAGTAGCGAGAGCAGGACTTTCCGTCCCAGGCGCAGTAGGGGTCCCGGGCCAGGCAGCAGTCAGCACACGCCTCCCCATACACATCACAGCGGTGGAGGGCCAGGTGGGTCACACCAAGCTCAGAAGACACGTAGAGCTGTTGCTGTGAGAGTAGAACGCAAAGGAGGATGTGAGATCCCAGCTGGATAAAGTAGGGGAATATCCAATATTTACCACAGATCAAGTCACAGTGCAGAGGGTTACAGTGGGCCAAGAGTCGGTCAAAGCTATAACAATGTAATGTGATAATATAACTATTAAAACACATGTAAATATAGTTTGCTACTTGGAAGAGTTGCGAGCACACTGGGAGAGCTCATCTTTACTGTATAACTAAGATTTCCATTGTCCCAGGACAATGCACCGTCAGCTTTTACGATCAGCTGTTTTGAATTCATCATTCTTGTCAGCCTGTGTAAAATTGTAACCCTTTCTAAGAAGGATGTCATGTCATGTATCCAAGGCCAACTATTTTAACCACAGTGAAAGACAACACTAACTTAATGCGTTTACCATATCTCTCTTTTTATTGTTTTGACCAGACTGCAGGCATTCTATGAATTGTGAAGGGAAACATTAGTTCCAGAGCTTCATATAGGTAGCTCATGGCATTCTTAAATCATTTCCCTTCATTTAATTCACTCCCTCCTCTTTATCCTACGAAATATACACCACCGTTCAAAAGCTTGGGGTCACTTAGAAATGTCCTTATTTTTGAAAGAAAAACTTTTTTTTTGTCCATTAAAATAACGTCAAATTGATCAGAAACACAGTGTAGACATTGTTAATGTTGTAAATGACTATTATAGCAGGAAACGGCTGATTTGTAATGGAATATCTACATAGGCATACAGAGGCGCATTATCAGCAACCATCACTCCTGTGTTCCAGTGGCACGGTGTGTTAGCTAATGCAAGTTTATCATTTTAAAAGGCTAATTGAAACCATTTTACAATGATGTTAGCACAGCTGAAAACTGGTGTTCTAATTTAAGAAGCAATAAAACTGATCATCTTTAGACGAGTTGTGTATCTAGAGCATCAGCATTTGTGGGTTCAATCACAGGCTCAAAATGGCCAGAAACAAAGAACCTCCTTCTTAAACTCGTCAGTCTATTCAGTTATTTACAACATTAACAATGTCTACACTTGTATTTCTGATCAATTTGATGTTATTTTAATGGACAAAAAAAAGTGTTTTTCTTTTAAAAAATAAAGACATTTCTCAGTGATTTCTAAGTCTATTAGGTAAGCTTATACAGACATGCCTACCCTTTTGGACGAAATCTTCATGGTTGTAATTGGAGTTGGAACCTGGAATGTGGAGACAATGCATTGATGAGTCTTCTAAAGTATCTTTATTGAAAATAGACGTGGATATAGGCAGAGAGAAAGAGAGAGACAGAAGAAAGACAGTGAGTGCTCACCTTGAACACCTCAACCTCCTCCAGGACCAGTTCTTCAGTCTGCAGGTCGTCTTTGGGCAGAACAATCACCTTCTGAACCGTCCCCCTGTCTGTGGCCCAGGGAAACACCTGAGAGTTAATATTACTACACACACCTACTGTGGCTTGACACTACCCTGCTTATGTAAAGGTTCATCCTCACTGCTCATTCCATCAGGCTTTACACTTCAGTACTCTTCACCTCTTTCAGACAGCTCTCTCTCAGTGTTCACCTTTGTGCTCCCCTATATGAACATCATCTCTTTCACTTGCTTAGTACTGCATGTCAACTGGCATAACGTTCTCCTCTTCCTCCCTGCGCCCCGTTCTACAGGAGCCAGGAGGTAGGAATTTCCCCCCAGACAGCCCAGCCGCGCCCCAACAGCATGGCATGTTTGATTTCTGCACCCAGGCATTCCTGAGTGCAGGATACCTGAGATTTATTATGACTCTCAATGTGCCCCAACGCAGCGATGAATGCGTGCTCCTGACGGCGGCTCAAAGGAGAGACATTCCACTGACTCCCGGCACAGTGGAGCACGGTGCACTAGTATAAAAACCCTTTAGTCTCCAAGAGATGCAGAGCAGAACAAAGACGGCACACTAAAGGGATAATGCGCGTAGGGGAGGAAAAAAAACGTAAAATCTCTACTGCTGCACTATGCTGGTGGTGAGATTAGTATAATGGATTTCATTACTGTAACCCCCCACCTCCATTCCCCCTCCTCTCACCCATTCCCCCTGACCTGCAGGTAGAGACCTCAAAGCTTTTACTTCAAGTGAATGACACAAAGGACGACCCTGTTTATTGGTTAAACATTCATTTTGACAAAAAGGGGGTCAGAAGCTTTTCTCCTGGTGATAAATGATCATGAGAAAGACACCAGGTCCATCTGGCGGAGGTTTTGTACAAAGAGTTATAGAAAGTAACGCTAATGTGACTTTATGTAGGCCTACTTTATTTCACGTGAATATAGACCAGTGACGACTCACCAGTTCCCAGGAACAGCACTTCATAGTTCCCGTCTGCGGCGGCCACCTGGTCCACAGTGATGGTGGTGAACTCGTAGTCCACGTTGGTCCGGACCACCAGGGGGCGCTTGTGCATTGGGTACACTGCATTGTACATGTTGGGGTGGTTCCTCATGAAGTTGATGACTTCGTCTGGGTAGTCTTTGGTGGACTTCATGTTGGGGGTGAACGTTCCACCTGGGCACTGTGGTTGAAAATGAAACGAGCATTAAAACGTTGCCTCTCACCACAGAAACAACAACAACCACTTATCCACAGCATCAACATGGGAGACATGAGGACTCTTATAGCAGGAGAACACGGCTATGGAGGCTAATGTTTGTGTCCTGCTTGACACACAGACAGTTTCTATTTAAAGTCTAAGTGTCTCTTATGCCAGCGTGGTTTGGTATTAACACTCATGGCCATGGGAGGGTGAGGCTCACCGTCCCAGGTCGAGGGTAGGGGATCTTCCCAGTGTAGGCGACCCACTGGTAGTTGGGCCCTTCTTTGTGGGCGAAGGGCCCATTGAAGACCTGGCGGATGTCTGCCATGGAGTAGACACACACTGCTGAGCCCCTAAACACTGAGCTGTGTGGAGAGGGGAGAGACAGACAGCTCATCGGGTTAAGAACTGAAACAACTAATAGGGACACCATATGACAACGAAAGTGTATTTAAATAATTATTCTTCAATGTTTCTAATAAAAGTTTCTGAAAACAAGTTTGACGACTCACCCCGAGACGGAAAAGACTCCGTAGATAACAGGATTCTTGGTGTCCTGGGTCGGCTGTATGTAAACGTCTCCTTAAAGAGATACACAGCAAGAATCACGTCAGTGCAAAGAGAAGGTAGTATTTACAGAGGTCCAGTCAATCCACCTTTCGCTTTTCACACCTTTTGGCAAAACCTGAACTCCCATCAGAACAGCTCTGCTCTTAGGGATGTCAAACAGGAGGAGCAAATGCACACAGTGTCTCTCCTCTCCTCTTTTAGAGGGCAGCTCAGAGGCACGCATTTCATTTCTCTTTATCATCACATGAATCGTTTCTATTTCACTTTGACCTGCGTTGCTGGAGCTCGGAGCTCAACATTTTCACTGTACCCTGTGATTAGACCTGCAACACTACATGTAGCGATTCAACTTCTAATCTAAATCTAATGTCAAGCTTTGTGTTGCTTGAAGACGTTGTGTGACCGGACCACAATCATGCAGGGGTGGCAGGTGGTTAGAGTGTTGGGCCAGTAACTGAAAGGTTGCTAGATCAAATCCCCGAGCTGACAAGGTAAAAATCTGTCGTTCTGCCCCTGAACAAGGCAGTTAACCCACTGTTCCTAGGCCGTCATGGTAAACAAGATTTTTGTTCTGAACTGACTTGCCTAGTTAAATAAAAAATGCGGTGGGCTTGATGGAATTGGAGATAAACTAGCCTAGCAGTGAGGATGGGGTCAAAATGAAAGGAGGAGAAGATGTGGCTAGCCTTTTCCTCCAGGGCTGTACGACTGACATCCATCATACTGCTGACAGAAACAGGAAGGGTAAGCCCATGACACATCTTTACAGAGCAACAGGAAACTAACAGAGACAAACGTCCACAGGATTCCTCCCTAGGCCAAGATGAAGGCTACAGTACTGTCTGTACAGTACACAATATGATAAAACAAAAACAAAGCGCTTCAGAGACCACACCCTTGAACAGTAAGCATTCTATCCAGTAGCGGATATTCCCAACTGAACCCAGAGGGTAATGAAACTCATTATTGAGCATCTATGTATGCAGAACAATTAATAGAAAAGACCAAACTGGGACACCATGTAAAGATATATAGCAAGGAAACCCACACAGTCGCCTGGGTGTCTAGGTTTGAGTGAGACAACATGATTGCTGTGTCACCTGAGAGTTTTCTCCGGAATCTGAGTTATTTAATATGTGACGAACAGACACTTTCCACTTCCGGTGTCCAAGGTTGGCATGGGTGGCAGTTGGGCTTTGTTCTAAGCCCTAGAGCAGGGGTGTCAAACTCAATCCTAGTGTCTGCTGGTTTTTGTTTTTTCCTTTCAATTAAGCCCTACACAACCAGGTGAGGGTAGTTCTAAACTAATCAGTGACCTTAATTAATCAAATCAAGTACATTGGAGGAGCGAAAACCTGCAGACATTCCCCCCGTGGAATGAGTTTGACACGTGCCTTAGAGGAAGATGCAATCATACCTCACATGCCTCTGGGGGTCCCAGAGAGAAACTCCAACCAGTTTATTTCTGGTTGGAGCCCAGGTGGCTGCAGAAGGAGACCTACTTTAGATCTGATTGGCCTCCGGCCAATAGTGATTGTCTCTCCTTGCTGGCCTGCTTTCTGACTGGCCCACATTCTCCTCTCAGGAGTCACATCCACCTCACAGAACAGAACTCAATAGTAAGTCAGACTACTTGTGTGCAGTAGGGGAATGGCCATTGGCCAGAGGATAAAGACACTGCATGTCTACATGCAAGAGCCTGTGAAGAGCCTGTGAGAACTCAAATTGAAAGCATTATCATGCAATGGACTCCAATGAGACGTATGATAAATTCTGCTAGTCTACAATTCTTCCTTTTGCGTAGACTGGGCACATTGTTATTCACTAGGATTAGCAATTCGACATACTTAATAGAATACAGAGAGAAAGGCTGTCAGGGTTGTCATATAACAGATGAGCCCCACCAAGAAACACAGCTGTTCCACTACAGGAAGTGATGAATCAGATACCGTAGACTACACTGCAATCACAAACAGCCAGAAAACCAGAGCTATCATTAGCTCAATACAGTTGGCTGTTTGAGTCTGTTGTCTCCCAAAAATGTTATTATTATTATGAAAAAAGCTACTTGATTTGAAATTGAAATATTCTGACAGGGCAGAGAAGAGTTGGCAACAGGAAGGCTTCTCACGTGCATGTTAGTAAGAGCTGTGAGTGAATCCAGACTCCAAACTGCCCTTTCACCTTCCTACTTTTGCAAGGCAATAAAAATCCTGTCTTAACATTTTTCGTTTCCTCAAAAGTATGAATGTATTTTTCCTGGAGCTTAGCGTGATATTGCCCTCTACCTCTCCCCCTTCTCTTTCAGTCTTTCTTTCCCTCTACCACTCTTGTTCATCTCTCATAAAGTCTTCTCTGTGAAATCCATGCGCAGGTACCTGCGGATTGTTGAAGCAGTGAGATTGATTAGAGTAGCTTCAAAAGTGTAAATATTGTTGATGCTCAATTTCATGCAATGCACTTCCTTATTTATATAAAACCATACAATCTAAACCTTTACAGTATCAATTTCTATAATTGCTTTGCATTATTCATTTTGACATAGAATACAAGCACATGTGCCTGGATAAGGGCCTCTACCTTGTGTTTCAATTTACCGGGGGTCATTTGGGTGCAAGTTCTCAAGTAGAGCCAAATCTTTAACTCTTCTCAACTGTAAAACTCTCTGGGTCTCTGGCGTCCGAAGCTAACAGCAGTCACACATAAAACTGTTGCCACACAAGGAATACAGCTGGGCTGGAATGCTCATCAAAGTTCACAATAATTACCCCAAGGTCCTATAGGTACCCCTAGGTCCTAACTCCACCGCCACCATGGGGCACCATGGGGCACTCAACGTTGAAAACGTTGACATCTGCCAACCGCTCGCCCACACGACACCATACGACACTGTGGTCTGCGGTTGTGAGGCCTGTTGGATGTACTGACCAATTCTCTAAAACAACGTTGGAGGAGGCTTATGGTAGAGAAATGAAAATTCAATTATCTGGCAACAGCTCTGGTGGACATTCCTGCAGTCAGCATGCGAATAGCACACTCCCTCAAAACTTGAGACATGTGTGGCATTGTGTTGTGTGACAAAACTGCACACTTTAGAGTGGGCTTTATTGTGCAAAGCACAATGTGCACCTGTGCAATGATAATGCTGTTTAATCAACTAATTCTTGATGTGTTAGACCTGTCAGGTCGATGGATTATTTTGTCTCACTAACAGGGATGTAAACACATTTGTGCAAAACATTTGAGAGAAATAAGCTTTTTGTGCATATGGAACATTTCTGGGATCTTTTATTGCAGCTCATGAAACATGGGTGGGACCATCACGTTGCATTTATATTTTTGTTCAGTGTAGAAGGCACATAGAACTTGTTGCCCTGCAGTACTGGAGTAATCCTTCCATCCTTATTCTCCCCTGTCAACACCACAACCTGAGCATGGACCGACAGATGTAGGATCTTCATTGGATCACTCCTTTGTTGCTGAGAATTTTTGTGGCACAGCAGGAACAGCAAACTTGTAGTGCATTCAAGGTTTAAAAATACTTCTAAAGTTTGTCATTTCCACTTTAAAATGTCAGCCCTAACACCCCCTACAAAATACACTACATGACAGAAAGTATGTAGACACCTGTTCGTCAAACATCTCATTCCAAAATCATGGGTTTTGGAATGAGATGTTCGACGAGGGGGAGTTAGTCCCCCCTTTGTTGCTATAACAGCCTCCACTCTTCTGGGAAGGCTTTTCACTAGATGTTGGAACATTGCTGCAGGGACTTGCTTCCATTCATCCACAAGAGCATTAGTGAGGTCGGACACTGATGTTGGGCGATTAGACCTGGCTCGTAGTCGGCATTCCAATGAATCCCAAAGGTGCTCGATGGAGTTGAGGTCAGGGCTCTGAGCAAGCCAGCATCCCGGAGTCACCTCTTCACTGTTGGCATTGAGACTGGTGTTTTGTGGGTACTATTAAATTAAGCTGCCAGTTGAGGACTTGTGAAGCGTCTGTTTCTCAAACTAGAAACTCTAATATACTTGTCCTCTTGCTCAGTTGTGCACCGGCGCCTTCCACTCCTCTTCCTATTCTGGTTAGAGCCAGTTTGCTCTTTTTTGTGAAGGGAGTAGTACACAGCGCTGTACGAGATCTTCAGTTTCTTGGCAATTTCTCGCATGGAATAGCCTTCATTTCTCAGAACAAGAATTGACTGACGAGTTTCATAAGAAAGTTATTTGTTTCTGGCCATTTTGCACCTGTAATCAAACCCACAAAGAATCAACAACAAGTGGGACACAATCATGAAGTGGAACGACATTTATTGGATATTTCAAACTTTTTTAACAAATCAAAAACTGAAAAATTGGGCGTGCAAAATTATTCAGCCCCTTTACTTTCAGTGCAGCAAACTCTCTCCAGAAGTTCAGTGAGGATCTCTGAATGATCCAATGTTGACCTAAATGACTAATGATGATAAATACAATCCACCTGTGTGTAATCAAGTCTCTGTATAAATGCACCTGCACTGTGATAGTCTCATAGAAATGTGGCAAAAGGTCGCAAAGTTCAAGGGGGCCAAATACTTTCGCAAGGCACTGTATATATTCACAACATAATTCACATTTCCTGTTGCCGCAGGATTACTTTCCTGCTGTAGCAAACTGGCTCAAATGAAGATCCTACACCTGTATTTAGACCAGATATTATAACCCATCAGTAAACTGGAGACTTGGCATGGAGCTCACCTATACCCAGTTAAACACATGCACTTCCTGGGGGTACAGTGCCTGGCAGGAGTGGGCAGTGGCCACTGGCATCAGGTCTGTCTGACCTTTGCTTCCTAGTTCGGGACGTACTGTATGGATGTACTGTATGGACAGCCTGTTGCTAAGCTGCGTCTGCACTGTTCATTAGGAGACTGCAACAGCCCATGTCTTTACACATTTACAGCTTTATTAAAGTACTATCCTGAACGGTGCACTGTACATGTGAACCAGTGCCAGCTCTCCACACTCCTCTAAACCCAGTGTGCACGGCATGCCTGTGTCAACACTGAGCCGACTAATAAAGACACAAAGTAGTTTATAACCGTAGAGTACGCTGCTCACGGTTTGGATATCCTTTCATTTACTTGGGCAAAATGGTTATATAGCACCAGTAGCTGGGTTTACATACAATTGCCACAGATTTTCATGCAAACATTCTAAAAATCTGTGCATTTTCCAACCAGTGGTGTGTTTCCACCAAACGGACTTGTTGCAGATAAAGAATCAGTGTGTGATGACGTAGTGCACACAAAATGTACTTCTTCGCTTCCATGTACTTAATACAAATCTAAAGTTCAATGTGTTTCCATCACATTTTAAACTCTACCAATAGTTTAGTCACTGTTGCACAAAACTATAACTGTTGCATTAAACTGTTGCATTAAATAGAAATGTGCCTACTGGCGAGGCATGTGCGCTCTAGCCCAGCCCCCCCCCCCCCCCCATTATTGGAAAGGAGATCAAGATCACTGTGCACTTTCCTCTCTGTAACTTATTTCATATTTAGCCTAATAGGCTGCATGGTTTCCCGAGTCGTAGTGGGAGGAATACAGACCATGTCTGTATTCCGTGACTCCAAGTTGACTTCGATATGATAGTTGTTATATCAATATTTGCGGATAAAGGCATTTCCATTGCCATTTCTCGCGTATTTAATTTCACCGACCATGTTGAACTAACAAATGGTCTGTCGGCATTTAGAAAGTTGTACCGAAACGTACTGTTTCCATCGCAGCTTTAGTGATTTTATTTTAATATACGGTATGACTTAACTCGCATAAAAACTTGGGATGGAAACGTTACTGAGAGAGAAAAAAAATTGCAAGACTAATGCACACGCAAGCAGAATGAATCAACCATAACCTACACCGTAGTTCAATTAGGCATAATGCGCACTCTGGGACTATAAACAGAGGTCAAATAGAAAGCAACACAAGCTTTTCATTCTTGAGGTTAGAACTTGTCTACTGTAGGCTCGGTCTTAGAATAATCAGAACTCTTATCATTCCAACATTCTATTTGGAAGCAGTGAGGCAGAGATAGAAAGACATGGTAATGGGCTTGACAGTCCTGCCTGGCTACTTGATCTGTCTGCCACGAGGCAGCAAGCCCCTCATATCCAGTCTATGACAGGATGGGAGTGCTTCCCAGACACCTTTTACTGCACAGCAAGGAAAAAGGAGTCTTTTGTTTGAGACATCTTGAAAGAAAATAACAACTATAGTACCGGAGTGTGCGCAATTCCCATTACAGCATGCCGTATGGGCCACAGGAGGATTGAGAGGAGGTTGTGTAATGGAAGAGGCTGCCATATGGTGCAGAGACTGGGCTGTGTGCAGTGCAGCGCAGTGTAGTCAGGCACTTGTCAGGTGGTGGTATGCAGAGCTAAAACTGGCCTTAGATGAGCCTGGTTGGATAGTGCTTGCAGGGTTATGAAAGACAGGCAACACCAGCTAGTTCCTCTATCAAGGGTGGGCATTTCCAGTCCTCAGGGGCCTGATTAGTGTCACAGTTTTGCCCTAGCCCCAGCTAACACACCTGACTCCAATAATCACCTAATCATGGTCTTCAGTTTAGAATGCAATATGATTAATCAGCTTTAGGGGATGGAGAAAAAGTGTGACACCATTCAGGCACCCGAGGATTGGAGTTGCCCACCCCTGCAACTGGTCTGGAGTCAGTTCCATCACCATCATCTTTAACTGGTCTCTATTTGACACAGTTTTAATACCGATGAGAAACCTCAAGATATTCAACAGGCTGTCTGGTTCCTCGTTCCTTACTTTGATGTGGATAGCGGATGAAACCACAGTAAAGGGGAGGAAGGAGAACTCACGGAGCTCGTCGAAGTGCGTCTCAATCCCGTCGGCCCCCGGCACTGAGCAGATGAGCCGTGCCTTCAGGAAAGTGCTCCACTTGTTGACCAGGCAGCAGTGTCCACCATCATCATTCTGCAGAGAGGGGGAGAAAACACAGTCTTCATCACACACACACTCACATCCTCTGTCCAAAAACAAACAGGTGGAGCCACCCACATACATTGTACATATTTTAAAAAGCAGGCCGGTTTTGAGAGCGGCCCTGCAAAACGTTGAGAAATGCTTAGTTGTGGGGGGATGAGATGGTAAACACTGTCTCCTCTTATTTAGAGCCTCTCCCATCTGTCATGGAGCAGGGCCAAATTCCAGTCAAACCCAGTAGATGTGATTTAGAGGTTTCCTCCTCCTTAACCAACACATTCTCCTTCAGGCACGTTCCACTTTGATGGGGAAAACACACTGCCGTGTCATATATTTAAAAAATATTGCTGTAGCAAATTGTTTTCACCACATATAACATTTTAATACCCACATGACTGTTGTAGGCCTGTACATACTGCACACTACCTTCTACACACATGTATTTGGAATAAATCCCTAAATGGGATTTGAAATTGTTTTCACTACATTTTTAGAGCAACTACGCTGTACAGTTGTTCATGTTTTGGGGTATGAGGAGTGTATAGAGCCAATAAAGTGACTGGCATTAAGAGCATCCAGATGTGTATGGAAGTGAGAATGATAGAACAGCATCCCTGGGGACCAGTGTAAAAAACATTGAGAGGGGAATGAGTGTTTGTGTGCAGGGTCACTGCCTCACCCATTCAAATAAACACAGTGGTGAGCTGTGGAAGAACTGGAGCATGGTGACTAACTGAATAAACACTACGCTCTCCATGTTTGTAAGCTAAGCCCAGAAAGATGCATCCTAAGCTCCAAGTATACCCTACAGGGGACAAACACATTCCCTGTTATTCGTTTTTTGCTGTTCTTCTCAATTTGTAGCTCTGGGGGTAGAAGGTCAGGGCCGTGCTTTTATTAAGACAGTGTGTGGTTAATTACCACAGGCACTAGAGAATAATGATGTCGAAGAGCTGCTGGGCTGGTTTAGAGGCTCTGGACTTTACCAAGCTGTTAACTGAATACCTAATATACTACATCCTTTAGAGTTTTTTAAGACTACCAGTCAGGAGAGGTCAGAGGATCATGGGGTCTTAGGTCAGAGTACCATCTCATGGACAGAGGCATGCATTGTACACAGGAAGGTTAAATAGACATGTGGATTTCAGCGAGTTAGTGTTAGACTAACACAAGTAGTTCCACACCCAGGAAGTCCCGACAAAACTGATTCCTTTCCCTTTCTTAAAGAAACTAGGGTTTATTTGTCATGTTGTGCATGTCACATGTATTGTTATTTGACAGTTCTGAGGTGAACGTGGCCTCATTATTAATACACTCCATTCTGAGGCTGTGCTCACCAGGCAGATCCGACCGATGCGGGCCTGAGTCACGGGACTCTGGCCCATCTCAGCAGACGTCTCACGGAAGAAGAAGTAAAGCTTGTCGTCATTCCTCTCTGCGCTGTCAGGGATGAGCTGCACATGGACAAAGGACGGGTCTGGAAGAAGGAGAGAGAGAAGGAGTGCGAGAAGCTTAGGAGGAGATACATTTCACTGAACATCTGGTTAATATCATTTACAAACTGTCTGCATTCCGTGTTTAATAAAGGATTAGAGTTTGTAAACATGAACATGATTAAACTTTTCAATAGTTTCGGCTCACATGTTGACAAATGGCACTTTCAAATCCGTGCCATCCCATGCATAAATTACAGCACAGTATAGCATAGACAAGCTCTTGTATAACACATATCTCGAGTGCCAAAGAAGCCATTTATTTATTTACCATTTAACCATCTGGAGTTATACTGGTCTGTACGCATGGCGGTCTGTTTCCCAGTACGGAAGATGGCAGAGTCTGTTCCCATGAAGTCAATGTAGACCCCAGCATAGAGTTCACCGTCTGAGAGAAAAGGAAAAGAGAGACGGAAGGACAGAGGGAGAGAGAGAGAGAGAGAGAGAGAGAGAGAGAGAGAGAGAGAGAGAGAGAGAGAGATTAAATCGGCTGAGCCAAATACTTTTGACTCTTTGATATTAAGCCAGCCACACCCTTGGCATGAAGGACTGAGGCTCTCCTTACGCAGAACCCCCCACCCCCATAATTAAACCTTTAGTCTCTGGCAGGTCCCCTGACAGGACCCTAGTGCCCAATACCTCAGGACTTTCCATCCCCTACGTCCAGATACATATCTTTAGACTGTCATCATCACGGTGCCTGTGTAAAAGACATCTTTAGCACATAATGTGGACAAAGACAGATGAACAACACACATTATATTACACAATCATACATAAGGAAGATTGCATGGTTTGCCACTAACCAGGCCTTTTAAAGTTATGTACAGAGAAGGAGGACCATAGTCTTGTTAGTCAGTGGGGAGGCTGGGTGTTGGTCCTTCAGTTGCTGGTTGGGCCTCATATTGTTTTATTTTGTTCTACTGTATTATTGACTATGTTTTGTTTATTCCACGTGTAACGCTGTGTTGTTGTATGTGTCGAATTGCTATGCTTTATCTTGGCCAGGTCACAGTTGCAAAGGAGAACTTGTTCTCAACTAGCCTACCTGGCTAAATAAAGGTGAAATATATATATATATATATATATATATTAAATATGACAGCAGGTGTCTCAGCATGCATTTGACAGCTACGGGGAGTTCTCAAGGGTGGGGTTATCAGGACAACGGGCTCAGGGCAAACGGAGCAACAACGAAACTACTAGTATGTACTAACTAGCAGTTAGTACAGGCAGTTTTGTAATACCTGTGGCAATCGAAAACGCCTAAACTGCCAAAACCTGACAAACCAGAGGCCACCTCACTAAGATCTAACTTTACTCTGCCAGAGAAACCGCATTGGCAGGCAACAATGGCGGGCATCGCCCGCCAATTTTGTCCTAATAGCTGAGTCATTCAAGACTTAATTTGCTAGAATGGATGCGAAACTGGACAACAACCACACTCTAGTTACTTCTCAAGGCGGATCATCGACCTTGAAGCAGATGCTGAAAATACCTGGGTCTAAACACTAGAAACGTCAAGCTGAAGAGAGACATTGAAATGCAATTTAAAAATATATAATCTTTATTTAACTAGGCAAGTCAGTTAAGAACAAATTCTTATCTACAATGACAGCCTACCCCAGCCAAACGAGGCAGACGCTGGGACAATTGTGCACCGCCCTATGGAACTCCCAATCACAGCCGGATATGATGCTGTCTGGATTTGAACCAGGTACTGCACTGATACCTCTTGCACTGGGTTGCATTATCTTAGACCACTGCAACACTCCACTACCCTAATGGTGAGGGTAATGGACCTAAACGGGTGCAGTAGGAACCAGAATGTGAGGATTGTGAATTTACCCGAAAAGACAGAAATGGACACACATCCCACTGCTTTTTTCTCCAAGTTCTTCGTGGAGGTCCTAGGGGAAGATGTTTTCCCCTCTCCTCCGGAGCTAGACAGAGCCCACCACAGCCTCATTCAGAAGCCTCGTGCTGTCATTGTTTGCTTCCACCGTTACCAAACTAAGGACCTTGTGTTGTTGACTGCACTGGGGAGTAGAAAACTTGGAAAACTATGGCCGAAAAAGTTTGCCCTGAGTTGCCACCGACTAGCTGGGCTACAACACTGGCTAGTTTGGCTGAGACTGGCTTTGCTAGCAAACCACAACACTTTTTGGAGACAAAGGTACGGGACCTTCAGTTCATTATTGTCTGTTTAAACTAATGGATGTAGGCCTTTCCCCGACTAAAAAAAATATTGGTCGTCCAGGAGTCATCTATTCTTTTGACCAATCGATTGGTCAAAATGTTTAAATGTGTATTTTTCCATATATGTTTTAATCAAATCAACTATATGCACTGAGCTTGTCTGATGCTTTAAGCACACTGTTTGATGAAATAATTAAGACACAAATGAATAAAGGTAGTCCAACCACAATTGATTTGATTGTGGCGGGCCGGGCTCAGACTTGCTGTGCTGTGTTAAACAAAATGAAAGCGAGTGACTGTGTGACAAGCACCCGTTATCTCTCCCTCCTCCCTGCTGCAGCGACCACCACTGTCCCTTTCTGTCGTTAGCTGTAATTGTTCTAATTGTGCGTTGTGACAATGTCAAGCACTAAGTTGTAATCGTTCCCATATTAAACACTTTTTATTTTGGCTAATCTACAGTGGTAAGAAAAAAGGTATGTGAACCCTTTGCAAATTACCTGGGCCCAGTCAGAGTCCTGACCTCAACCCGATTGAGATGCTGTGGCATGACCTCAAGAGAGCAGTTCACACCAGACATCCCAAGAATATTGCTGAACTGAAATAGTTTTGTAAAAAGGGATGGTCCAAAATTCCTCCTGACCGTTGTGCAGGTTTGCAACTACAGAAAACATTTGGTTGAGGTTATTTCTGCCAAAGGAGGATCAACCAGTTATTGAATGCAAGGGTACACATACTTTTTACACCCCGCACTGTGAATGTTTACACGGTGTGTTCAATAAATACATGATCATTATTTGTGTTATTAGTTTAAGCAGACTGTGTTTGTCTATAGTTGTGACCTTGATGAAGATCAGATCACATTTTATGACCAATTATTGCAGAAATCCAGGTATTTCCAAAGGGTTCACATACTTTTTCTTGCCACTGTACATCAGGTTTGATTTTTGTTGTTTTCCCCCTGTATTGGCCTGACTGACTATGACTATGTAGTTACATCCAATCGCTGTACCCACATGGCTAATAATACTCTTTCTTTTTGACAACACTCATTAATTGTGTGTTGTGATAATGCCATGTAAATCAGCTGATAATGACGCTGACACTCCAAAACATACTTGACACTCACAACCTCACCTCACCAAACCTGTTGATTGATATTTTTGGCGTCACCCAGAAGAGTTGTGTTTCCCAAAACTACAATGAGACACAAGAATTGTTGCCGAATTGGAAGGAGACTGCCCCACCCTCTCACGTGTGGTGGTTGAGAGACATGATGTTCTTTCTAAAGTCGAAAAGTTCTGCTACACCATTTGCGGGCCTGTAGATATGTTTCACAGAGCATAGCAGCCCCGAGTCGCATCTCTTGATAAAACCACTGTTGTCGTTACAGAGGAGGATGGCTTGGGTACCCACACCTTGCATTATGGCCAAAGTCTAGGGCCCCTTTATCATCTATTCAGTACTTATTTATCTACTGACCTAATTACCTCTTAATTACTATTATTTAGTCTCTAATCATTATCTTTCTATCCATTTACCCTCCTGCCATCGCCAGGGGGGTACCTGGCGATGGCAGGAGGGAGGATGGGTGGTCTGTGGGTAGGGTGGAGGAAGGGTGGGCGTCGGGAAGGTTGGAGGGTGAACCGTGGGACTGAAGTGACAGCCAGGAAGGATCTTACTATCTTCCCGGTGGGTGGGAACTGGGGATGTGGGGTTGGGCTGGGATAGTGGGAAGGAAAGTTTTTGTTATGGTCATCCACCATTTTTTCTTATTTTTTCACACATTCTATGACTACATTTGACCATTTGTAACCTTAAAAAATGACCCAAACTATGACAATATATACTCAAATGTTTCTCCTGATTGGTATCAATAAAACATTTTTAACACAAAGTAGTCTCCAGTTCTCAATTCCTGCCATCAGTCACCCATAGCTGATGCTAACTGGTGGAGATGGGGGTGGGGCGGCGGGGTAATTGGTCTCAGAAGACAACAGTCCCTTGGTTTCCTGGTTCCGCCCCGGTCAGCTGGCAGTATGCTACACTGACAATTTATACTGACTATTCCACCCCACAGAGTCAGAATCAACTTACATTGGTGGCAACTGTGAGGTCTCGCCCTGGCTGACTGACCTTGAGTGGCAGGCGGAGAACGCTCTACTACCTCATAAACACCAATATCATAAACATTACATCATGAAGTTACCAGAAACCAAACATGTTGCAAGGTGTCATGTGATTGCTCCTCGAACTTGGGCCAGGTAAGCAAAATATTGGATTTCTCATGAAGGTTAAAGACCACAACAAATCGTGTGAATATGTCCTTGGTATTTTTCCATTGGATGTCACGAAACCACGATGGAAAGGATTGGCTTATTAAAACAGTGAACCCAGTGGTATGTGCCCAGACTGCCCACAGCTCTTTCAATCCTAACAAAGCAAAATGCCTTCGGATTTTATCATGAGAGATGAGATGACCATTCCACTCTGATCTATCTCGTGGGAAATAGGCACAGAATGGAAAAGGACACTGTCTGGACATAACTTAGGCATTGAAACATTTTTTAAGTGTGCCAAAAACAAAATTGGCCATTAAATTGAGGATAGAGGAGGTGGCCATTTTTAGTAGTGGGAAATAAAAGGAGGCGTACACAGGGGACATGGCCTCAAGGTCGCTCAGAGTCACTGAGAGAGCCATGGGGACGAACTGGATGATCTGGACTGGACTGGGGACCTCTCCAGCCATGTGGCCGAGTGTAGATGATACTCACTGATCAAAGCTGAGACGCTGTTGAGCTTTGGGTCGTAGGAGCACTTTCCTTTCCCAGACTCCACTTTGCCCGGCTCCAAATGCCATATGTATTCCTGAAATAGAAAAATCATAAGAAAGAAGCGATACATTCATAGTGCTCTTCATCATGTCACAGTAATTCCCTAGTGGAGGGGAAATGAGGCAGTGCAATATGTTTCCAGTAGGTCCTCTGGGGCCTATAAGGCATTGTGGTTTCAGAGGATGAAACATAGAATAATGAGAGTTCCTTCATACAGAAAAAAATTAAATTCAACTCTTCTAAATCCATCCATAGTGCACTAGAAGGACTGGGGGAATAATGCGTCAAAGGCTGTTCTTTCTGCACAGAAATGTCTCCTATGCCAAATGTCTCTCATCCCCTCTTGATTATAACTGTTTATGTACCCCTACTGCTGCTGACACCTGCAATCCTGCTCAGTGAAAACACTTCCTGGATGGAGGCTGGATGACTGATGCTCATGACTCCTGGTATCTCTATACGCAGCACTGAAAGGTGATTGGCAGGTATTTGGATTTGCGGGTGGGACCAGCCAATGGCATGCAATGACATAGCCTTGCCACAAGCCAGAACAAACCAAATCCCCCAACCCCTCGCTCTTCAATCGAGCAAGAAGGGGAGCAGAGACGAAGACATCTCTGTCCTTGTCCGTCAACAACCGAGCAGGAGAAAGTGAGGTCCTTGCCAAAGTTATTCTCCACTGGCTCCTACGTGCACCTTTATGAGACTCCCTCTCACCTTTGTTTAAAATCAACCGCACATGTAAATCTGAAGGTGTTGGCAGCTCCCTGCAAGAGATGCCAGATGTTGACATGCACCAAGTCACCAACGGTTGGTTACATGTGCCAAGGGATATTCTCTGAACATGTTTTTAAACCTTTATGAAAGATTGTACCCTACGAGGATTAAGTGTTGCATGCAACACATTCAAAACATAAGGCTGAAAACATAATGGCCCTGTCGTTCAAAGGGTTAAGAGTTCCTTCCTGTGCTGCGAATGGTGGGAGAGCACAAACATTCAAGTAATGCTCAGCTATGTGGGTCTATTATTTCCTTTCTGCTTTAGTAGTTGGACACAGTCGACTGGTGTTTGTCCTGAACCAACGGGGCTTTAGTGTGAGAGGGTCAGACATTAACCGTGTGAGACCTGTGAGAGGGTTTGGCCCGCATTCCTACAGAGGGAGGACGGGTGGGGGGGTAAAGGAATGGAGTGTGGGGCATTCTGTGCCCTCTAAGACAAGTGACAAGGCAATGTGAGGAGGAGAGGAAAGTTACTAATTTATCTATCACAAATGAAACATGTATATTTGATTGTGTACTGTATCAACATGTTCTGTGACCTTGTGTAGCAAATCACAAAATGCTGGGCTTCCATCTCTCTCATGCATGAGAAGCAGGCGACGCAAATACTGACAAATCAGCTCAACAAACACACACAGAGAGAGAACGAGAAAGAGAGAGAGCGCTCAGAAAGTGAGGCTTACACAAAAATGGACAGATGAACAACGAGAGCAACGGATAACACAAACATGTTGGATGAAACTTAAAATGGACAGGGTCTAGAGAAGGGATAAGTAGCCATGAGGAGATAAGCGATCCACTTCACTAGACACCCAACAGAGTGGGACAATTCAACTGATAAAGACAGAAATGCTTCAAGACACAGAATGAGCACAGACAGAACTGAGGGGTCGGGAGACATGCACAGCCCTCCCCTACCAGGGAGACAGAGAGAGTGAGAGACAGAGGCATGGCATGTTGGCTGAGTCCCATAGTGGGTCTCCCCAGCCCATAAACGTAAGGCTCAGGGGCAGACAGGCAGGCAGGCAGACGTGCCCATGCTAGTGATGGGCACCTGACCCAGACCCACGTCCCACCTTTAGTCCCAGTGTTTCGGACACATCGTTTGGTTGGGCCGCGCGGCTAGCCCTCCCTCCGGTCTGGGGCATCTGCAGGTGCATGGCGGCCTAAAACAGGAGACAGCGACACATTCTAGATGTTACGCACCTGCAGTAGTTGGGACCTGACGTGAGCTCAGTAATTCTGTAAACTGGTCTGGGACTGATGTGACTACATGACTGTTTCAATAATGTAATTTGGAAAGCCTGTGGGTAAATGTGTGGATATCTTATTCTCTACATTCTCTGTGCAAGGAATGCCTGTGTGGCTCAACTTCACCAGATGGTGTGAAAATCATCAATATTAGTTCTGTACCATGTGGTTGAGTCAATACAGTCTCTCACAGTATGGTACATACATTAAATCCTGGCCTGAGCCACCGCCAAGAACCAACATTTGGCTTTTAAGACAATACTAGCTATCATAGCCCCGTGTAGGCTAATATATATCCTTTAGGTAGTTAGAAAGGAAATTATCTACAACTGAGTGAATAGTACGTGTCTGAATAACGTCTGAAAAAGAAAGAATGATGGTATCTGGCAAGCTGATAACAATATATCTGGACGTCTTCAGTTACAAATGTCAAAGCAGCTTCCTGACGTGTGAGAATGAGTGTGTGTGTGTGTGTGTGTGTGTGTGTGTGTGTGTGTGTGTGTGTGTGTGTGTGTGTGTGTGTATACATCTACATGAGACAATGAGCACAGTAGATTTCTGGCAATGAGCAGCATTTCGCCTTCTCCTGGCTTCCTGTCTGGAAAAGCTGTGTGTATGGTGGTGTACCATTTCACATCTCTGCTCCCATACTTAACTCCAGACCAGCAGAGAGAGAGAGAGGGGACTCATGGGAAGAGTCTGACCTGTCTGTTTAATATGAAGGGGAAAATAAAAGCCATCTCATTAATGTACTATAACTAGAACATTCCACTGGCACCCCATAACGGGAGCTCTCAACTTCTCATATGGCGAGGACTGGAGGCTGAGGGAGCATAGCGGGAGCAGGCCAACTGAGAATCACACAGGGCTGATGGATGGATGGATGGATAGATGTAGGGATGGATGCCCTTTGTTAGTAACGGTCATATGGATCCACATGAAATAGCAGAGGGGTAAAGTACTCCATGGTGGTGATGCCTGGCTCTACGAAACTCAAGACCTCCATTTAAAGAGTGAGAATTAACATTCAGCGCCGTAACAGTAAAGGTGAGAAGTAACGCTGGGGACGACAGTTGTGAAGACTGAGACTCCAATGGCTGCTTAGGCCTGGGGCTGGAGATGAAGCAGTGGAGATCGGGGGGAGGGGGGGGGTAGAGGATGGTGAAGGTAGGAATGAAGGTAGGATGGTGAGAGAAATGTAGAGAGAGAAAGAGAGATGTGGGGATGAAGAGAGAGAGAGAGAGAGAGAGAGAGAGAGAGGGAGGGAGGGAGGGAGGGAGGGAGGGAGGGAGAGTAAATGTGGAGATGATCTCTACAGCTCAGAGGCGACTTTTCACTTGGCTGGTGATTTTAATCCAGGGAAACTGAAATCCGTTTTACCAAACTTTTACCAGCATGTCTCCTGTGCAAAGAAACGCATACAAGGCCCTCCCTCGCCCTCCCTTTGGCAAATCAGACCATAACTATATACTGCGTCCTGCTTACATGCAAAAACTCTTAACAGGAAGTACCAGTGACGTGCTCAATATGGAAATGGTCTGATGAAGCGGATGCTAAACTACAGGACTGTTTCAGGAGCACAGACTTAGAATATGTTCCGGGATTCATCTGATAACATTGAGGAGTTTACCACATCAGTCACTGGCTTCATTAATAAGTGCATTGACGAGGTCGTCCCCACAGTGACTGTACATATCCCAACCAGAAGCCATGGATTACAGCAGTGGTTCCCAAACTAGAGATCGCGACCCAATGTGGTCTCACCTGATATGAAAATGGGGTCATGGGTGAATTTCCAAAATCTACCCCCAAAAAACACATATATATTATAATATTGTCTTTGTATCTAAAAATCATTGTAATGTGGCTAACCTTAAAAATCAAAATCATTCAAATCTAAAAGACTAAATTCAATCAGAGAGCGCCCTTATATCATGGGAAATGTCACACCCTGATCTGTTTCACCTGTCCTTGTGATTGTCTCCACCCCCTCCAGGTGTCGCTTATTTTCCCTGGAGTATTTATCCCTGTGTTTCCTGTCTCTCTGTGCCAGTTTGTCTTGTATGTTCAAGTCAACCAGCGTGTTTTCCCGTGCGCCTGCTTTTCTATTCTCTTCTGCTAGTCCTCCCGGTTTTGACCTTTGCCTGTTTTTCTGGACTCCATTCCCGCCTGCCTGACCATTCTGCCTGCCCTGACCTCGAGCCTGCCTGCCATTCTGTACCTCTAGAACTCTGAACTGGTTTTGACCTTTTGCCTGTCTTCGACCATTCTCTTGCCTACCCCTTTTGGATTGTTAATAAACTTCTTGGACTCTAACCATCTGCCTCCTGTGTCTGCATCTGGGTCTCACCTTGTGCCTTTATAGGAAAAGGCTGCACTTGTTGCACTTGAATCATTCCCATGGTGAATGGCTAGGCCAGCTACGCTATGAAGCCACACACTATTGCAGAGACTTTGATATTACCGGACGCAATTGATATGGTGAAAACCATGTGTGCGGAGGCAGAGGCACAGAAACTCACATCAATATCATTCTGAGAACACTGTTAAACACAGAATTGATGCTATTGCAATCAAGAGGAAACTGACTGAACAACTCAAACTCCCCAGCTTATGCTCTCCAAATGGACGTTAGCTGTGAGGGCCGAGATGCCCATGCATTTGTATTTGTGTTTACTATGGATCTCCATTAGCTGCTGCCAAAGAGGCACCTGCTCTTCCTGGGGTCCAGCAACATTAAGGCAGTTTATACAATTTTAAAAACATTACAACACATTCCCAGATTGCACAACACACTGTGTGCCCTCAGGCCCCTACTCCACCACTACCACATATCTACATTACTAAATTTGTGTGTGTGTGTGTGTGTGTGTGTGTGTGTGTGTGTGTGTGTGTGTGTGTGTGTGTGTGTGTGTGTGTGTGCCAATGTTTGTGTTGCTTCACAGTCCCCGCTGTTCCATAAGGTGTTTTTTTATCTATTTTTTTTTTATCTAACTTTGCTGTTTGCATCAGTTCCCTGATGTGGAATAGAGTTCCATGTAGTCAGGGCTCTATGTTGTACTGTGCTCCTCCCATAGGCTGTTTCTGGACTTGGGGACTGTGAAGAGACCTCTGGTGGCATGTCTTGTCTTGTGGGGTAGGCATTCGAGGTCGACCTCTAGTATGCATGGGTGTCCGAGCTGTGTGCCAGTAGTTTAGACAGACGGCTCGGTGCATTCAACATGTCAATACCTCTCATAAATAAAAGTAGTGATGAAGTCCAATCTATTCCTCCACTATAAACCAGAAGAGAATGACATGCATATTATTAATATTAGCTCTCTGTGTACATCCAAGGGCCAGCTGTGCTGCCCAATTGCAATTTTCCTAATCCTTTTTTTGTGGCACCTGACCACACAACTGAACAGAAGTCAAGGTGCGACAAAACTAGGGCCTGTAGGACCTGCCTTGTTGATAGTGTTGTTAAGAAGGCAGAGCATCGCTTTATTATAGACAGACTTCTCCCCATCTTAGCTACTACTGCATCAATATGTTTTGACCATAACTGTTTACAATCTAGGGTTACTCCAAGCAGTTTAGTCATCTCAACTTGCTCAATTTCCACATTATTTATTACAAGATTTAGTTGAGGTTTAGGGTTTAGTGAGTGTTTTGTTCCAAATACAATGCTTTTAGTTTTCGAAATATTTAGGGAAACTTATTACTTGCCACCCAATCTGAAACTAACTGCAGCTCTTTGTGTGTTACAGTCATTTCAGTCACTGTTGTAGCTGACATGAATAGTGTTGAGTCATCCACATACATAGACAAACTGGCTTTACTCAAAGTTAGTGGCATGTTGTTAGTAAAAATGGAAAAAAGCAATGGGCCTAAAAAGCTACCTTGGGGAATTCCTGGTTCTAACTGGATTATATTTGAGAGGCTTATATTAAAGAACACCCTCTGTGTTCTGTTAGACAAATAACTCTTTATCCACAAGTTTTTCCAGAAGCAGACTATGATCGATAATTTCAAAAGCTGCACTGAAGTCTAACAAGACATCCCCCACAATGCTTTTATCCTCAATTTCTCTCCGCCAACCATCAGTTATTTGTGTATGTGCTGTGCCTGTTGAGTGTCCTTCCCTATAAGCATGCTGAAATTCTGTTGTCAATTTGTTTACTGTGAAATAGCATTGTATCTGCTCAAACACAGAAGTTTACTAAGGTTTGGTAACAGGCTGACTGGTCAGCTATTTGAGCCAGTAAAGGGGGATTTACTATTCTTGGGTAGCAGAAGGACTTTAGCTTCCCTCCAGGCCTGAGGGCACATGCTCTCTAGTAGGTTTAAATTGAAGATGTGGCAAATAGGAGTGGCAAAATCATCTGCTATTATCTTCAGTAATTTTCCATCCAGATTGTCAGACCCCGGTGGCATTGAGTTTTGTTCGATATATAAGTCGGGGGATGCTATTCACGAAGACATATAGTTCTGTCTCACGATTCCCGAGCATTAAATGGCACGGGATGTTCAGTGTGCTATGTTGACGAAAAACAGATTCTATGGGATCGAATGGTGGGCTTTTACACAGATGTGGCTCCATCTACGGTGGGATGGTGGGCAGGCCTCTGCACTCTAGTTATGAATATGTATGTCTTCCTCTGACCAATGGATGCATTGTATGATACACCGAGAGCAACTAGTGGCAAAAGATCTGAGCACAGAACTAGGAAATATACTGTAGCAGATAACTTAAATTGTAACTTACATCAAACCACACTCACTGTGCTCACGCCAGTTTGCAAAACTATGTGGAGATGTGGGATCAGAGAATGACAACGATTTAGTTCATACCAAGGCTTGGTGGTTATCGAGGGCGAGTGTTTGAAAGATGTTTCGCGTTGAGAGAGGAACTGTTATTCACAATATACAGTTGAAGTCGGGAAGTTTACATACACTTGGGTTGGAGTCATTAAAACTTGTTTTCAACCACTCCACCATTTTTTTGTTAAAACAAACTATAGTTTTGGCAAGTCGGTTAGGACATCTACTTTGTGCATGACACAAGTCATTTTTATACTTTATACTTCCCTGTATCACAATTCCAGTGGGTCAGAAGTTTACATACACTAAGTTGACTGTGCCTTTAAACAGCTTTCCAGAAATTCCAGAAAATTAAGTCACGGCTCTAGAAGCTTCTGAAAGGCTAATTGATATCACTTGAGTCAATTGGAGGTGTACCTGTGGATGTATTTCAAGGCCTACCTTCAAACTCAGTGCCTCTGCTTGACCACGTGGGAAAATCAAAAGAAATCAGCCTGATTTTGTAGACCTCCACAAGTCTTGTTCATCTTTCGGAGCAATTTCAGGAAGGAGATGCGTTCTGTCTCCTAGAGATGAACGTACTCTGGTGCGAAAAGTTCAAATCAATCCCAGAACAACAGCAAAGGACCTTGTGAAGATGCTGGAGAACACAAGTACAAAAGTATCTATATCCACAATAAAATTAGTCCTATATCTTCATAACCTGAAAGGCTGCTCAGAAAGGAAGAAGCCACTGCTCCAAAACCGCCATAAAAAAGAGTTTGCAACTGTACATGGGGACAAAGATCATACTTTTGGATGAATGTCCTCTGGTCTGATGAAACAAAAATAGAACTGTTTGGCCATAATGACAATTGTTATGTTTGGAGGAAAAGGGGGAGGCTTGCAAGTCAAAGAACACCATCCCAACCGTGAAGCACGGGGGTGGCAGCATCATGTTGTGGGAGTGCTTTGCTGCAAGAGGGACTGGTGCAATTCACAAAATAGATGGCATCATGAGGTAGGAAAATTATGTGGACATATTGAAGCAACATCTCAAGACATCAGTCAGGAAGTGAAAGCGTGGGTCTTCCAAATGGACAATGACCCCAAGCACACTTCCAAAGTTGTGGCAAAATGCTTAAGGACAGCAAAGTCAAGGTAGTGGAGTGGCCATCACAAAGCCCTGACCTCAATCCTATAGAAAATTTGTGGGCAGATTGAGTGTATGTAAACTTCTGAACCACTGGGAACGTGATGAAAGGAATACAAGCTGAAATAAATCACTCTCTCTACTATTATTGTGACATGTCACATTCTTAAAATAAAGTGGTGATCCTAACTGACCTAAAACAGGGAATTTGTACTCGGATTAAATGTTAGGAATTGTGAAAAACTGAGTTTAAATGTATTTGGCTGAGGTCTATGTAAACTTCCGACGTCAACTGTTTTCCTCGTGTCACTATTTCAATTTTGTATGACATTTTGATCTTTAACTCTGCATTGCTGAAAAAGGGCCCATAAGTCAGCATTTCACAGTCTACACCTGCTGTTTACACAGCATGTGATGAATATACATTTGATTTGATTTTACAGACAGAGCCATATGCTCCCTCACCTCTTCATTATGTGAACACAGACTCAATGTATTCACTAAGGTGTGGAGCTCTAACCTGCGGTTTGCGTCCACGGTTGACGTAGGTGCAGATGGGGTTGTAGGCCCCAGTACCACAGACATACAAGTGGGTCCTGTTCCATGGCTCAATCAGACGGATGAAGTTCCCACACTCGCCCTGCATGGGAACAAACATAGACAGACATGAATGGATTATCAACATGTATGATAATACCTATATACAAAATAAAGCATATTACAAGAGGCAATTATCTTTAACATCAATGGAAATGTCAATATATTAACATGCCAGTGTGCCAGTATAATGCCAGTATAATCTGTTTATCCACACCCTACACTGGCAGATGGGGAAGAGTGAGACTAGTTGGTGCCAGTCCTGCCCTGTCTGTTTGTCCAGACAGAGCGGAACCAGGATTTTACAGGGCCAAATTAAATCCCCGTAGGTATATGGGGCGGCAGGTAGCCTAGTGTTTAGAGCATTGGACTAGTAACCGAAAGGTTGCAAGATCAAATCCCTGAGCTGACAAGGTAAAAATCTGTCATTCTTCACCTGAACAAGGTAGTTAACCCATTGTTCCTAGGCTGTCATTGAAAATAAGAATGTGTTCTTAACTGACGTGCCTAGTTAAATAAAGGAAGAAAATATGCCCTTCAACTGGGCTTCATAATAGCGCTTGATGGTTTTTGCGACTGCGCTTGAAGAAACTTTCTAAGTTCTTGAAATGTTCCGTATTGACGGACCTTCATGTCTTAAAGTGTCACGCCCTGACCTTAAATATCTCTGTTTTTCTATATATTTTGGTTAGGTCAGTGTGTGACTAGGGTGGGTACTCTAGTTTTTGTATGTCTAGGGTTTTTGTATGTCTAGGGGTTTTTGTATATCTATGTTGGCCTGAAATGGTTCCCAATCAGAGACAGCTGTTTATCGTGGTCTCTGATTGGGGATCATATTTAGGTAGTCATTTTCCTCATTTGTGTTGTGGGATCTTGCCTATGTATAATTGCCTTGGTGGAACAATTTTGTTTCTGGTGTCCTTTGACAGCTCTTTGGTCTTGGCCATAGTGGAGTTTGGAGTGTGACTGTTTGAGGTTGTGGACAGGTGTCTTTTATACTGATAACAAGTTCAAACAGGTGCCATTAATACAGGTAATGAGTGGAGGACAGAGGAGCCTCTTAAATAAGAAGTTACAGGTCTGTGAGAGCCAGAAATCTGGCTTGTTTGTAGGTGGCCAAATACTTATTTTAAACCATAATTTGGAAATAAATTCATAAAAAATCCTACAATGTGATTTTCTGGATTTTTTTTTCTCATTTTGTCTGTCATAGTTAATTTTGTCATTAATTTTGTCATAATAATTTTGCACGCCCAATTTTTCAGTTTTTGATTTGTTAAAAAAGTTTGAAATATCCAATAAATGTCGTTCCACTTCATGATTGTGTCCCACTTGTTGTTGATTCTTCACAAAAAAATACAGTTTTATATCTTTATGTTTGAAGCCTGAAATGTGGCAAAAGGTCGCAAAGTTCAAGGGGGCCGAATACTTTCGCAAGGCACTGTATATATATATATATATATATATATATATATATATATATATATATATATATATATATATATATATATATATATATATATATATGGACACTTTATAGTTAGATAAATATAGAAAATACATTACTACATATTACAGGTGGCACAAGTCACCTGATCTGAAACATAAATCCTGAATTAGTTGTGTGGAGATCGAGAGTCAACAGAAATACTTACATTGGTGTCCTTCCCACTTAGAACACACTCAGTCTTCCTCTGCTGAGAGACAGGCCAGTGGAGCTGAAGGCAGGGGGGGAACAAAGGTCATTTTATAGCAATAACCCAACACATCGCACAACCCGTTCAACATCACTGGACTTTATAGATGTGGGGCTAAACCTGCCACAGGGTACTATTAGCCCCCTTGGAATGGTCATATCCAGATTTTGTTTTTACAGTGTTTTACAACCCCTGTCTCCAGAAAATAGTGCAGTCCAATACAAACTGTAGGCGAGCTAATCAAAATGTCAGACACAGGGCAGCGAAATGAGACATATGACCCTCGGGAGCCGTTTTTGAGAGCTGAGGCAAAGGGTTAGCCTCACCCCGGATCATAGAGCTCTGGAGATGAGAGAGGGGAGAGGGGGGAGGAGAGGTGAGGGGAGAAGGGTGAGGGGAGAAGAGGTGAGAGTAGGTAAGGGAAGGTGAAGAGATACAGGGTTAGTGACTGTAAGGTCTTACAATGAGCGGCTCCTTGTTGATGTCATGCAGGTCCAGGGACAGGATGTAGTCCTTACTGCCAACGTACATGCGGTCGTGGTCCTCGTCCATACGCAGGATACGGTAGTCAGACGTGTTGAGCAGGTAGGCAAAGTGTTGGGCAGTGCCGGTGGACCTCAGCTCTGCAGAGAGGAGAGGGGGAACAAGAGAGCAAAATATCCATTAGGGAAAGACAGCTGCTGTACACAAACAGATTAACACACACATGCAGGCTCAACTGAGACATTCCACCCCTGTCCTGCATACCCATGTGGGGTTATGAGATGTTTTTTATCAACACTGTTGAAACCCAATACAGTCGGTCAGTGACAAGTGCTAGACAGCGTCTCATTGTGTTGCCATCTCAATACTGTCTTTCCTCCATATCTCTGTTAAATACCGGCATGGACATCTGCCAAGGATGCTTTTCTCTGGTCATCTGAAGGTCTGAGTGGGTCTTCTGCGGCTACATTAAGAATGCAGTTGACAGACATTCCTGTGTCAAGAGTAACAGGACCCTTCCTATAGACCCTTCCCTGTGAGACTTGAGTGTTTGTTTGATACGTTCTCCACGGTTCAGCAGCCATGTACAGACAGGGCAGTGCTGTTTGAGAGGCCCACTGTCTCTCCGCTGCTCGGGCCCGACACCAAAGACAAACAATCAATGGGACCCTACAGTGTAGGGCTTAGCAGGGTGGCAATCATATACTGCTGCTTGACAAACATTGCGGTTTTACTCAATAAGCTTCTACTGAACTCATTTAGGAGTCCACCAAAAAACAACATCTCCACAATGCCACAACTATGGTAATTTTAGTGGTTAAATTGTGGTCAGGGAAAAATAGTAGATGACTGATAGGAAGGATGTAGATCTAATTTTACTGTTTACATACTATATATCAGAACTAAGGTATGTCTGCACATAATCAGAGGATCAACTTAAAATAAAATGGTCCTGTTGTATCACAGCTTCAAATGGTCCTGTTGTATCACAGCTTCAAATGGTCCTGTTGTATCACAGCTTCAAATGGTCCTGTTGCATCACAGCTTCAAATGGTCCTGTTGTATCACAGCTTCAAATGGTCCTGTTGTATCACAGCTTCAAATGGTCCTGTTGTATCACAGCTTCAAATGGTCCTGTTGTATCACAGCTTCAAATGGCCCTGTTGTATCATAGCTTCAAATGGTCCTGTTGTATCACAGCTTCAAATGGTCCTGTTGTATCACAGCTTCAAATGGTCCTGTTGTATCACAGCTTCAAATGGTCCTGTTGTATCACAGCTTCAAATGGTCCTGTTGTATCACAGCTTCAAATGGTCCTGTTGTATCACAGCTTCAAATGCTCCTGTTGTATCACAGCTTCAAATGGTCCTGTTGTATCACAGCTTCAAATGGCCCTGTTGTATCCCAGCTTCAAATGGTCCTGTTGTATCACAGCTTCAAATGGTCCTGTTGTATCACAGCTTCAAATGGTCCTGTTGTATCCCAGCTTCAAATGGTCCTGTTGTATCACAGCTTCAAATGGTCCTGTTGTATCCCAGCTTCAAATGCTCCTGTTGTATCACAGCTTCAAATGGTCCTGTTGTATCACAGCTTCAAATGGTCCTGTTGTATCACAGCTTCAAATGGTCCTGTTGTATCACAGCTTCAAATGGTCCTGTTGTATCCCAGCTTCAAATGGTCCTGTTGTATCACAGCTTCAAATGTTCCTGTTGTATCCCAGCTTCAAATGCTCCTGTTGTATCACAGCTTCAAATGGTCCTGTTGTATCACAGCTTCAAATGGTCCTGTTGTATCACAGCTTCAAATGGTCCTGTTGTATCACAGCTTCAAATGGTCCTGTTGTATCACAGCTTCAAATGCTCCTGTTGTATCACAGCTTCAAATGCTCCTGTTGTAGCTTCAAAGTCAAAACCTGCACAACATAGTTTCAAATAACAAATCCTTCTGATATAGCAAAAGGGTAAAAAATAAGTTCATTAATATCCATGTTTATGCAGGACCTGTTTCTAAACTGGTCACCCTACTCTGGGAAAAACACATGCCTCCATAAAGCCAAAGAAGGTGTGTGCTGGTTTATATTCAATCCCTGTTTGAACAGGGTGAAAAATACATTCCTATCTGGTTGTCTGGCTGTCTCTCAGGAAGTTATCTGAATACCAAGACAAGACGAAAGCCATCCCCATGTCCCCCATTAAACCACAGGACCTTTAAATAAACTCCATCCACAGACGTTTCTCAACATACTTACCATGGAATCTGATAGTACCAGTCTTCCATACCGTATCTAAATTTAACTCTGGGTTACGTCAATAATCAACGATTCATAGCATTCGATTTGCTATATTTGTACAGTTTGATTAAATAAGAGTGTCTGCCAAGGGTCTGTTTATAGGTCATCTGTGTGATTGACAGCTGTCGAGGCCCTATGCATAAGAGCTGCGACATGTGGTCTCACCCCGTGATTATTTGTGTTTGAGAGTTGGGTTGAATGATGAGTCCCCAAACTACACCCCTCTGTATATCATTGGCTGTGTGCTACTGGATGTGAAGTTTAACACACATGCACATACACACTTGCACATGTACACACACACACACTTGCTTGCAGACACAGACAGACAGACAGACAGACAGACAGACAGACAGACAGACAGACAGAGACAGACAGACAGAGACAGACAGACAGAGACAGACAGACAGAGACAGACAGACAGAGACAGACAGAGACAGACAGAGACAGACAGACAGACAGACAGACAGACAGACAGACAGACAGACACACACACACACTCCAGGGGCCAGTTTAAGCCCTTTCTGAACCAGTTTGTCAGCAACTCCTCAGCGTATGTTTGTTTTCAGAGAGTAGCTGAATGTAACCATCTGTTTGGTGAGGAGGGAGTCAAAGCACTACAGAGCAACTATAGACTCTATAGAGTCCGTATCCAGCTCCAAAACATATGTAATCGAAGCCCATAATCATCTGACAACGGACGGATAATTGGAGTCATAATGTACACTAAAGCGTGGTGACAAACCAAACATATGACCCTTTTAAACATCTATAGCTAGCTAGCCATATGTTAATTTTCCACAAACCAAAAACCTTAAACATCCATAACACTTGAAATAAATACTGTTATGCATTAGATATGCATATTTAGATAATATTGTTATAAATTAGATATGCATATTTAGATAATAATACTGTTACAGATTAGATATTCATATTTGGATGATATTGTTATACATTAGCTATGCATATCTACATAATAATACTGTTATGCATTAAATATACATATTTAGATAATAATACTGTTGTGCATTAGATATACATATTTAGATAATAATACTGTTGTGCATTAGATATACATATTTATATAATATTGTCATACATTAGCTATGCATATTTAGGTAATAATACTGTTATGCATTAGATATACATATTTAGATAATAACTCCCTCCCTCCCCTTGTTAGTGAAAGAACGTTCTCTAAACAAATACAGAACGTTTACTAGGCTGCGTAGAAAATCATATTCCATCTGTTCCTTAATGCTCCTGTGGCACTGCTATTAAAGCATTACTAAGAGGAAACTACTGTTCCTATACTAGCATTAGAGGCCATTTTCCCGGTGATTTGGCATTGAGCTCATTGTAAACCCAACATGCCACTTAGGTTTCTTGTCGTATCAGTCAGAGAAATTGAACTTTCGTTGGGTCTCGTTGGGGGTAAATACACAAGGAAAATCTGGAAATCTGAAAGGAAAAGTCTGCCAGCTACTGTACATTATCCCCTGCTCTCCTCTCCCCTCCTATCCCCTGCTCGACCCTCTGCTCAGACAGACAGAAGCACTGGGCAGTGTGCTCATATTAAATGTTGATCCAGGGATCATAATGGCGGGAGACTGGGCTCAGCTACGCCACCCTGCCTAAGAGGTCAGGCCACCTGTGGAAACAAGTCCAGGAGGCCTGGAGAGGGACTGGACAAACACTGAGACACCATCAGCAAGCTAAGGCACACAACGACAGAGGGGAAAACGTGCATGATCAAGACGGATGGTGATTTTTAACCAGGCTACTTCATTTGCTGTCAAACCATTTGACAAGCAGAATGAGAGATTTGGTTGACTCCACATGATTATTTTTCTTAATTTTTCTTACTTCATTCAAGACTACCATGTATATAGCCAATCTAAGGCCTATTCCAAAAAAGTGCTGGTTCTCTCTATATTACAGGACAGGTGCATGATCCCCAACAGTAGAGGGAGTGAAGCAGCAGGAAGGGGAGTTTTAGTACAGGAAGAGGCTCAAAACCTGAACTCCTCTGAGCTCTGTGAGTCATCCGCATTAGGGCAGGACGCCATTTTCACCACACAGACTTGGAGTTTTGGAGAACTGGAGCAACATAAGAGCGTATATATTAGAGGCAGATCAGCTCTTAAAGTAGTCCATTACTGCGTGTGGGGTTTTAGCTCTCTCTGGGGGGCCTGTAGGACAGAGGGGGGCTTTGTTTCGGGAGTGGACAAGTTCCCCCAGTTGAATGGCAATGGCTCTATTAGTGGGGAAAGTTAGACTTCCTGTTGCTGGTGAGTGAACCTGATCCGTGTACTCCTGATCCCTCAAACACACACACTGAAATGAACGTTACTCCCAGGAGTAATGGTGCACAGAGAGGAAGGTGATCCCGTTGTAGCTTGAGCTGAGAATTGTCAGTAAAGTCGTTGGTGGCGGTCCTGTCCTTTCTCTCTAGTCTACTGAACAGGGACAATCCTCTACCCGCCGTCTGGATATCTCTAGATGGTGCCCGCTTCCCATTCTATTAGCAGAAAAGGTTATGTTAGTGGATGTAGCTTGGAGTCATGTAAGATGAAGCCCAAACCCACTGTTTCTTAATAGCCTATTCTCTGGCCGATGCCCCAAGTCCCTAACTCCTGAGCCAGCCACCATACAGCCCAAACTCAAGCTCACGGTCACACATGACACATTGACACATGTTAAGAGGGAGCAACAGGTTCAAATGCATATGTGCACTTCACTATGTTGTGAAATGGCCACAGATTCGATTTCCCCATCTCTAATGGTTCAGGGTAAGTCATAAGGACTTCCTCTGGGATCACACAGAAACGAGCCAGAGAGCCAATCCATGTTTCTGGTGGCTAAAGGAGGGAGGCAGAAATCAAAGGGTGAACTCAGAAGCCCCACAGTCAAACAGGATCAGTCCTCCTGAGAGAATACTTGGCCACTGACAATGAGATCCCATGGCTGCAGGCGCGCATGTTACCACATACAGGTAACTGGCAAAATAAAGGAAACACTTGAGTAAATGAGGGTGTCAGTCACCAGATCTCGCCCGAATTGAACACTTATGGGAGATTCTAGAGTGGAGCCTGAGACAGCATGTTCTACCACCAACAAATTATGGAATTTCTCATGGAAGAACCATCGAATAGAGTTCCAGACACTTGTAGAATCTATGCAAAGGCGCATTAAAGCTGTCCTGGCCGCTCGTGGTGGCCCAATGCCCTATTAAGACACTTTATGTTGGTGTTTCCTTTATTTTGACAGTTACCTATAACTCACCATCTTCAGTTAATTGCCCACGGGTTTAGATTACTTTTTTCTTTTTTTGGAGCATGAAAATGCTGAGTTCAAGGTCATATATTCTTGAGATTCCCTGGCAAAACTGGACATCTCCAGTTTTTGTATTTTTATACAGGTTAAAGCTGTCTTATATAATATACTGAAGAAAAATATATGCGCAACATGCAACAATTTCGAATTTTACTGAGTTACAGTTTATAAAAGGAAATTAGTACATTTAAATAAATACATTAAGCACTAATCTATGGATTTCACATGACTGGGCAGAGGCTCAGCCATGGGTGGGCTTGGGAGGGCATAGGCCCACCCACTTGGGAGCCAGGCCCAGCCAATCAGAATGAGTTTTCCCCCATAAAAGGGCTTTATTACAGACAGAAACAATCCTCAGTTTTCATCAGCTGTCTGGGTGGCTAGTGTCAGACAGCTGGTGTCAGGTGAAGAAGCTGGAAGTGAAAATTCTCTAGAACGATATGAGGTTGCTAATGGTTGAGAAATGAACATTACATTCTCTGGCAACAGCTCCGTTGGACATTCCTGAAGTCAGGATGCCAATCGGCTCACAGCCCTCAAAGCTCATCACTAAGCTAAGGACCCTGGGACTAAACACCTCACTCTGCAACTGGATGTTGGACTTCCTGACGGCCCGCCCCCAGGTGGTAAGGGTAGGTAACAACACATGTGCTACACTGATCCTCAACACAGAGCCCCTCAGGGGCGCGTGCTCAGTCCCCTCCTGTACTCCCTGTTCACTCATGACTGTACGGCCAGGCACGACTCCAACACCATTATTAAGTTTGCCGATGACACAACAGTGTCTCATATGTCTCACCGACAATGACGAGACAGTCAATAGGGAGGAGGTCAGAGACCTGACCATGTGGTGCAAGTACAACAACCTCTCCCTCAACGTGATCAAGACAAATGATATGATTGTGGACAACAGGAAAAGGAGGACCGAGCACGGCCCCATTCTCATCGACAGGGCTGTAATGGAGCAGATTGGCATCCACATCACCAACAAACTAACATGGTCCAAGCACACCAAGACAGTTGTGAAGAGGGCACAACTAAACCTATTCCTCCTCAGGAGACTGAAAAGATTTGGCATGGGTCCACAGATCATCAAAAGTTTCTACAGCTGCACCATCGAGAGCATCCCGACGGGTTGCATCACTGCCTGGTATGACAACTGCTCGGCCTTTGACCGCAAGGCACTACAGAGGGTAGTGCGTACGGCCCAGTACATCACTGGGACCAAGTTTCCTGCCATCCAGGACCTCTATACCAGGCGGTGTCAGAGGAAGACCCTAAAAATTGTCAAAGATTCCAGCCACCCTAGTCATAGAAAGTTCTCTCTGCTACCACAAGGCAAGCGGTACCGTAGCACCAAGTCTAAGTCCAAGAGGCTTCTAAACAGCTTCCCCTACCCTCTTTTATGCTGCTGCTACTCTCTGTTATTATCTATGCATAGTCACTTTAATAACTCTACCTATATGTACATTTTACCTCAATTACCTTGACTAACCGGTGCCCCCACACATTGACTCTGTACCGGTACCCACTATTGTTATTTTACTGCTGCTCTTTAATTATTTTTTAATTTTATTTCTTATTTTTTTTGTTGGTATTTTTCTTAAAACTGCATTGTTTGATAAAGGCTTGTACGTTAGCATTTCACTGTAAGGTCTACCTACACCTGTTGTATTCGGCGCATGTGGCAAATAAAATTTGATTTGAATTGCATGCTTCCTCAAAACTTGAGACATCTGTGGCCGTTGCGTTGTGACAAAACTGCACATTTTAGAATGGCCTTATATTGTCCCCAGTACAAGGTGCACCTATGTAATAACCATGCTGTTTAATCAGCTTCTTGATATGCCACACCTGTCAGGTGGATGGATTATCTTGGCAAAAGAATGCTCACTAACAGGGATGTAATCAAATTTGTGCACAAAATATGAGAGAAATAATATTTTTGTGCGTATGAAAAATATCTGAGATCTTTGTATTCATCTCAATAAACATGGGACCAACACTTTACATGTTGCGTTTATATTTCTGTTAAGTATATAAATACACAATCCACTCAAATAACCAAAATAACCAGAAATTGTAGATTTATAATTTAGACTGTATTAATGAATCATGTTTTGTGGTGGGCTTAGAAACATGAGCACTTCCTCTCATTAAGGACAGATTACCGCATCTACCATGATTTAAGAGTATATTTACTTTTCTGGCAAATCTACAAGATGAATGAGGCGAATGATTGAATAATGGAAAATGTTTGACTGTATGGTTAAACATAACAAAGGGGGAAAAAAGACTTCTGGCACCCAACTGTGCGGCTCACATTAGCTACATGAACCTGATGTGGGTGTTCCACCCAGCTACATACAGTGTTTCTCTGGTTTCGAATTGGGTAAATTAAAAGTGTGGGCCCTGCCAAAGAACGACAGAACAGGGCATGTTGCTGCATGAAGACTGCCTGTGTCTCTGCAGAGGCCTGGAGGAAGGGGAGGGTGGCAGAGTGGAGGGAAACCGGGTTGGGGGGCTGAATAGTTACATGGGAATCTGCCAGATTGAAGATAGGGGCAGGGATTGCAAAAATATCTGGTTTTATACGACATGAGCCATCTAGGTTCTGTGGTTTCCTTTTTAAATATGACAGTCTCTCCTTTGTGGAATTGTAGTGAGTTTTAAGGCTAGAATACATGCAGTAACATCAGTCCATCCAGTTAAACCATATTCATTCACTGGGACATATTTATTGAAAAACAAACAATGCGATTTGGATACACTAACACAAGCCTGTACTACTACTACTAGAGGCCTGAGGCCGTTTTCAGCTCCTTGGAGCGAGGCGAGGTGTGTGAGTTCACACACACTGGAGTGGCAGTAGTGATAATGAGGGTGTTTAAGAGGGGGGGGCGGGAGAAGTGGCATGCTCACTCACATGAAAGGATGTGCATGTCAGAAACTGGGGTCTAATATTTTTTAAAGCTGTCAATGTCGTGAAGAAAAATGGCAAAGTGGTCGACACTACTCCTTTACGCCCACTCCGTTTCAACACCAGTGGACGGGATCTCAACCCCTATAGATTTAGGACCTAAGGAAAAACCGAACGCCAATAGGAAGGGCAGAATGAGCTGCCGTGTTGGCAGTTCTGTCCAATTTTTACGAGGTGCAGTAATGTGTCAACCAGGCAACGGTGCCACAGGTTTAACAGATTTACCCGTCATCCATTACCTTATGGAAGTCAAAGTCAGACATTCTCATTAACGTCTGTGTTATTCTTCTCTCCCTGCCATAATTAGGAAGTGTCTGCTGCCTGTAGCCCTGTAGATATAAGAAAGGCTCAGTTGTTCTCAGGCAGAGTAAATGTCAGTGGTTGCTTAGGCCTGCCAGGGGTAGGATGGACCTGGGAATGGGCTCGGCGCTCAGGCTCTGCTATCTGGAGATCAGAGCTACAACCATTCACTGTGCCATTCTGTCACCGTCTAGTCCAAACTGTAAGAGAAAATCATGATGTGGCAGCTTAATGCTGCCAAGAAGGTTCTCCTTCACGGTTCTACTGTAAACATGCTTCAACTAGAATTAAGGACAAATATGAGAAAATTCTGCATGCAGCGTTTTGGTTGATTTATCATCTAATAATAGATGAATCTAATCATCATAGCCACTAAAATAATGTGAGAGATTTGTATGTAATCAGAGTTTTTCAGGAAGAGGTAATCAGCTGTTAATGAGCCAGCTTGTGTTTAACTCTGGAAATGCAGTGTGATATTTAGCGGTTGGGCGTGAATGAATTTGCACCTCACTACCAAGTGTCAGGACAAAGCAGTAAAAGTAAATGTGATGAGGCAGTTAATTATCTGGTACACCCTCTGAAACAACCACAGCGATACTCTAAGAGCGTTATCGGAGTATGTGACCTCGTCCTACCAGTGTAAGATGCCACCATAACCATAACCGTGGGGAATCCAGTGTAGTTTAGTTACACAGATATGGTCCATCTCCAGATACCTGCATGTCTACGACCGGTTGTTAACTTTCTCACAGTGACTTCCTGTTATTGCTGAGCGATTAGTGCTTTTTGAGCTGGGTTTGGATCCGGTTTGATTTTTCTTTTAAAGAAACACGGTTTTCGATTTGTTTCAAAAACAACATTTCTACATTAAAAGCCTTATGAAATAATCCCATTAAAATGATTTTAGAGCTTTTTAATGGCAATTCCAAAGGCAATAGGGAACATGAAATAGCCAAAACATAGAAAATATTCCATTGTCTCTGTCAGGTCCACATTGGATAGACATCAATAGAAAAATAAGAAATTAATATTGAAATCATTCAATATTTACATTTAGTTTTTATTTGAATACTTTATTATTTTTTAAGTCATCATCTCATTCCTGCTCAGGCAGTAGCAGCCAGCCAGCCAAACCATCTAACGCTGTCTCTGTGCTCCCCATACTGTACTGTCATTAGTCATCCTATTTAGCTAGGCTTGCCTGACTAAGTATGCTGCAGAACTGTCTAACTAAATAATTTTACTAGTTCTTCAAAGTAGATAAGGTATATATATTCACAAACTGTCTATATCCCTCTCGTCGTTGTGTTGTGCACATTCCTCCCTCATGTGGTCTATACAGTCTTTGTAAATCTAACCTAATGTAGCAGGCGTTAGTTATGATCACCACTTTATTTTAAGAATATGAAATGTCAGAATAATAGTAGAGAGAATGATTTATTTCAGCTTTTATTTCTTTCATCACATTCCCAGTGGGTCAGAAGTTTACATACACTCAATTAGTGTTTGGTAGCATTGCCTTTAAAATGTATAACTTGGGTCAAACGCTTCAGGTAGCCTTCCACAAGATTCCCACAATAAGTTGGGTGAATTTTGGCCCATTCCTCCTGACAGAGCTGGTGTAACTGAGTCAGGTTTGTAAGGCCTCCTTGCAGGTACACGCTTTTTCAGTTCTGCCCATAAATTGTCTTTGGGATTGAGGTCAGGGCTTTGTGATGGCCACTCCAATAGCTTGACTATGTTGTCCTTAAACCATTTTGCCACAACTTTGGAAGTATGCTTGGGCCTACCTTCAAACCCAGTGCCTCTTTGCTTGACATCATGGGAAAATCAAAAGAAATCAGCCAAGACTTCAGAAAATAATTGTGTAGACCTCCACATGTCTGGTTCATCCGTGGGAGCAATTTCCAAATGCCTGAAGGTACCACGTTCATCTGTAAAAACAATATTATGCAAGTATAAACACCATGGGACCACACAGCCTTCATACCACTCAGGAAGGAGATGCGTTCTGTCGCCTAGAGATGAACATACTTTTGTGCGAAATGTTCAAATCAATCCCAGAACAACAGCAAAGGACCTTGTGAATATGCTGGAGGAAATAGGCACAAAAATCCACAGTAAAACAAGTCCTATATCGACATAACCTGAAAGGCCGCTGTCACGTTCTGACCTTAGTTCTCTTGTTATGTCTTTGTTTTAGTATGGTCAGGGCGTGAACTGGGTGGGTTGTCTATGTTAGTTTTCTATGATTTGCTATTTCTATGTTTGGCCTGGTATGGTTCTCAATCAGAGGCAGCTGTCAATCATTGTCCGTGATTGAGAACCATATTTAGGTAGCAGGTTTTCTATTGTGTTTCGTGGGTGATTATTTTCTGTTTTCTGTTGTATGTCTGCACCAGCCAGAACTGTTTTCGGTTGTTTCTCTTTCTTATTTTGTTATTTCCCTGTTCATTTTAATAAATATGGACACGTACCACTCTGCACCTTGGTCCTCACCTTCTTCCACCAACAATGGCAGTTACAGCCGCTCAGCAAGGAAGACACCATTGCTCAAAAATCCCCATAAAAAAGCCAGACTATGGTTTGCAACTGCACATGGAGACAAAGATCATACTTTTTGGAGAAATGTCCTCTGGTCTGATGAAACAAAAATAGAACTGTTTGGCCATAATGACCATCGTTATGATTTGGAGGAAACTTGCAAGCCGCAGAACATCATCCCAACCGTGAAGCACGGAGGTGGCAGCGTCATGTTGTGGTGGTGCTTTGCTGCAGGAGGGACTGGTGCACTTCACAAAATAGATGGCATCATGAGGTAGGAAAATTATGTGGATATATTGAAGCAACATCTCAAGACGTCATTCAGGAAGTTAAAGCTTGGACGCAAATGGGTCTTCCAAATGGACAATGACCCCAAGCACACTTCCAAAGTTGTGTCAAAATGGCTTAAGGAAAACAACATCAAGGTGTTGGAGTGGCCATCACAAAGCCCTGACCTCAATCCTATAGAACATGTGTGGGCAGAACTGAAAAAGCGTGAGCGAGCAAGGAGGCCTACAAACCTGACTCAGTTACACCAGCTCTGTCAGGAGGAATGGGTCAAAATTCACCCAACTTATTGTGGGAAGCTTGTGGAAGGCTACCTTGAAACATTTTACATAAGTTAAACCAACTTCTGACCCACTGGAAATGTGATGAAAGAAAAAAAAGCTGAAATAAATCATTCTCTACTATTATTCTGACATTTCACATTCTTAAAATAAAGTGGTGATCCTAACTGACCTAAAACAGGGAATCTTAACTCTGATTAAAGGTCAGGAATTGTGAAAAACTGAGTTTAAATGTATTTGGCTAAGGTGTATGTAAACTTCCAACTTTCACTGTATATACACACACAGTACCCTGCATTTGAACTTTAACCCAGCTAGGTGCTTCTCTGATGTGGAAAGGGAAGCACATCCGCGAGCTGTCCAGTGACACGAGCCTACCAGACGAGCTAAATCACTTCTATGCTCGCTTCGAGGCAAGCAACACTGAGGCATGCATGAGAGCATCAGCTGTTCCGGATGACTGTGTGATCACACTCTCTGTAGCCGACGTGAGTAAGACCTTTAAACAGGTCAACATACACAAGGCTGCGAGGCCAGACGGATTATCAGGACGTGTGCTCCGGGCATGTGCTGCCCAACTGGCAGGTGTCTTCACTGACATTTTCAACATGTCCCTGATTGAGTCTGTAATACCAACATGTTTCAAGCAAACCACCATAGTCACTGTGCCCCAGAACACAAAGGCAACCTGCCTAAATGACTACAGACTCAAAGGTTGGTAATGGCTCACATTAACACCATTATCCAAGAAACCCTAGACCTACTCTAATTTGCATACCGCCCAAATAGATCCACAGATGACGAAATCTCTATTGCACTCCATAATGCCCTTTCCCACCTGGACAAAAGGAACACTTATGTGAGAATTATATTTATTGACTACAGCTCAGCGTTCAACACCATAGTGCATTCAAAACTCATCACTAAGCTAAGGATCCTGGGACTAATCACCTCCCTCTGTAACTGGATCCTGGACTTCCTGACGGGCCGGACCCAGGTGGTGAGGGTAGGTGGCAACACATCTGCCACGCTGATCCTCAACACTGGAGCTCCATAGGGGTGCGTGCTCAGTCCACTCCTGTACTCTCTGTTCACCCACGACTGCATAGCCAGGCACGACTCCAACACTATCATTAAGTTTGCAGACGACAGAACAGTGGTACGCCTTATCACCGACAATGACGAGACAGCCTATAGGGAGGAGGTCAGAGACCTGGCCGGGTGGTGCCAGAATAACAACCTATCCCTCAGCGTAACCAAGACTAAGGAGATGATTGTGGACTACAGGAAAAGGAGGACCGAGCAGGCCCCCATTCTCATCAATGGGGCTGTAGTGGAGCAGGTTGAGAGTTTCAAGTTTCTTGGTGTCCACATCAACAACAAACTAGAAACACACCAAGACAGTCGTGAAGAGGGCATTCCCCGTCAGGAAACTAAAAAGATTTGTCATGGGTCATGAGATCCCCAAAAGGTTCTACAGCAAGGCACTACAGAGGGTAGTGCGTACGGCCCAGTACATCACTGGGGCTAAGCTGCCTGCCATCCAGGACCTCTACACCAGGCGGTGTCAGAGGAAGGCCCTAAAAAATGTCATATACCCCAGCCACCCCAGTCATAGACTGTTCTGTCTACTACCTCATGGCAAGCGGTACCGGAGTGCCAAGTCTAGGACAAAAAGGCTTCTCAACAGTTTTTACCCCCAAGCCGTAAGACACCTGAACAGGTAATCAAATGGCTAGCCGGACTATTTGCATTGTGTGCCCTCCCAACCACCCAAACCCCTCTTTTTATGCTGCTGCTACTCTCTGTCTATCTTATATGCATAGTCACTTTAACTATACATTCATGTACATACTACCTCAATTGGGCCGACCAACCAGTGCTCCAGCACATTGGCTAACCGGGCTATCTACATTGTGTCCCACCACCCACCAACCCCTCTTTTACGCTACGACTACTCTCTGTTCATCATATATGCATAGTCACTTTAACCATATATACATGTACATACCACCTCAATCAGCCTGACTAACCGATGTCTGTATGTAGCCTCGCTACTGTATATAGCCTGTCTTTTTACTGCTGTTTTATTTCTTTACTTACCTATTGTTCACGTAACACCTTTTATGCACTATTGGTTAGAGCCTCTAAGTAAGCATTTCACTGTAAGGTCTACTACACCTGATGTATTCGGCGCACGTGACAAATAAACTTTGATTTGATTTGATCTCCACTACAGTAGAACAAGCCTGACACCACCACTGACATCCCCTCAGTCCCAGTTTGCACACATGAGCCACAGGGGAGCCTCTTCTAATCAGCAGCCCAGAGCCTACAGGGTCTTTGATTAGCCTTTAACAGCTCCTTTCAACACGACTTCTCTTCATGTCAAACATTAACAGGAGTTATTTGGATTTGAGTTGGCTGCATGCGAGGTGACACATGTAAAAAGAATGCCTGTGTGATTGCTGGAGGTTGGTACTGTAGAGAGTATGAGTTAGTGGAGGCTCCTCAGTGGAGGAAGGGAAGGACCATCCTACTCAGTGAATTTCAGAACAATTTAAATAGTGATACATTAAAAATGTTATCCTTTTTAGATAAAAATAATTCTAAATATAATCACGTCAATAAATAAGTGATTGAAACCCAATGTTTTGTTGCCTCAACAGCACTCTCTGGGAAGCAAAATTGTGTAGCCGGAGGACATCTATTTTCCATCCTCCCCTATATATATTGACTTCAATAGAAAACCTACGAGGCTTACGGTTCTCACCCCCCTTCCATAGACTTACACAGTAATTATGACAACGTCCTATCAGAGCTCTTTGCAGAATTAACTGACATATTGTCCATCCAATTAAAGGATCCGAGAATGAATATAGTACTGAAAGCATAGCTAGCACTGCAGGGCATAACATGTGGTGAGTAATTGACTCAGAGGGAGAAAGACAATAGTTAAAAAAAATATATATTCAAAACATAAGAAGAGGCAGCAGAGCGAGAGAGAGAGCTAGCTACAGTGCCTTGCGAAAGTATTCGGCCCCCTTGAACTTTGCGACCTTTTGCCACATTTCAGGCTTCAAACATAAAGATATAAAACTGTATTTTTTTTGTGAAGAATCAACAACAAGTGGGACACAATCATGAAGTGGAACGACATTTATTGGATATTTCAAACTTTTTTAACAAATCAAAAACTGAAAAATTGGGCGTGCAAAATTATTCAGCCCCCTTAAGTTAATACTTTGTAGCGCCACCTTTTGCTGCGATTACAGCTGTAAGTCGCTTGGGGTATGTCTCTATCAGTTTTGCACATCGAGAGACTGACATTTTTTCCCATTCCTCCTTGCAAAACAGCTCGAGCTCAGTGAGGTTGGATGGAGAGCATTTGTGAACAGCAGTTCAATGGGAACAAATTAGTCATAGAACATGCAATGAGAGATGTAGAGCCAAGCAAGAGCTAGCGTTCTAGCATGTCTTTGCATGTTTCTGTTCGGGAACACCTACTCTGTGAAGTGAGAGATGCATTAAGTCAATTCGCCATTGCACTCCTTCTAAACAAAACTTTTTTTTTTACTTTGGCAAAGGGTAAAATCTACAAAACTTAGTCCACTCTGTTCATAACAGATTCTAGTTTTGGGAACAAAAAACGGAATTGAAATCAAATGTTTAATTGATGATGTAACTGCTAAACTGTTTGATGTACATTGTACTGCGTGATTGTAGTGGGTTTACTAGCGCGTTAGTTCTAGTAGCTAAGTTGACTATGGTTTGGCTTGGAAAGGTTTTTTCGCCTTGTCACAGACAGCCATTGTGTTGTGCACTGAAGTCCACAAGCGAATGGGTAAAGGTGAGAGGAAAGCGTGTAGATGCGAGAAGGAATTATACAACGAGCAAAGTGATGATGCTGTTTGTATGTGGCTGCTATGAAAGTGAACTTTGTGTGCAGGTGATCAGGGGCATATTCATTCTGCCAATTCTGTTGAAAAATGTTTCTTACCTGGAAGCAAACAGAATGAAGTGGGGATAAACCCACAGATAAAAATCTGAATTTGTCCAATAGAAACTCCAATAAAAACCTGAATGAATTTGCAACTTTTTGGACTAATCACTCTGTCACTTTGATTACTCCAATTTGTTAAAAACTTTATTTCGTAGTAGCCTAAACCTATCGATGTTACATTTAATGGAGTATGAATGACAGTCATCTGATATGATGTTATAGAAATAAGATTATTCTCATAAAACAAAAATGTCCTCCCTACTCTTAAACAGCACCGACCGCCACTGGTATGAGTAGCTGTGCTACTTAAATGAAAAGGAATGATGATAAGAGCATGGGACATGGAAATACAGCAGCTGCTGCTTACTGAGCTAGTGCTTCTAGAAAACCTCTGAGGGTTAAAGCATAATGGACAGGGTCAGAGTGGCTGGCAGTGTCAGATCAGACAGCAAATATGAATCACCAAATAACGAAGATACAAGAGCACGGCTTCATGGTTAGAATGAGGAGATACTGTATGATCAGTCTTCCTTGGTGATGCCTTAGAGGCCAATGGAGAGGGGGTGGTAAACTCATGTTTTTGTTTCTCAATGGTGTGGTCACGTTTCCCTGCACACTGTATTTTAGTATCTAAGTGTAGAGACAGCCCGGCGCCTTGTTGCTGGAGAAGCAAACAAATAGAGACATGACAGCATGCCTGTGTCCTGTGCTGTGTGTGTTACCTAACTGCTGTCTCTTACATGTGGAGCTAGAACCGAAACCTTTGCAATTTAATTTTATTAGTGGCCTGTGTGAATACCAATACTCTACTTAATTTCTAGCTTCTCCTGCAGGAAACCTGTATATACAGCAAGAAAGCCAAGCTAAAGCGAATCATCAGGTATCTTTGATTTGACAACTGCACAGGGTACTATAATCATCCCACCCCATCTCGCCAGCTGTCCCACAATAATGCATACATACCCAGGCATTCACGGCATGCTGTTGATAGTCTCTTGCATAGAGCTCCCTTAATATTAAAAAGGTGTGAACCCAGAACTGCTTAAGAATGTCTCAAAGCATGGTGTGTGAGTGTGTGTGTGTGTCACATGAATGTGCATTACCAGATGAAGATCATTAGTGTATAGCTCTGACCCCACAGAGTTCAGAGGTTGTGCTGTGATGTCCCTCTATGCCTCTGACACATCTCTGTTTACCAGCATCGCCACCTCATTATCACCCCCGACCCCGGGACTCACCTACCCTATAATTAGGACCCACTCATGGCTGCTCCCTTCCAGCTAAAGGCACTAATTTGTATTCACTGTCAGCTCTGATGGGCTGTCATGTGGAGTGATGGCCCTTCACTGGGGCCTCTGATTCCTGTCGCCTAAGCCCTCTCCTCTCCTGCTGCCAGCCAGCCCCACACCAGTGATGGACAGGCTTGGTGAGAACGGATACAGGCTGGGAAGGTATATGGGGAGAGGCATACTGTATGTTTGTCTCTATCGTCATTCTAAATGTTGCAGCCGCAGACAGCTGTGGCCTACTTCAGTGTCAACATGGGTGGGAGGAGATGATGGATTTCTAAGGGAGTCGTTCCTCATGAAGAAGACACTCTCCTCTTTTAATGTTTCGTCTTGTTCAGAAGGTAGGGGGAGGCAAAACGTAATTAGAACTGTTTGTTTTGAAACAAGCAGAAATGGGGAGGAATTGATTTGTTTGCCCGAGCACTGTTCAAGCACCATCTCATACAGAGAAACAGCTTAAGAAAGGGTGCAAAAGAAAGAGTGAGGAAAAGGAGAAGGTGAATGAGAGGGAAGGAGATCCTCTCTGGGTAAAAACGTCTCTCTCTCTCTGTGGTCATGTGCTTTATCTCCTTTTCAACAGTGACAAATCTCAACCCTGCTCCTATCTCACACGTCCCCTCCCCACATCTTCCCCATCGTACTGCGAGCCCAGTCAGTGTGTCTACACCGCAGTCTGCTGTTAATCAGGTGCATTCTGGATCGAGTCCTCCCCCATCTCTTTCTCTGGGGGTTTGAAACCAAAGTTAAGATGATTATTGCAGACACACTCCTGTGTTGTGTCTGTGTTGTAGGCACTCAGTGGATTTTAATGCTTGGAGAGATGACATGGCTTGTGTCTCTGGTCGACCGGCTTTGACCTGGTTTCCATCTCGCAGAGTTTTGAGTGCTGTTCAGCAGTGCTGAGCATGCTCCAGCATCAGCTCTGAGACCGAGAGGTGAAAGGTCAGCAGTGGTCAGCAGTGGCCGGCCATGCTCCATTATAATCTGGGATTAGCTCATTGTCAGGGTTATCTCCCCCCGGCCGGCCTGAGAGGAATCAGGAAACAGGGATTGTCCTGGGGTGAAGTGGCATTACTGCACAGTGCACAGAATCCAAATGAGCCTGTGTTCACCAGGAGAGGAGGAGAGATGCAGAGACCAAACACACAGAGAAGAATGGGCAGAAAGAGGCTCATCCATGTTTCACTGAGCCCAGGGTCGTGACCCCTGCCATCACTTTGAAACAGTCTTCCATTAGGTTCCACTCACTGGAAGACAATGTGTGACTATGAATTACTATGCCCTGTCTACCCATGAATCACATGCATTAACAGTATGTGTCTAGCCACATTTCTTGCAATTTCTGGCTTTCAGCTCCACAAAAAAATATTATAAATAAAAAAGTTGCCGGCCAAAATGACCGTTGAAAAAAAATAACATTGCAAAATAACGCTTTTTATTCATTGATGGATATACCAGTCGATGGAAATACATTTGACCATAATGCTTATCAGTCTACAGGGCAATTTGCATAATTTGTGGATTTAAAGGGTCCCGTGTGTATTTTCGTTAGCCATCATGTATCTTATTTATCCAACACAACTATCACACGCGCACAGTGGTAAAAACAAAAGTATCCAATTGTCATAATTGAGTAAAAGTAAAAGATACCTTAATAGAAAATGACTCAAGTAAAAGTGAAAGTCACCCAGTAAAATACTACTTGAGTAAAAGTCTAAAAGTATTTGGTTTTAAATATACTTAAGTATCAAAAGTAAAATAATAAATGATTTAAAAATTGCTTATATTAAGCAAATTAGATGGCACAAATGTTGTTTTTTACGAATAGCCAGGGGCACACTCCAACCCTCTGACATCATTTACAAATGAAAGATTTGTGTTCAGTGAGTCCGGCAGATCAGAGGCAGTAAGGATGACCAGGGATGTTCTCTTGATAAGTGGTGAATTTGACCATTTGCTGCTAAGCATTCAAAATGTAAAGAGTACTTTTGCGTGTCAGGGAAAATGTATGAGGAAAAAAATACTTTAGACTAAAAGTAAAAGTTATCAAAAATATAAATAGTAAAGTAAAGTACAGATACCCCCCCAAAACTACTTAAGTAGTACTTTCAAGTATTTTTACACCACTGCTTTCCTTTTGATTCAGTTGCGCTTTTCTTTCTGCAAGGTCATTTTTTTATGGTGTATAGAGGTAAAGCAATTGCTCTATTTTCCATAAATAAAACTGTCAATTGTTCTCTTTTGGCATTTTTTACATCAAGCAGAGGATATGGACATATATTTTGGACAACTTTTACTTTTAATCCACTGCATTCCTAAAGAAAATATGTGCTTTTTTACTTCCATACATTTTCCCTGACGCCAAAAAGTACTTGTTGCATTTGTAATGTTCAGGCAGAACAGAATTATGGCCCAATCATGCACCTATCATGATAACACATTGTCAGATCAGATGCAGCATGGATGACAAACTCACTCAACTCAAATACTCAGTTTTAAAAGATGTCTGAGTGTTGCACCGTCTGTCCGTAATCGTGGCATCTGGTTAGCTTAATATAAGGAATTTGATGTACAGCATTTACTTAAAATGTTACTCAAGTATGACAATTGAGTCATTTTTCCACCACTGTACTTAAGTACATTTGAAACCAGAGACTTTTAGACTTTTACTCAATCAGTATTTTACTTGGTGACTTACAGTATGTCACGCCCTGATCTGTTTCACCTGTCCTTGTGCTTGTCTCCACCCCCTCCAGGTGTCGCCCATCTTCACTTATCCCCTGGGTATTTATACCTGTGGTTTCTGTCTGTCTTTGCCAGTTTGTCTAGTTTGTTCAAGTCAACCAGTGTTTTGTCACAGCTCCTGCTTTTCTCGTCCTCCTGGGTTTGTCCCTTGCCTGACCCTGGGCCTGCCTGCCGTCCTGTACCTTGGCCCCACTACTCTGGATTATCGACCCCTGCCTGCTTTGACCTGTCATTTGCCTGCCCCTGTTGCAATAAATTACTTCAACACAGTCGGCCCTTGGGTCTTACCTGAAAACTGATACAGTATGCTGTCCCTTGAGTCATTTTCTATTAAGGTATCTTTACTTTTACTCAATAATGACAATTTAGTACTTTTTCCACCACTGAAGGAAAGTAAGAAGAGACAGGGGTTTCAACTGAGTAAGAGAATGAGGGTCATGGGGAGACAACATGCAGAGCTTTGGAAGATAACTGGACATATCTCTCTCTCTAACATTTAAGCTGTATCCTCAAGTCTGCAGTTGATTTACAAACCAGCGGAAAGAGGATGGTGCCCTAACATGACCCCATATGATGACCCCTAAATGTACAGTTGAAGTCGGAAGATTACATAGGTCTTAGCCAAATACATTTAAACTCAGTTTTTCACAATTCCTGACATTTAATCCTAGTAAAAATTCCCTGTTTTAGGTCAGTTAGGATCACCACTTTATTTTAAGAATGTGAAATGTCAGAATAATAGTAGAGAGAATGATTTATTTAAGCTTTTATTTCTTTCATCACATTCCCAGTGGGTCAGAAGTTTACATACACTCAATTAGTATTTGGTAGCATTGCCTTCAAATTGTTTAATTTGGGTCAAACGTTTCGGGTAGCCTTCCACAAGCTTCCCACAATAAGTTGGGTGAATTTTGGCCCATTCCTCCTGACAGAGCTGGTGTAACTGAGTCAGGTTTGTAGGCCTCCTTGCTCGCACACACTTTTTCACTTCTGCCCACACATTTTCTATGGGATTGAGGTCAGGGTTTTGTGATTGCCACTCCACTACCTTGACTTTGTTGTCCTTAAGCCATTTTGCCACAACTTTGGAAGTGTGCTTGGGGTCATTGTCCATTCGGAAGACCCATTTGCGACCAATCTTTAACTTTCTGACTGATGTCTTGAGATGTTGCTTCAATATATCCACGTAATTTTCCTCCTCATAATGCCATCTATTTTGTGAAGTGCACCAGTCACTCCTGCAGCAAAGCACCCCCACAACATGACGCTGCCACCCCTGTGCTTCATGATTGGGATGGTGTTCCCTGGCTTGCAAGCCTCCCCCTTTTTCCAACCTAACATAACAACAATGGTCATTATGGCCAAACAGTTCTATTTTTTTTTCATCAGACCAGAGGACATTTCTCCAAAAAGTATGATCTTTGTCCCCATGTCTAGTTGCAAACCGTAGTCTTGCTTTTTCTATGGCGGTTTTGGAGCAGTGGCTTCTTCCTTGCTGAGCGGCCTATCAGGTTATGTCGATATTGGACTCGTTTTACTGTGGATATAGATACTTTTGTACCAGCATCTTCACAAGGTCCTTTGGTGTTGTTCTGGGATTGATTTGCACTTTTCACACCAAAGTATGCGTCTCCTTCCTGAGTGGTAGGACAGCTGTGTGGTCCCATGGTGTTTATACTTGAGTACTATTGTTTGTACAGATGAACGTGGTACCTTCAGGCATTTGGAAATTGCTCCCAAGGATGAACCAGACTTGTGGAGGTCTACAATTTTATTTCTGAGGTCTTTGCTGATTTCTTTTGACTTTCCCATGATGTCAAGAAAAGAGGCACTGAGTTTGAAGGTAGACTTTAAAATTAGCCTATCAGAAGCTTCTAAAGCCATTAAATAATTTTCTGGAATTTTCCAAGGTGTTTAAAGGCACAGTCAATTTAGTGTATTAAACTGGAATTGTGATAGTGAATTATAAGTGAAATAATCTGTTTGTAAAGAATTGTTGGAAAAATTACTTGTGTCATGCACAAAGTAGATGTCCTAACCGACTTGCCAAAATTATAGTTTGTTAACAAGCAATTTGCGGAGTGGTAGAAAAACGAGTTTTAATGACTCCAACCTAAGTGTATGTAAACTTCCGACCTATTTGTACACCAGTGTGGGGTCACAGTGTTGGACAGCATTATTGTTTCTCCTCATCCTGTGGAGGACAGGAAGAGCAGACAGAATGTGACAGAGGCCATTGTGACGGGGCTCTTCCTCCCACCAGCCACTAGCCGCCTGCTGCTGCTTCACTTTGGGCCTGGCCTCCACAGCACAGCGCCACCTCAGCGTTTATCTTCCTGACCTGTGGGAGGGATGTAGTGTGAGGGGAATGGCATTGTGTGGCCCTTTGTGTGAGTGTGTTCTGTTTTTAGGGATGGAGGAATGAAGGAGGATACACTAATTGCTTTATCAGCATCCCCTTCCCAAGTGTCCAACAGTTGCAGCCTGCGCCCCTTACATGGAGTTTGGTTAGGGGAGATAGGGTTAGTTATGGGGGTTGGGCCAGCGGGTGGCCCAGTCAGCCCCTCCTATAGCAACGGGCCCGGCTCAGTCCCCAGGCAGGTGCCCTGTTTCCCATGCCGGAAGGACAGGAAATGGGATTAGGAGTCAAAGCGGGTGTTTTCTCACGCTTATGTCAGCAGGGTCATGCATTTTGCCTCATCATTTTATTTTTCTTTTGAGAGGGCACTCATCTGAAATAAGGGTGATTAGCCCATCACCAACAGCATGGTGTTTTTGGTCTGCTGCCGCCTCTCCAAGCAGTGTGCTGAAGTACCCTACATCCCCAACACTTGCTCCCATGGGAACGAGAGACCACAGGGTTAACCCCTCCAACACTATCAGACAGCCAGCCCCAACCAGCCTCAGCCAGACACAGGGGAGCAGAAGTCCCTGAGCTCAAGCCATGGTGGTTTGTGACTGTGACAGTCCTTTAAACCTGCATGGCAGTTTTAAAAGGCCTTTCTAGCCTTGGCTGTCTGATCCGCTTCGGGAACCAGAAAGAGGTAATAGTCTCCCTTAAGACACTATAGCATTCTATCTGGTGAGAAAAATCCTGTCTTTCTATTTGTCATGTTTGTGTCAATGCTCTTGTCCCTTCACATTATTGGACAGTGGTTTACTTCTGTACAATACTCAATGTCCATTAAACATAACAATAATTCATAACATAAATAATGACAGAATTGCTAAAACAATCTCAATGATTCTACTTCACTGTATAGATTGTATGGAATAATGACCACAAGTTGGTAGGCCTACTTAAAAATGTACACACAACTGTCACAAATGGTTCAGATGGCTTCCTGCAGTCCCCAGAGCTTTATCAGACTTAACTCTGCTCTACTCTACACCTGCTCTACTCCCAGTCCATGTGAGGTGGAGGTGTAAAGAAGATACAGGATAAGGGGAATGGGAGCCAGGGTCAGCGAGTTGGAGTTTGCCAAGCCGATTTGGTCCTCCCAGTTTGTCACTGGTAATCTCTCTGCAGCTAACAGGACGAGACAGGGGGTGGGAAGTACTTTAAGCTGATGAGGACAAGCTTTCTCTGATTTCAACTCTCCCTCTCTGACACACACATACACACACACACACACACACACTCGTTCAGACCAAAATAATCCCCAACATTCCTCATGTTTCTTAACAGCTTAAAGGGCAAAATTGAGAGGGCAATGGTTAAAGCTAGAATCCTTAGTTGCTACATCCATTTTTATATACTCATTGATTCTTGAAGAACAAAACTTATAAATGCCTCATGAGCTTAGTTTAACTGTTGTACTACTTAATTAAGAACCCCAAAAAGCTGATTTAAATTGCAACCAACATTGCCCAGCGAATAAATTAGTCCTACTTTGAGCAGACTAAGGGGCGATTAATCAATTTGACAATCAGTCCATACAACTGAAATACAGTATTTCCTCGTTTTAACCAGGCAAATCTACTGTGTGGGAATTGACACGTATGAATGGAAAACTAATGTTGGTGTAGCCTACTGTTATTATTTTATTTGTTTCTAATTTATGTAATCCATTAAATACTTGAAAATAAAATGATCTGAATGATCATTTCTTATCAAGATCAGGGTTAGTAGTGAATCTAGACCAGCTGTCGGGTATCATCATCACTTGACACGGTGACAACAAGAGATCAACTGGTCGGCTGGTTAATTCTTGTAGGTTTTTCCATTTGCAATCAAGCTAGCAGCGGTTTTTTTTTTAAATCCAGTGTGTTAAGTTCTGCCTATTTGCTGAAATCAAGACATGATTTATATATCATGGATGGTCAATCCTCGCATCCATGGCTCTGTCTATGAATCTGAGTGTGGTTACATTTCTCCATGCTCACCCCTCAGCTTTTTCCCAAAACAGAGGCAAGGTGCCGCTTTGTTATTGTTTCCATCAATGATTCTAGCTTTTAGAATTGAACGAATGAGATAATCAAAGACCAAGGTCAGAGAAAGAGAGTAAAGCAAGAAGCGTGTGAACGAGGCAACGTTCGTATCAGGCCGGTTCCTGAGGTGTTTAGTTTGGCTGTGCTTAGGACCTCAGCTTGCTACGAAGCCAAAGTATCCCTCATTCCAGTCCCTCAAACACCACAGCGTGACCTCCCCACACCCCCACACGCCGTACACCCGTCATCTCACCGAGACCCCGCGCCTCTGACAATATGCTTTCTGAATTAAGAAACACCCCATCTCCACCCCAGAGTGAGAGAGAGATGGGGGCCTATGTGAAAACGTCTTCATTCTGCCTGTCCGTGAGCCGAGCCAATTACAGCCAAGTCAAAGTCCTTTGTTGAAGGGGAAACACAGGGATATTATTCTAAATAAAGTCATGTGTGAGCTGCTAGCATGACAGGCCAACAGATCCTCAACTGGAGCACCCAGTTTAATTTCCTCACTTTCACTAAATGAAAAGTGAATTACGTCGGAATGCATTTACAAACTGCAGGTGCAAGCCGTTTTAGCCGTGATATGCAATCGCTTTTTGGTGTGTACCTCTGCATGTTTTCATGCCAAACTGTACAATTTCATGACTCAGATGACTAAACACAACATATTTTGGGACTAGGATTTACTCATACTGACCATATACAGTATATGACCACATGTAGCTGTATATTAACCAGCTAATCCATCAGGCCTATGGCATATTAAACAAGTACTGTAGCCTAAAGCTGAATTGCATTTGTAGGGAGCAGAGATGACAGCAACACAAAATAATTCTTCCCTCTTGGTTCTGTTCTGTCCTGCTCATAGCACTAAATCCTAGTCTGCTTAACTGCATCCCCCACCTCTCTACTTCCCTCAGGTACTAGACCGACTTCGCACAGACGTCAATTCAACCTCTATTCCACGTTGGCTCAACGTAATTTCATTGAAATGATGTGTAAACAACGTTGATTCAACTCATGTGTGCCCAGTGGGGAGAATCTGAAGAGACAAAACAAACCTTAATTTCCACTCATTACTTGATTGGCCTAAAGCTCTGAGAGGCTAATATTGTCTTTCTGGGTGACCTTAATAGACGAAAACCCAACTGTCAATCATTGATTGCAGAGAGTTTTTACACTTTCACTTAAGGGGTCCCCTTTCAACATTGATCAATCAGCCAACAGGAGACTGGGTCATGGCAGAAGAGGGGGAATTAGTTGACATTCAGAGAGAGAAAGGGGGGGTAATGCAACTGGTGCAAGTATGGAGTTGTTTGTGATCAGAATGGCAGGCATGTGACCAAAGCATACCAAACCCCACAACAGTTCCTACATCCGACCTGCCTACACTTGATCCCCAGGTATGAAAGAGGAGTCACCCTCTCTACTAAGCTAGTGCCAATACAGAGACATAGCATGCCAGGCTAGTTTATGACCATAATGTCATTGGACATGCACGACATATACAAACAAAAGGCTACTGTCCTTTCAAACAATGACATCACCAGGAAGACTGGATCCTCCTTTTCACTACTTGGGAGCATCAACATTTTGCTCAACACTCTTAATCACGCATAATGTTATGAAATATCCCCTTTTAGGGAACATAATGATGAGATATGACTGAGGTCAGAAAAAGAGTGAACATCAGGTGAATCGCTCTTTTAGAGAGATAACATAACCGTACAGCTCTCTCTACACTACACAGCCCTCACTGCCCGGGTTATGAAAACGTAATCGCTGCCACAGAGCAGGAGAGAAAAGCCTGTTGATGTTAGAAAAAACAAGTCCTCCGTACACATAAACAAACACATTTCTACATTGGCATCACAGACTTCACTGAATCCGTATCAGTAATAGTCCTTGCCTCAGGCCTGTGAAAACAACCACTGAAAGAACAGCGCTCTTCATCTGTAGCGGGTTTCAATGTTCCTGTATGAGCAGGGCCTTTAATCCCACTACTGTAGGCCTACATCCCAGTAAAGCACTACCTGAGCCCTCGGTCTGTGTACGGTGCATGGTCTGAGGTAGAAGCAACAAGTCCTACACCATCAGCGCATCCCACAGTAAAGCCGGGACCATAACTGGAAATAAACAAAAAGCACGTTGGGTTATTAAACTCATTCACAGTCCTAGAAAGTGTCCTGTTAAAACATGGAAAACTTTATTCCTGGAGAGTATATTTGAAATAGAATTAGGGAAGGGGGAAAAAATCGATACAGTGTAGTATAGAAATATATATTTTTGCCTATTTTATGTCAATACTGTGACGCCAAGAAACGCTAGCTAGCACTATTTGGCTGAAGCTGCAGTAAAACTCATTTCTCAACCTAAACGTCAGAAAGTATTCACACCCCTTGACCTTTTCCACATTTTGTTGTGTTACAGCCTTAATAAAATGGATTAAACTGAGATTTTGTGTCACAGGCCCACACATAGTACCCCATAATGTCAAATTGGAATTATGTTTTTAGAAAGGTTGTGTGTGCAATAATAGTGTTTTTTGAATGACTACCTCATCTCTCTACCTCACACATACAATGTCCCTCAGTCGAGCATTGAATTTCAAACACAGATTCAACCACAAAGACCAGGGAGGTTTTCCAATGCCTCACAAAGAAGGGCACTGATAGATGGGTAAAAAAAAGCTGACTTTGAGCATGGTGAAGTTATTAATTACACTTTAGATGGTGTATCAATACACCCAGTCATTACAGTTACAGAGTTTAATGGCTGTGGTAGGAGAAAACTGAGGATGGATCAACAACATTGTAGTTACTAAAAAATACTAACCTAAATGACAGAGTGAAATGAAGAATAAAAATGTCCAGAATAAAAATATTCCAAAACTTGCATCCTGTTTGCAATAATGCACTACAGTAAAACAGCAAAACATGTGGCTAAGATATTAACTTTATGTTCTGAATAGAAAGTGTTATGTCGGGGGCAAATCCAACACAACACATCACTGAGTACCACTCTTCAAACTTTCACGCATGGTGGTGGCTGCATCATGTTATGGGTTTGCTTGCCATCAGCAAGGACTAGGGCGCTTTTGTGGGAGATAAAACATAAATGGAATAGAGCTAAGCACAGGCAAAATCCTAGAAGAAAAACGGGTTCAGTCTGCTTTCCAACAGACACTGGGAAACAAATTCACCTTTCAGCAGGACAATAACCTAAAACACAATGCCAAATATTCACTGGAGTTGATTACCAAGACAACATTGAATGTTCCCGAGTGGCCTAATTACAGTTTTGACGTAAATTGTCTTGAAAAAAATGGCTGTCTGGCAATGAGCAACAACCCACGTGACAGAACTTTAATATATTTTTTAGAATATTGTGCAAATATTGTACAATCCAGGTGTGCAAACATCTTAGTGACTTACCCAGAAGGAATCACAGCTGTAACCACTGACAAAAGGTGATTCTAACATGTATTGACTCAGTGGGTTAAAAACTTAGGTAATCAAGATATATTTGTGTTAAATGTTTCATAAATGTAATTTTAATTTTATTTTGTACATTATTTATAGATTTTCAGATATGAGAACAGAAAAATAGTACAACCCCAAACCCTCCCACCAACCCACCCACCCCTCCCTCCCTCCCTTCCAATCCACCCACTCACCCACCAGGGCATCATACCAAATATTACATTTTAATTTTATCATTAAATATGACCGAAACATAAATGGTAATAGAAACAAAAAACAATGGAAAAAGTTCAATACAAATTAAATTGTTATCATCTTATCAGCACAATATGTGTCAAATGTTTTACAAATTGGAGAATTCTTCTTCCACTTTGACATTAGAGAATATTGTGTAGATCATTTACAAAAAAATAACAAATAAATACATTTTAATCCCACCTTCTCCCACCTTAATCCCACCAACAATGTAGGAAAAGTAAAGGGGTGTGAATACTTTCTGAAGGCACTGTATAGAACTGAGACATATATAGAATCGCAACACATATCGTATCTGCACCTACGTATCATGATAATATTGTATCATGAGGTCCCTGTCAATTCCCAGTCTTATATAGAATCAGTAGTAAATCCCTGAGAGTTCCTATTGAACCACAATGCCCTAACTACAGGCTGGGAGTGGGTTGTAGGGGGACGCTGGGCTGCAGTGCCTGTTAAGCCGGACCATAAGCATCCTGCTCTGTACATTGGCAGAGAGCAAAACCATAGACTCCCCATAATGACTCATTGATCGAAGCTTCTCAATCCCTGACGGGCTTATCTGAGCGAGTGGTCCAAGGTCGGGATCTCTCACAAGCCACCCCCAATCTCCACCGCCGCTAAGTGCACTTAAAGATCAGCGGAGGCGCTGCGGCTGCTTTTTGTAGCAGAGCACTCAGTCTGTGTGTAGAAGAAAAGCTCCATCCATCTCTCTGGATGGAATGTGCGTGCCCCCTGATTAGAGGGCTTCCCCTCTCCCTCTATCTCCTCCAATCTTTTTGTCTTCCAGTGGAAGAGTGGTAACATGCATCACTCGGACTTCCTGTTATCATCTCAAACACTAAACTAGCATCTCACACGATGTGACATCCATAGCGCTTCCCAGTGTACAATAGCCTCGTATTGACCCCAAACATTTGAAACTCACAATGGGACTCCCTCTGCACACCCATGACAGGCTTACTCATTTACATTCAGTTATAACTTTTGGGATGGCATGACAACAGAAAGCAGCAGGGAGTGGTATGGGAGGAGGAGGCTATGAGTCAAGCTGTGAGTAAAGGAAACACGGTAGAAAAAGAAAGAGCAGAAACTGTATGACAAATACAATAAACTTCCCTCTGAACAGTTTGGATTCGTTGAGCCTACTCTGCACAGATTTCAAAAACAATCCTTTATTAACATGTAAACATGATGATATATATATATATATATAATTTATCTATACATATGAGTGTACACAACATTAGGAGTAGCTTTCTAATATTGAGATGCACCTCCCTTTGCCCTTGAAACAGCCTCAATTCATCTGTGCATGGACTCTACAAGGTGTCGAAAACATTCCCCAGGGATGCTGGCCCATGTTGACTCCAATGCTTCCCACAGTTGTGTCAAGTTGGCTGTATGTCTTTTGGGTGGTGGACCATTCTTGATACAGACAGGAAACTGTTGAGTGTGAAAAACCCTGCATCGTTACAGTTCTTGACACACGAAAACCGGTGTGCCTGTCACCTACTACCATACCCCGTTCAAAGGCACTTGCCCATTCACCCTCAATGGCACAATCCATGTCTCAATTGTCTCAAGGCTTAAAAATCCTTCTTTAACCTGTCTCTTCCCCTTCATCTACACTGATTGAAGTGGATTTAACAAGTGACATCAATAAGGGATCATAGCTTTTATCTGGATTCACCTGGTCAGTCTATGTCATGGAAAGAGCAGGTGTTCCTAATATTTTGTACAATCAGTGTGTATATATATATATATATATATATATATACACATAAATACAGTGGAGCAAAAAGGTATTTAGTCAGCCACCAATTGTGCAAGTTCTCCCACTTAAAGATGAGAGAGGCCTGTAATTCATCATAGGTACACTTCAACTATGACAGACAAAATTAGAAGAAAAAAAATCCAGAAAATCACATTGTAGGTTTTTTAATGAATTTATTTGCAAATTATGGTGGAAAATAAGTATTTGGTCAATAACAAAAGTTTACCTCAATACTTTGTTATATACCCTTTGTTTGCAATGACAGAGGTCAAACGTTTTCTGTAAGTCTTCACAAGGTTTTCACACACTGTTGCTGGTATTTTGGCCCATTCCTCCATGCAGATCTCCTCTCCTCAGAAAATCACATTGTAGGATTTTTAATGAATTTATTTGCAAATTATGGTGGAAAATAAGTATTTGGTCACCTACAAACTGGCAAGATTTCTGGCTCTCACAGACCTGTAACTTCTTCTTTAAGAGGCTCCTCTGTCCTCCACTCATTACCTGTATTAATGGCACCTGTTTGAACTTGTTATCAGTATAAAAGACACCTGTCCACAACCTCAAACAGTCACACTCCAAACTCCACTATGGCCAAGACCAAAGAGCTGTCAAAGGACACCAGAAACAAAATTGTAGACCTGCACCAGGCTGGGAAGACTGAATCTGCAATAGGTAAGCAGCTTGGTTTGAATAAATCAACTGTGGGAGCAATTATTAGGAAATGGAAGACATACACGACCACTGATAATCTCCCTCGATCTGGGGCTCCACGCAAGATCTCACCCTGTGGGGTCAAAATGATCACAAGAACGGTGAGCAAAAATCCCAGAACCACACGTGGGGACCTAGTGAATGACCTGCAGAGAGCTGGGGCCAAAGTAACAAAGCCTACCATCAGTAACACACTACACCGCCAGGGACTCAAATCCTGCAGTGCCAGACGTGTCCCCCTGCTTAAGCCAGTACATGTCCAGGCCCGTCTGAAGTTTGCTAGAGAGCATTTGAACACCAAAGAACACCATACCTACTGTGAAGCATGGGGGTGTAAACATCATGCTTTGGGGCTGTTTTTCGTTAAAGGGACCAGGACGACTGATCCGTGTAAAGGAAAGAATGAATGGGGCCATGTATTGTGAGATTTTGAGTGAAAACCTCCTTCCATCAGCAAGGGCATTGAATATGAAACGTGGCTGGGTCTTTCAGCATGACACTGATCCCAAACACACCGCCCAGGCAACGAAGGAGTGGCTTCGTAAGAAGCATGTCAAGGTCCCGGAGTGGCCTAGCCAGTCTCCAAATCTCAACCCCATAGAAAATCTGAAGAGTTGAAAGTCCGTGTTGCCCAGCAACAGCCCCAAAACATCACTGCTCTAGAGGAGATCTGCATGGAGGAATGGGCCAAAATACCAGCAACAGTGTGTGAAAACCTTGTGAAGACTTACAGAAAACGTTTGACCTCTGTAATTGCAAACAAAGGGTATATAACAAAGTATTGAGGTAAACTTTTGTTATTGACCAAATACTTATTTTCCACCATAATTTGCAAATAAATTCATGAAAAAACCTACAATGTGATTTTCTGGATATTTTTTCTTTTCATTGTGTCTGTCATAGTTGAAGTGTACCTATGATGAAAATTACAGGCCTCTCTCATCTTTTTTAGTGGGAGAACTTGCACAATTGGTGGCTGACTAAATACTTTTTTGCCCCACTGTATATGTATATTATATTCTCATATAATAATAGTATATGGATGATATTACACTAAGAGCACTCTTTAAAACAAATAAAATATGGATTTTGTATTGTTCTGAATCAAGTCCATCACTCAAGGTCTAAGCGTTACGTTCTAACACACAGTAGGCCTGTCAAATACCAGCTAGCCTATTTTATTTACTTATTTATTTAACCTTTATTTAACTAGGCAAGTCATTTAAGAACAAATTCTTATTTACAATGACGTCCTACACCGGCTAAACCCGGACGACTCTGGGCCAATTGTGCGCCGCCCTATGGGACTCCAATCACGGCCGGTTGTGATACAGCCTGGGTGTGATGTAACCAGGGTGTCTGTAGTGACACCTCTAGCTCTGAGATTCAGTGCCTTAGACCGCTGCGCCACTCGGGAGTCCGAGTTGCGTTGCAGCCCTATTGGTCATTCACATCAGGCACTCTAAATCCATGGGTCCACTCTTAGAGACGAGAATAAAGCACTTCTAAGCTCTCTGCAGCCCTCTAGCATCCAGGGGCCTTGACATTAATCTCATTTGAGCCCTACGGGGGTCAGGTCAGGGCCAGATGCATGAGAATATCTAGAGAGAGCCAGAGACGACCCAACCAGTAACCTCCATTCACCAAAGCTAAGGTCTCTCGCTGTTTTCATACCCTTATGTCTGGGGTCAGTGGGATGTTAGCTACACTTGCATTCGGAAAGTGTTCAGACCCCTTTACTTTTTATCATATTTTGTTACGTTACAGCCTTATTCTAAAATTGTTTTTTCCCCCTCATTAATCTACACACAATACCCCATATGTGACTCGTTTCAGGAAACTAGGCACATGTCGCCTGTCACTACTTCACAGGAGAGCCATTTGAACAAACTGTTTTTTAATCAAAATGCGTTTTTGGCATAAATGCCTTCTAGAACATTCATGTGCATTAATAACATATTTATATGCCATCTGTAAATACAAATAAAATTATTAAATTACAATCCTAGTTGGTTTAGCCACAGAAAAAGAGGAAACCTTCCCGCTAGCCATGATTGGCTGAGATAATGAGTGGGCTGAACATGAGTTCGAATTGGTCTGCCATATAGCACACTTCTATTTGTTTTGAGCTGGTCAGCATGTGAAGTTAATCCTGTCGAATGCGTCTTTTTTAATGTATTGCATAGTAGAACCGCATAAGTGTTGCTCTCCACTTTCTGAAGGACTGAGTTTTGAAATCAGTGGAATTAGAGTATGATAGCTAAGGAGATGGAGAAAACACCTGTCTCTGGATTTTACACGTTTCTAATTTTGACAGAAAGTATTTTTCATTTAAAGTTAAAGTGTACTGTTAGCTTGCGAACTAACGTTAGCTGGCTGGCTGGCTCACTAGCTAACATTACATGTATGATCTTATTATTCGTATCTCAGAGCCATTTGCTTTGCTAGTTATAGCCTAATGTTAGCTAGCTAACATTGAACCTGGTTGGTTAGCTACCTGCAGATTCATGAACTGTAGTAACGTCAAGAGTTAGGATTATGGTTTATTGCTTACCTAGCTCGCTACTGTAGCTACATGTCTTAACAACAGACTCCACTTTGCAAGTAATCATTTCAATAGAATGCCACTGCGACAACTGTTGATAGACGCAGCTGGTAAATTCACTCTGGTTATTTACTCCAATTTCAGAGCACTCTCATCTTGAGTGTGCCAGAGCGCAGAATAACTGATGAATTTACAAATGCTCAACACCTGTTGAATATGGCCAGTGTCAGTAAACATTGCCAAAAAAGAGTGAATTGTTGCCAGCATTACAGTTGCAGTCACCAACGCTCAGGATAACATAAAAACAGCCAAACCAGCTCTGCTAGGGTGCGTAAAATGGTCAGTGAGCTGTTCTATCATTTGTGTCTGGAAGTAGCTAGCAAACTAGCCAATGTTAGCCAGTTAGCTTGGGTGCTTGACTGTTGTTGTTAGGACAGAACGCTCGGATCAACCCTTAAAGAGATGGGTGGGGCTAAAGCTTTAAAGGGTAGGGACAATGCTGAATAGGTGTAGACAACGAAGGTGTAGACAAAGAAGCTCTCCTGTAGGTACCAAAACATTCAAAGGCCATTTTTTCAAAAGTGAGGTAACAAGTTAATCAACTTTCAAAGCAGAAATACTTTCCCGTTGTTCCTCAAATGCAATGTATGATATACCATTTTGTAGCTCTGTGTCTATGCTTTTATCCAATGTAAAAAAACACAATTTCAAATTGTGCTACATAAGACCCAATCAAGGAAGTCAGTGACATATGACATAGCAAAAACAGTTTTTTTGACATTTTTGCAAATGTATTAGAAATATAAAACTGAAATATCATATTTGCATACGTATTCAGACCCTTTACTCAGTACTTTGTTGAAGCACCTGAATACAGCCTTGAGTCTTCTTGGTTATGATGCTACAAGCTTGGCACACCTGTATTTGGGGAGTTTCTCCCATTCTTCTCTGCAGATCCTCTCAGCTATTTTCAGGTCTCTCCAGAGATGTTTGATTGGGTTCAAGTCCGGGCTCTGGCTGGGCAACTCAATGACATTCAGAGACTAGTCCCAAAGCCACTCCTGCATTATCTTGGTTGTGTGCTTAGGGTTGTTGTCCTGTTGGAAGGTGAACCTTCACCCCAGTCTGAGGGCCTGAGAGCTCTGGAGCAGGTTTTCATCAAGAATTTCTCTGTTCATCTTTCCCCCGATCCTGACTAGTCTCCCAGTCCCTGCTGCTGAAAAACATCCACACAGCATGATGCTGCTACCCCCATGCTTCACTGTAGGGATGGTGCCAGGTTTCCTTCAGACGTGATGCTTGGCATTCAGGCCAAAGAGTTCAATCTAGCTCATCAGACCAGAGAATCTTGTTTGTCATGGTCTGAGAGTCCTTTAGGGGCCTTTTGACAAACTCCAAGTGGGCTGTTATGTGCCTTTTACTGAGGAGTAGCTTGAGTCTGGCCACTCTACCATAAAGGCCTGATTGGTAGAGTGCTGCAGAGATGGTTGTTCTCCAGAGGAGAGTTTGGCCGAGCGGCCAGCTCTAGGAAGAGTTTTGGTAGTTCCAAGCTTCTTACATTTAAGAATGAAGGAAGCCACTAGGAGACCTTCAATGCTGCAGAAATATCTGTGGCTCGACACAATCCTGTCTTGGAGCTCTACGGACAATTCATTCTACCTCATTGCTTGATTTTTGCTCTGACATGCACTGTCAACTGTGGGACCTTATATAGACAGGTGTGTGCCTTTCCAAATATTGTCCAATCAATTACATTTACCACAGGTGGACTACAATCAAGTTGTAGAAACATGTCAAGAATGATCAATAGAAATAGGATTCACCTGAGCTCAATTTTGAGTCTCATAGCAAAGGGTCTAAATACTTCGCTTTGTCATTATGGGGTATTGTTGGTAGATTGATGAGGGGGAAAATGTATTTAATCAATTTTAGAATAAGGCTGTAATGTAACAAAATGTGGAAAAGGGGAAGGTGTCTGAATACTTTCCGAATGCACCGTAAATAAAAGACAGGTTGACAACTCAAAAAATAGTGAAACAAAGGCTCTTCCTCTCCCCCAGCGGTGCCTGTCCAGGTAGTCTCTCCCAGAGGAACTAAATCTTCAACTGCAGTCTAAACTGACAGCCTTAATGTTTAATTGGCATTCTACCCCATGACCTCGTAGCCCATCGCTGGAGGAGTTTTGGTAGTGAGTGAGGTCGGAAGTGTATATTCCAACTGCTTTTCTCAGGGAATTTCTAGATAGCAAGTAAGGCAATGATGTGGTTGGGAGGAGGCAACAGGACCAAGTACAAGCTCAATGAGAGGGTGCTCTCTAAATGTCATACAAATCACAGATGAGATACCTCACACCTGGTTGCAGACAGAGTGCCTTGTTGGTGTAGCCGTGTGGAAACGACACAGATGGATAAAGGGGAAATTGAAGTTATAAAGTAAAAAGGAGCAAGGCAGGGAGAGATGGAGAGAGAAGTAAAGGAACAAGTACAATGGAAGCCAGCGACTAACTTATTTTGGTCTGTCTATAATTGGGGTTATCACAGCGTTTCCTCTTCCTCCGAGGCAGCAGTGTTATGCTTTGATGCACCCAAACTGCTCTGTGGAGCTGAGATCTCCGTCTGGCCCTGGCCCTGTGTAAAAGCCCAGCATGCTCCAGTACTTCTCAGCACTCCTTTGTGGCCTCCATGTCTCAGCAATTAACCATCAACTGGGCATCAAACCATGGATGGAGAGCATCCCCTTGTTTGAGGGAAGAGATTAATGGATTCCCCATGCTGTGCCAAGTGGAACAAAACCCAATCCCAGTATGTAAGCAATTAATATGGCATGTTATTGTTGGCTCTATTCAAGCAAGGAAACACGGATACACTGAAAGGCACGTCTCTAATAGTTACATCATTCACAACGAGGGGGCCCCAGAGTCATTTTACGAGAGTGCTTACTATCCACTTAGTATGAGAATGACTTCATATTGAGTTATACAAAGTAATCAAAGTCATACTCTTCCAAAACATCTGAATGTATAGTGAAGGGGCTTTGTGGGAAGGATTTTGAACATCAAACAGATGATTTGATCCAGTGGGGGGGGGGGGGGGGGGAGTGGAATGAAAAGGGTGTTCCACAAATGTAATGTCTGTGTGGGGTGTAGAACCACGACCACCCAGCATGAGGACCTAACAATACACAAAGGAGGAGGAGGAGGCAGGGTTGAATGCTGGGAGGGTACCGGGTGTTCTGTACAGGGTCAGTAGTCTTCTATCTCTGGTGCCACTGCTCTTCTATTGAAGAGGAACAACGAAGCAGATGAACACAAAACCCTTTTTAAGTGTTTGCGATTACAACAGCGACCAAGTTGTTCTCTTGTTAGAGTCTTTCTCCTTTGGTTTAATTCTCTCTTGTTTGAATTGTGTTTCCTTTTGATGTACTTTCATTTTCAGTTTGTCTCTCAGTCTCAGCACTTCCCATGTGCGAAGGTCACAGCAAGAGACTGACCGGTAAAAGGGCTTATTACGATTATGGAAATGTGGGTCATGTTTAATTGTCATGCAAATGACCACTGTTGTCATAATTGTCATTTTAGTAGATTTTTTGTTGTTGTTGCTTGTAATGCATCATAATGCATCTTTGAAAATTAGCTACGACATCCCTAATGAATACAACACAGCTTTGGTGACACCTCTGTCTGTCACGACTTCCGCCGAAGTCGGCTTCTCTTCTTGTTCGGGCGGCGTTCGGCGTCAACGGTCTTCTAGGCATCGCCGCTCCATTTTTCATTATTCCATTTATTTTGTCTTGTTCCCTGCACACCTGGTTTACATTCCATAATCACACTGCATATATATATATTCCTCTGTTCCCCCCAAGTCTTTGTGTGGAATTGTTTTTGTTTTGTGTTTATTGTATCGCGCCAGTCTGGTTTTCTTCACCCTGGGCATTGCCTGTACCCTATTGGGGAAATTTGGGTGAAACTTATGGTTGTATTCTTGACGGTATTTTGCACTTGTCACTTTTGCCGGTTGGCTTGAGTTGTAGCTGTTTGCGCTCTTGGCAAATAAAGTCGCCTGATCACCTATCTCTGCTCTCCTGCACTTGAATCGAATGACCAGCAGCGAAAACCCTGACACTGTCTTAAAAACGAATGGTATTGACCGCTTGTAACTTTTGGAAGTGAAACTTCTCCCGACTATGCCATTCATTCTGCTCGTAAAATAATTACCCATTTTACCCACTTCATATAAAAATGAAAACCTGCTATTGGGTAAACTCGATTTACCTTAATATAAAGTTGATTCTTTACTGCTCCTAAAATGAATGTATTAAGATGATTATGACGATAATTTTATTTTGTTCATGGATTGTTGTCCATAATTGTTGGTTACACGATTATACAATAATTTTGCCAGCCCTGCTGACAGGGTGGTACCACCTGCAACGAAGATTTTGCTTGGCATTTTTTTATCTCTTACCACGACTGCCAACCAAGCTCCACTCCTTCCATCTGCATCAGGTCAATGCAGATGATATCAGAGGAGCTCCAGAAAGAACCACATGTATATCATGATAAAGGAGGTGCCTCTCACTTACTGGAATCTTAGTAATATTGTTCATCTGATTTGGACTGGACCACAGATATGATTCTTGGCCCACTGTTTGTTTCTGCTCGCCAGCTTTTCTTCTCTACAGCAGCTACACTAGAGACGTTGCACAGCTGTGAACAAGATCGAGATGTAGCCTTCTGCGATGGCCCTGGCCTCTATCGCACCGTCGTGATGTTTCTGAAAAACAGTTTTAATTGCCACGGCAATTACGCAAGACAAGTCAAAACGGAGCTTTTGTGTAAGGTAGAAGGTAATCTGCTTCCCCAGGCAAGTTTCTCTTCCACAGAACGCTCGGAGAGAATGCAGAATATCCGTTGAAGATCTTTGGCTTGAATCAAAGCCAGAGAAAGTGCACTGAAGGGGAAATATTTGGGCTGTTGGATAATGTGAAAGTGCAGTACATCAACAGCTAACATGTCCTAAATCAATTTTGTCGGATGCTTTATGCATCAACCCCACACTGTCTCAGCTGTGATATGATGTGGGAGAGCTGTTGGGTGTAGAGAAAGAAACATTGAATTGTTGCAATGTTCTTTTGTCATTCCTAGCTGTAGTTAAAACACATTTCCATGTGTGGGGACTTCAACAGCATTCAAAAAATGTTGAGACATATGCAAACCTATCTGTTTTTATCCAGCGGGCAGATCGGGTTTACTGTGAAGCTGAGAAGAATGGAGAGAGAACAACTTGGATTATCCATGCACTCCAAACCAGAATGTGTTGACATTGATACATTACCTTCGAAAACTACTTTTCACAGATGATGTACACCCCCATCGACCTCCAGACCGTTTCTATTTCCTCACAAGCTTCTGAAGAATGAAGTGAGAACCTAAGTTACTCTGAAACTGAGTACCTTACACCTACAATCACAAGATTCAGATCTGCTCTCCTGTATATTCCCATTACTCATACCACAAGCACTGCATAGTTGTACACAGAGAGGCATTTTGACAAGACAAGCATCTTCATATACTGATTAGAGGAAAAACTGTGTTGTTTAGCTAATTAAATTTGATCGTGGTGCAGCTGCTGTAGTAACTTGTGCCAGCCTCCTAGAGCACAGACAAAAACAATCTAGTAATGCCCATAGGCCTTCTGTATATCACACTGATGCAGATCAACATGATGTTAATCAAATGTGGAAATATCTGGCATGAAAATATCTTGCTGGCAACCGTTTTTGTGTTTGATACAGGAAAGTAGGAGATGAAACTCCATGACAGGAAATATGGCAGGCAGTTGCGTACCGTATTTCGTCTTTCACTGATGGACGTGAATCTCCTCTCCTCTCCATCTCAAATGGCAGCCATTGGCAGGTAACTTAAGAATGTTACTGAGAAGGAGAATTGGGGTTCTTTTGAACAGAGGACAATGACAGCTTAGCTGAGAAAGAAGCCTGACTGTGAAAAAAAAACTAAACAAGTGATCCAAAACCAACTCTCAGTTTCACTATTGACCTAGAAACACTTAGCTAAGGGGTTGACAAAATAACTCAAAAACTCACAACTCAAAAGCAAATTGCAAAACATCTCCTGGACCTTCATTTGAAAGGAGGCCATGAACGCCTCAGAGAGCAATATGATGATCTTGTATTGATTTACTCTCTCTGTCCTACGGTAATCCAATTAACAGGTCCCTCGTAGCTGTTAAAATTGAATTACGGTGTGTTAAAAAAGCTCCCATTGGTAATGCATCGATGACACTAAAACCACTAAACTGAAGCCTCAGCTTAACCACCACAAGACACTTTCTCTTTCCAAATCAAACCACAGAAATCATTACAAGTGGAACCATAATAAAGTCACTTCTGAGTTGTTTGGGAGATTTCGCAGTCTTGCCAGATTCTCTTTTCAGGAAGGCCCGTTATTTATTCCAGCTACTAGACAAAACCAGAGCTGTGCTGCATGGGCCTTCCTGGCAATGCCAGCTGACGTGTGACATGGAGAGGAGTGGCTGTTATAGGGACTGGCATGGGGTTGGAGCAGTAGAACAGTAGAACAGGTCTGGTCAGTACAGAACCACACCCTCTCTCGTGTTCACCATGGCAACATCATCCTTGTATAGTGCTGATTAGTAAAGAGAGCAGGATCCAAGATGAGTAAAGAGAGAGAGAGTCAACCTGGTATAGTGCTGATTAGTAAAGAGAGCAGGATCCAAGATGAGTAAAGAGAGAAGAGAGAGTCAACCTGGTATAGTGCTGATTAGTAAAGAGAGCAGGAGCCAAGATGAGTAAAAAGAGAAGAGAGAGTCAACCCTGTATAGTGCTGATTAGTAAAGAGAGCAGAAGCTAAGATGAGTAAAGAGAGAGAGAGTCAACCCAAACTAGCCCAACAAGGTCACTACTTCTCCCTGGAGCGGACATAAACCCTAGCTCTATTAAACCCTCTTCTATTTATTTCCACCAAAAACCTTTTTGTAAAGGCTTTTGGGTATAAATGTTAGAGACTGGAAAAATCTGTAAATTAAATCATCTAAACTGCATAGGTTTCCATACACCAGCATGGCCAGCAATGAGAAAAACTCATGAACACACACACACACACACACACACACACACACACACACACACACACACACACACACACACACACACCAAGCGTCATCTTGTGCTTGAAGCCATGTCAGGACGGATGTTGAAGAGTTAATTCCACAGTGCATTCTATCCTCCAGTGTGTCATTAAAACCACTGCATCTCATCCGCTCGGCATCGTTTATCTGCGCTCCGCTAATTAGTTACGATCAATTACATTTACTCAATGCTGCTTTCATGTCTAACACAACAGGAAGAGGTGCTTATGTGCCGCTGCTCTTTTGGCCCACCGCTTAAATATTCCCCCGGGTTGGTTGGTTTGTTTCAATAGCTCAGCTCAGCCTGATTTCTGCTGAGAAGGCAGGTCCCATTAAATAGACATAGCTCGCTCAGGGGTCCTGGGGTGGACAGAGGTGCATTCAGAGTGAGACCCTCCCTGGCTGGCACCCTCCTCTGCATGGTCACACACCCTCCTCCCCCGTAGCGGAAAATGAAGAGGTGCATTTACTTAATAACATAGATTAAAATAGCCAACTGTCATCATCACAGCCGTGCTATGTCATTTACCCTAAGCTGACAGAGTTATGCGCTGTATCTTTTCTTAGTAAAAAAGCAACGTTACAAAGGGGCTGATGATATCTGTCATCCAACAGTGAAAAAGCGTGAGGTTGATTAGTTCATACGGGCACGAAAGGAAGCAGAAATAAAACCTCAATGGTGACAAACACATGGACCCCTGCCTGACTGCTCACTAGTAGCTCTCAACTCCAGGGAAGTGCCCGCATGCTGCCACGGCCCACAGTGTACAGTTACAGACAGGGCTGCAGCCAAATCCCAGCGCTCTGCCCCCAAACAGCTCACTCACTCCATCCCTATCCTCCTCCGCTAGTCTACAATGTTTGTCTCTCCGTCTCTCACCCCGTTCTTTTGCTCTTTCTCTCTATTCATGTCCTGGAAGACACAGCACAAACATGCCAAAACTGGGCAAGTGGAAGAGAACAACTGTGGATGAAATGTGATCCACGCTGTAGCCCAAGAGACAGATTGTCTGTGGACCGATGGAGAGCCTAACTGAGGAGGAGTGGGAGAGTGTAATCCTATCCTAACCTCTGCCTCTCTCTCTTTCGCTCTTACTCTCTCTCTCCCTCTCTCGGAGTGTATGAGTGAGTGTTTTTTCTCAGACTGGGTTCGTTTGTCTTCCCACAGAAAGGAAATGCAAAAGAGGCTGTCGTGATACTCTGGGAAACGCCATGGGACGTCTCTGGGGGGGTGGGAGGGGGGGGGGGGGGGGGGGGTGGATTAAATACGCTCACTGAGATACACACACAGTAAAGTAGCAATAAAGTATTCATTAACCCCCATTCAGAGAGGAAGCGGGCGAAACAAGTGGCCAAGTTAATAAGTCAAACAGAGACTTAACATTGTAAACCCCCCCCCCCCTTCTAGATTTGTAAAACAATGGGAAGCCATTGATGAGCTCAGGTTTGGGGTGCACCTGAGGGGGGTAAGAGAATAAGAGAACTCCAGAGCTGGAACAAATAGAAATTGAATCAGATGAATGAAATCTCCCAGGGTTAAGTGGAGTATTATGTCATAGCATTCACCAAGGCATTTTAAAAAAGCATTCTCTTTTCTCTCCACACCCATAATATCCACAGATATTTCCGATTACAACACCGGGCTCATGTCGACATGGCAATAGGCCAGCCAGAGGAGAGAGAGTGAACAATCCTCCCAGCTCCTCTGACTCCATCCAAGCACCCCCATGTCCACCCAAGGACTTCATTTTTCACCCATATTCAAAGCAGCTGTCGTCCCTTTGCATCTCCAAAGCGATCCTCTCTGGGGCCGACCTATAGAGTACATGCAGCACAGAGAGAGGTCTGTGGGATGCGGTGCGGGGCATTCATTGACAAAAAGGCCTGATGCCAGTTTGACACCCACCCCCAGGTCTCCCAGAATGTGAATGAACTTCTGTGAATGGGAGGCAGACCTATACAAACGCCCCTGTGGCTTGAGAGGCCTGCGGGACCTTCATAGGGGGAAGAGTGTGTGGGCGACACACAACAACAACAACAACAAGGGGAATGCATGCCGGGGTCCCCCCTTTCACTCCCTCACCAATGGAGAGGAGGCACCACCAAGGAGGAGGGGGGGGGCCTTGAAAAGATGAGCCAAAAACAAAACCAGAGGGGGTAAAAGCTGCCCTGGCATGGCCTCAATTGATGTGGATGCGAGTCCATCTCCTCACATAACAATCAACACCTACCTACTCCACCAACATGCAAGAGGCAGCAAAGGGAAAAGTAGAAATCAGCATTTCAAAACGCCCCACCACAAAAGCATCAAAGCAACACGCATCCTATTACGCCTGAGTGCTCTTTGGAGCCACTTCCCATACATTGTGCCTTCCTAAGGGCTTAGTTTCCCCTGTTCCAAACGGGGGATATGACTACAGCTGACTAGAGGGGGAGTGGGGCGACTTGACAGTCATAAAGGGAACCGAGAGAGAGTGGGTGAAATGCTGATGGTAATTTAATCTAAGTGAGAAAAAATGAAAACGTACTTGACGTTTAGAGGTGTATCTCTGGAAATGATATTGTTATATTATCCATATTATTCCAGCTTGATGTCTATATCTGTTGCATGCATTGGAAAACACTTAGTTGGTATACTTGATGTAAAATGACCTGAAGTTAACGATGTAGCTAGCATTTTGATAAAACAGAATGTTTTAATGCCCAGAACTGTACGTTCAGACATGGTGCATGGAGTCTTCTTTTTTAATAGTTGGTTTGCAACATCGTACTATGGCCAACTTATATGACCTTTTCTTCCTGAGGTCCAACTCAGTTGAGCCCATTTGGTTCAGGTCTAAACTTTACTCGCCCACTCTCATAACTCAGCTTGGTGACTGCATGGTGTTCCCGGTGTCAGCCCAGAGAGAGAGAGACTACGGTAACAGAATCTCCGACTGACAGAAGGGTGAGAAATGATGGTTGGGCGGAATGATCAGAGGGGAAGAGCGCCCTTGACCTCCTCAGTCAGAGTAAGGCCTGCTGGCACAAACTTTCGGAGGAATTCCCACATAGCTCACCTCTTGGGAGAAAGGAGCAGTGTCCATGAATGCATGTAAGAGTGCTACTGTCTATCTGTTTAAGACAAATAGGGTATGGGTTAAGTCCATATCCCATGTTACGTGGCATAACTCCTGAGATATACCAACAAACATCAACTAAGTAAATAGATTATCCAGCTGGACACATTTTCAGAGGATGGTTGTTGTGCCTCAACGTGTTCCCCATACTGCTGAGAGAGAGAGAGACAAGTTTGAGATTTAGCCAATTACTAAACAACAGTAGCTACCATGAAAGACAGGAGCCATCACAACCATCTTGTTCCCACCCTGACACCCTGAGAGAGATTTCCTTAAACAGATGGAGGACAAAACAAGATTAAAACTACATGAATGTACTGTACAACCACCCATCCCCAACTCTACAGGCATGTTCACCTCGTATCTTAAAATACACTTTTTCAAGTGCTGCTGTCATGAGCCGTTGTGGTAATGAGAATAGCACTGGTGCTGTGTTCTCCCTGTATCCAAATGACAAGACAAAGAAGCCTGTCAAGGTCATGGCTCAGTCAAACTGCACTTGATCTCTGCGTGGGTCACTGCATTCAGGTTCTCTCTCTCTCTGTCTCTCCCTCCCTCATTCTCTCTTTTTCCCACCACTCCAGTAAATCAGAGCATTTTAAGTTGGTCCTGTTATAATACTCTCACTTTCACCAGGGTTCTGTTTTCAGGTAGCTTTCCAGCCTCAGCTCAGGTTTAGGGAGGATACATCCATGCATGCACACGTAACTAATTATTAGGCATCTAATCCATCTGGACTATCATTCTCACTGACACCTTAATCGTATCTTCCACAGGCTTAGTACTACATCTAAGAATACACTGTGGTTCAGGTCTCAAACTGAGAGCAGAGAGTGCCGGGTACAATAGGACAAAGCCAGGCAGGATTCTAGACCTGTTTATCCAGTAAGCACTAATGCTCTGTCTTGACTGGTGAGAAAAGCCACCAAATCCCACAGGATGTGCCAATTGTGCCACCTAGAAAAGAGTCACCTTGAAGGGTAAAGCCCTGCAGGTGAGGGAAACATTTTAGTTTCACTGCTCCGGTTGAACCTGGCAAGCCTGTTCTGAAAGAGAGCTCATTTCTGAGAACCATGTATTGCTCTATCAGTTTTTGTATCATATTTTTGGACAAAGTGACAATATAATCTTGCTCTCTAAGTTTGTCCATATACAGTGGCTTGCGAAAGTATTCACCCCCTAACATATTTCCTATTATGTTGCCTTACAACCTGGAATTAAAATAGATTTTTTGGGGGGGGTTGTATCATTTGATTTACACAACATGCCTACCATTTTGAAGATGCAAAATATGTTTTATTGTGAAACCAAAAAGAAATAAGACAACAAAATGAAAACTTGAGTGTGCATAACTATTCACCCCACCAAAATCAATACTATTTAGAGCCACCTTTTGCAGCAATTACAAATGCATGTCTCTTGGGGTATGTCTCTATAAGATTGGCACATCTAGCCACTGGGAATTTTGGCCATTCTTCAAGGCAAAACTGCTCCAGCTCCTTCAAGTTGGCTGGGTTCTGCTGGTGTACAGCAATCTTTAAGTCATACCAAAGATTCTCAAATGGATTGAGGTCTGGGCTTTGACTAGGCCATTCCAAGACATTTAAATGTTTCCCATTAAACCACTCGAGTGTTGCTTTAACAGTATGCTTATGGTCATTTGGAAGGTGAACCTCCGTTCCAGTCTCAAATCTCTGGAAGACTGAAACAGGTTTCCCTCAAGAATTTCACTGTATTTAGAATCATTCATCCTTTCTTCAATTCTGACCAGTTTCCCAGTCCCTGCCAATGTAAAACATCCCCACAGCATGATGCTGCCAACACCATGCTTCAATGTGGGGATGGTGTTCTCGGGGTGAGGAGAGGTGTTGGGTTTGCGCCAGACATAGCGTTTTCCTTGATGGACAAAAATCTAAATTTTAGTCTCATCTGACCAGAGTACCTTCTTCCATATGTTTGGGGAGTCTCCCACAAGCCTTTTGGCGGACACCAAGCGTGTTTGCTTATTTTTTTCTTTAAGCTGTGTTTTTTCTGGCCACTCTTCCCTAAAGCCCATCTCAGTGGAGTGTATGGCTCAAAGTGGTTCTATGGACAGATACACCAATGTCCGCTGTGGAGTTTTGCAGCTCCTTCAGGGTTCTCTTTGGTCTCTTTGTTGCCGCTCTGATTAATGCCCTCCTTGCCTGGTCTGTGAGTTTTGGCGTGGCCCTCTCTTGGCAGGTTTGTTGTGGTGCCATATTCTTAAAAAAAAAAAATTGAATGGATTTAATGGTGCTCCGTGGGATGTTCAAAGTTTCTGATAATTTTTTTACAACTCAACCCTGATCTGTACTTCTCAACAACTTTGTCCCTGACCTGTTTGAAGAGCTCCTTGGTCTTCATGGTGCCACTTGCTTGGTGGTGCCCCTTGCTTAGTGGTGTTGCAGACTCTTGCTTAGTGGTGCTTAGTGGTGTTGCAGACTCTGGGGCCTTTCAGGACACGTGTATATATACATGACAGATCATGTAACACTTAGATTGCACACAGGTAGACTTTATTTAACAATTATGTGACTTCTGAAGGTAATTGGTTGCACCATATCTTATTTAGGGGCCTCATAGCAAAGAAGGTGAAGACATATGCACGCACCACTTTTCTGTTTTGAATTTTTTAGAATTTATTTGAAGTTATTTGTTTCATTTCACTTCACCAATTGGGACTATTTTGTGTATGTGTATTACATGAAATCTCTCCCAAAATATTTTTTAATTACAGGTTGTAATGCATCAAAATAGGAAAAACGCCAAGGGGGATGAATACTTTTTCAAGGCACTGTACAAGCCATCTATAACTGTAGCTGCATGTAGTTCACTAAATGTCATTCCTTACCAACGGGAGAGAAGACTGACTTTGCTTGTAGACTGAAAATGTCTGCACACGTTCTCTGTAAGAGGTTCAGTGTAACCTTCACAATATCAATATAAAAACAAATGTGTACAGGCCCCGCTGGTCTGCTACAGTAGGGAAGAAGTTATTCATAGTGTCTGGATGATTTGGATTTTGCAGCATGGCGAGGGAGCAACAGATGCAACAACATGGCTGCGAAACAGAAGTCTTTTTGGGACGATCTCAGTTTCAATGAAGACAAGAATCTAAAAGAATCAGGAACCCGAGTCCAGCGAGGATGTCCACAGGTGAAAGTCGGAGCAGTGTAGGAACACCACACACACACACACACACACACACACACACACACACACACACACACACACACACACACACACACACGCGCGCACACACACGCACACACGCGCACACACACACACACACGCACATACACGCACACTCGCCAGCAGCTCTGTTCCCGTGTGTGCTAAAAGAGATCACCACTACCACTCCAGGAATCCCAAACACTCCACTCCCAAACACTCCAATTCCTTTGTTAATTGAAGAGAGAAGGAAGAAAGAAGGAGTGAGAGAAAGGGGGGAGGGAGTTTGAGAAGAAGAGATGGAGTGGGAATAGGAGAGAGGGAGTGGGAGTAGGAGAGACGGAGTGGGAATAGGAGAAAGGGAGTGGGAGTAGGAGAGAGGGAGAAGGAGAGGGGGAGTGGGAGAAGAGAGGGAGTGGGAGTAGGAGAGAGGGAGTGGGAGTAGGAGAGAGGTTGTGGGAGAAGGAGAGAGGGAGTGGGAGTAGGAGAGGGAGTGGGAGAAGGAGAGAGGGCTCTGCACCAGGAAACTGAGCGGCTGAGATGGGGAGGGCTATGTTTAGATGACACACTGTCACCTTCAGTTTCCCTCCCCAGAATAATCCGCCTGCTGCACTTAGGGTCCCTGCCGAGCACAGTGGGGATTGGACCTGCCTGTGTCTCCTGTCCCTCCACAGAATCTGTTTACACACTTAATGACACACACACATATGCACTCCGCAAACACGCACTACCACACAACAGATCCCTCATGAAAGCATGAAACAGACTTTATCAACATCTATCTTTCAGCAACTGGGCCCAGATGTGCACACACTGAGCAATGCTACTAACTCTTATTTAACCCCAATAGATTCCAGAGAGAAGCCCCAACCCTTTATCAGCATAAAAAATGAGGACCACCCAAGTGGTTTTTGATACATATTCTCTTAATGACTTCATGGCTGTGGTCTCAGTATGGCATAAAAACATGGTCTCAGCATGACTCCCTGCTTAGATAGAGGTTAATTAAAAAATAAATAAAATGGCCACATGGCCTTAGGTACTGTACTGTAAGCTTTCTGCAGACTCAAGTGCCAACTGGCAAGATTCTGTAACAGCGATTCTATAACCCATCACTACAATGACCTCAATTCATGGGCTGTCATAAAACCTACAGTGTGCCTTTACTGACCAACACATGAAGATGTGAGACAATATTACAACTGAATTTAGGACAGTATGTGCAGAACCACTCCCCCATGTGTGACCCTTCTGGGATCACAAACCCCTCTAACACACCACCTGATGTGGGTGAGGGTGAGGGGGTAAGGGTGAGGGGGCGCGGTGGTGAGGGGGGGGGGGGGGTGTAAGGGTGAGGGGTAGGGGTAGGTGTAGGAGTAAGATGAAGGCAGCTTTCTACATGACTAATCCTGTCAAGTAGGAAACACAGCTCTGCCTTTAGTGCTCTCACACTGTGTAAACAGATTTACAAATAGTTTTGGTTAATTACTAATCCATGGAGCTATACTGTTGGTATGCCAGCCAACCACTCACTAAGTGGGGGGGACTCATGCCACCCTCCCCTTCACCCCTTACACTCCCTTCCCCTCCCCATCACCCCCTCCTATCATGTGGACCAAAGTGGAGGATCAGCACTGGTTTTGGAACACAAGAGCTCAATCTACTGACCTCACAGCATAGAGCTTCAACAATCTCTCTCTCTCTGTCTCTCATGCGCACACACACACACACACACACACACAATTTTGTACACAAACAATATGCATCTGACAGAGTGAGACTTGCTTGCCTGACAGAAGTGACACACTTGACACGTGTATCATGAATACAAAACCCAGAGAGAAAGGCACAACCAGGCAGTGTTTCCACATATCCACTGGCCTTCATCTGTCTCTGGTTAACAATTATATTACAGATGAGCGCTATGTGCCTGACACTTAGCGGAGCACAGCATTTCTCACTAAATATAGCTGCTATGGGGAGAAACTGAGGTCTGGGCCAGGGCCAATGTAATATATATTTTTTAATGCTTTGTCAGTAATTACCTCTCCACCACTGGCCTGCTAACTGTAATTAGAAAACATAGCCAAACATTTTCATCTGTGCCAGATGACAGCGGTTTGGTTTCATAGATTCAACACGTCTTGTGGTCCATAGGAGTGTTATGAGCTAGGTATTCGGTGTGTCTAAATGTGTACGCTTGAGGAGCCATGAAAATCAGGGCAGGTTGGAGAGACAGCCATGGAAACTGTCATGGAGCTAATAGCCTCATACACACAGCCAATTGTCCCTATATTAATGATCTTCATATGGAAACCACATTATGGGTGGTTGATGTCCTTGATGATCTTCCTGGCCTTCCTCTGACAATCTTGTGCTGTAGGTGTCCTGGAGTGCAGGTAGGTTGCCCCCGGTGATGCGTTGGGCAGACCGCACCACCCTCTGGAGAGCCCTGCAGTTGCGGGCGGTGCAGTTGCCATACCAGGCGGTGATACAGCCCGACAGGATGCTCTAAATTGTGCATATATAAAAGTTTGTGAGGGTTTTAGGGGCCAAGTCAAAAAAAAAATCTACCTCCTGACGTGGAGGAGGCACTTTTGAGCCTTCTTCACCACACTGTCTGTGTGGGTGGACCATTTCAGATTGTCAGTGATGTGCTTGTCGAGGAACTTGAAGCTTTCCACCTTCTCCACTGCGATCCCGGAAAGGGGCGTGCTCCCTCTGCTGTTTCCTGAAGTCCACAATCAGCTCCTTGATTTTGTTTTATTGACGTTGAGTGAGAGGTTATTTTCATGGTACCACTTTCCCAGGGCCCTCACCTCCTCCCTGTAGGCTGTCTCATCATTGTTGGTAATCAGGCCTACTACTTTTGGGTTGTCTGTAAACTTAATGATTGAGTTGGAGGCGTGATTGGCCACGCAGTCATGGGTGGACAATACAGGAGGGGGCTGAGAACGCACCCTTGTGGGGCCCCTGTGTTGAGAGTGTTGATTCCTACCTTCACCACCTGGGGGAGGCCTGTCATGAAGTCCAGGATCCAGTTGCACAGGGCGGGGTTCAGACACAGGGCCCCGAGCTTAATGATGAGCTTGGAGGATACTATGGTGTTGAATGCTGAGCTATAGTCAATGAACAGCATTCTTACATAGGTATTCCTCTTGTCCAGATGGGAAAGAGCAGTCTGCAGTGCGTTGGCAATTGCATTGTCTGTGGATCTATTGGGGCGGTAAGCAAATTGAAGTGGGTCTAGGGTGTCAGGTAAAGTAGAGGTGATATGATCTTTAACTAGCCTCTAAAAGCACTTCATGACAAAATTAGTGCTACGATAGTCATTTAGTTCAGTTACCTTTGCTTTCTTGGGTACAGGAACAATGATGGACATCTTGAAGAAAGTGGGGACAGCAGACTGGGATAGGAAGAGATTGAATATGTCCGTAAACACTACAGCCATCTGGTCTGCGCATGCTCTGAGGACGCGGGTATGGATGCCATCTGGGCCGGCAGCATTGTGAGGGTTAACACGCTTAAATGTCCTACTCACGTTCAGCCATGGAGAAGGAGAGCCCACAGTCTTTGATAACGGGCCGCGTTGGTGGCACTGTGTTATCGTCAAAGCTGGCAAAGAAGGTGTTTAGCTAGTCCGGAAGCAAGATGTTGGTGTCCGCGACGTGGCTGGTTTTCCCATTGTAGTGAGTAATTGTCTGTAGACCTTGCCACACATGTCTCGTGTCTGAGACGTTGAATTGCGACACCACTTTGTCTCTGTATTGACGTATTGCCTGTTTGATAGCCTAACAGAGAGAAAACCCACACTGTTCGTATTCAGCCATATTGCCAGTCACCATGCCATGGTTAAATGCAGTGGTTCGCGCTTTCAGTTTTGCGTGAATGCTGCCATATATCCACGGTTTTTGGTCTGGGTAGGTCACAGCGGGTACAACATCTCCTATACACTTCCTGATGAACTCAGTCACCGTATCCATATATTTGCTGTTATTCTCAGAGGCTACCCGGAACATATCCCAGGCCGAGTGATCAAACAATCTTGAAGCATGAATTCCGATTGGTCAGACTAGCGTTGAATAGACCTTAGCATGGGTACTTCTTGTTTGAGTTTCTGTCTATAGGAAGGGATGAGCAAAATGGAGTCATGATCAGATTTGCCAATGGGAGGGCGGGGGAGAGCCTTGTAAGAATTTCGAAAAGTAGCAGTGGTCCAATGTTTTCCCAGCGCGAGCACTACATCCAATGTGTTGGTAGAACTTCGGTAGCGTTTTCCTCACATTTGCTTTGTTAAAATCCCCAGATACAATAAATGCTGCCTCAGGATATGTGGTTTCCATAAAGTCCAGTGTAGTTCTTTGAGGGCCGTCATGGTATCGGCTTGAGGGGGAATATACACGGCTCTGACTATAAACAAAGATAATTCTCTTTGGAGGTAATATGGTTGGCATTTGATTGTGATGTATTCTAGGTTGGGTGAACAAAAGGAATTGAGTTTCTGTATGTTATCACAATCACGCCATTCTTCCCGAAGACTTCTTTATTCCTGACTGCGCGATGTACTGAGAAGCCTGGCTGTATGGACAGGGACAGTATATCCCAAGAGAGTCATGTTTCCATGTGTGTATGACACTCATAGGATTGTTTGATCAATCACGTATTTTCTATGTGTACGACCTACTGCCATAATCAGTTTAATAATAATCAGTTTAATATCAAACTATTAGTGTGCATGTAAACAAACATACTCAGGAGTTCATGATGAGAAAACTACGTCTAATGTATTCCTAACCTAAGTGAACACTTGGGTTATTGTCTGTATTCTGTATCAATGTTGTAATGTTTTAAACATTGGCTAGTGCAGACAGTGAGAGGGCACAACTGGGGGATTAGCTGAAAGATGAACTGGCACTCAGATTTTTTTAAAGGAAAACAACTATTGCTAAACGGCATGTACTAACAGTATTAAGCTGCTTTTTATTCATGGTTTTTAAATCCTTCTCTGTTGTTGTGCAGGTTCTAAGGCTTTAACCCAGAAAAACACTGGCAAATAACACTTTAGATTACAGATACATTAATACTGTACTTCAAGGGCACTGCCATTCATGAGTGCAGGGCTTTTAGCCCTGAAGGGGAGTTTTTAACCCCAACAGCACCCGAAATAGAGTCTGCTGCTACCCCCGGCATGGATGGGGAGGATGCAGATGACAACTGTGATTGAAAGACAGGGGCAATCATTCAGTGTAGCTTCCTCCTGCTCTGAGACACCTACCGCTGGCATTCCCGACCACAACCACGGTGGTAACAGTGACCCCCTTCCAGTGGATTTGGTCCTGTATGCCAATGGGGGAGTAATGTGATGTCACGGCATTCCCACCATGGTCCATAATTCCAGGGACTACACTGGAGAACAGCCGTTTCAAATGTCATTAAGTCCGTCAGGGAAAAGGTGAAAGGGAGAGTAAAGGTGCATGTATAACTTCTCGCTAGCAGTTAATGGGAAGCTAGAAACAGCAAACACAACATCAAACACAACCAATTATATGCGAGTATACACACTAGTGTGCTCCACTGGTCTTATCAGCACGTATCTAGTGATGGTGGTTGCAGGGGAGGGCTATGTCACCTTCACAGCCATGGTCATGTTATTTACAACTGTAGTGGCTCTTGACCCTGTGCCTTTTACAACAACACTAAACAAAAGCTGACATTCTGTAAGAGTACTATAAGCATTTAGTCAGTTATAGTAAGCTACGTATTTACCAGCACCGCTGTAGCCAGGGTCCACGTGTGGTTTAAGACCTCAAAAGGCAGAGCTAGAAGCATGAATTTAGATCCGTAACGCATGAGCAGAAATGTGTCAGAGGGGGAATATGGGCCAACATAGTAAGGTTACACTTATCTGTGATGCAGGGGAATTCTATACCAAAACATAATGGAGAAACTTCCCTGGAGCAATGCCTAGCAGTACATTTGTTCATCCAAATGATTTGTCATTCTCCATGGGTATTGTCAAACTGTGATACGGAATGAGTAATCTGTAAAAGTACACAGATAAATCTGTTGTAATCTTTAAATGGATTTACAAGGGGCCTTGCATGTAAACAATAACTTAGTAGTTGTCACATTGGAGGCCTGTATTCTCTCACACAATCCGTTTGCATGGCAATAAACCCAATCTGGAATAATGCCTTTAACTCCATTTATTACATAAATATAGAACTGTGTTGGTCATCGAGTTCCGTAGAAAGGAATATTATTTTTTGGCTCAGGCACACAGAGTTACGGCAGATTTCACTCCCTATGAATTCCCGCTGGCTCGGAACTCAACTTTGATCCTTAAAATACGGTCATTGGGGAAAGGCTCAAACTAACTCAATGTTTTTTCCATTTTCTTTCCAGGCCCTCTGACTTACGTGCGAAGAGGGGAGGAGACATTCCCTTCTTTGAGATTTCTGGAGACAGCAGTCTTGTCTGAGCTACACCCATAGAGTGCAATTGATTATCTATGGCGACTCACTTCTCTTTATGCCTAAGTTAGGTTGGCAATTTAAACAAGCGGTGCGGTATTGATTACACAGATTCCTATAAGCTCTCCTAACTGAAGCAGACTTCACAGCTCTGGCTATCAAAGTCCTTCATCCTGGCTGTGATCCTGCAGGGCCGGAGACAGTTGTAAGCCTGACCAGTCTACTTTTCCAAGGCTCTTACCTCATGTTTTCGAGCTATGCGAGCTACAGAGGAGTATCCTTTTGATGGCTACACTTCCTCACTGTGGTTCATATCAACAGTTACATAGTTTAGCTCCAAAACATACTGTTTGTGCAGTACATAAGCATTTCTAACTATCAAGCATTAGAGTGAATATCTTGAGACATACTAACTAACATATCTGCATTTAATGGACACTCAGTCAGTAGACCAGACTGTGGATCATAGATGGTGTTCCCCGGGGAAACATTTAAGTGAAGCACAAAATAAAGGGGAAAGAAAAAAAACAATTAAGAGGTTCTTGATTTACTCTCCACATGTGTACGACCTGTTTTAATGGGGAAGTGAGGGCCTCTTGAGTAAGAGGTCACGGTCCTTAAACCGTCTCGGGAGAAACAGAGTTAATCAGTTTTTGGCAAGCAGCCAACTTTGTAATATTGAGAGACCGGACCGTCAGGTAACCAAGAGAGGGATGTAAGCTTAAAGTTTTTAATTAGAGATATGTTTAATATGATACAGCACCTTTATACGGCACGTTCATAACGAGTATATTCAGCAAAAAATATATCATTATCAACTTTATGCTGTGCCAATGTCATGTACTGTCATGTTGTGTCTTGTCTCTGTCCTTTCCCTTCACCCTGTCTCCCTCTGCTGGTCGTTGTTAGGTTACCTTTTCTCCCCCGCTTTCCCCCAGCTGTTCCTTGTCTCCTCTAACTACCCATTCACCCCGTTTCCCACCTGTTCCCTTTTTCCCTCTGATTAGGTCCCTATATCTCTCTCTGTTTCTGTTCCTGTCCTTGTCGGATTCTTGTTTGTTGTGTTTCATGCCTGAGCCAGACTATCGTCATGTTTGCTGTAACCTTGTCCTGTCCTGTCGGAATCTGCCGGTCTATCTGAGCCTACCTATGTTTGGTTATTAAAGAAGCTCTGTTTAAGTTAGTTCGCTTTTGGGTCCTCATTCACTCCCCATAACAGAAGAATCCGACCAAGAATGGACCCAGCGACTTCGGATCCTCTCCACTCAGCCGTCGGGATCCAGGGAGCGATGCTAGGCAGACACGAGCAGGAAGTGTCTGCTGCTCGACATGCCGTTGAGACCCTGGCCACCCAAGTCTCCAACCTCACAGAACAGGTTCACCATCTCCGCCTCGATCCACCGGCCACTTCCAGGGCTTTCGAATCTCCGGAGCCCAGAATCAACAACCCGCCGTGTTACTCTGGGGAGCCCACTGAATGCCGCTCGTTCCTCACCCAGTGTGATATTGTGTTTTCTCTCCAGCCCAACACTTACTCCAGGAGCACTGCTCGTGTCGCCTACGTCATATCTCTCCTTATTGGACGGGCTCGTGAGTGGGGCACGGCAATCTGGGAGGCAAGGGCTGAGTGTACTAACCAGTATCAAGACTTTAAGGAGGAGATGATACGGGTTTTTGATCGATCTGTTTTTGGGGAGGAGGCTTCCAGGGCCCTGTCTTCCCTATGTCAAGGCAATCGATCCATAACAGACTACTCTATTGAGTTTCGCACTCTTGCTGTCTCCAGTGGCTGGAACGAGCCGGCCTTGCTCGCTCGTCTTCTGGAGGGTTTCCGCGCAGAGGTAAAGGATGAGATTCTCTCCCGGGAGGTTCCTTCCAGCGTGGATTCCTTGATTGAACTCGCTATTCGCATTGAGCGACGGGTTGATCTTCGTCACCGAGCTCGTGGAAAGGAGCTCGCGCTCTCCGTCGCCTCCCTCTCCGCATCACTACCATCTTCCTCTGCCGGCTCGGGTGCTGAGCCCATGCAGCTGGGAGGTATCCGCATCTCGACTAAGGAGAGGGAACGGAGAATCACCAACCGCCTCTGTCTCTATTGCGGTTCCGCTGGTCATTTTGTCACTTCATGTCCAGTAAAAGGCCAGAGCTCGTCAGTAAGCGGAGGGCTACTGGTGAGCGCTACTACTCCTGTCTCTCCTTCAAGATCCTGCACTACCTTGTCGGTCCATCTACGCTGGACCGGTTCGTCAGCTTCCTGCAGTGCCTTAATAGACTCTGGGGCGGAGGGCTGTTTTATGGACGAGACCTGGGCTCGGGAACATGACATTCCTCTCAGACAGTTAAAGGAGCCCACGGCCTTGTTCGCTCTGGATGGTAGTCCTCTCCCCAGGATTCAGCGTGAGACGCTACCTTTAACCCTCACTGTTTCTGGTAATCATAGTGAAACCATTTCTTTTTTAATTTTTCGTTCACCTTTTACACCTGTTGTTTTGGGCCATCCCTGGCTAGTTTGTCATAATCCTTCCATTAATTGGTCTAGTAATTCTATCCTCTCCTGGAACGTCTCTTGTCATGTGAAATGTTTAATGTCTGCTATCCCTCCTGTTTCCTCTGTCTCTTCTTCACAGGAGGAGCCTGGTGATTTGACAGGGGTGCCGGAGGAATATCACGATCTGCGCACGGTGTTCAGTCGGTCCAGGGCCACCTCTCTTCCTCCACACCGGTCGTATGATTGTAGTATTGATCTCCTTCCGGGAACCACCCCCCCCCGGGGTAGACTATACTCTCTGTCGGCTCCCGAACGTAAGGCTCTCGAAGATTATTTGTCTGTAGCTCTTGACGCCGGTACCATAGTCCCCTCCTCCTCTCCCGCCGGAGCGGGGTTTTTTTTTGTCAAGAAGAAGGACGGGTCTCTGCGCCCCTGCATAGATTATCGAGGGCTGAATGACATAACAGTGAAGAATCGTTATCCGCTTCCTCTTATGTCTTCAGCCTTCGAGATCCTGCAGGGAGCCAGGTTTTTCACTAAGTTGGACCTTCGTAACGCTTACCATCTCGTGCGCATCAGGGAGGGGGACGAGTGGAAGACGGCGTTTAACACTCCGTTGGGGCACTTTGAATACCGGGTTCTTCCTTTCGGCCTCGCTAACGCTCCAGCTGTCTTTCAGGCATTAGTCAATGATGTCCTGAGAGACATGCTGAACATCTTTGTTTTCGTTTACCTTGACGATATCCTGATTTTTTCACCGTCACTCCAGATTCATGTTCAGCACGTTCGACGTGTCCTCCAGCGCCTTTTAGAGAATTGTCTTTTTGTGAAGGCTGAGAAGTGCACTTTTCATGCCTCCTCCGTCACATTTCTCGGTTCTGTTATTTCCGCTGAAGGCATTAAGATGGATCCCGCTAAGGTCCAAGCTGTCATTGATTGGCCCGTCCCTAAGTCACGCGTCGAGCTGCAGCGCTTTCTCGGCTTCGCGAACTTCTATCGTCGTTTCATCCGTAATTTCGGTCAGGTGGCAGCTCCTCTCACAGCCCTTACTTCTGTCAAGACGTGCTTTAAGTGGTCCGTTTCCGCCCAGGGAGCTTTTGATCTCCTCAAGAATCGTTTTACATCCGCTCCTATCCTTGTTACACCTGACGTCTCTAGACAGTTCGTTGTCGAGGTTGACGCGTCAGAGGTGGGCGTGGGAGCCATCCTTTCTCAGCGCTCCCTCTCTGACGACAAGGTCCACCCATGCGCGTATTTTTCTCATCGCCTGTCGCCGTCGGAACGTAACTATGATGTGGGTAACCGCGAACTGCTCGCCATCCGGTTAGCCCTAGGCGAATGGCGACAGTGGTTGGAGGGGGCGACCGTTCCTTTTGTCGTTTGGACTGACCATAGGAACCTTGAGTACATCCGTTCTGCCAAACGACTTAATGCGCGTCAGGCGCGTTGGGCGCTGTTTTTCGCTCGTTTCGAGTTCGTGATTTCTTATCGTCCGGGCTCTAAGAACACCAAGCCTGATGCTTTGTCTCGTCTCTTCAGTTCTTCAGTAGCCTCCACTGACCCCGAGGGGATTCTCCCTGAGGGGCGTGTTGTCGGGTTGACTGTCTGGGGAATTGAGAGGCAGGTAAAACAAGCGCTCACTCACACTCCGTCGCCGCGCGCTTGTCCTAGGAACCTTCTTTTCGTTCCCGTTCCTACTCGTCTGGCCGTTCTTCAGTGGGCTCACTCTGCCAAGTTAGCCGGCCACCCTGGCGTTCGGGGTACGCTTGCTTCCATTCGCCAGCGTTTTTGGTGGCCCACCCGGGAGCATGACACGCGTCGTTTCGTGGCTGCTTGTTCGGTCTGCGCGCAGACTAAGTCCGGTAACTCTCCTCCTGCCGGCCGTCTCAGGCCGCTTCCTATTCCCTCTCGACCGTGGTCTCACATCGCCTTAGATTTTGTCACCGGACTGCCTTCGTCAGCGGGGAAGACTGTTATTCTTACGGTTGTCGATAGGTTCTCTAAGGCGGCTCATTTCATTCCCCTTGCTAAGCTTCCTTCTGCTAAAGAGACGGCACAAATCATCATCGAGAATGTTTTCAGAATTCATGGCCTTCCGTCAGACGTCGTTTCGGACAGAGGTCCGCAATTCACGTCTCAATTTTGGAGGGAGTTTTGCCGTTTGATTGGGGCTTCCGTCAGTCTCTCTTCCGGCTTTCACCCCCAGTCTAACGGTCAAGCAGAACGGGCCAATCAGACTATTGGTCGCATCTTACGCAGTCTTTCTTTTCGTAACCCTGCGTCTTGGTCAGAACAGCTCCCCTGGGCAGAATACGCCCACAACTCGCTTCCTTCGTCTGCGACCGGGCTATCTCCTTTTCAGAGTAGCCTCGGGTACCAGCCTCCGCTGTTCTCATCTCAGTTCGCCGAGTCCAGCGTCCCCTCCGCTCAGGCTTTTGTCCAACGTTGCGAGCGCACCTGGAAGAGGGTCAGGTCTGCACTTTGCCGTTATAGGACGCAGACTGTGAGGGCTGCTAATAAGCGTAGAACTAAGAGTCCTAGATATTGTCGCGGTCAGAGAGTTTGGCTCTCCACTCAGAACCTTCCCCTTAAGACGGCTTCTCGCAAGTTGACCCCGCGGTTCATTGGTCCGTTCCGTATTTCTCGGGTCATTAATCCTGTCGCAGTTCGACTTCTTCTTCCGCGATACCTTCGTCGCGTCCACCCGGTCTTCCATGTCTCCTGCATCAAGCCCGTCCTTCGCGCCCCCGCTCGTCTTCCCCCCCCCCCACCCATCCTTGTCGAGGGCGCACCCATCTACAGGGTCCGTAGAATTTTGGACATGCGTCCTCGGGGCCGTGGTCACCAGTACCTCGTAGATTGGGAGGGGTACGGTCCTGAGGAGAGGAGTTGGGTTCCCTCTCGGGACGTGCTGGACCGTGCGCTGATCGAGGATTTCCTCCGTTGCCGCCAGGTTTCCTCCTCGAGTGCGCCAGGAGGCGCTCGGTGAGTGGGGGGGTACTGTCATGTACTGTCATGTTGTGTCTTGTCTCTGTCCTTTCCCTTCACCCTGTCTCCCTCTGCTGGTCGTTGTTAGGTTACCTTTTCTCCCCCGCTTTCCCCCAGCTGTTCCTTGTCTCCTCTAACTACCCATTCACCCCGTTTCCCACCTGTTCCCTTTTTCCCTCTGATTAGGTCCCTATATCTCTCTCTGTTTCTGTTCCTGTCCTTGTCGGATTCTTGTTTGTTGTGTTTCATGCCTGAGCCAGACTATCGTCATGTTTGCTGTAACCTTGTCCTGTCCTGTCGGAATCTGCCGGTCTATCTGAGCCTACCTATGTTTGGTTATTAAAGAAGCTCTGTTTAAGTTAGTTCGCTTTTGGGTCCTCATTCACTCCCCATAACAGCCAAAGCCCATAGCCAAAACATCTAAGGGTGCTATAAAGAGGATCTAAAACTTGTTGCCAACAATCTAGTAACCTAAATTGCTGGCCAATAGTCAACGTATTAAAACACTATGATATATAGGTGAGGTTACCAAGAGATTAGAAAAACAATTAAGTGCATTTCACAATATTTAAAGGCAAAACGCTCTCTCCAGAGCTTGGGAGAAAAGCAGAGTCGACCGTGACGTGCATGTTGACTGGGGAGAAAAACAAACAGGTAAGCAAGAGAGCAAGGGACTCCTCTGTCTTCTCGTCAGCTAAACAATACTGCTATAGTAAGCTGGTTTAACAGAAATGAATGACTCTTTTAGCGTCTTGCAGGTGAATAAAGAACTGGCTAAAATTTCAACTACATACTTCTGAGAAAAAGATTTGAATAAAAAGTCATCCATTCTAAGAAAGGCATTGAACCGAGAAAAAAAAAATGAAAAGACCAACCTACAGTTGAGTAAAAGCAATATATTTGCAGATATTAAACTAGAGAACTGGGTAAATAATATTTTGAAAAAAACATGAAGGAATTGCTGAGCTCTGGATATGTGCTCAGTGACATGTAAAATCCGACTTGATTAAAAAGGGAAAAAACCTTTAGTAGTGAACTGTGCCTGTCCAGTTAATTAAGTAAACTGGTGCCGTGGAGAGAGCCCAGGGAAATGGAAGGCAAAGCAAACAGGGGCACTGCTCAGTCCCTTAGCTCTGCTCCGGCTGCTAATCGCAAGCTAGATCTGAGAGTGGGACAGACCTTAGGGACAGACAGCGCTCTGCTTGGCTGAACCAGGCAATTTGCTCTCAGTAATACCCGCTACCTGCTCCCTCCCTACCCCACCTCATCTACATGACCACTGAAGTGCATGAACAAAGCCCTGAGATGTGTCGTTCTGTAGAGGGACCCCCAATCTGATAATGACCATGATAGTGTTATTATTACATGCTAATATGCTGCAGGCGACGTCTTTTTAATGCATCACTTTCACTTTTAGATTGTTCCTTTTCAATTTCAAAAGCATCAGAGAATCTAATCATGTTGATTCAAGGACACCTTATAACTAGCATTCTGTACCAGACGCAAAAGGCTTCTCAAAAATACACTGTTGTCTCTGTTAACCTCAAATTGAACCATTTTTTCTGTCTTTGTTTCTGTTTTTAATTATTCGTACATACAGTCAAGTGGAAGCAGCTGCTGAGAATTACCATGCCAGGATGTTTAAGAGGGGAAGCAAATTAGCATTGCATGATTTGTTAGTGGTCACTGGGACGGGTCTGCAGTGTAACCTGAGAGCCTGAGTTCTTCCTACTTATCAAAGTCAGAATCGTCCCATTTATCTGATCATCAACTCATCAGTCACACATAAGGGTGCACACACACACATTTCAGAGTAGCAGAAAACAGCAAATGAGGCGATTATTTTAAAGACGATACACCGAGCTATTAGAGGAGAGCACTGCATGGAACTCAAGACACCATGTAGAAACCACTAGCATAAAACACTAAACAGATAGGGATGTGGTTGGGGGAGAAATAGAGCAGAGACGTTTGCCTCTTACCTTTGAAGGAGATGAAGACGCGGGGTGCAGCATGAGGGTCGATGATGTTGTGATTGCACAGAGCCCCGACAACCAGGGCCAGGAGCATGTGGACCGTCCACAGACTGTCCAACAGCATGGTAAACCAACCTCCAGGAATAGAACGATCGCAGAACGCTGGAGGAAAGAAGAGGTCAACAATTAAAGATTTAAAAACTTCTGCTGCCAAAAGCCATACACATTATAACACAGCATCCTTCAGTGTAGATCTCGAAACATTGGTCTTCATGAGAGCTTCTTAGTGAGAGATGTGAACATCTGAAGTACATCACTGATGTTCAGGGATTATAACCAGACCATAGGGACCTAATGCCTTTCGAACATAGAGAATCCAGCCTTTTAGTTTTCTATACAATTCCATTTAGCAAGAGTCATATTTGACCTTTATGTATGTGGGACACAATGATGTCTCCTCCACTGTTCCCTGCCTCTTGTGCAAGACGATGCTGTTGTCTCCTAGTCCCACCAAACACAATCCTCTTGCATGACCACCAACCCTGTGCACTACTCTGTAATTATGTACTGTAGTCACCTAATGTAAGGTTCTACCTTGTCGTCGTCACGCAATATACCTTGTTGTCACACAATTCAGTGTGACAAATGGTCACTGATGTAATCTCATCTCTACAAAGGACAATACGGTACTGAAGATAAATAAAATCAGTCTTGCCAGAACCATTTGGGACTGTTGATTGAAACTGTATATAACATTGTAATTAAATTGTGTAATGGAGCCAACCACATCAAACAGGAATGTGCAATAAACTCAAGTTATAAAGGGTAAGCAGAATACTGCATGCTTCTTTATGGGTATACAGGGTTGCCTAGAAACGTTATTTAACAAATCTACAAATTGGTCTTATTTCATGGCTTGACGGCCAACTAACCACTCTGCATGTGATTGCCAGAGGGCACATTTTAAAGGGCACTTCCACCACAAACACAAACTCAACATGTAGACTGCTGGAGTGCTGGAACCAGAGCCTACAGTCCAAAATATATCCTCGAACCAAACGGGTTGGTTAGGGGGGATTTACGAGTATAACCATCAGTGCAAACCTCAGCTATTTATGGGCAATTTGTTAACTGGCCAGCTGTTTATTCTAAGTCAAGGGCAGATATATTTACACAATTAAATTAAACAACAGACTATTTACAAATTACATTTCAACACACACCACATAGGCAGACACAAACACACATACAGGCGCACACACACACTGTCACACACACACACAAAGGGATGACTTTCCACTTGATTTGATTATCTAAACAGGTCAATCTAATGTATTCATCTTAACATTCTTGAAGAAAGTGCAAGAAGTGTAGTTGCAGTGTAATAGCGTGGGCCACGGTAAAACATATTTGGCGCTAAATACAGGAATCAAGGTCAGTAGCCTTGACATAGTTCTAATCAAAGGATCAACCATGTATAATAAACATGACATCTACATTAAGGCAACGTATCCCCCACGCCATCGGTTCACTGGCATTTTGAACGGTTCCTCGTTTATTACTTTTATCAACACCATTCCTATAAAAGGTGAGGGTTGACCAATTGTCTTTTCGCGGTTCTTGCATGTGTTTTAGACAGCCAAACTTAACTTATTGCTATATTGTGAGTCAAGAGTCAAGACAATCGACATGTTGAGCATGATTTACAAGCGCAGGGTGGTAAAGACCACTATTAAAACGCGCTTTCAGCCAATCACCCTCCCTGCTTGGTCCAGCCGCGCTTGTAAATTCAGCGGTCTATAGGGGATCGTATTCCAAGAGTAGCCTACATTTGTGCATGTTCCCAATTATTTGGTAATTATCTATTTTTCCCTTTCAGGCGTGGGTAGGCTAAATACTGCATTGCTTTTCTTAGAGACGTGTGCGCTGTTAATGATTTGTGCGCTTTTACCAGCAGCAAAATAAACTTTGTGGATGACTAAATCCATCCCGTCCGTATTTTTATTCTAAAAAGAAAACACCTAGTGCATTACAAAACCACTTTGAACCATTTTTTTTTATTGTTATGCTATTTTGAAAACACGTCAGCTGTCAAATTCCAGCGCGAACAAAGCAATAGGCTATGAATAAGTAGTCTGGTAATTTAATTTAATCATATCGAGAAATATTTCCCTAATTTCACATCAACACTATCGGTGTTGGACTGCGAGAGATAAAGCTATACATTTTTCTGATTTTAATGCTGTAAACAATCTGAACCTGGTAGGAGTTCATGCGCAATTTGCAAGAGTGCATGTAATAAATTCAAAATACTAATTTAAAGCACGTTAAAACTCACTGACATGAAATATAATATTTAGTTCGATGTTTATAACAAAGTCTAAGTGTCCAAATATTACTGTCACACTTTCAAATGCAAAAGTTCATTGTTATAATTGAAATAGCCTCATGATGGTTTTCACAAGGCTAATTAAGCCTAATCGAATTAAAATGTTTAAGGGTTACAATGCCAGTACAGAACTTATTAAAACCATTTTGTCACAGTTATTTTGAGGTAACCAAATGTCCCATGTAACACACCAGTAAAGTAAACAGCATAGATATACCTCTCACGGTAATATAAAGTAAATGAAAAATGACAGTTCTGTGCGAGCCAATTGCAGGCTGTTTGAATGCAAATCATTAACGTTATAAATAATTAGGCATACCTGATTGTCACTTTACTCTACACAAATAACTTGGAGTCCAAGTCCAACCTTACAAGTCATCGAAGAAACCAACAGAATTCCACCGAATCGTTCGCCTCAATTCTCCAAGTTTAAAATGTATAAGATCCGGGGTGCCGTGGCCCCGTTGCAGGAGTCCTTATAGAGATACACCTGGAGTCCGGTGTGTTTACCGCTGCCCGGTCCAATGCTCATGAGGCACAGCTGAAAATATCGTCTCTCCAAGTAAATATCGTGTAAGTTTAATGACCAGAAGTTGTGACAAGTCCAATGTGACAGCTCCTTCAAAATGATCAATTGTCAGAATTCCTCGTCTGAAACTCGGCTAAACATGCAGCCAGTGTTACTGGTGAAAGTGTATTTTCTCCTGACTGCTGGGGAAACGCACTGGCAGGTGGATGCAATGGTCATTTGCGTAAAACACACCCACTAGGCGGGAAGTACCTTAGCTGCCACCGCCCATTCCTCCAGCATCTAGATGAGCAGGCTTTTAGAAAATATCGGAGTATTGTGGTGACTAACTGGACAACAGTGGCCCTCAAACCAGATTGCTTCCACAATTATGAAATGAATTTGCTTTGATAGTGTGTTACCAATGTATATGACCTTAAACATATATTATAAACTCTTATCGACGTCTATTGTAATTACGGTGAACACTTACAATTGCAACAGGAGCAATTAGGCTTAAGTGCATTGCTCAAGGGCACATCACCTAGCCAGCTCAGAGATTCTAACCAGCACCCCAATGCTCTTAATCGCTAGGCTACCTGCCACCCCTACTAGCCTACACATTGTTATAGCCTACGTGTAGACCTTACCTGCTCACAGGGCATGCTGCCTTAGTCTGTATGATAATGATATGAGAAGAAAATATCAGAGATGAATCCGGAATTAAGAAGATTAAATCACGTACCTATAATGGAACATACTGTACCTGACAGCAATAACATCTTGGTCTTTGACACGTTTCCATGAACAATTTCTTTGATGCTGGAATGTAGGTGTGGTGTATGGACTCAAATGAAGACCGACAGCCACTAACAATATAGCAGGAAGGCACACATCTAGACACACATCAACAAGAAGGAAGTTCAAACACTGTTAAATGGATATTGTTGCTTGACTCGAACGTCAGACTTTTGGAAGATTTACATTAGGTCTGTATATTATAGGCAGTATTTCATTACACAAAACAGGAGTAGCATACTGCATTGCTATTACAGCTGAGACAAACTGACAAGATTACCTTCAAACAAAGGTCAACAAAACATTCACCTTCAAATATTCTACATTCCCCTTTGATTGGCTCCTTTCAATTGTCAACAAATCAGAGACTTGCTTATGGAACAGCAGGGACTTATCCTGTAAACACAGAAATATGTATTCCAATGTTACAAAATGGTTCTCAAAACTGTAATGGATATGAAAAATATGTTAGAGAAGGTAACCTCTGACGTCTTTATGTTTTCAGCATTTGGGAATGGGAAGGACTCAAAACCCGGTTATTCATACTCTATTTCCTCCTTTGGAATTGATATGACCATGTCTGAATCTGACTATTGAGAGGGTGTTTGTTTGCTTTGAATCAACTGCCTGTCTGTATTATTTCCATCTCCCGTCTCACCGACAGCCAGCAACGCACCATCTGCCACCCTCACATGAAATGTGGACGGGAAATATTCAACAGGATTTGGCTGAGTACACACTTCCTAATAATGTGTTGTGTATTCCTACGGATTTCAATGCTTGTCCAATCCACAAGTGGTATAAAATATACTTTTCTGTGTGTTTTCACTGGAACTTCATGTAAGAAGAAAAATGGATAAATGAAGACCTATTGCAAATCACTGGTTGCGTACGTTCAGTTCGCTACCACTGTGGCCATGAATACTGCGTGAGATCACATACTAACTTGACCTTTAAGCCATTAAACCTCATTCGCATCTCTTTCCAAATAATGTTTGACTTTCACTTCCACTAATGCGACTGAAGACAGAGCACCTTAACAGGTGCTGATTAATAACCCCATTGCAAATGTCAGAAATGACAAAGTGTTATCTTCGTCACGTACTTAATGATGATCATGTGAATAGTACTTTTCAGAGGGCAGCCGATGTCATTTATTTAACAGCGATTGGGAAATTACCATTAAAATTGTTACTTTCCCCTTCCAAACTGATAGAACGTAATATATTCATTGAGTTATTGCTTATAAAGACTTGTTCATTTTCAAAAGGAGACTCATTCTTTTCACCGTCCTTTCCTACCTGCATTATCAGTTCCTTATTCAACCTCATCCCTTTAAATGTCATGCCTTAGTTTCTCAATAAAGCCTGCCAATGACTTGAAAGAAGTTAGCTGGAAGTGTCAGGATGGAATCAATGTGGTCAAAAGAAACTGTCCCTCCCAAGTATTCACACATACAAAGCCATGCCATTCACTCTATACTCCTGAATCTCCAATCTATTCTGGCCTTCCATAAAGGTCCTTTTACAAATCCACTTGGCAGAGGTCAAATGAAAAAGATCTCCCCGGTGATTCCAAGTTGACTTTTTCCTCTCCATCTCTTCAGGCAAGGTCCGACAAGTTATCTGTTCACTGAGGGTGAGAATGGATTTGCTGGCTGAGATGAGAAGCAAGCCTGAGAGTCCTGCAAAGCCATCTCTACATTCTTCTCCCCATCCAGTCTTCACGCTAAAAGACAAAAGTTGGGGGTGTCAGATCTAGTTCCACTCTGCCCATATGGGAGTTGTGCTTTTCTGCTTGATAGAAATCCAAGATGACTTGTGCACATTTTGCCGCCAACATGACTTTTTAAGTGGGCCTGAACTATAATATTTTGGATAAAATCTTGCCAGCACACGATTTAATGATGCTGTTGACATCTATCTAAGTGGTGTATGACGTTGTTTTTAGTGTTCTGCAGAATACGCTGCATTCCAAATGGAGTGTGCAATACCTGCTCAGGGCCACTGACTGCCTTTGGGGCTCAAATGGAGGGCTAGCATTGGACACCACACTGCAGAGTTCCAGGGTTCATCCACATTGTGTAGGCTTATTGTGTAGGGAGATGTAACACCCCTGGTGCATGTCTCACTCTCCACTCTTTGTGACTGAATGCGATCCAGTGCTGCTGCCGTTCTGCTGAGCAATGCAGGGTTCAGAATCCACCTCGAGTCGGTGCTGCTGAGCTGAAAGGTGTAGTTGTCAGCCCTGAACTCTGTCTCTTGCTCAATGTTTCAGGCAAGTTGTGGGACATGTTTTCGCCATTTTGTGAGAAAAACATGAGGTGTTTTGTTCATCCTGGAAATAGGTATTGCAGTTTCCACATGCTGTGTTGCCATGTCAATTAACATTTTCTTAGCAGTGGTGTTTTTCTCATTTTGGGGAAATTCCAACTCATTGGTATTTTACAATATCTATCATTCACATATGAACCTGGTTATAATGTGGTTGTGATATGCTGTGTTGGCACATGCTGTCTCCACATGCTGTGTTGCCATTTCAATGAACGTTTTCTTGGTACATAGTGCTGTTGAGTCTTCAACTCCAAGATAAGAAGGCGTAAGCCCCTCCTGCTATGTTTTGTGAGTTGATGTTAATTAATACAGAGATCATTTCTCTCCGCTCTCCTCTTTTGTGTTCAGAGAAAGACACATATCATAACCCCATGGGTTGTTCTGCCCTGAAAACAGGAAGTCAACAGGACAATATTGACCCTGTTCCATTGTCATAACAAAGGGAATTCCAATCACAAACACCCTGTTTTGGGATGTCTACCTCATTGCTTGGCAACTAGTCCCAAGTGTAAAAATCATGACATCATATAACTCATGAGGGTTTTAAGTCCGTCTCAATAAGCCTAAAGGTAAAGCATAATCACAAACATCACCAAGGGAGAAACAATGTTAAAAGGAAAAATGCACACACACACACGCACGCAACACACACACACACACACACACACACACACACTTTAACCCCCCCCATGCTCCGTTAAGACCCCTCTTTCAAAGTCACTGAGATCTCTTCTTCTAGTCATGGTGGCCAGAATAATGGGGCAACTGGGCATTTTTACTCATGACCCTAAACACAGAAAGAGTTTGCCCTGTTGAGTTTCAGGACTGCACATGTGGTAATCTTTCAGCTTCCATAGAAAAGCTTTAACCTTATGGTGTGACGAGATATGACAAAAAGCCTGACTCTTTGCTGGTGTGAAGTCAATGTTCTCAGAGTTATTTGCATTTAAATGGGAAAAGAAGATATTGCAGTAGACAGCATCTCACCTTGATCATGGAAGAAACGTTTTCCTATACTGCTTACAGGAAAGACCAGGGTCTAGAGTGAGAGTTTTTGGAAAAGTGTTTATATTTTCATTGGTATGCACTTATAGACCTGCCACAGGTCTAATGAAGGACAGTCAGAAGTACTTCAGCTGAAAATACTTTTCAAATTAAACACACATACACTATGAATCCACCTGAGATGATGTATAGAAGCAAGTGAGCGAGCAAGAGTGAGTGAGAGAGTGAGTGAGAAAGATAGCGAGCGAATGGCTGAGAGAGGGAGTGAGTGTGGCCTGGCAGCAGTGTTGAACAAGCCGACTGGCCGTGTGATGGCCCCTTTAGCAACAGACCACAACCCTCTGCAGCTCTTACCACATAACCGTGCCTGTTTATACAGCTGCCCCCTCAGCTTGACCAGTGCCAGAAATCAACTACATTTCAAAGATTATATGTATTGATAATGTTCTCTGAATGCTCGTAATAGCATGGTACTCACAAGAACACTAACGTTACAGGGCCACCTTCTTTTCCCGTACCTGTGGTTGGAGGGATTGAGCCACAGTTTCCCCTGTTGTTTTTGGCAGAGGGTTGAGCCCTGCATGCAGCACATCTCCATACCTCCTTCCCTCCCTCCCTCCCTCCCTCCCTCCCTCCCTCCCTCCCTCCCTCCCTCCCTCCCTCCCTCCCTCCCTCCCTCCCTCCCTCCCTCCCTCCCTCCCTCCCTCCCTCCCTCCCTCCCTCCCTCCCTCCCAGACTGAATGCAGCCCCCCCCCATGTTTCCTTACTGCCAGTCTCTCATTGGAGCCACAACCCACTGTAGCCAGAACCATTTGAAGGAATGGCTTTGATTTCCTTCCACCTTTCACACATCAAAAAGGGAAGTAGCACTATAAACTGCTCTCGTCTAAGCTGCACAAATATACCAGTATCCCAGTGAGACTACTAGACCACTTCCTAATGTGTGTGTGTGTGTGTGTGTGTGTGTGTGCGCGTGTGCGTGTGTGTGTGTGTGCGTGTGCGTGTGTGTGTGTGTGTGTGTGTGTGTGTGTGTGTGTGTGTGTGTGTGTGTGTGTGGAGGAAGAGGTGACTTAATTTTTACCCAGGACTGCCCTACATCAATGTTGAAATATGTCTAAAGTAAATAGTCTGTCATTTAATAAAATCACAACTCTACAGTGCTAGGATGGAGAACATATCAATGCCCACAAACAAAATGTTCCGCAATAAACCTCTCTTCTTAAGGGCAGGACCTCAACTTCAAATTCTGTGGCCATTCTTGGCTGCTAAAGGGGCAGGGCAGAAATGTAAACAAATAATCCGTCTTCCAAACTTTGAGTGGTGATTCATTCTGTGGAAAAGGAACAGTTTCGATAAAAGGAAATAAGCACAATTAGAAGGTGGGTCATTCTTTGAGGACATTCCAAGGGAAGTTTCAGGGAGGTAAGAGCAAGTACTGTGGGGACTGTGCTTTGTGCTGGCTGGTACCCTTGCGAGAAGTCAAATGCTCTATTATGTAATTATTCCATTGTTATTGGAAGGCAGGCATCGTTAGGAGTGTCTACAGTATTTACAACAAGTTAATTTGAATAAGAGTAAATCTCCATACAGTTGCAAATACCAACATACTGTAAATCCAACATCTGATTGTGATATCACCAGGCCTTTTTCATTTTCTATTGTCCCCAATGATGAAAACCACCAATCAAGATGTTACATTGGACAAGAAAATCGTATTGTATCGTATCGTATTGCTACACTGACATCGTGGTGTGTCCATCAGACAAACGGAGACAGTGGAAGGGAACTGAGAGGCATGGGTACGTTTAAAAAACATATCAGCAGCTGTCTCTCTCTCATCGCTGCATGCCCCCACCACATTGCCAATGCCACGCAGTCTCACTTCCAGCTACGGTGGTGGTTCATGTAAGGACACATCTGCATCTCCCCCAGAGGAATGCGAGGGTTATTCTCTACAACAAGGTTTTATTTATTTATTTAACCTTTATTTGACTCAGCAAGTCAGTTAAGAGCAAATTCTTATTTACAAGGACGGCCTACCAAAAGACAAAAGGCCTCCTGCAGGGACGGAGGCTGGGATTAAAAATGTAGGACAAAACACACAAAACACGACAAGAGAGACACCACAACACTACACAAAGAGAGACCTAAAGACAACAACACAGCATGGCAGCAACACATGACAACACAGCATGGTAGCAACACAACATGATGACAACACGGTAGCGACACAACATGGCAGCAGCACAACATGGTGGCAGCACACACATGGTACAAACATTATTGGGCACAGACAACAGCACAAAGGGCAAGAAGGTAGAGACAACATGGGCCTGTCAGCCCCAGTGATGACAGACACCCAGTGTCTCTGTCATCACTGTCCACTATATGAACACGATCATGATAAATGATTCAATGTGGTCCCTTGTGCTCATTAGGCAGTAAACACTATCACCCTGTATGGTTGCATACCACTACATAAAGATAGACTTCCGTATTATTGAGTAACAGATAGGCAGTAAACACTAACGACCACAAGGACAACATTGAATCACTTATCATGATCATGTTCACGTAGTGGACAGCCCATGGAGCAGGCGGTCATGTCAGTGGGGTCACTGAGACCGTGCAGGCACTCCGTCGGGCAGAGTGCATGTTCACTTCTCACCACCATCTGCTTACACGAGGCTGTACTGGGACCTTTTCCTTCCACTTTGTGCTCAACCAATAACCTTTATCCCTACATGTTTGATGTATTTTGTCTACCCTCTGTTTTTGTTTTTATGATACACATCTTGAAGTGACAGAAAAAAATACGTCAAGTTCTGTATCATCTTTTACTTAGTCCCTCTCTTGTGCCAAAGGAAGTCAGCTAGCATTGGAACATTCAGTGGCATCTCTCCCCAGCTGGTCTATTGTGCTGTAGGCTTGGCATTGCCCAGTCCATTGATACTTAATGAGGATACTGTGGGAAGGTAGCAGGCTCCTACTGGATAAGAGAGCAGGGGTTCCTCTGTCTAATTGGTCTTCCTATTTGGCAGTGGGGCTGTGACACCTGTCGCAACATCCTACTGGGGATGTGTAATATGTATGTAATATGTAATTCTGCCAATGCAAACCTCTCCTGCATACTGTACAGCCATGGTAGTAATGGAATGGGTTGACTGGTTTGCGGAATCTGTCTTCATATCCATTCTGGCCACTGTGAGTTGGGCTTATGACGGTTGCCAGAGTAAAGGGTCTAGAGAGGTCTCGGGTGAAAAAGGCCTGGGAGAATCTCACTGGCTGTCCTATCAGCTAATGCAGCAGCAGAAACAGAGCACTCCCCTTCCTCTCGTTGATTGAGGTGACACCCCCAATGATCAAGTAGACTAGAGATTAGACATGGGAGATAGCCTACAGTACACAGCAGTGGTGTCTACTGTGTTCTACCACCCCCAAATGAAACACCACACTGTCAATGAGGTGTGTTGAGACTTTGGTTGCTCTGTCTGCTGTCTTTGGATGCTGGTTGGAGAATACATTAGACCTATGAGAGGAAGGTATCAACAGTCCCCCTTCCTATTCATGTACTACAACACCGGTGGGTGAGTATCAATGATGTTCATAACCTTCATAAACACATTACAATGGGGATTTGTACAGGTCATGTGTGAGTGGCAGACAGCGCAAGTGGCTGAGTTTAACCATGAGGATTTTCAGGAAAAAGGGCATGCCGTCTGACAGTCATTCAGGACAGTGGCACACTCCTCATCACGTCATTCCATAATAAAGGAAACATTCTCCCATGTAGTTGCTGTTTCCCTTCCTTGCTGATGTTTGCTTATTTTCCCTGTGCCAGCCCACAGGAAGCCAGGCAAAGCCCACGGTTCCAATGTGCCATGGTGTGCTCTCCAGACGTCACTCTAGGACATAACTCATAACTCCCACATGCACACCACCCAGAAGTCATGGAAACTCACTCTCATATCGTTCACAAGAAAGATGAGTAGTCGAGATATCGCAACTTGAAACCACCTGTTTGCTTCCGACCAATTGGAGCCAAGAGAATTGACTCATACTGTTTCTAACCCTAACCTGGAGTCATGATGTATGACGCAGGTCCTTCAAGAGGATAATTGACAAAAGCTGTCTGAAAAGGGACTGTCAGAACAAGTGTTTGTACACTTCAGCTAATCTCAGGATGAGTGTCCACCACCTCACAGTAAGCTTTTTCACAATATCAATATCGCAATACTTTGATACACATTTTTCCATGGCAAAAAAGAAAACATGAAGCAGACTGAACTCTATGGTCCTTTGTAAGGTTCTGTATTCATTTTCTTAGTCAACCTTGTGTTCTGTTTCGTTGTGTTCTTGAACATAGCCCTGTTTCGTTGTGTTATTGAACGTAGCCCTGTCTCTCATTTTTGTTCATTGATTTCACCTGTGTTAGTTACACACCTGGTCTCATCAGCTCCTTATTTAGTTCAGTTCATTCTGTTTGTGCCTTTGTGAGGTATTGTTTGTTTTGACTCTACTAAGCCCTTTCCTAGCTCGTTTGTGAGAACCAGTTATAGCCTTCAGTCCTAGTTTTGATTCACCTGCCTGTTTGCCTACTTGTGTTTGACCATTGCCTGCCTGTGACCACGATTCCTGCCTTCTGCGAAATAAACACCTGCTACACTCCGCTTGTGAATCTACACCTTTTACACCTTTCATGCCACCTTCCATTAAAAACCTGCTTTATGTAAAATAGGGTGTCAACCAACATAAATTGTCCCCCCAACATAAGGATTTTTTCCCTCAATAAATAAAATCTGGTTAATGTTTTGTTTCCTTGCCGCAACACTCACGATACTCGCAATACTGGTATCGTGACAGCCCTACTCCCAGTACAAACGACCAAATAATGAGAATCTAATCCTTCCGGAAAACATCCCTTAGAACAACTCACCAGCATTTGTTTGCTTGGTGAATCAGCCTTTGATGTCGGGAGGGGAGTATGACTGGGTGGTGAGAGCTGCTTCAGGATAATTAACACCTCAGCACCAGAAGCTACAGTAGTTGGACAGGAGACAACATACATAGCTACGCGAGCACGCTCACACACACACACACACACACACACACACACACACACACACACACACACACACACACACACACACACACACACACACACACACACACACACACACACACACACAGTACCTGCCTGAGCGTTGTCTAGGTGACAGACAGCCAGAGACTTAGTGAAATTGTGTTGAGGAAGGGGAGAAGCCTTGGCTGCTATTAGAGGCCATTGTCTTGTCTGCCACAGTGCTGGAGGGACTATGGGACCTGCATGTCTGGGCTCCTCTGCGTAGACTACACCAACCCCTTAGAATGTCTCGAACACTTTTTCTTCTGCCTGTCACTGACATGCTGTTTCTAAAACACTGTGCGCCATCAGTTGTTACATGTAACTTAACTGCCTCGCCAACAGTTCTCTTAGTTTCTAAATCTTCACTGACACCAGAAATTCGATTCTTGAATGCTTTTGTTCTTTTTTTTTGCCAGGCCTGGTTCAAGTTTGGGGAGTGAATGATGTCATAGGAGATGTTCCTAGCAGAAAGTTCATTTCTAGGGCTGAGCGCTGAGAGACCCCTGGATGTTTTCAATAACTCCCTCATTCCCTGCAATAAACACACATGGCTGCTGCGCAATGCCAGGACTTAGCAAATGTAAACCCTCTGTTTGTGGTGCTATTAGGAGCGCTTAATGTATCTGCTGACCTGGTGATGAATTACCATCTCTCCCTGAGGAGGATTCAGTAATGAGATTGCTGAATCCTTTATGTGGTTTAAACACTAATTCCAGTGAAATCAAGAACATGTCTGACGCAATAAATGATTCACTTACCTACAGTACTCAGCATCGAATAGACATGATGGGCGACTAGAGATGACCAGACCCCACTGCCTTCCCCTATATGCCACTGGCTCCTGTGTATTGTTACACTGCAAGTGAGGGTGGATTTGACAGAAACAGCCAGCGGAGCATGTTCTCTTCCACAGGATGAAATCTGTGAGTAAAGACTCTCCTCAGTAAATTACAGGCATGGCACACCTCTTGATCAGGTTGAGAGGTCATCCTGTGATCTTCTGTAGGGGACATAGCTGATAAAGGATGGCTTGGAACTGTGGTCCCTCTAAACCCCACTGGTGGAAAACACATCCAGCTCAAATGTCATCCCACACAGACAGACAGAGATCCCAAGAGGGTCTGGATCCCAGGGGGGGTCTTCCAAGCCCAGCTCACCCAGTAGAGGTGTTAAACCACAGGTTCTATCTAGGGTTCCTGGGCTATAGGCTCCAGGTGAAAAACGAGTTAACCTACTAATGACTGACAGTGCTGTGTGCCATAGCCAACACCCTTTGAACGCAGTTGAGTTATGAACTGTTTAATAAAGTATAGATGCTTCCCAATGGGACTACCTACAATTCCCCTGAGACTGTCACTTAAGTTCATTGACATGTTTGAAGTAAGTATCAATTCAGCTACCACCCAGTTATTAAGACATACATCACAGCTTGATTTCAGATCCAGATGGATTTCTGGTCTACCCTGAACCCCCATGCTTTCTCCCTATATGCCCTATTGGCATTGTTATATATTTATTTAATGTATTTATTTCACCTTTATTTAACCAGGTAGGCAAGTTAAGAACGAGTTCTCATTTACAATTGCGACCTGGCCAAGATAAAGCAAAGCAGTTCGACACATACAACGACACAGAGTTACACATGGAGTAAAACAAACATACAGTCAATAATACAGTATAAACAAGTCTACATACGATGTGAGCAAATGAGGTGAGATAAGGGAGGTAAAGGCAAAAAAAAGGCCATGGTGGCAAAGTAAGTACAACATAGCAAGTAAAACACTGGAATGGTAGATTTGCAGTGGAAGAATGTGCAAAGTAGAAATAAAAAATATATATACAGTACAAGAGGTTTTACAAGGCAGTTCTGCCCTCAGCATCAAACATGCCTAATGCACCAGAATTACTACATCTTCGGACAAATGAACATGAATCACGCTCCACGTACAAAAGCCGTGTTCATCCACAATTATAAAAATACTTTCCTCGTAACATCAATGTGCCCTCATTTGTTTTGAACGAGGAAAACATTTTCCAACTATTGTCTTTGGAAAAAACTATGCAACCACAGTATAGTGTGAGGTAGTTCTGAGGACAATGTAGGTACTGTATATATCACAGTTGTGCACATGTCAAATCATTAAATAGGCCACAGACGGAATGCACCCAGAAACACGACTCACTTACTTCCAAGGGCGGATCCATTTCTATCTGTTCTCCTCGGGTCTATATTTACAGTGGATGGAGCAACTCTGCATGACAGGAGAAAAACGCCTCTCATTGGAAAAAACATAGCCTTTTCTCTAGAGAGAGATGTGTCCTCCTCCCAGGCTTGAGTAATTGTGTCTGATGTAGAGTAGGCCTATCCAGTGCTGACCGGAGCCAGTAGTTAAGCATTCTGGCCTGGTTTTCATAAGTAGAGGTTCAGATTTTGTTTTCTGCTTTGTGCTCCATGGCTGAAGGATTGGTCGTTCCTCAGAGAGCACCTCTCCCAGAACTCGACTCATGGTATCATCCCAGGACTGTGATGTCACTGGGACACCATCATAGTTTAACTCATTGGCCAATCAATGGTCGCCAAACACAGACATTAGAGCACTCTGTGTTGGTTTTCTGGTCTAATTAAAATAAACAGGAGCTGATTCTCTGGGGTTTAAACTTCCCACATGCTTTATCTTTCTACAGCTTAGAGGAATCACACACAAGTGTCCAACCAACACAGACAGGTCATTTGGATGTGATTTATGCTGGAGTTCATCATTTTGTTCTGGCAAGCACTGGCTATGCCTCTGCCAGAGAGCCCAGTGTGACAATAACTAAACTATGTAGTAAACTGAAACCTTTGTATAATTCACACGATCTTGTTATTTCATCCCCCTGTGATTTATTTAAAATGTTTTATTTGGCAGTGGTGTGGACATATTGCACGTCGCTTGACTTCACCAGTGAGACTCCAGTGAAACAGGGGACTCCACCACTGTGAGTGTCCTACAGCAACAGTAACTACAGTCACCTGAACTTACTACTCTCTGCATAGAACCCACCTGAGTTTATTGGTTGGCTTGTAAACATGCGGCGATAGGAAAATGACTCGGTGTGTGTGGGAGTAGGTAAGCACCAGCACACCAAGTAGAAAAGATGAAAGGGACATTTGCCATAATTATTGAAGGGGGTAAACATATGTAACAAATCTGATTGTCTAGTTACTCTTTAGCCCTGCTAAATTAGTTATACAAAGTCTTTCCGCAGAACTGTCCTCCATAAAAACAAAGCACTTAAAGGGACTAGTACAATGTTGAAGTCTTAATTAATATTGACTATCACGCTTCAGGTAAGACCCAGATGCAGACAACGTCGAAGTAACAACAGTTTAATAATTGAGCGGGGGCAGGAAAAAGACAGGTGAAGGGCAGGCAGAGGTCGGTAATCCAGATAGGTGTGGCAACGGTACAGGACGGCAGGCAGGCTTAGGGTCAGGGCAGGTAGAATGGTCAACGCCGGGAAAACTAGGAAACAGGAACAATCGAGGGGACAAGGGGCTGTGAGACACGGGTTTAACTCTGGACACATGAAAGGTAGGATATATACGAAGGGTCCGGGACAACAGAATATGAACAGCAGAGGGGCTAATGACTTTGGAGATGGGAAATGGGCCGATAAACTGAGGGATCTACCCAGAGGGGCAGATCGCGGGAGGACAAACATCTGGGCAGAACATATGCCGACCTCTTCTTCCTGCTTAGGGAAGAGCGGGGAACACTCAAAAGGTGATAGGCCCGTAGCAGAGCAGAGAAGGGTGTTGCGGGTGTATTCGATAGACACAAGCTGCTGGCTCCAGGAAGTGGGTTTGGCGGAGACCAGGCAAAGCGGAGTAGTCTCTATGGCCTGCTTGACTCATTCCGACTGGCTGTTGGTGTCAGATCTCCCCAAGGAGATGTGGGTGTGGAGTCAGGCGCAGGAGAAACAAGAAAAGGGCATTATATTCAACCAGCTCAAAAAATAACAGGACACCTCGACTACAGCAGTAGCCACGAAACCCCACTCAGACACAGTCCAGAGAAAAACACCTGCTAAACATGAACTAATGAAAAGGAAACCCAAACTCACTGACAGTCAAACGAAAACAATCCCGCACAAAACCCCAAAGGAAATGTCAAGATAATACCTCCCCTAATTAACCAAAATGAAACCAAGTGAAAAACAAAGCATACATAACCAAAAGAAAAGGAAAAAGGATCGGTGCCATCAGACGGGGGAAGACCCATGACAAAGTCCAGGGAGATGTGAAACCAGGGATGGTGAGGGACAGGCAGAGGTTGAAGGAGACCAGCCGGAGCTTGACATGGATGGCCTCAGGTTGCGGGGTAGTAGTCGTGGGGCTATAGCAGCGTGACAGCGCATCCGGCTTGATATTCTTGGATTAGAAGTTGAACCATGTGAACAGCAGGGTCCATCTAGCTTTCCTGGAATTGAGGCGCTTGGCGGTGCGGAGATACTCCAGGTTCTTGTGGTCGGTCCACATGATGAACGGGATGTTCCACCCCCTTCAGTGCCTCCATTCCTCCAACGCCATCTTCACTGCGAGAAGCTCACAATTCCTCACGTCGTAGTTCTTCTTCTTGGCGTTGAGGCGATGGGAGAAGAAGGCACAGAGATGTAGCTTGAGGTTCAGGGCAGAACCCTGGGACAGGACAGTCCCCACTCCGACATCCGAAGCATCGGCCTCCACCACGAACTGACGGGATGGGTCAGGATGAACCAAGCTGGGAGCTATGGTGAAGTGATGTTTGAGGTCCCGGAAAGCCCGGTCAGCAGCTGGAGACCACGTGAACGGAACCTTGGGCGAGGTGAGTGCCGACAGGGTAATGGGGAAGATGGGCGACACCTGGAGGGGGGTGGAGACAATCACAAAGACAGGTGAAACAGATCAGGGTGTGACAATTGAATAACACTGGAACCAAATTACCTTCAACAGCCTGGGAATTGGGGGTGACATCTCAATTAGGAGGTGAGAAATAATTATTTTATTTCACACAGCAGCCTTACAGCCAAGGGCCCAGCACTCAGGCATTAGAAGACAGAGGTCTGGATAGTGACACAGAGCCCAATACTCAGGTTTTGAAGATGGAGGTCAGGATACTGACACAGAGCCCAGTACTCAGGTTTAGAAGACGGAGGTCTGGATAGTGACACAGAGCCCAGGACTCAGGTTTAGAAGACAGAGGTCTGGATAGTTACACAGAGCCCAGTACTCAGGTTTAGAAGACGGAGAGCCCAGTACTGAGGCATTAGAAGACAGAGGTCAGGATAGTGACACAGAGTCCACTCAGGGCAGATAAGGGAGCTGGCGATAACACAGAGAGAAACGATAATATCTCATAACAAAAGACTAAGAGAGAGATGGCCTTAGTTTGTTAAGCATGCTTAGTATGTTAAGCATGCTTTGCATTGTTATTCTCCACATTGGTACTGTGAAAGGGAGAGGCATGGTAACTGGATTATTTGGTATTTGGCAGACCCCCCCCAACAGTGGCGGTCGGTGCCGTTTAAGATGAGGGAGGACAATATATTTTTTTTCATGAGCATGGCCTTATTTCTATTACAGCATATTGGATAACTGATATTTCTATTTTTTTTCACCCAGCTCAATGTATCAATAGGTTTAGCCCACTACATGATACTCAAATTTGCCCAATACCCATCATGAAGTTGTTACAACCTAACATATGAATGAAAACATAGAAGCACAAATGTTGAGTGAAAATGTTTAGGTGACCTACAGTGACACATGGACAAACAGTGACACATTCTTTCCTGCATCTAGTTGATCTAGGGTGTAATCATTAGTCCAGCAATTGCAAACGAGAGTAGGTTTATCCCCACTTCGTTCTGTTTGCTTCCGTTTCAGAAATATTTTTCAACAGAATCGGCGGAATGAATACTCCCTGATCACACATAAACACAGTTCACTTCATAGCAGCCACATTGTATTCCTACTCGCATCTATGCACTCTCCTCCTCTCACCTTTTCCCATCACTTGTGGACAATGCAAAACACATCAGCTGTATGTGACCAGGTGACAAAAAAACATATCATAACCGCTGCACACAGCCTAAATCGTTGTCACCATATTAGCTAAAGTAACGTCACATTCAATATAGTTAATATAACTAACGCGTTAGTAAATCTGTTGCAATCATGAAGTACAGTGTACAGTCAGTAAGCAGTTTAGCAGTTACACCGGTGTGCCCCGGCAATACATTTGTAAAACCAAATGCTTACCTTCACTTGGAAGAGTTTCAGTGTTGTGTTGGATAGTCATTGCCAGCTAGCTAACATAGCATCCCTCTGTTTGAGCTGGGTGTTTGAGTAGGCTAAACTAGTTAGCTGCATGTGCTAGCTAAGTAAGTGAAAGTGAAAGTAAAATATGTATTTATATATATATATATATACAGTGGGGCAAAAATGTATTTAGTCAGCCACCAATTGTGCAAGTTCTCCCACTTAAAAAGATGAGAGAGGCCTGTAATTTTCATCATATGTACACTTCAACTATGACAGACAAAATGAGAGAAAAAAATCCAGAAAATCACATTGTAGGATTTTTTATGAATTTATTTGCTAATTATGGTGGAAAATAAGAATTTGGTCACCTACAAACAAGCAAGATATCTGGCTCTCAAAGACCTGTAACTTCTTCTTTAAGAGACTCCTCTGTCCTCCACTTGTTATCAGTATAAAAGACACCTGTCCACAACCTCAAACAGTCACACTCCAAACTCCACTATGGCCAAGACCAAAGAGCTGTCAAAGGACACCAGAAACAAAATTGTAGACCTGCACCAGGCTGGGAAGACTGCATCTGCAATAGGTAAGCAGCTTGGTTTGAAGAAATCAACTGTGGGAGCAATTATTAGGAAATGGAAGACATACAAGACCACTGATAATCTCCCTCGATCTGGGGCTCCACGCAAGATCTCACCCCGTGGGGTCAAAATGATCACAAGAACGGTGAGCAAAAATCCCAGAACCACACGGGGAAACCTAGTGAATGACCTGCAGGGAGCTGGGACCAAAGTAACAAAGCCTACCATCAGTAACACACTACGCCGCCAGGGACTCAAATCCTGCAGTGCCAGACGTGTCCCCCTGCTTAAGCCAGTACATGTCCAGGCCCGTCTGAAGTTTGCTAGAGAGCATTTGGATGATCCAGAAGAAGATTGGGAGAATGTCACATGGTCAGATGAAAACAAAATATAACTTTTTGGTAAAAACTCAACTCGTCGTGTTTGGAGGACAAAGAATGCTGAGTTGCATCCAAAGAACACCATACCTACTGTGAAGCATGGGGGTGGAAAAATCATGCTTTGGGGCTGTTTTTCTGCAAAGGGACCAGGACTGATTGATCCGTGTAAAGGACAGAATGAATGGGGCCATGTATCGTGAGATTTTGAGTGAAAACCTCCTTCCATCAGCAAGGGTATTGAAGATGAAACGTGGCTGGGTCTTTCAGCATGACAATGATCCCAAACACACCGCCCGGGCAACGAAGGAGTGGCTTCGTAAGAAGCATTTCAAGGTCCTGGAGTGGCCTAGCCAGTCTCCAGATCTCGACCCCATATAAAATCTTTGGAGGGAGTTGAAAGTCCGTGTTGTCCAGCAACAGCCCCAAAACGTCACTGCTCTAGAAGAGATCTGCATGGAGGAATGAGCTGAAATACCAGCAACAGTGTATGAAAACCTTGTGAAGACTTACAGAAAACGTTTGACCTCTGTCATTGCCACCAAAGGGTATATAACAAAGTATTAAGATAAACTTTTGTTATTGACCAAATACTTATTTTCCACCATAATTTGCAAATAAATTCATAAAAAATCCTACAATGTGATTTTCTGGATTTATTTTTCTCATTTTGTCTGTCATAGTTGAAGTGTACCTATGATGAAAATTACAGGCCTCTCTCATCTTTTTAAATTGGAGAACTTGCACAATTGGTGGCTGACTAATTCCTTTTTTTGCCCCACTGTATATCTTGCTTTTCCTTGATTTTTGAAGAAATTAATTTGTTCAAAAATGTTTTGCCTTGTCAAAAACTTTTGCCTTTCTCTCGCTTTGAGTCAACTACTCACCACATGTTAGCTTCTAGTACTGAAAGCTTATGCTTTCAGTACTAGATTCATTCTCTGATCCTTTGATTGGGTTGAAAACATGTCAGTTCATGCTGCAAGAGCTCTGATAGGTTGGAGGACATCCTCTGGAGTGGGTGAGAACCATGAACCTCCTAGGTTTTGTACTGAGGTCAATATAACTAGAGGAGGATGGAATCTAGCTGTCCTCTGGCTACACCATGGTGCTACCCTACAGAGTGCTGTTGAGGCTACTGTAGACCTTCATTGCAAAACAGTGTGTTTTAATAAATTATTTTGTGATGTGAATATAGTTATAATAGTTTTATTTAAAACTGATAACTTTTTAAATGTTTCACAATTTACATTTTTATAGAACTCACTAAGGATGGTCCTTATCAGAGGAACATCCACTGCACCACAACCATGAGAAACTAACTAGGCTGGTGTATCAGTCTCTCCTCCCCATCCCTACCCACAAACACTAGCATACCATCATCAGGCCTGCATCTATTATTGCGTGCTTCTTGGTATGATGCCAGAAAAACAAACTGCCGGTACAGCTTACAGTTAGTTATGTGCAGTGAAGTAGGATAAGCAACATCAATACATTTATAGGAATCCTTCTATAAGGTGATATAAAAAAAAAACATATTTTGATACAGTGCAGTGCTGCCAAACCCTATCTTGTAAAACATATAATCACCCCAGTAACCACGACTACAATCCCTCTGCCTTCCTGTCTGGAGGCACATTTAAACCTTCACTCAAACTGACCCATCAGTCAGCGTTCAACATTACCACAACAACATCCATTCTCAATCAGTGCCATAGGAGTGGACATGACAACTCTGACCTCGAGTGACGTGAGTAGCATGACCCACCAACTGAATGATTGGCGTGACTTCTGTTTTCACTGTTGTCCTTCTCTCTTCCACACTCACATACTAACTCACTGATTGACTCACAAACTCTCTTGGACACCTGTGCGTACACGCACGCACGCACGCACGCACGCACGCACGCACGCACGCACGCACACACACACACACACACACACACACACACACACACACACACACACACACACACACACACACACACAGCTTAGTCATCACACACACAGTCATGCTTAGCATAAAAGAGTGGGCGACTATAGGCCCATTAGAGAGTAAAAGGTATATATTCCTGTGGTTTCCTGCTGTTGGTATTTGCATCACAAGCACCTTGACAACACAGGTGGTCTATTGACTGGGAAATGTAGGTAACACAAGACATCAGGAGATTATGTATAACTGACACCTTCACACAGAGATCTTTTCAAGTTTCTCTATGAGGAGATGCTAAGTGTAGCATTATATACTTCAGTCAGCCTGCCCTGAGGGCATGTCATCCAGGAGAGCTCTGGGGATCTGACCGCTTACACTAAGAATGGAATGTAGTGTTTCTCCACATCTAATCTATTGTGTTGTCTACAGTGACCCTGCGACCTACTGACAAAGGGACTGCCCCTCTGTGCTGCCATCACTCTGGGCCAACTACTCTACTTACCCTTATGGAACATCATAGAGAGTCCACTTCTCCTTTGCCCTCGTGACACAGCGTTTTCGTTTTGGAAAGAAATTGTGTTTATGAGTAGGGTAATGAAAATAGTGTTGGCTATTTGTACAGATTAGCTCAATTGTCAAGTATTATTTGCATACATATGTCAGTTTGATCCCTGAATCTGAATGTAAACACCTGACATATCTTCAAAGTCCAAGATAGAATCTTACTTCCCATACTTTCTAAAAGGAATTACGAACTTCTTGAAGTACTTGAAAACTTTGGACATGCCAGGCTTTGAGAGTGTGAGTTGAGGAGAAGCCATCGTTTGATCCAAACTGACAAGGAGCTTGGGGGGAAAAAATGAATAAAGCACAATAAGATTCTCAAGTCTTTCCCTGTCTCTCTCTTGAGAATGGGATAGCAAAAGGAATATCTAATAAAATGTTAAAACGGAGAGAAACAGATTGAACTTTAGATTGTAAATTATTAAGGCATCAGTGTAATTTGAGTCTGTATCGGCTTGTGCGTATGGTGTCTGTATGTCTGTGTGCGTGCGTGTGTGTTAAATGTGAATCTTGAATGCTGCTTCTCTCCAAAATGCTAGTACACATGAAAGAGCTCCTAGAGTGTTGTGAAAACGAACACACCACTGATGATCCCTTCAACTTCCGAACGCCGCCGGTCAAAATATCACTCCTGCTAACAACACACGGTAAGAAGAAACAAAACCCAGTGGAAGATCAAACCAGTAAAAGACCTCATCTTGGTTTAACAGTACTACTGGGAATGGAGAACTGGCTAGTGGACTCTCATAAGGCATGACAGACAAAATTATGGGGAAAGGCAGGGCGTAGGGGTGTGTCTCAATGGAGACCATACCATGTGGGTGAGAGGGGACCCCAGTGAGAATTGTTTGTCTAGAATAAGTAAGTAAGCATCTACAGTAGTTCTGGGTGAAGCCGAAGGCAAGGCAGGGGGGTGTCCATTTCATGTGCTTGCTAACATTTCTTATACCTTGTATTAGCACTGCTGAGCTTAGCCCAGCTCTAACTCTGAATTGTCCATAGCAACCGGTGATACTGCACAACCACTGTTGGCTATCTACCACGACAACAGAGAATGGTGCCGCATGGAGCAGAGCCATAAACCTGCTTACGTTTTCATTTTTCATTTTAGAAGGACCATAATTACAGAAGCAAATTAGGGAATGATTGATTTGGAATGCTTGCTCTGCGTGGCCAAACTATTAGACTACTGAGCTCTATTAGAAAGCAAATTTGAATTATTACCTGCCACCAAAATGGGAGACATGCTGTCCCTAAGGACCTTGGGATGCCGAGTCACTACAGAAGCCACTACATTCAGAGCCCAGAGTCCATCACATGATGCCAGAACGCACAGCAGTAAAATGTCTGGAGAGTCAATGCAATGATTGACATGGGAATTGCATTCCTATTTTGGAACCTCTGGACTGACAAGCTACAATACACATGTAATCATAGCTGGCATCTCTCACTGAAGGTTAAGGGCTACTGTTAGAGAGAGTATTCATATTGTATGAATAAATCTGTTCATTGCAGATGCTCTCAAATAAATCATCTACACACAATTGAACTTTAAATTAAAAGGTTAATGGTTTGTTGTTAACATTACATGATATGTTCACTTACTGAATTATGTTTTACTAGTCCAAAAAGAGCAATAACAAAAAACTACAAATTCACAGCAGAGGTAACCAATACAAAAAGAAAATCACACTTTTAGCACCTCAGCACAGCTCAGTGGAACTGTGGCTATACTCACTTCCTAATGGGAGATAATTCACGGTCCCTTGAGTTAAAGAGGTGATCTTTCTCTGCCTCAAACTGCCATTATTCATGGGCTGTCATCTTAGGAGCTGCCTAATATTCCCCTGACCATGAGCAGACATGTCTCAAAGGAGCCTGACTTTGTGTGTGTCTGTGTGTGTGTGTGTGTGTGTGTGTGTGTGTGTGTGTGTGTGTGTGTGTGTGTGTGTGTGTGTGTGTGTGTGTGTGTGTGTGTGTGTGTGTGTGTGTGTGTGTGAGATCAGGCACCTTAGATGGGTGCTGACTTGGATTCCGTTACAGCAGAGAAAACCTGTTGATATTAGAATGTACATAGTGCTGAACGTACTGTATGTGAAGTCCATTGAGTGTGGAGTACAGTTCATACCAGTTGGGCCATTTTAAATGTGTTTGCCCTGAGTCACATCATTACATAAGAATGAATTACATAACGTTTGTTTTGGTGAATCATTAGCTCGGAAGACATTTTAAAATGCTAAGAAAGAGCTGAATGGATAATGGACATTCTTTCCTGAACCCAAGTGCAAGTTTGGCATTAAAGATGAACAATGTTGTCTGGAAGAAAGGATACAAATTTGCGAACGTCAAAGCGAGTATCTACAGATCTACAGAATCGGAAACATCAGTAGACTATATAAAGGACGAGGCGCAGGGACCTCTGGCCACTCATTAGAATGTAGCACCTGTTCCCCAGAGCCATCGAGAATGGCAGTAGATGAGGGGTCAATCAACAACACAGCATTTGGCAGCATTAGAGGGTGACAGATAATCCCATCATTGTCCTGTACCAATGACCTGGCCACTGATCCACGACAGAAAATCACAGAGAGCTAGAGCCTGGGGATAGACCTGGTTGAGGTACTGTATTTCTGTGTCCCTTAGCGGCTTTTAATCTACTCTGATATGACATCTCATTAGCTATCTGGTTAGAAGGTATTCAGGGCAGTTACAGGTGGGCAGGCTTGTTGGGTACGCTGAGTGACGTCCCCTTTCATCTCAGGCCAGACCTGCAGCCGTTCCCTTTTATGTGACCAGTTTACTGGCGAAAAGGGGCTCCCATTCTGGGGGATTGAACAGCAAGGCTCCAGTGACAACATATATTGTATTTCTGTCTTGCCTGCCTCACCCAGTCTGAGATTATAGGTGTTCTTCTACCACAGGGTATCATTGGCGAGGCTGTGCGAGACAGATATGGAATTGATGTAGATTCCTAGTGTGTTTGCAATGCTTTCTGATGATATCAGTTATCTGAGCTGTGTGGCAACCTGGATTAAAAAGTATCAGTCACCTTTTCACTTTTCTTAAGTAATTTTTTGTTGATAGGCACGATATCACCTCCGCTTGTCCCTGAAGGGACACAGCTGTGAAATCAGTGCGAAAGGTAATCTATGCTAATTAATCTAATCATCTGATGGGTGACGACTCCATTAATCCCTGCCAGGAATAGTCCCTGCCAGGAATATGTCTCTATTAATAATAGGCTGTTTTTCCATATTGGTAAAATAAGTCCCCACAGAATATTTCCCACCTCTCAGTGTCCAGTATCACATTTCTTCTCTTACCTGGCAGAGATGCAGTACATTAAACCAGAGCTACGAGTTCCAAGACAGCTGTGGAAGGCTAAAAAAGATAAACCCTTTGTTTCCTCACATGCCTTGTGGCTTTGCCCAAAACAGAGGCATGGCCTCCAGCTCTATTGTGCTGCTCTATGGAAAGTAGCAGCACGCGGGCCCTGCCCACCTGAGGATCTCTCCTTTTGATCCATCTATTCCCTGTGTTTGAGGGGGGAAAAATCCACTTATTACTTAAAACCTTGCTGGATTGATTGCTTTCATTTTACTATGGCGACTCTTGCGGCATTCGTTTTTTCCCCGTTAACGTTACGACCACGGAAATATTTGTAATGGCCTGTCAATCACACTCTGGCATTGGCTGAAATGGGCTTGATGGAATACAATGGCTTTCCATCGCCCCTATAAGAACGCCAACGCTTGGTTGCAGATCACACTTACATCACATGAAAGAGAGGAAAAATAACTTTATTTTGGTAGGTGTTGAAATTTTGTGCAATTAAAAAAACAAAAAATTTTATGCAGTTGAAATGTTTACAAAATAGAAATGAAAGCAATTTCCGAAAAGGGAACACTCGGATTATTATGTCTGATCTTGCAAACAATATAAATTATGTATAGATAGGTGTAATCTCGAGCCCAACATTTTGATTTTAAATCGCATAGGTATCCTTCTCTTGACACACTTGTTGAAGTATGCAAGAGATGGTGAAAACAACAGTTATGAATAATTAATGAGGCAGTCTAGACAGCCGCCAATAGGATTGGAGGTTTTTGGTGGTTGCAGCTCTGTTCCACCCCTTTATATTAATTTATTAATTTATGCAAATACACATATACGCAAATGAGGTACATATACAGTCATTTTATTTATTTTATCACAAAGTATTAAAACAATAGCTGATATAGAAATATACACTACCGTTCAAATGTTTGTGGTCACTTAAAAATGTCCTTGTTTTCCATGAAAACATACATGAAATTAGTTGCAAAATGAATAGGAAATATAGTCAAGACGTTGACAAGTTTATAAATAATGATTTGTAAATGAAAAAATTGAATTGTGTCCTTCAAACTTTGCTTTCGTCAAAGAATCCTTCATTGCAGCAATTACAGCCTTGCTGACCTTTGGCATTCTAGTTGTCAATTTGTTGAGGTAATCTGAAGAGATTTCACCCCGTGCTTCCTGAAGCACCTCCCACAAGTTGCATTGGCCTGATGGGTACTTTTTATGTACCATACGGTCAAGCTGCTCCCACAACAGCTCAATAGGGTTGAGATCCGGTGACTATGATGGAGTGACAAGCACAGACATAATACCAGCTGACTGCTTCTTCCCTAAATAGTTCTTGCATAGTTTAGAGCTGTGCTTTGGGTCATTGTCCTGTTGTAGGAGGAAATTGGCTCCAATAAGCTCCGTCCACAGGGTATGGCATGGCGTTGCAAAATGGAGTGACAGCCTTCCTTCTTCAATATCCCTTTACCCTGTATAAATCTCCCACTTTACCACCCACCAAGGGACCCCCAGACCATCCCAAGAGACCCCCAGAACATCACATTGCCTTCACCATGCTTGACAGATGACGTCAAGCACTTCTCCAGCATCTTTTCATTTTTTCTGCTTCTCACAAATGTTCTTCTTTGTGATCCGAACATCTTGTCCATAACACTTTTTTCCAATCTTCCTCTGTCCAGTGTCTGTGTTATTTTGTCCATCTTAATCTATTATTTTTATTGGCCAGTCTGAGATATGGCTTTTTCTTTGCAACCCTGCCTAGAAGGCCAGCATCCCAAAGTCGCCGCTTCACTGTTGACTTTGAGACTGGTGTTTTGCGGGTACTATTTAATGAAGCTGCCAGTTGAGGACTTGTGAGGCATCTGTTTCTCAAACTAGACACTCTAATGTACTTTTCCTCTTGCTCTGTTGTGCACCGGGGCCTTTCACGTCTCTTTCTATTCTGGTTAGGGCCAGTTTGTGCTGTTCCATGAAGAGAGTAGTAGTACACAGCATTGTACAAGATCTTCAGTTTCTTGCCAATTTCTCTCATGGAATAGCCTTCATTTCTCAGAACAAGAATAGACTGACGAGTTTCAGAAGAAAGGTCTTTGTTTCTGGCCATTTTGAGCCTGTAATTGAACCCAGAAATGCTGACGCTCCAGATACTCAACTAGCTTAAAGAAGGACTGTTTTATTACTTCTTTAATCAGAACAACACATTCACACACACACACACACACACACACATATATACCCTCACACCCACTGTGACATGCTTTCCCACGCCCTGGGACCACACTGGGCAGGCTCATTACAGTGCTTTGTCAGTCACTTAAAGCCAGAGGACAGCTGTGGGCCAGCAGCTCAGTCACACTCATGGCCGAGCCCTATCCCAGCTACATGACTAATCACCAGGCCCCACACACCAACGAGGTGGCTATAAATAATGCCAGGGCCAGGCGTAAATTAAGTTACACCTCCACCTGTCAATTGGATGTGCAGATATTGATTGCTGTGCTTGTGTTTCCCCCTGTCAGCCACTGGATCCAAGGTCCCTGAGCCCAAACACTCTGGCCAGGCAGGCAGGCATTATTAGTGGAGCATCAGTCTGGCTCTGTCAGTCAGGGGCGTCAAACCAAACCACCAGAGAAGATGTGACCTCGCCACCCCTAGCTGTCTTGAGTGCTCCACATTAATGAACTGCTCTCAACAACGGCCTTGAGCTGTCCGTTGACCTGAGTGCCATCTTTTCAACCTCGAGAGTGATTCTAGCATTGACTAGATGACATTGATCAATGCAAATATGGGATATTCATTCAAACATTCATAAACACAGTAATACGCCTGTGGGCACCAAATCATTATCATGCATAACATGCACTGATAAACAAAGTATATTACATCTGGTGCTTTTTAAAGAGGTATACCTCCTCATGACCCATTTTCAAGTTGACATTGACCCAGATGTGTCCCATTCTGAATGACTGACTCTGACAATGTGATACAAAAAGGCAAAATACTTCACACATCCTTGTCACGCATCACCCAAGGGGCAGCAAGATTTTCAAAACAGTCTAAATGGAAACTCATTATTTGAATCATGTTATCACTAGCTGGCTTGCTTGGGCCTCCAGATATTGTAGCCCTTATTTGACATTGAAACGTTCCTGATTATTTTGCATACCTGAAGGATACGTTTTCCTGGAGCGCAGGACAACTTGTCTATTTTGGTTACTGTAGGACATTCTAAATAATAATGGACATCTTATATTAATAATGTCAGAGCCTTGGAAAGTTATGTGGAAGAGTCTATTCAACTGTAGAGGTCAACTCAAAGTGTGTCGCAAGTGTACACAATCCTTTGGACCATGGTTTGAGAATATTCCTCAATGTCTTGAAGACACACAGCTCGCCCCTCCCTGCTCCATCCCCTCTGGCCTTGTAATTACTTAGTCCTCCACAGATTGATTGACTGGCCCTGCCCTTCAGACTTCAAAGGAGCGCATCTTTCACAAGTTACAACAATTATCCTAACAAGAAAGTGAAGTACAGCTGTTGCAATATCATTTGAACTAAATCCCTCGAAAAAAGGTCAACTTCCTGAAGGACCGAAGGTTCACGGGGTTGTAACCTGTTTCTCCCGTTTTTTTTCTTTTGATATATCCAGTTGTTCACTTTTGACATGAGACCTATTGGAGGATAAAGGGACAGTTTAACAGCCATTTAATCAAAGGATCATCATCCTAATGTCTCTTTTTTGAAAGCAGTAATGATATACCACTAAACAGTGCTTTTCAAGTGGCTCCCCTGTAGCAGTGGAGCGAATAGCTGAATCCACATTCTAAGTTGTAAGCCCTCTGGTGAATGTGCCCTAGTCAAATCAAATCACATTTATTTGTCACATACACATGATTAGCAGATGTTAATGCGAGTGTAGCGAAATGCTTGTGCTTCTAGTTCCGACAATGCAGTAATAACCAACGAGTAATCTAATCTAACAATTCCAAAACTACTACCTTATACACACAAGTGTAAAGGGATAAAGAATATGTACATAAAGATATGAATGAGTGTTGGTACAGAACGGCATAGGCAAGATGCAGTAGATGGTATTGAGTACAGTATGAGTATGAGATGAGTAATGTAGGGTATGTAAACAAAGTGGCATAGTTTAAAGTGGCTAGTGATACATGTATTACATAAAGATGCAGTAGATGATATAGAGTACAGTATATACATGTGAGATGAATGTAGGGTATGTAAACATTATAATAAGTAGCATTGTTTAAAGTGGCTAGTGATATATTTTCCATCAATTTCCATCAATTCCCATTATTAAAGTGGCTGGAGTTGAGTCAGTGTGCTGGCAGCAGCTACTCAATGTTAGTGGTGGCTGTTTAACAGTCTGATGGCCTTGAGATAGAAGCTGTTTTTCAGTCTCTCGGTCCCTGCTTTGATGCACCTGTACCGACCTCGCCTTCTGGATGGTAGAAGGGTGAACAGGCAGTGGCTCGGGTGGTTGTTGTCCTTGATGATCTTTATGGCCTTCCTGTGACATCGGGTGGTGTAGGTGTCCTGGAGGGCAGGTAGTTTGCCCCCGGTGATGCATTGTGCAGACGTCACTACCCTCTGGAGAGCCTTACGGTTGTGGGCGGAGCAGTTGCCGTACCAGGCGGTGATACAGCCCGACAGGATGCTCTCGATTGTGCATCTGTAGAAGTTTGGGAGTGCTTTTGATGACAAGCCGAATTTCTTCAGCCTCCTGAGGTTGAAGAGGCACTGCTGCGCCTTCTTCACGATGCTGTCTGTGTGGGTGGACCAATTCAGTTGAGATCCATTTCTGTTTTCAGACAGCACTATGGCCAATGCAGTTTAGAGTACAGAGGTGTTGTGACTGGTCAAAATATTCCTCACAGATTTTACTATGGGGACAGATTGGATAATGGGAAAGTGGAGTTTTTAAATAGTAGAGGGTTCATACATACAGTGCATGGTGGTAAGTGTAGGCCCATTGGCATGTTGACTATATATGGTCTTTATCCAATAATATTATACCCCTGCATGTTTATGTTAGTGAAAATTAAATGTGTCAGGCCCCATGCCCCACTGGAAACTGTTGTCACTACAAGGCCCTATAAATTCTCCTTTATTAAAGTTGCATTACCACCACCGTAACCGATATGGTCACACTAAGATATACTTCCATCGTCAGCCTCTCACACACAACTGTAGTAAAATGGTACTACAGCACAATGAATGTGAGGGAGTAAAACACGACTTGTGATATATTTGAGGAGGAAACGTTCTGAGTGCACGCAGAGTGGAGGTCATGCCCTGTGACATCGCTCCAAAAACTCTCATCCAGAATTAGGCACTATGTGTTGAAAAGGACAGGAAACCACTTACTGCTTTCCCCAAATAGTTCAGAAATATTTAGCAATTCATCAGATCGTTGTTTATCTAAAACAATCCTAAACCTACTGTGCTTTAACTTATGACAGGCACATTACAGCACGGCTTAGTGAGGAGCTCATTCAAGTAGGTATGGTTACAGGATAATTAAAGGGACATTTCACTGCTGCTCCATTTCCCTATATACTGTACTCTATGTCCATTAATGTGTTATGAACATATCATAGGTGTCGTAAAAATGTTGAATTTCCTCACTACACGCAATTATGAGCGTTTCTGCATCTCTCCTTTAGAAACGGGCCAACAGAATGTTCTGGTTGTAAGCAAACCACAATATTCAGAATCCAGTGATTTCAGGACGTGGAGGACTTCCCCGTGGAGGTATATTCAACAGATGTGAGAAATATCAAAATGTCTGTGTTTGTAGCCAGCACATTCAGCCAGAGGATTTCGAAATGGAAATTAAGTCTCAACTGATGGGGTTGCCATGTCATCGAATGTTGAAAAGTGATGCTATTCCATACATTTTTTTCCCCTTCACTTCAAAGAGAAAGGCATCCAATCACTGCAGCAGAAAAGAGGACAAGCTGAGGTAAGGTAGCTAACATTTCCTAGCTAACAAGCTAGACAAAGGTCCCCCATGGAATGTTTCCTTGGGAACATCACGCAACATTTCTTAGAACGTTCTCAGAACGCAAGTGGGGTAACATCGCACCGGAACCCTTAAGGGACCTAATGGGAACATCACCGAATGTCCCCAGGACGTCCCCTGTTTGCTGGGTATGTTGGTCATAAGTAGCAAAAAATCTTTCAAAGTCTTGGTTGTAATTCACCTCCAAGGCTTGTATTAGTGTCAAGCCCAATTCACACAGCATCATATAAAAACATAGGGAATAGCATCTGTGGTAAAAACTCTGCCCTCGACAGAGCCAACTTAGGTGAAAGTCAGAGTATACTCACGCATTTAGCTCAAAGCTGGATTGATTTGTGAGTGTGTATTTGGGGGAATTTGTGGTTGTTCCTATAATCAAGTAGTTTCACAATTGCTGCCATGATGTTCTCATGCATGTAATTGATGTCGCTGATGTGTTGACAAAGGGAATTTACATCTTGGAAGATGTGAAATATGTTTATGGGTAGACTTATAGGGACAGTATGCTGTCCCACTGAAATCCCAATCATCAAGCACAGAAATTGCAAAATAGATATGATCCAAAGCGAGACACTCAAGTATCAACACTACATTTATTGAGGAGAGGAGGAAAACATCAAACAGTGCAGGAATGTATTTCTGCCTTAGCTTAGCACTCAGTGCTGTGTTTATTCTGCTTCTCTGTGTGACAGCATTCAGCATCAGTTTAGATGATGCAGAGCAGTGTCCACTGGCGCTCTCTTTAAAGCCAGCTTTAAGCAGAGTGAGAAGCTCCGTTATGTTTCACATTATCAGTGTATAATTTGACAAGGCTTTTAGTGGAGACATATGGTATCGGCCTATGCTGACAAAATAAATATATTGTCAGCTGACAATGATATGCTCTTACGATAAATGTAGTTATTAACAAAATTGAATGAGTTAAATAAAGATTACTATGAGTTGGAATGACAGGACTTATCCACTAAAAGCCCTAGTAGCATATGGTCTTGAGGAGGACAGGGCGATAAATAATGAGACAGTAGATTACAGACAAAAAGAATGATGGTAGATAGTGAGATAATTACAGGAAAGAGGCCACTGAATCAAAATGATACATAGGCGAGGAGACTTGATAACCCCTTGTTTCCCCAGAGGGCAGAGGAGAGAAGTGGAGTTACTTGGAATCGGGAGCACTATTATGTGCCTGTGTCTTCTCTTTTCTGTTTCAAGTAGAATACATTTTCTTTTACATTGTTTTACAAGAGTAATTTGATGCTTGTAGTAAAACTCAGAATCGCAATTTCACTTCCCGTCTAAATCCGGTTGATAGGAACGCATTTTATCCCTGCTTCCTAGAGGAATCAGAAACAGATGTACTGTATGAAAGTAGTCCTGTGGCGAACAAAAAAAACAGGGATGAGTGACGATATAATGCCTAAAACCCATAAATAAATACTTTGCGTTCAGATTCACCGAGGGTTGAACTGAAGAGGTACGGGACACTCAACAGGACAGGACTGACAACATTGTGTGATCAAGTGCAGAGGCCCAATCCCTCCAAGGCAACAGAAACTCAAAGGACCTTTATACAGTGAACTGCCAGGTCACGACGAGAGTTTAATGGAAAAACAAGCCAGCGATACAACGGGTCTTGGGTCTGTATCCACAAAACATCAGAACATTTGTTGTGAGTGAATAGAGACACTTCACTTCTTCTCTGAGTCAAAATAAAAACGATACATCTTTTTAGGCATTAGAGTCCCTGCTAGTCAGATATTTAGAAGACCTCATGAGCTGTCCTAACCAGGTGCCTTGATAACCGAAAAATGCAGTGAATCAGTGGTTCCTGCGCCACGTGCAATTGCTTTGGAGTTTTTCAAATACTGTTTTGATATATATGATCAATGCAACAGACCCATGCAACAGTAGGCTCTCTTGTGCTTTTGACAAGGATTTCACATGATACCTATTTCACATGATATGCCTAAATACTAGGCTAATAAATGAACACGTTCTTCTTTCGATTGTTAAATTACCTACATCATGTTATTTCAAGTTATCCCTTTGTGCGCAACATCACTTTGTTAAACAATGTGCCTACATTCGCATGCCTATAAGTTGGGCAATGGAAGGCATCTAGGACTTATGTTAACTTTGATTGTGTTAGATGAAAATGATAGACCTTTTAATCGTTGCATGCAAAGTTGTGTGCAACATTATTGGCAAGTTACTTAATGCCAACTGTGCCAAAGCGATTTAGAGTTGTTAAATGGGAGTGACAAGAGTGTAGATAAAACAGTAACGTTATAAAAAGTCCGCTTTTAAAAACCGTCAGAATTGGTTAATTTGGCATTCCTAAAATGACACAAGGCAAGATCCAGATGCAGACACAGGAGGCAGATGGTTTGAGCTCTGGTATTAATGATAATCCAAGAGATAGACAAAAGACAGGTCAGGGACAGGCAAGTGTTCATAGCCAGGGCAGAGTCCAAAACAGTACAGAGCAGGCAGAGTGGTCAGGGCTCAGAGTCAGGTCAGGCAAGGGTCAAAACCAGGAGGACTGGAGAAAAGAGAGACTGGGGAAAAACAAGAGCCGAGAGAAAACCGCTGGGTGACTTGGCAAACAAGACGAACTGGCACAGACAGACAGAAAACATAGGTATAAATACCCAGGGGATAAGTGGGGAAGATGGGACAGGTAAAGGACAGGTGAAACAGATCAGGGTGTGACAATTCCAACATATCAGGCAATAGTTAAAAGTAGGCAATGTGATCGTGTCAGGTGAAAATGACATCAAATGTTTTACTATTGCAAGATTTGATAAAGTCACATTCACCGTGGTGGTCTGAAACGTGCTATAGAGTTCACAGCTGGGTGATGCCTCATCGCGATTGGTTATTCCCCATAATTTGCAACAATTCCTTTGAGATACCTCAAACTGCCGTGATTACCAGATGAGATTAACTTTTATAAATTGATTTTACTCCTGGCCAGAGTTTGTATGGGCATTGTCTTAACATAATCCTAAAACCTACTCTGAGCTGGGAGTTTTGTTATTTTATTTTTTAAACAGGGTTTAACAGGATTCCTTTGAACTTTTCTGAGAAGCTTTGTGGTTACGGGCCCCGATCTGGCATTTAGATGAGAGTGTTTTTGTCAACCTAGTTTCACTGGGGAATAACCATACATTCAGCACAGCAGGAGTTGAAAGGCCAGCATTTAACACTAGAGGCTGTTTCTGGTTTACATTCCCTCAAAATGGGGCGGCATATACTGGATATCACCATTTAAAACCCATTGACCTTTGACTCCAGTCCTTAGTGTTAACCCCGTAGACCAGAGCTTGGCTGCTGTTAGTGTAAGCCATGGGAGTCAGAATGCACCATGACAGGGATTGGTCTCTGTTCCCCCGCCCCTCTAGTCCTGCTGCCTGCCTCCACTGGAGAGCTGTCATGCCCTAGGGTCTGGTTAATGCACACGCACACAGCCTGGTCTGCAAGCACCACACGGCACCTGCTCTTCACTTAAGTCTAAAGCAGGTTAATCAGACACATTCACATTAATTTCCTCAGAAAAACATCAGAGAGAGAGGGAGAGAGGGAGAGAGAGAGACCTACTGTAATGGTCCGGGCCTAAAACACACAAAAACAACCTTAGAACACAAAGCTTTTACTATCTCATCCTGGAATATACAACGTCTGAGGTCATCTGCCGTTGCTCTAAAGAACAGGAACCCAGACTTCATGACATAAATTGGAAATACAGACATTGTCATCCTGCAAGAAACATGATATAGAGCAGACCTTACCCACGCTATTAAATTTGTCAAAACAGGAACATTTTTACATCTGCTTAGAAATTAATAAGGAAATTATCTCAACAGAGAAATATGTCCTCGTGTGTGCTACCTAAATCCCCCCAATAGAATCCCCATACTTTTCTCTCCCAAATATGCCCACCTAGACACAACTATGACAAAAGAACCAACAGAAAAGGGTCACAACTCCTGCAGCTTTGTCGCACGCTGGGTCCGTACGTAGTCAATGGTAGGCTTCGAGGGGACTCCTATAGGAGGTACACCTACAGCTCATCCCTTGGCAGTAGTACTGTAGATTACTTTATCACTGACCTCAACCCAGAGTCTCTCAGAGCGTTCACAGTCATCCCACTAACACCCCTATCAAATCACAGGAAAATCACAGTCTACCTGAACAGAGCAATACTCAATGAGTGGCTTTTTACCAAATTAGCGTACAACAGACCATGTAGTCACCCTGTACACCCTAATTGACAAACAAACACACCAAAACAAAGGCAAAGTCTTCTCATGCTTTGTTGACTTCAAAACATTTTTGGAATCAATTTGGCATGAGGGTCTGCTTTACAAATGAATGGAAAGTGTTGTCTGGGAAAAACACAAGACATCATAAAATCCATGCACACAAACAAAAAGTATGAGGTTTAAATTAGCAAAAAACACACTAATTTCATTCCACAGGCCATGGGGCGAGACAGGGATGCAGCTTAAGCCCCAATCTCTTCAACAGATATAGCAACGATTTGGCGAGGGCACCCGGCCTCACCCTACTAGAATCTAAAGTCAAAAATCTACTGATTGCTGATGATCTGGTGCTTCTGTCCCAAACCAAGGAGGGCCTCCAGCAACACCTAGATCTTCTGCACAGATTCTGTTTGACCTGGGCCTTGACAGTAAATCTCAGTAAGACAAAAAAATTATGTTTTTCCAAAAAAGGTCCAGTTGCCAGGATTACAAATATAAATTCCATCTAGACACAGTTTCCCTAGAGCACACAAAAACCAATACATACCTCGGCCTAAACATCAGTGCCACATGTAACTTCCACAAAGCTGTGAACGATCTGAGAGACAAACCAAGAAGGGCCTTCTATGCCTTCAAAAGGAACATCAAATGTAACATACCAATTAGGATCTTGCAAAAATACTTGAATCAGTTATAGAGCCCATTGCCCTTTATGGTTGTGAGGTCTGGGGTCTGCTCACCAAACAAGAATTCACAAAAAGGGAAAACACCAAATTGAGACTCTGCATGCAGAATTCTGCAAAAAATATCCTCTGTGTACAATGTAAAACACCAAATAATGCATGCAGAGCTAATTATCAAAATCCAGAAAGAGCTGTTAAATTCTACAGTACAACCACCTAAAAGGGAACGATTCCCAAACCTTCCATAACAAACCAATCACCTACAGAGAGATGAACCTGTAGAATAGTGCCCTAGGCAAGCTGGTCCTGGGGCTCTGTTCACAAACACAAAAAGACCCCACAGAGCCCCAGGACAGCAACACAATTAGAGCCAACCAAATCACGAGAAAACAAAAAGATAATTAACAAAAAAACTGAGCAAACTACGATGCTATGTGGCCCTAAACAGAGAGTACACAGTGGCAGAATACCTGACCACTGTGACTGACCCAAAATTAAAGAAAGCTTTGACTATGTACAGACTCAGTGAGCATAGCCTTGCTACTGATAAAGGTTGCCGTAGGCAGACCAGGCTCTCAAGAGAAGACTGGCTATATACACACTTCCCATAAAATGAGGTGGGAACTGAGCTGCACTTCCTAACCTTCTGCCCCATGTATGACCATATTAGAGACACATATTTCCCTCAGATTACACAGACACACAAATTATTTGAAAACAAATCAAATTTTGATAAACTCCCATGTATATTGGGTGAAATACCACAGTGTGCAAACACAGCAGCAAAATGTGTGACCTGTTTTGTTTATCCATTTCACTTGCTTTCACAATGTAAACAATGTTTCCCATGCCAATAAAGCCCCTTGAATTGAACTGAATTGAATTAAGAGAGAGAGAGAGAGAGAGAGAGAGAGAGAGAGAGAGAGAGAGAGAGAGAGAGAGAGAGAGAGAGAATTGAATGACAGCGAGAAGGAAAGAGAGGGACAGTGTGATGAAAGTTATGCCCTCATTTTGCCCTCAGATATAAATACATAGGATTTCGTATGAGCCACCACTAAATAATAGATATTGCAATTATATAAGAATAAATCAATTGCAGTTCTCAAACAAATGGCAAAACTGGTGTGAAAAGCATGATGTCCTCTCTCGTTATTTGACCAAAGCGAGTGAGAAACTGGGAGGTCTAAGCGTTACCACTCAAACACTCAACAGGTTTCGTTGTGGTGGCCGTCTTAGCCCAACTCTACTGGCTTGTTAAATGGTGACTAACAGATCACCAGTCAGAGAGATGCTTGTGTTCTTTTTTTTCCACTTCTATGGGATTTCCCATGGTCCTTCCCTTCCTTTGGAGTCAGTCTGCCATGTAGAAATGTGAGCGGTGGGCGTGTTGGGGTACAGTCTCTTTAGAAGTGTCTTGATAACTGAGCTAAACTGTAGTCGCTCATCTTTAAACTGAAAAGACGGGAGATCCTATCTGAACCCAAACCTCCCTGCTTATCTCACAGGCGTGCACAGAAGGAAAAACAACAGCAAGCTTCAGCCAAGGCATGCAAGATCAACATATTTGTGAACTCTCCGCGTGCAATGTTCCGCTTCACACACTGTATGCTGTGGATAGGGGTTATGGTTCAAAATGCAGATGGTGGAGTTCACTAACACTTTCCCCATGCTTCCCTGGCTTGGCTGTAATTCAACACAATCCTAGTCTTTTATCGCAATGCTTTCAGTTCCATTTGACAAATAAGATAAATATGTTATAAACGGGACCTGCATTGGAGGACCAACAAGATTTCCAGCCCAATACAGAGTCTGGCAACAGCAGGTCCCTCTGCCTCTAATGCAATTCCTCTATGTTCTTTACGTGCTCTGAAGTCACATGGCCAGCAACGACTAGTCTATTTATTGGTTGTGATTTTTTTTTAAATGATTGAGTGTTCAGAATTATGTCCCCATGTGTGGCCACGAGAGAAGCCAACGGTACCGCAGGCCAAGCTGCGTTCTCCCTCAGAACCTCAGAATGACACTCAAATGAAACATAGGGGAAAGATGACAGGTTGACTTGGCCAGTGTTGAGTCCAAAAACCTCACCACCCCTGACATCAAACATTAACCATATACCAACCTCAGTAGAATAACAGAGTCGGTACTGCAATGCTGACAATCAAATTGGAGAGATAGATTAGCTTTAATGTCTTGTTACATACTGTAATTACTAATATCATTATTAAAACTACAAAAACGTATTTATGTTTTATAAGGATTTATAGTATATTAATAATGTTTTGTTAATTTGGACATACATTCATTGTGACATTGCATTCTAGGCAATAAGTTAAGTTTCATGATTTGATGTATTGGTACTGTTTGGCAAAGCAAAAAGCACAGGAAGCAATGCCAACAGTAAAACATTTATAACATTCTCTACTTTAAAAAATATATAAATATCTACACATGACTGACACGTTAGTAATAATTTTAGATTTGTATGTATGCCAACTTCTATTTTTCAAACAAATCAATCACTTATTGATATTGGCAGCTAGAAGGGTCTTTATGGTAAGACTTAATCAAAACATGCCCGTTACATGCCAGTTACAATTTTACTATGAAGTAGAGATGAAACAACTAGCCAAAGGTTAGTCATGACTATGTAGAATGCCAACAGACTGATACTTATGCAAAGGCACACTGAGTAACACAGACAGTTCTCTGATATACGTAAATTCAAGTTGAGGAACGGGTCTTTGCTATGTCCAACACAAGTAACTATACTGAATCCACACTGAATGTCTTTGCTCTGTATCCCCGTTTATGAGCTAACTTCTCTGAAGGGCCTTCTTAGGATAGCACAGAGTGAGGCAATGTCATAATAAAACAAGCCGACTGTGGTCGACCTCAGTAACTGCTCAACATTATGAGCCAATGTAAAGTCATTTTGAATGTGTCTAATTGGCTAGGTCACACACAGTTATTCGGAAAGTATTCAGACCCCTTCACTTTTACCACATGTTATTACTTTACAGCCTTATTCTAAAACATATTAAATCATCCCCCCCCACCCCCCCGCTCAACAATCTACACACAATACCCCATAATGACGAAGCAAAAATAGGTTTTTAGACATTTTTGCAAATGTATTACTTTTTTTTTTTTTAAATATCACATTTACATAAGTATTCAGACCCTTTACTCAGTAGTTTTTTGAAGCACCTCTGGCAGCGATTACAGCCACAAATCTTCTTGGGTATGACACTACAAGCTTGGCACACATGTATTTGGGGAGTTCATCCCATTCCTCTCTGCAGATCCTCTCAAGCTCTGTCAGGTTGGATGGGGAGCATTGCTGCACAGCTATTTTCAGGTCTCTCCAGAGATGTTTGATCAGGTTCAAGTCAGGGCTCTGACTGGGCCACTCAATGATATTCAGAGACTTGTCCTGTTGGAAGGTGAACCTTCGCCCCCAGTGTGAGGTCTTGAGTGCTCTGGAGCAGGTTTTCATCAAGGATCTATTTGTACTTTGCTATGTTAATATTTCCCTTGATCCTGACTAGTCTCCCAGTTCCTGCCGCTGAAAAACATCCCCACAGCATTATGCTGCCACCACCATGCTTCACTCTAAGGGAATGTGCCAGGTTTCCTCCAGACATGATGCTTGGCATTCAGGCCACATAGTTCAGTCTTGGTTTCATCAGACCAGAGAATATTGTTTCTCAACTCTAAGCGGGAATTCATGTGCCTTTTACTGAGGAGAGGCTTCCGTCTGGCCAATCTACCATAAAGGCCTGATTGGTGGAGTTCTGCAGAGATGGTTGTCCTTCTGGAAGGTTCTCCCATCTCCACCGAGGAACTGGAGCTCTGTCATAGTGACCATTGGGTTCTTGGTCACCTCTCGTACCAAGGCCCTTCTCCCCTGATTGCTCAAGTTGGCCTAGCGGCAGGCACTAGGAAGAGTCTTGGTGGTTCCAAACTTTTACCATTTAAGAATGATGGAGGCCACTGTGTTCTTGGGAAACTTGAATGATGCAGTCATTTGTTGGTACCCTTCCCCAGATCTGTGCCTTGACACAATCCTGTCTAGGAGCTCTTCAGACAATTCCTTTGATCTCATGGCTTGGTTTTTGCTCTGACATGCACTGTCAACTGTGGGACCTTATATAGACAGGTGTGTGCCTTTCCAAATCATGTCCAATCAATTGAATTTACCACAGGTGGAATCCAATCAAGTTGTAGAAACATCTTAAGGATGATCAACGGAAACTGGATGCACCTGAGCTCAATTTCAAGTCTCATAGCAAAAGGTCTGAATACTTACGTAACTAAGAATTTCTGTTTTCTACTTTTAATAGATTTGCAAAAATGTCTAAAAACCTGTTTTTGCATTGTCATCATGGGGTTTTGTGTGTAGATTAGTGAGGGGAAAAATTATGTAATCAATTTTAGAATAAGGCTGTAACGTAACAAAATGTGGAAAGTCAAGGGGTAAGAATACTTTCCAAATGCACTGCACAAACACCTGGATCCATGGAGACACTGAGGTGTATGGGTAGGAGCAGTGGTAGACGTCCCTACAGTGAGTGATTATACAATGTGTCTGGAGCTGACCACCCCCAATCCTGGCTGGTGTCACACAGCTGTACATGGACCCAGGAGGATTGAGGCAGGAGCAGCAGTGCTGTATTTGGAGTGCTGTACTAACACAATGACCAGCTGTGTTGCGTCCCACTGCACATTGACTACCAGACATGCCGTGTCTGAGTTCCCAGCCCTTTCATGACCTCATAGGGAATCCGTCTTATATTTATCTTCCTTAATGTGTCATTACATACCCCTCGTCTCACAAGAATGATGCTATGTCCGGGCCGAGGTGCTGAACTAGCTCAATGTACGGTGTGGGATCATTCGTAATATGACAGCTATTACATGGATTTGGATTCATGTGCATAATAAAACAACTTTGAATGTAACCTAGCAAAAACGTTCAGATCGTATGCTGTTAGTGTACTTGTGTGAGTGTCAAATCAAATCCAATCAAAGTTTATTTGTCACGGGCGCCGAATACAACAGGCGTAGGTAGACCTTTCAGTGAAATGCTTACGTACAGGCTCTAACTAATAGTGCAAAAAGGTGTTAGGTGAACAATAGCTAAGTAAAGAAATAAAACAACAGTAAAAATACAGGCTGTGTGTGTGTGTGTGTGTGTGTGTGTGTGTGTGTGTGTGTGTGTGTGTGTGTGTGACAACGCTGCTCAGCTCCAGGATGCATCCCTTTGGTCTGTATTGCTCCTCCTATAAGTCTGTGTTGTAAGATAGCAGGGAAGGGCTCATCCCCAGTGGGTTGCGTGTCCCCAGGGTGGGAGGTATTTACACCTATCATGCCCTGCTTATTACCTGCATGTCTACTCTGTGGAGGGCTCTCAGACAGCCTCTTCATCCCTGCTGATAGCCTGCATTAGAAAGCGGCAGCACTTCCATCATTTAAGCTTATCGCAATCATGCTACTAATTTTATAGTTGTCTCTCTTTGAGGGTAACCCGGCTCTTCCTTTGTAAAGCCTTATCTCTCCATTTCAAAACAAAAGCTAGACATTTGTAAAACAATGCCTGGCAGAAGCAGGGAGAGGCTGCCCGTGGCTGTGGGTCGAGCTATCAGTTCTCTGCTCAAGTTCTCTGCACGGAATACCAAGTGGCTGTTGGGAAAGTCTGTTGTCCCATGGAGGGGAATAGGGGTATTTGAGTTAGATCTGCTTGATTGCTTGTGGGCTATGTCTACACATCTTATGGCGTTTTGGTCCAAGGGGCTTTGATGACTCTATGACGTTCTTCTGAAACTATTTGTTATGCATGGACTCGTCTCACTATATATTGGCATGTCAATAAGCAATAAGACTGAAATGTATGATGTCTCACGTATTAGGTAACCAAAGATCCTGGAAATATACATTTCCTCTATTTTCAAAAGGTGATTGAAAACAGTGACATGTTCAGGGCTGGGATAATCTCTGGTTGTCCTCTGGAAAAATAAACCTGCTTAGGCAGGGATCCATGTATGATCCTGCAACTATAAATGTCCTCTATTTTATTACCATGGAAATACCAAATTATATTTTCTAGATTATTCCTGGGTTCTCATTTTCTCTGCGATAGTGGACCAGTGAAGCGTGTAGTCCGTGTGGACCCCAGGCCTGTACATCCAGATCCAGGCAGACAGCAACACCCTGCATGTGTCTGGTGAGGGGACTGGAGCTTATCACCACTGTGGGAAAGCTGGGAGTCGGAGTCCTCAAAGAGATCCCATCTCATCTGCCTTTTGTTTAAATGGCTTTACAGCTTTATCGGTGCATGGGTTGGGTGGAGTGCCCCAACCACACAGACCTTCTGTCCAGATGGGTCACGCACAAGGTTTAGGCTTCACATGACCTTAGATGGAAGTCCTGAATGTATAGCCGTCTTGTCCTTTGTGTCCCAGTGATTCTAACCACATTGCTGACCAGGACTGACAGGAGGTATGCCCAGACTTCAGCCTGGTTGCTAAAATGCAAACGTTTTTTGCTCATATAGAGGAGCCCTCGGACTTGATTTGATCAACTGAGGATTGACTTAAGTCATATGCTTTTCTATAGACAGTATTTAAATCACCGGGTTCATAAAATCACACTTAACATGACTAATACATTTCCAACATGACTGTTAACTTTCTATCTGTTCTAATCTGGGCATCCTAGATGACTGTTGTTTCTCCACACTCAAAAGGATGTACATTATCTGTTAAAAGCCTGAATTGGATCAGGTATCCATGCTAAATATGTGGGTTGTTTGACTGTAACTGGACCATGAGGTGAAAATAGAACCAGTAAAGGTGATATAAGCTCTATAATGCGTTGTGGAGACATCACTCCTCAAAGTAAGATTACTGATGAGGCAAAGGTTCTCTGCAGGGGAATATCACAGTGCTGACATGACTCTATGACCAAGTTTGCTAGCTGGGTGGCTATCAGCCTCTTGAGTTGCTGAAAAGAAACTGAAGCTTGATCCTGGAGATTACAACATAGCATAGCAACACATTTGTAGTTTTAAAAGCCGTAGATCTACAAACACACAAAAGGGAATGAAAAAAACATAGACTAATAAAGCAATGCAAATAAGTCAGTTTGGATGAACGTATCCACATTAATTCTTGCTAATTAAGTTATGGTTTATGTATCTGGAAGGGAGGTACTGTAGGAGGCCCTTCTTTAACCTCCCACATCAATAAAGCAAGTGTGTCTCACACTCATGACCCTGTCATAGAGCACACCCTACCCGGACACACCGTCTTAGAACAACAGGTCACATACACTGTTCTTCTGGGTCAATCCGTTTCATTTCTAAAGTCCAGTTGGGCAAAAACACTTGGGTCCACTTCATTGATCATTTGACTTACGACGGGCAGCTGCGATAACCCTGACCTGATAAATCTGGTTGTTCTCTGGAAAAAGCAACCCAGGGAAATTGTTTAGCTGTCTGTTCCCATCATTAATCAATGTGCTTAGGCAGGTCTCTGTGTATGATCTGACATGACATACCAAACACTCTCCCAGAGTTTACCCTCCCTATACTCGGCAGATCATTTCTAATCAATGTCAGTTTCCTAATAGACTGTCTCAGCACACTCCAGATGTGGGCACTGTCCTTTCTCCAACTGACAGCTAGCCAAGCTAACACCAGCTTTGTGGTAACCACTTCCTGGTTCGCAAAATAATCACAAAGTCAATGAGTTTAAAGGTATGACCTGTCACTGTGCATAATATAGGAGGTTTTTGTATGTTTCTCCCTCTTTGGTTCAATGAGAGATATTAACAGGTCATATGAAAGGTTCAAGAAAGCATTCCATGAACAGCCACAGAAAAATAGACTGACCTAGATCAGTTTCTGTTTTTAATTGCTAAACTATGCTTTGCCAGCCTCCCCCAGTTTGGCTCCAGTCAGTGCCACCCCAGTTATGTGCACAGTTATGAAACAGATTCCAAAGATCAGAAGTCAAGCTCTCAGTCACTTGTTTTAGTCTCCCATCCAATAAGGAGTAAAGAGGACAGACTTACGCGTATGTATTTTCTTAATCAACTTACTGGTGTGCAACTCGGATGCTCCTCCTGTATCTGGTTGCGCTAGATGTAATATATCCCTTATATCCCCATTTTCAACCCGCCATACTGAGAAAGAAACCGATGATCCCTTTACAACTTAACGCAGTGCTCCGCATCTGCCCGTAGGCCGTTATTGACAGGGTACCGCTTGTCCGGTGTACTGTAATGTGAGAGCTGGCGACTTGGCTCTGCTTGAAGTGCATCAGTGGCTGGCTATAACGGGCACTATCGCATCACTCCACAGAGGAGTACGTACAGGGAGAGACTGGGGAGACGCCGTGGAGGCCAGGGCGGCCGTGTGTGAAGGAGCAGCGGCCCACTGTCTGAAAGGCGATCAGGTTTCCCTACAACTTGTTGCCTGGTGCGAAATAAACGCTGGCATGTTGTGTGGAGACACCCGACACTCTGGCTGAAAGGGTCGCTCACCCAGAGTTCACTCTTAACCCTCCCTCTGAACCATAACTCCCCCCACCTTCAGAAGCTAGGCTTGTCCTGTGTGACCAGTCACTAGGGTACCGCATGCCCTCGTCAGCAGCCTCCATCAGTAGAAAGACACATGGGGATGGTGGTACATCACTGCCCTGCTAACAAGTTTGTGAGAGCAGCATGGAAAAAAGGAATCACTATCTGAAGCACAGTTGGAAGCGAAAGCAGTCAAAAAGCGAAGCAGTCAAAGAATATTCAACAAGTCCGTAAACAATTTCTTCCTGCAGACGGTGAACACTAGTCAAACTATTGACTCTGCCCCCCTACAGTGCAGCTCAAGGCCTAAGCCAGACTGCACGCGGAGGGCCCCTATTCTGTCTTCATTCATAATCCCAAGGTTACTGGTTCCCCAATGTTTGCCTCCGCTTGATCAATACAGTCTCAGGGAGATCCCTGCACAGCGCAGCCAGCAACAACCTTAGAAACTGCCTGCTGAACAGCACAAAGGGAATTTATCAATAAAGAAGCACAACCGCAATCAATATCTCCAACCCCCTGCATGGTAAAGCAAAGGCAAGGCCTCGTAGTGAAGGCTATCATTGGGCACGCAGAGGGAAGAGTGGTACCAGCGGAGCTAATTAGAGAGATTCGTCGGCCATCTTGTTAGCCCACATCCAGCTGTGGGAATAGCACTAATGAGACATACCGTACCAACAAAGACAGGGTTTTACTGCAACAAAGAGGAGCACTACTACTCGCCCACATTTTATGTGTTCATATAATCATTCTCAGATGCATAATTAACATCATTATTCCCCTCTGGTGCTGCGTATCGAACTACAAAAGCTGAAGCTGATCTGCTAGTGAGACTCAACATGCAAACACATGTTAAACATGAAGGCGCCAAAACATTGCAGAGAGGAGAGACTTTATGTACCATAAATCTAGTTCTGATATAGTGCTCACTGAGGAACGGCTTGGAATAGTTCAGTCCTTTACTATGTAAGAGGTAATAGTGTTCGATATTTTAAAAAAAACTCCCCTGGAGTAGCTAGCTCCCTATAACTTCTCTCCCTTCCGTATTAGCTTCAGTAATGACGGTCGTCAGGGCAGATGGCGCTCATAGCATGTCTGTTTTATCTTCATTAGAGGCAAAGGGCTGCAAGCTCCAAGGCACACTTTGACCCTTCTCTCTAGGGGCACATCGCTCGACAGCGGGGCAGACCTAATGTCAAGCTGAGAGTTATTCCTCCTTTCATGCCTTTTTATGCCCCCTCTTCTTTCTCTCTGTCCGTTTGCTTTGCTCTGTTCATGCCCACTTGAGTGAAGTGCGATTCATTGAATTTTTTTGTCAATGTTATTCCAGTCATATTGATTTAAAATACCATACATTTTATTCCTTGGATCAAATTGAATGAAGTCTGAGGAAGTTGTGTTTCCTGTAAAGACACAGAACTCAGTGTAGTAAAAAGGGAGAACTCAGATGATAAAACATGACAGTATAAAACTGTCAGCTAGAGCCCGAAGCTTACAAGCACTCTCTACAAATCCTGAGGTAGTGGACACGCATTTTCTAACCACAAACCTTTTACTATTTTGTTCTAAGACTTGAACTATACGACCACCTTCTTCAGTGCTCTCTAAGCCACCTCCTCTAGTCCTCGCTTGTAGATTAAGATCGCCATGACTGTGCTTTCTAACTGAGGCCTCTGCGATTGAAAACACCAGCCTCTCTGGGTTTCATAGGCTCAGCCGGGTAAACATTTACAAATGTGCACTCAATAACATCTGCTGGGGTTGGTGCTCCGCAGCAATCTGTTCAGCGGGGAGATAAAGCACATCATGAACTCCTGGGGACATGTAAAGCGCTCAGGTTCCACTGACTCAGTGGGAGGCTTGGAGTGCCATGAGCAACTCGTCCCAGGTGTAAGCTCTCGATGACGTAATGTAGCTGAATAAAACTCTGCAGAGCTCTTAAATTGTTTTGTTTAACAGAGAGATTAGTGGCGATAGACACTCAAATCCAAGCATAATACAGCACAACCGCAGGAACTCACATGGTTTCCTATAGGGGAAATGGAGACGTGAATACTGTATATTCCCGGACTCACACAGTACAGCATATTGTTCACAAAGTACATGGGCGGTTACATTTAAGGAACTACACCAAATCTCTGGCTGTACCAATATCTCAATCCCTTGGGAGGAAATGGGATTAACCAGGAAACTCATTGTGTAACAAAAGTGTTTTTATTGTACCACTGCTGATTTCTTAAAGGTGAAGAGACATGCAAATGGGAATCTGTCAAACCTGTCGAAATGATGGATGACCAATAGAAATATGTGGGCAGTAAATTCAGAGGAAATGGGGCATCTGTCAAACTTGACAAATCAAATTCTAGTCAAATTGATCAAATCAAATGTTATTGGTCGCAGACACATATTTGGCAGACGTTTTTGCGGGTGTCGCAAAATACTTGTAATTGTGGGTGTAGTAAAATGCTTGTTTAAATGATGTGTGACCAATAGAAAATATCTGGGCCTATTTGGGCAGTAAGGTAAGAGCACTGGGCTTGGTTTGGACAGAAAAGGCAGGTTGACGTTTATTGTCACGAGTAGTGTCCTGGAAAGATTTTCTCTTAGATAGGCCAGCTGCAAAGTCAAAATTGGCTATATTGTAAAAATTAATGAAAACAAAAAATGTGCTTCTTGGTCATAATTTAAGGTTAGGGTTAGGCATTCGTGTTAGCACTGTGGTTAAGGTTTAAGGACTTTGTGGCTGTGCCAGCTAGGGATCACTCTGCAGAGCTGCTTCCAGAACAAAATCCATCACAAAAAACACTAACCTGCGCAGAAAAGGCTTCCACTCTCCACTGTGAGATATTTCGGTACAAGTAATCTACGCTTTTAATCATTGGATAATATGCCTTTAATAGATGTAAATATGTAAATGTAATGAAGTACATGAAGAAGAAACAGTTATTTAATAACTATTTCACCACATGGTGATGCCACTGTATTCATGATACCGATAAATGCTGCCAAGGAGTCTCTAATCATACACAACTGCACGCAACTCAACATTTATTCCAGACATTTAAAAAAAGATAGAATCTTCTATTTTGGCATGAACACGAGACAGGTGCACACTTCTCAAACGTAGGTTGCTGTTAGACTTGTTATACAAAGGCGAGGGACCAGAACAGGTGTTACAATGTTCATATCCAGAACCAAATGTCTCAGAACATCAGTGTTCTCAACGAGTAGTAAGAGATCCATGCACATCTGCCGTTCAGCATATCACTGTGCACGGCCCGGACCCCCGACAGGTGTCAGTGCATGAATGGGAACGCCAACCCCTGCTAAACTTTCACACTAAAACCTCTTTCATACGCTTCCCTGGGAATCGCACTGTGTCCGTGTAAGGACTTATGTGAGCACAGCAGTGTCTGGTCCCTTGTTTTGCCTTGATGGAGTGAACATATGGAAATGTTGAGAGGAAGAGAAGCAGTTAATCCTGACAACAGCCAGCCAAGACACCTGCCAGGACATAAGATGTGCCCGCCTTAACCGCCTTAACTCCTGCATGACCAGTCCCTTCCCAGTAGAATCTCTGGCTTGCGTGAGAGGACGTCAAAAAGCAACAAGCAGCTGTGCTATCCTCTTCTAAAGATCACATCCTCTCTTGGAACAAGCTTGATATCAGTCAATCAATCAATCAATAAATCAAACGTGTTTCTACTAAAACGTTTTACATCAATAGTTGTCACAAAGTGCTTTACGGTAACCCGGCTTAGACCCTTCCACCTCAGACACATGCCTTCTACACATACTTTCGAGGATGCCGTCAGTTCTTTTGATTTATTTATCATTCTCATTTCCCCCCATAATCAAATTGGTTACGTTACATGTAAGGACACATGGCCTCTATATACTTAGGTTCCAATACCCACCCTGTCCCAGAGGCCTGCAGTGGAATCGCCATGTCCGTAACAATGTTTGACAATCTGCCAGTGTGTTAAACTGAAACGGCCAAGGAGCTGTGCTGGAGTCAAGGAGTGTTACTGTGAGGACAATGGGTTATGTCATTATGTTACACCAAAACCCCAAAGCTGCGTGAACAACACACAGCAGAGACTGAGTCATTACTGATCCCTAGCTGTGTGAGAGACAGGAAGAGAGAGACAGATTCATCTGGGAGTTCGGAGACTTCTCTCTGGGGGAGAGGAGAGATTCAGAGGGTAAACATCCCAGATGTTGCTGTCACTACATCCCACCCCCAAGTGGCCCCACCACTACCAAAATACACCATTGATTTGGTAATATAATATTATGGTGACTTGATTGGAAACGTAGATTTGTTGGTAAAAGGGAAAGGCTGTGCCTGAAAGAAAATGTGACGTACCTCAACTTAACATGTTAATAAGACAATACTAACATTTATAGTGCTCAGTTTCCCCTTTCTTCATCATTAGCATCATCATCATTGCGAAGCAACGAGAAAGTTCCTCCTAGTCCAAACAACAAGGAGAGTGGATAGTAAGGAATGGTGAACAGGACTGATGGGATCAGTGCACAACCACACACTACAAGACATCATTATCATCTCGACTGACTCATAGGTCACATCAGGGAACCACACACATCCTGCCCCTGGTTCTGTGTAATATCCAGGAGAGTGATGAGCAACACAGGACCCACAAGGAGGAAACCCTACCACTTCAAATACTAATTTCCCCTGGGTTGCACATAACAGGGGGGAGACAAGGGGAGAATAGGGGCAACTAATTCCAAGGTCTCCAACCCACCTCTACTCCTGGACAATGCACAGTAAAAACCTCCACACGACCTGATGGTTGAGCTCCTTTCCCACGGTGTAGAATCGGGGGGCCCTGCCCCAAAACCAAATAAAACAATGTGCAGGCCGGAGGTGTCCAGTGCGTTGCCCTCCATAAATAATGCCACTGTAAGTGAGCTGTGTGCCCTCCTGCAGCTGCTGCAGCCAGGGTTTATGAGATGTGGTGTGACATTGTACCCCAATTGAGCCATAATGAGCGCTCCCCCCTCTCTTTTTTAATGGATCAGGTAAGGGTGGGAACACTTTGTCTTTATCGGGAAGCGATAAAGTGTTAAGTTACAGTGCCATTAAACTGATAGATGGGGATACCAACGTGGACCACACCACTGCTGCCCAGCAAAAGAGTTTCAGTCAACCAACCTAAACTTGGACATAGGGGAAAATATGATCATCAATACAGATGGTTCAGATTGAAGGGTTTGTACACTGGCTGGGGTAGGAAGGGCCTTCCAAGGAGATTCGCCATCTCAGAAGGCCTCCACACAAAGTAGATGCAAGTGAACAGAAAATGATATAGTGTACATATATATATATATAAATATATATTTATACTTTTTAAAATGTTTTATTGTCACACACACTGGACAGGTGCAATGAAATGTGTTGTTTTACAGGGTCAGCCATAGTAGTACGGTTTACTGACCACAATGTTTACAGTACTGTATTAAACATCAGCTTGCATAAGACTAGAAAGACTCACAAGCATTACGCATATGATAGAACTGAGTAGACGTAATTCTAAAAAGAATGAATTGCTCAAACAGTGAGTAATCTATAAAAGTCATTGTTAGCGGAGACTCAGGGGTAATGCTTGGGCGTGTGTGAGAGGTGGGGAAATGGTTGTACGGCCTTGTAAGCCAGCACACATTTTTATCAGGACTGTGAGGTGGAACTTACACTGTCCCTTGGTTCCATAAAATTCACACAAGCAGTCTCCAACTGGTGGTATTGCATTACAGGGAACCCCATGAAAACAGGCTGGCTGTGCATTAACCAATGTCATATGTTTACTGAGCAATGGTCTGCACAGCACAGAGACGTGTTAAAACGCACTTCATGAGCCTGGCCCAGTGTTTTCTGGGTTATAGGGAGGCATAGAGGACAGATCCTGATGTGGTTCCGAAAAACCCTGTCTTGTCCCATTCAAAAGATAAAGGAGGCCTGTCAACAAAACGTCTTAATGATGTATTGGCATACTGTTGCTACTTGCAAACATGTTTTTCACAAGTGTTCAGTGTTGCCATGAGCAACCATGTCATTGTAGCATTGCTCATAACATTTATGAGATTCAAGTGCACATGGTGGAGGAGGAGGAGGAGGAGGAGGAGGAGGAGGAGGAGGAAATGCCTAATGACTTGCTGTTGACTCTAACAGCCATAGCTTTGGGGGGCAAAAGGCCACTGATCTGAATCACCCTCTGCTTTCTGTAGGACACAATGTAGAAATGTCACAGAATGGAAACCGTCCACTAATCATGCCCAAGATACACGATAGCTTTTCAAAAGAAACTGTTCGGCGTCTCGTCAAAGAACAGTAATTATGATGTCATTAAATGTTTTACAAATGGGCATGTCAGCAGCATATGGTATACAGGCACGTGTTTATGTGTTTAGAAATTATTGTTAGACCAATACCAGCTTGAATGCTTCACGAACAGTCCTAGATGTTAATGTTGGCTTGCAACGCTGAGGAATTTGTCAACAGAGAAGTGCATGCAGAACATATCCGAAAGGGTCTGTTCTGAATCAAAATTACTTTACAGTGTTGTGTCCAACTGAAAGAGGAAATCTTCACATTGACGGACAACAGACAAACCTTTGCTTTGATTAAGATAATGACATAGCTAAGATTGATTGACACAGTGCATGTTAATGTTGTGGTTTTAAACAGTCAAAGCTATTGGTATGCTATGGTTGCGTTTGGAAAATGCAAAAGGGAGGTTTTTCGATGGTCAGAATAAATTGCCATGTTGGAATATGCTTTGTTGATTATAGAGGTGGGCGGGAGGTGATTCTGCTCACTTCACCTCTGGACCTTGAGCTCTTTCATTTACTCCTCAGCCCTGTTCCACTCATGCCTCCTCCTCTCAGGCCTGGAGCAGCCTGATGAGACCCAGATAGGAGCCAGTGCGACATCTCAGACAGGGGAACCTCACAACCATGCAGGCCTCTATTCGTCCATCAGCAACTCTGCTCTCTCTCCCCTCCATCAGGTACAGCCTATTTGTGATTCTATAACAAGAAAGTATGAGAGAGAGAGAGAGAGAGAGAGAGAGAGAGAGAGAGAGAGAGAGAGAGAGAGAGAGAGAGAGAGAGAAAAAATATAGCCTTGCTATTGAGAGAGGCCGCCGTAGGCAGACCTGGCTCTCAAGTGAAGACAGGCTATATGCACACTGCCCATAAAATGAGGTGTAAACTGAGCTGCACTTCCTAACCTCCTGCAAAATGTATGATCATATGAGAGACACATATTTCCCTCAGATTACACAGTCCCACAAAGAATTCGAAAACAAATCCAGTTTTGATAAACTCCCATGTCTATTGGGTGAAATACCACAGTGTCCCATCACAGCAGCAATATGTGTGACCTGTAGCCACACGAAAAGGGCAACCAGTGAAGAACAAACACCATTGTAAATACAACCCATTTTTATGTTCATTTATTTTCCCTTTGGTACTTTAACTATTTGCACAGAGTTACAACACTGTACACCACATTTGGAAAGTATTCTCAGACCCCTTTACTTTCTCCAAATTTTGCTGTTACAGCCTTATTCTAAAATTGATTCAATTGTTTTTTCCCTCATCAATCTACACACAATACCCTATAATGACAAAGCAAAAACAGGTTTTCAATTTGCACATTTAGTACAAATAAAAACGGAAGTAATACATTTACATACAGTAAGTATTCAGACCCTTTACTCAGTACTTTGTTGAAGCACCTTTGACAGCGATCTTACGTATGATGGTACAAGCTTGGCACAACTGTATCTGGAGAGTTTCTCCCATTCTAATCTGCATATCCACTCAAGCTCTGTCAGGTTGAATGGGAAGCGTTGCTGCACAGCTATTTTCAGGTCTCTCCAGAGATGTTCGATCAGGTTCAAGTCTGGGCTCTGGCTGGGCCACTCAAGGACATTAAGAAACGTGTCCCCAAGCCACTCCTACATTGTCTTGGCTGTGTGCTTAGGGTCGTTGTCCTGTTGGAAGCTCTGGATCAGGTTTTCATCAAGAATCTCTCTGTACTTTGCTCCATTCATCTTTCCCTGGATCCTGACTAGTCTCCCAGTCTCTGCCTCTGAAAAACATCCCCACAGTATGATGCTGCCAACACCATGCTTCACCATAGGTATGGTGCCAGGTTTCCTCCAGACGTGAAGCTTGGCATTCAGGCCAAAGAGTTCAATCTTGGCTTCATCAGACCGGAGAATCTTGTTTCTCATGGTCTGAGAGTCTTTAGGTGACTTCAAGAGGGCTGTCATGTGCTTTTTTATTGAGGAACGACTTCCGTCAGGCCAGTCTGCCATAAAGGCCTGATGTTCATCTGGAAGGTTCTCCCATCTCCACAGAGGAACTATGGAGCTCTGTCAGAGTGACCATCAGGTTCTTGGTCACATCCCTGACCAAGGCCATTCTCCCCCGATTGCTCAGTTTGGCCAGGTCAGCCAGCTCTAGGAAGAGTCTTGGTGGTTCCAAACTTCTTCCATTTAAGAATGATGGAGGTCACTGTGTTCTTGGGACCTTCAATGATGCAGAAACGTTTTGATACCTTTCCCCAGATCTGTGTCTCGACACAATCCTGTCTCGGAGCTCTACGGACAATTCCTTCAACCTCGTGGCTTGGTTTTTGCTCTGACATGCACTGTCAACTATGGGACCTAATATAGACAGGTGTGTGCCTTTCCAAATAATGTCCAATCAATTGAATTTACCACAGGTGGACTCCAATCAAGTTGTAGAAACATCTCAAGGATAATGGATGGAAATAGGATGCACCTGAGCTTAATTTCGAGTCTCATAGCAAAGGGTCCGAATACCTATGTAAATAAGGTATTTCTGTTTTTATTTTTAATACATTTGCAAAAATTTCTAAAAAACCTTTTGTCGCTTGTCATTATGGGGTAGTGTGTGTAGATTGAGGAGGATTTTTTATTTATTTAATACATTTTAGAATAAGGCTGTAATGTAACAAAACGTGGAACAAGTCAAGGGGTCTGAAGACTTTCTGAATGAAGTGTATGCTTCTACACCTGCATTGCTTCCTGTTTGGGGTTTCTGAACAGCCCTTTGAGATATCAGCTGATGTACGAAGGGCAATATAAATACATTTGATTTTGATTTGATTTGAGGTAGCCATGATATGACATTTGAAATGTCACTATTCCTTTGGATCTGTGTAACGTTTACTGTTCATTTTGTATTGTTTATTTAATTTTTGTTTATTATCTATTTCACTTGCTTTGGCAACGTAAACATACAGTATGTTTCCTATGCCAATAATCGCTTTGAATTGAATTGAATTGAGAGAGAGACAGAGAGACAGAGAGACAGAGAGACAGTGAGACAGAGAGACAGACAGACAGACAGACAGACAGACAGACAGACAGAAAAAAAAGTATATAGTCAGCATATTTAATAAATGGATTCCATTCTCTAGTCACTGGAAGTTACCTGTCCTTTCACTGTGACTTCTCTATACTCTGTATGCATAGTTTGCGCATCCAGTTTGGCAGGAACTGTGCTGCTTAGGTCAGGACTAGAGCGGGACAGCTTTGAAAGCTCCAACATGTAAATGTCCACAGTGACAGGTTGGTAATCAAACACAAATTCCTCTCACCAAGTAGACCTCACACTTTGTTTCTTTCCCCTATAAGCATCGTTCTAGAGCAGTATCTGTTCCAGGTCAACCTTCCAGAATGTTCTGCTGTGGAATTCTGCTCTTCTATTGGACTCTTCTTCCTGTAATGACAGAATGTTTTGTGATGTTTATCATTGTCAGCAATGACCATTTTGTTCTCCAGCGGAAAATGTCTCTCCCTCTTCAATTTCCCTCTCCTCTGCTGCGCCTCAGAGTGACGGATAAGTGGGCAGATGAATAAAGGGGTTTGTTCAGGGCAGGTGGTGTCATAAAGAGAGTCTATTTGTGTACCTGGTGGAGTGTGAGTGTGACGAAGTCAGACAGCTGAGAGGCATACAGGTGGGGCTGAGGAGATGAAGTGTTCTGAGAACACGTCCTGGTATTCCCAGCGGCCTTACAAGTGTTAACCTGTTTAAAAGTCTTACTCACATCGGCCACAGAGAGCGAGATCACAAAGTCATCCGGAACAGCACTGGCTCTCATACTCAGTTTTGTTTGCCTTGAAGCGAGCATAGAAGGCATTCAGCTCATCTAGAAGATTTGCATCACTGGGCAACTCACGGCTGGGTTTCCCTTAGTAATCTGTAATACTCTGCAAACTGCCAAATTCATCGATCGACAGAGCTGGTGTAGTAGGATTTTCTCTTAGTCCTATATTAACCTTTTCCATGTTTGATGGCTTGTCTGCATTAGTAGCAGGCTTACTTGTAAGTGTCTATGTCCGTGCCCCGTTCCTTGAAAGCGATAGCACTAGCCTTTAGCCTGGCACGGATACTGCCTGTAATCCATGGCTTTTGGTCAGGGTATGTACATACGGTCACTGGTATGATTGATGACGACGTCCTCAATGCAGTTATTGATGAATCCCCTGACTGTTGTAGTAAACTCCTCAATGTTACCGGATGAATCCCTGGAAATGTTCCAGTCTGTGCTAGCGAAGCAGTTTTGTAGCTTAGAATCCACTCTGTTGGACCACTTCCATATTGAGTGCATCACTGGTACATCCTATTTGAATTTTTGCTTGAAAACAAGAAGATGTAGTCATGGTGATACGCTCGTCGATGTAATGATCATTACATCATAAACACCAAAAAAACAAGAAAGATAAACGGCACGTAAAGTTTTGTAGCGCTAACACAGCAACTGTACAAAAAACAAGATCCCACAAACTAAGATGGAAAAAAGGCTGCCTAAGTATGATCCCCAATCAGAGACAACGATAGACAGCTGCCTCTGATTGGGAACCATACCCGGCCAACAAAGAAATAGACAACATAGATTGCCCACCCTAGTCACACCCTGACCTAACCAAATAGAGAATTAAAAGGATCTCTAAGGTAGGGCGTGACACATGGTCCGATTAGCCGAAGGGAGGGCAAGGGAGGGTCTTGTATGCGTTTCTGTAGGCAGATTAAAAGTGGTCCATAGTGTTAGAGCCTCTTGTGGCGCAGGAGACGTGTTGGAAAAAGTGGGGTAAGAAGAGAAGCCTCTAGGTTTGGGTTTTCTTGTTGTTTATGGTCCTGTACAGCTCATTGTGTGCCTGCATAGTGCCATTCTTGTTTTGTGGCGGGATGTAGACAGCAGTGATGATTACTGATGAAAACTCTCTTGGTAGATAAAAAGGTCTGCAATTTACCATGAGATATTCTAGTTCAGGTGAGCAAAAGCTCACCAGTTGTCGTTTACAAAGAGGCACATACCTCCTAGGTCACGACGAAGCATGGAGAAACCCTTGAGTTTTACATCCATATCCCCCGTCAGCCAAGTTTCTGAAAATAATATTACAGCTTTTCACATCCCGTTGTTAGGAAAATCTCAAACGGAGCTCATCCATCTTGTTCTCAAGTGACTGGACATTTGCCAATGTAACTGAGGGGAGTGCTGGGCGATTTTCTATGCGTCTGAGTCTAACAAGGACTCCAGCCCTCCTTCCACTCCTTCCACCCTACTCCACTTGAACAGTGGACAGCTGAGTCGGAGTTGAAGTAGGAGCCAAAATCTAGGTCAAATTCGAAGTTAGCAGCTGTCGTAGTTCAAAGGTACTTGGTGGTCTTAGGTGAAAATGGTGTGAGCTTCCTGTATAAAAACGTAAGGATAAACTTGAAAAGTCACAGAAAATAGCAAAGTTGGGTTGGATCATGTAAGATGTCGACAATCCCGTCAGCGGCATCTTTTCAAAGCATGTGAGTGGTTACTGACTGAGATGTACAGTCGTGGCCAAAAGTTTGAGAATTACACAAATATACATTTCACAAAGTCTGCTGCCTCAGTTTGTATGATGGCAATTTGCATATACTCCAGAATGTTATGAAGAGTGATCAGATGAATTGCAAAGTCCCTCTTTGCCATGCAAATGAACTGAATACCAAAAAAACACTGCATTTCAGCCTTGCCACATAAGGCCCAGCTGACATCATGTCAGTGATTCTCTCGTTAACACAGGTGTGAGTGTTGACGAGGACAAGGCTGGAGATCACTCTGTCATGCTGATTGAGTTCAAATAACAGACTGGAAGCTTCAAAAGGAGGGTGGTGCTTGGAATCATTGTTCTTCCTCTGTCAACCATGGTTACCTGCAAGGAAACACATGCGGTCATCAATGCTTTGCACAAAAAGGGCTTCACAGGCAAGGATATTGCAGCCAGTAAGATTGCACCTAAATCAACCATTTATCAAGAACTTCAAGGAGAGCGGTTCAATTGTTGTGAAGAAGGCTTCAGGTGCCCAAGAAAGTCCAGCAAGTGTCAGGACTGTCTCCTAAAGTTGATTCAGCTGCGGGATCGGGGCATCACCAGTACAGAGCTTGCTCAGGAATGGCGCAGGCAGGTGTGAGTGCATCTGCACGCACAGTGATGCGAAGACTTTTGGAGGATGGCCTGGTGTCAAGAAGGGCAGCAAAGAAGCCACTTCTCTCCAGGAAAAACATCAGGGACAGACTAATACTCTGCAAAAGGTTCAGGGATTGGGGTAAAGTAATTTTCTCTGATGAATCCCCTTTCCGATTTTTTGGGGCATCCGGAAAAAAGCTTGTCCGGAGAAGACAAGGTGAGCGCTACCATCAGTCCTGTGTCATGCCAACAGTAAAGCATCCTGAGACCATTCATGTGTGGGGTTGCTTCTCAGCCAAGGGAGTGGGCTCACTCACACTTCTGCCTAAGAACACAGCCATGAATAAAGAATGGTACCAACACATCCTCCGAGAGTAACTTCTCCCAACCATCCAGGAACAGTTTGGTGACAAACAATGCCTTTTCCAGCATGATAGAGCACCTTGCCATAAGGCCAAAGTGATAACTAAGTGGCTCAGGGAACAAAACATCAATATTTTGGGTCCATGGCCAGGAAACTCCCCAGACCTTAATCCCATTGAGAACTTGTGGTCAATCCTCAACAGGCGGGTGAACAAACAAAAACCCACATATTCTGACAAACTCCAAGCATTGATTATGCAAGAATGGGCTGCCATCAGTCAGGATGTGGCCCAGAAGTTAACTGACAGCATGCCAGGGCGGAATGCAGAGGTCTTGAAAAAGAAGGGTCAACACTGCAAATATTGACTCTTTGCATCAACTTCATGTAATTGTCAATAAAAGCCTTTGACACTTGTGAAATGCTTGCAATTATACTTCAGTATTCCATAGTAACTTCTGACAAAAATATCTAAAGACACTGAAGCAGCAAACTTCGTGGAAATTAATATTTGTGTCATTCTCAAAACTTTTGGCCATGACTGTAGACTGGCCAGCAGCTCATCCCATCCTACTGATTCAAACCACCTCCCAGAACAGAAAGTTAGTACACCATTTTGGAGGAGCAGGCTTGCCAATCTGCTTGTTGGGAGCCATCCATCTATCACCTATTCAGAACCAGGAAAGGCAGAAAGAGCCTTACTCTCAGCCTCAAGTGAGATGGTCAAACTGAGCATAATAAGTATATTTGTATCGTTACATGCTATCAGACATTGCATTACATACTCACACGTATTGATACCCTCCTGGCTCAATCTCTGTGGTTCAGAGAAGAAGGCAAAGGGACCCTGGTTTGGGCCCCCCTTAGAACCAGTAGGTAGATGTAACACATTGACTTGTCCAGGGAGGACTTAAGTGTCTGGGGTCAGGCTTCCCAGGAGCTCCAGCCTACCCATGCTGTACCTCAAGACTGTCAGAAACCCTTTGTTCTCCCTTTGTTCTCCCTGATGTCCCCAATGTGCATTGTCCTGCCAGGCAGACACCAACTACTCTGCTCTTCACAAAGTTACTTCTCTCTGGGAAGAGGCAGAAAAACAACAACCTCTGCTTCGTCTGCTGCTCTTTTTTTTCTCACCACATGAAGACACAGCAGCCCATCATGCCATATTGATGAAAGGTTCCATCCAGACGGCATATAGATTTTCTCTGGCTCCTTTGAAGACTATCAGAATCTCTTGTTTTTTCAGAGACCTAGCTATCAGTAATAGAGAAAGATGAAAACATATTTCCCCCCGTGAGATTTCCATAGAGATCAGAGATATGTGCACTATTTTTCTCTGACTGAGTTGTGCTTTATAACCCTGATATGCTTTCACATGGTGAGGATGTCTCTCGGTCTTGCAGAGGAATACTGCATAAAATGATCAAACAGTGCTGTTTCAACTCTGATAGGAGTCTTGCAGTGAGCTGTCCAGTTGTCCAAACTCTGAAGTCTGAGGGAAAGGAAAGAATCGTAATTGTTTTATATTCTCCTACCGAGACTGACTGACAGCATAGTTCTCTCTGTCTCATCCTTCATCTTTGGCCAAGAAGAATATGTCTCAGGTCTCAGACTGGGTTAGAAACACAGAAAGGAATGTGTTGGGAGATGTTATGGAGCAGTGCAGATTCTGTAAAAGTTCTTCAGCTTGCAAACACATTTAACTGTAAAATGTAATAGGCATAGCAACCTTTCCACCGCTTTACAACCTCAACTTCTCTCCTCTTCTCCTCTCCTCTCTCCCTACTTCTCTCTCGCTCCCTACTTCTCTCTCTCCATTATTCATCTTCTATCCCTTCTATTCTAAACATAAGATGAGGCAGTCACTCTCCAGCTTATAAACCTCACTCTCTGGTTAAGCATCTCTCGCGGCAGACCACATGTTTATACCCTCACAACAGTCCATACTTATCCAATTCAGAGGATTGGTCTCTGGAGTCAATAACTTATCTGCGATCCCCATAGCGGGCTGAGTAAGGAGTGTGGATACTCCCCTCCCTCTTCCCTCTGTGACCACCAGACTTCCAGGTCACTTAACCCCAACCACAGCTCCACAAGCACTGGTCCACGCACGCAGGCACACACACACACACACACACACACACACACACACACACACACACACACACACACATACACACACACACACACACACACAGAGAGACTGAGAGGCAGTGCCTCACCAGCAACTTTACCCCATCTGTGAGAGACTAAATGCATCAAGCGGAAAATGGTATTGTAGCCAAATTATTATGCAGGTAAATAAATAGCAAGGAGACATTTTCACTCTTTCACCAGTACTCTTTTGTGCGTATTTTGTGTACGTCAAGAGGGACTAGAAAGATATTTAGCTTTTTCACTACATTTTTCATATTGAGGACAACCACAGGGAGGTCAGGGACAAGCCAGAGCTGAACGTATGAATGCATGGCACTTTACCAAATGATTATACAGTAAGAAGGCATATCAAAACAACAAAAATGTCCCAATTCCCACTTGCGTGTAAAGGCACAGAGTTATCAATCATTTATACTTTGCTGTCACTCTGGTGACAAGATCACTTGTGCTCCCTGCAGCTTCTGTCCCGGAGCACAGCGATCATAGACAGACACTCAGATATAATACTGCTCATAGTGAGCTCTTTCACAGAACAGTCCCATTAGGGACATACCGTACCGGGCAGGGAAGATGACTGTGTACTTGTCAGGAGTCCCCCCTTAGCATCTATGGTGAAAGCTGAAAGGTTCCTTCACATTGACGTGCCAGACCTCCTCCACCCTGAGGGCTCTCATCTGGCCTCCACATGGGCTCTTGGTTCATCACTCTCTGCATGCTTGAATCCTGTTGTGATGCAACAGTACGGGCCAAGTTAGGCGTCACCCTACTTCGCCCCGTTGTGTGAAAGCTACTATATAAAATATGTGAGTCTTTTATATGATGCCAGTAATTGCTGACCATGCTGCCAAAGTCTGAGAATCCATATGAAACTCCCTATTTAGACAGACAAAGACAATATTCTGTGACCATCTCTGTTTAGTCTAGAACAGTGGTGTACTAAAAAGACATATGAAGGGGTTTGGCGAGGGCACTGTTAGAGTCACCGACATGCATATTATAGATTTTTGGGGGGGTGGAACATGGTGCTCAGTCTTGAATGGGTTTGTTGGCGGACCTGAAAAGCTTTTTGCAGCTAGAAGCTTGTTCTCCTAGGGACTGGGGACTTTTATTGCAGATTCTTGTCAGCAGGTAAAGGTCAATACCCTGAACCCCCTGTTGCTGCAGTCTGGAGGCAAGAGACGGAAAGGCAATGAAACAGAGGGGTTTGTGGGTAGGAGACAGAGCACAGGCACGCAACTGTGACACAACACAGACACAGGGGAGAATCAGTGATCAACGAGAGGTATTTTCTCAAAATAAAGTCATACTTCCATCCACATGGCCAGCAAAACACTTCCACAACTGCATAGAGTAGGTGGGGCAAAATAACAAAAACATCTGATATAATCACCAAATGAAACAGTTTGACAAAGTCATAGATTTTATTTTGTATTGTTAATTTGTTAATTTGAAAAGTATTTCACTGGTCTTCATTGACTGCTTGTGCTTTCAACCATCTGTGTGTGTGTGTGTGTGTGTGTGTGTGTGTGTGTGTGTGTGTGTGTGTGTGTGTGTGTGTGTGTGTGTGTGTGTGTGTGTGTGTGTGTGTGCGTGCGTGCGTGCGTGCGCGTGTGTGTCCTCCACACTATGGGATCTTTTTTTAACGGGCCCAACTTAATCATGCTTGGCACCAGTTCCTCAGTATGAGAGAAATCCAATATTTTCTCTGCTCTGAGTTTAAGGCTTAATAAAGTAAAATTGCACTGCATGGCCCTCCAGACTAAAAAAAGCCTTACTGAAAACAGTTCCTGTTCAATGCTCCGCCCCAGAGTGTAATCACAGGTTACAGGGGACAAATAAAGCCATATTTCATACACCAATAGCTACAACTACATCCATATGCTTGGTTCACAGCGGTGCAGTGCTTTCAGAGTTTATATGCTCATCGGGCTCACTCCATGGTCCGTGAAAAAAGACTGTCTTCCCATAACAATCATTTAATAACATCATGAAATAGCATGCAAGATGATGAGAAAACTATATACATAAAACCAAGCCGAGCAGAGTAAGATTTCAATGATAATTGCCTGGCATGGAAATCAGCTCTTACAATCAGTTCATCTCTGTTCCAGGCTAACTTCAGATGTTGCTAAGATGTTGTTTGGTGCCGAGTAGATATAATTCTCTAAGCTGATCAAGTAAGAAAATAAGATTGATGTTTGGTCAATAATGTAAACAAATGATAAAATACTAACACATGGAAACAGCTGGTGTGATTGTCTGCAGAACATGGGTCCTTGACCTTTGGTGGCCATGTGACACATACTGAGTAAACAAAGGGAAGAGTCAGACAGACACGCATGCATAATTCAGTCAGAAGACACTGTCTTAATAGATCAGGCTCCTCTATCAACCCCACTCTGTAACAGAGTAGACTCCCATAAACCATAACCAAAATCAATACCATGGTTTCAGCGAATCTGGAAGGACGTCAACTCCAGGGAGAACTGACAAAAAAAAGAGGGAAATTCAATTAGATGTTTTAAGGTCATGGGAAGTGCATGCTGATTCATGGCATATCTTGTTCTAGTAAATACACCTTGGGAAATGTAGGCTATACTCCTTGGGAAATGTAGGCTATACTCCTTTGGAAATGTAGGCTATACTCCTTGGGAAATGTAGGCTTCAGCCATCCTGACGATGCTGGCGTCAGGAAGGAACCCATGGCTAAACCCACCAGGAGTTAGCTGAGAAATACAGATCAAACTTCAAAACACCCACACATGGAATCAAGGAATTGGGTGAAACCTCAAAAATGGGTCTGAAACCTTGAGTTTCCTGAGTTCCCATGTTATCAAGGAGTCCAGAGCACAGAGAGGTGACCAACAGTGCCAGGCTTCCATGAACTCAGGCGGCAGGATATGAGTGAGCATCACTGAGGAGAGGAAAGCCTGCTCCAGTTACTCCTCATGATTTATTTATACCTCGGCAGCTGTCCTGGTGCCTTATAGGGCCTACATGAACCCAGTCACAAACAAAGAGCCAACTACCTCTGTTCTGTAACATTACTCTGTGGTAATGAAAACACCCCATGCATTACCTCCAGATGAACAGGACAAGATGGGAGGGGCAGGTGGGTATCCAACCGGATCACATACTGGAACAGGAACAGGATACAGTATGGTGTATGTGCCCCAAGGTCAGATCACCCACGTTCCAACCACCAAGGTTGAAAACCTGATACAACTCTTATTGTATTTATTTATTGGCCCATCTTCTTCGGAGGAGGACAAATATAACTTTTTTTTTACAGATTTTTCTCTACATTCTACACACATTTCACATACATGGCAAATAAAATGTACACAGTAGTTACATAGCAAGAATATAGCTATTTGATATACTGTACATTACATCTGGATAGATAGTACTTAAACACATTATAGATCATGAGCTTTTAAACCCACCCCTCATCTATTCTCAGTCTATCCCACCTATCTTGATAACTGTCCTCTTATGATTTCCCTATACCATATATTTTTCACAACTGTGCTGTGATTTTTCACATACATTCTGAACCTTGCTAATCACATAGTATCTACATATTGTAAGTTAAAGACGAATATGAGTTTATTTTTTCAGGGATTTAGCATTATTATAGTGTTGATTGATTGACTATGGCTTTCCAAATCAAATCTTGCTTAGGGCCCAACCAAATCTTGCTTAGGTCCCCCAAAAGGTTAGGTCCTGTTCTGTTATAAATTCATACTGACCCTCACGACTTAGCTGAGAGTGCAGGTCCCTCATCTCCCTCATGGAGATGAGCCTCCCCTCTAACCCCCTACATACATAGGCAGGCACACACAGGAAAACACGCGCAGGCGCACACGCACACATTACAGAGCCTCACAGCAAAGGGACAAACCGTAAAGGGCAGGCAGCTCTAGTACTCAGCATTATGGATACGCTAGCTGGTCAGGCCCTAGGGTCTACTTACTCTCCATGCTACCATGTTCTGGTTACATCTCTCCCCATAATGGCCTGTGGAGACAATAGGCTATTGTTGTCAATGTGCCTCTTGCTGGACCCTCAGCAGTCTCACAGCACCCCCCCCCCCCCCCCACACGTCTATTACTCATCTCCCTGACAACCCAGCTTCACTCCCAGGGCTGACAGGGCTGACAGGGCTGAGGCCCTGAGATCAACCCCTGGGGAATTTATGGTTAGCTGTATTGTGAGGGCACGTGCCTGTCCGAGTTGTTTATGTGGAAACTTTAGACAAGGGGCTGAAGGTGGATCAACACGCAACCGTGTCACAACACCAGCCTTCTGTGAAACAGAAGTTGTTTTTCTGATTCGACAGGACAAAAAAAATTGCTGAAAAACTGACATTTATTCAGAGATCAGGCTGAGATGTGAAGGGTGCTACATAAAGAGATCATTGACAGGGGGAGGTGATGCTATTGACACTAATTAGTTAGGGAAGCTGCAGGATCAGGAGGGGTGGAGTGAAAGTCTGCAGGATTTCAAAGGCGTACCTCTGAAAGTGGAGGCAAGGAGGACTGAGGGAAAGCACTGCTCCATTATAACTACTGAAGAGGGGTATTTTTGGAACTAATTCCTTTACTGTCCCACGTATCTCTGTTTTATGTACAATGTGACTTATGGGCCTTTCTCTCTCTCTTTCTCTCTGAAATTGGCTTCCATGGCTACTTAACCCTGATAGATAATTTAGAAAAATGCTTCTGTTCTGACACAATTACCTTGATACAGAGAGTAACTCCGAGCCACTTACAGATTCCCTTCCTCTCTCTCCTCTAGTGAGCGGCAGGCTGTGGAGGTTTATGGGATATGCTCCAGTACAGTGAAAATAAAATGAGAGTGAGGTCAACCTTCAATGAAGGATGTCTGGTGGGAGCATGTGAATTTCAGCAGTGGAAAAAAAAGATGGCTGACTGAACATGCACCTTTGGACTAATTAGACAAGTCCAAACCTTCAAATTTACTCATTTCCCTGTTTTGCAATGATGGTTTTCTTTCTCATGCAATCATTAGTCTGCTGACATGTTTTCGACTGCAAAGGCCTATCGACACGCTCAATATAGCTCATCGGAGCTCGGCCCTTATGCGAATGCATAAACAGCACTGATATTTTCATAACCCAGCCTCTGTGAGGTAAGAGTCTATAACGGACAGCCTGGGCGGCTTGGCTCAACGGTTCACAGTGATAGCACTCTCGACAGCTGCTGCCAGTACAGTATGACATCGGCCCCAGACCCTGGTATCGTGGCAGAAGGACAGAGCCAAAAATGGACTGAAATACTCTCTTTACTTTCCCCCCTCTAGCCCACCCTAGCTCCACCCTTAAGTGGTTGAGGAGTGCCAACTTGCGAGCATTATGGTAGTGCCAACCTGTGACCTTTGAACACTTTAGGTTGTCTGACCCTTGAACCGCTGCCAAAGACATGCTGACGGGAGACACAATTGATTGAGAGAGAGAGAGAGAGAGAGAGAGAGAGAGAGAGAGAGAGAGAGAGAGAGAGAGAAGGAAGGAAGGAAGGAAGGAAGGAAGGAAGGAAGGAAGGAAGGAAGGAAGGAAGGAAGGAAGGAAGGAAGGAAGGAAGGAAGGAAGGAAGGAAGGAAGGAAGGAAGGAAGGAAAATAGAGGGAGAAAGTACAAATAGAAAGAGAGAGGGCGACACACAGAGTATCTCCGTGAGCCCTGAGGCTGTGTAGTAGAATCATAGAGACGCGGCGTGAGTCATCATTCCTGTCATCTTCATCACCACATCTAATGACATCCAGTCTGAATGAGAGGATGAGGGTGATTCTAACGATGATATGAACAAGATCGTCTAGTAGGCTAACGGTTTGAATGATATACTGCTCATTACAGAGCAACATGCCTCAGAATGAACATGCTTCTGTTGCGGGAGAGCGAGACTATAGAGAGAGATTTGCCTTCAATTCAAGCTCTCATTTCTTCCACAAAACAAATTCCGGTAACACCCATACAAAAAAAAAACACATGATGACAGAAAGATTAAATGCTCCTCTTTCAGCAGAAAGTGCAATCAGATGAATTGCTTATTAAAGAGGAGAATCCCTTTGAACTACGGAGGAAAAATAAAAATATAAATAATCAAAACTGACATGCAGTTTAATGATGCAGTCAATTGCCTCATTGATAATAAATAACACACACTATCCAGGTATCCTCCTATGGCCTCTAGTTAAGAGAAAAATCACTTTTGTAAACATACATTACTCACTAATATAGTTATAATTAGCTGTTGTACAACATGAGAACAAGAGTTCATGAACTAAAAAAACAACAGCATTTATGAAATCATTTAGCTTTGAAAACCCCTGCCTGTACATTCTCCCAACCTGACTTCCTGGTGTGCATGTGGAGGCCTATTCATCACGCAACTGCACATCTTCCAAGGCGAAGGTGCCTGTCCGTCATTCTGCTTGGCTGTGACAGTTATCAGGCTGTCATTGTTGAATGTAAAGTGGATCACCTGTTGTCTCCTGGCCTGGCCTCCCAGTATGGTAATCCCACCCTGTTGCCACTAAAATGACTGAGAGTCCTGGAGGATGGGGCTGCAGAGCCACGGTGGTAGCTAGGGACAAACCGTGAGTGATAGGCCATAGGAACAGGTGGTGGTGACAGTAATCAGGCCCCATGCAGCACACTGTCAGTGTGTCCAGTGGGCATAGTGTTAACACATTTACAGCTTCCCTGGGCAACATTTGGCCCATTTGAGAACCTGTGTAAAAGCTTGTGGTGACAGGTCACCTTGGCAGAGGGTGGCAGTGGCAGTGCATTCTGTCAGGTTACATGAGACAGTTTGTGGACAGACACATGAAGACACGGCCTCAGTCTCAAGATGCTGTCGGGGAGAGAATGGTGACAGGTGGTTTGGTTTGTATTGGTGATGGTAATTATTTCTGCCCTTTGGCAGTGGACACTGTCATCATGGAGGTGTTCCATTATCACAAAACTAATTGTTGGGGAGTGGGGGTATTGGCAATGAAGTACATTCGATAAATACAGAGCATTCAAATCAAAATCAAATCAAATATTTGTTACATGCGGCGAATACAACAGGTGTAGTAGACCTTAACGTGAAATGCTTAAAAAAAAAAAAAAAACATTATTTAACTAGGGGAGTCAGTTAAGGACAAATTCTTATTTACAATGACGGCCTACCCCGGCCAAACCCTAAACCGGCCGACGCTGGGCCAATTGTGCGCCGCCCTATGGCGCTTCCAATCATGGCTGGTAGTGATATAGCTTGGAATCTAACCAAGGTCTGTAGTGATGCCTCTAGCACTGAGATGCACTGCCTTAGACAGCTGTGCCACTCGGGAGCTCAAAATGCTTACTTATACTAAATATGTGACACTGAAACGCTACTGGTTTGAGACCAACTTTGTTCATTATGATCATGGCACAATGCTTTGAAAAATCTTTTAATATATGCATAAAACATAAAAGGTTCATTGACAACGAGACAAATGAAAACAGACACCTTCAAGCTCAAACACATAAAAGAGCCTCAGGCAAATGAACGAACCCTTTGATCTATTTAGGCAACGTCTTAATAAAGCAAATATTTGGGCTGCTTAAAGGGATACCTCCCCAGAGTCAGATGAACACGTGGATGCCATTGTTATGTCTCTGCATCCAGTATGAAGGAAGTTAGAGGTAGTTTTGCGTGCCAATGCTAACTAGCGTTAGCACAATGACTGGAAGTCGATGGTATGTGCTAAACTTCCATTATTGCACCAACGCTAGTTAGAAATTGCCCTATTGCTAGTTAGCAACTTCCTTCAAGCTACATGCAGAGACATAACAATGGTATCCATGAGTTCATCTGACTCTGGGGAAGTAGATAAAGGGCCTCATTGCCAAAATCCTGAAGTATCGCTTTAAACGTTGTTTCCCCTGGCAAAACTGTATCTTAGAATAGATCTGTATATGTAACCTATAGTCCTTTCAAAATCTCCAGTATCTATAAACATCTGAGTTTCTAAGATCACTCATTGAAACTCTCACATTACTGAATTCGATTGAGTACTAACACACATAATTCCATCCAGTTGAATTTATCCAGGAAAAATCTGCTAATTCAGGCAAAATAAACTCGTCACATTAACATGACACATGATAATTATTTGTGAAGCGTACATAAGACAAGGCAGCAAAGGCAAAACCACCTTATAAAAGCTTCCTCTGCCACGGAAGTTCAAATTGATTCATCATCATTATCATCATCATCATCATCATCAGGAGGACTTGAGTTTCCATAGACAAAGCTATCCAGATGATTTATTATTCTGTTGTGTCACTGGGGAGCCTCCAGCTCTTCGACATAGGAAAAACGACATTTGTGAGGTACAAAGAGCTAATGTATAAAAGCTACAGCACTCACCCTGCTAAAACTACACTGTTCTTTATTGTGCAAGTTCTCTCTGGGGCAGAGTGGAGACATTTCTCTGCTGTCAACTCAAAATGGAGGTAATAGCTTTCTGAGCTTAATGGACTGGAGGGAGGGGAAGGTTTGCATTTTGCCCCCTGCCAGACTCCCACCACTGTCATACTACTGAGTGAAGTGATCCTTTCTGAAAGCAAAGAGGCAAATTAACTTTGAATGTCTTTGTAAGAAGTCAAGTACATAGGGCCTCCCGGTTGGCGCTGTACTGCAGCGCAAGCTGTGCCACCAGAGACTCTGGGTTCGCGCCCAGGCTCTGTCGTAACCGGAGGTCTGTGGGGCGACCCGCAATTGGCCTAGTGTTGTCCGGGTTAGGGAGGGTTTGGCCGATAGGGCAGGCGGCTCTAGTACTCAGCATTATGGATACATTTGACAAGCGCCTCATCAACATAGCCCCCTTTTTCAATACTAAACTCACACAAGCAACACTGAGATATTAATAATAATGTATACGATGAGAAAAATAAAGTGATTATCATACCACTAAAGTAATATTCGTCCCTTTTCATTGTGACTGGGTTTGGTTTGGTCCTCAACTAACTCTCAGACTTGATATCCATCTACCCCTGGGGCAATTCTCCTCTAATGACAGTGCCGCTTGTCCAGTATATCAAAATTATGTGCAAAATATTGAACTGCCGAAGAGCGATATCATACATCAACAGGAGACATTAGTCTTCATAAGTTCAATTACGGAAACAATTACATGGTCACCCATGGCGCTATACTGCTATTGAAGATGGTTATATAACCAGCAGGCCCATGACCAAGTGTCCACATCTGTTACGGGTTTTCGCCTGTACAAAGATACAATGGACTAAACCAGAGCACACAATCACTATTAGCCCAGCAAACAATTCAGACTTCCATACACAGCACAGCCAGAAATTAGAGCATAATAGATGCATTAACTGTGTATTAACTGTGTATTATAGTGGGTCTATATTATAATGGGTTTAGCAACTGTCGTAAGGACATCAAGTCCCGGATCAGCTCAAAATCTATCAGTAGGAGCAGCAAGCACCGGAGCACAGGGACCCTACGGTCCAGCAGGCATCACTCAACTCTCAGCGAAATTAAAACAGCTATTCTGTTGTTGTTTTGTACCAAGGACCCAATGAACCTAAAAAAAGACAGTGTCATTCTTCACACTGTAATAACTCAGAAATAATCTACTCTGCCTGGAAAACAAAGCATCTTTCAAATATGAGCTGCACAGTCTCCCCCAGGGTACATACCTCTGCCCCACATACTTACACTTTCCCACTCTCAATCATCCTAGCTTCACCTCTAGCTTCACCTCTAGCTTCACCTCTACCCTGACATACATTCTCTGCCAAAGCAGAGCAGGAAGTTACAGTGCCGGTATATGGAACAGTTTAATTCCCTATGATGTTTTGTGTGACATCTCCACTTTCCCCTTGAGATGATATCAGGATGTGGATAATTCCTTCTCTCTAGATCTTTCAGTGGCCCCAGGACCAGAGAGAGCCCTCATAAATCTCTCCTCTTCAGAGATGACACACTATTGAAAGCATACTGTCTGAATCAGGTTAGATGGAGAACATTTCCAAAGAGGAGGCAATGGTGCAGACGCAAACTCTGTCCTGGACTCAATCTCTCTCACAAATATAGTACATTGACATCCTGACTAACATATCAGTCCGACTGTATGTGAGATAGGGTTTTTGAACATTTACCAGGGTCTGCTTTGTGATGTGTCACAGGGGTACTGTACTGTATCCTCACCAAACTGGGCTGTATCTGGCAGAAGCTTCGTACAAACAACTGGCAGAGACCAGACAGCAATCTGAATCGGACTAATATAAGGAAGTGGGACTAACTCAAGTGTAACCATTCTGCCATAATGATTTAGGTGCCTTCGATGGGAGATGCTATTGCTGGAAAGCAATAACGAAGCATCTAAGAGGTCCACTTCGCAGCACCTGATTTAACGATGCTCATGCATAATGGATATGTACTGTATGCACTACACAAGCCTTTTGAAGTCACCTGGCACAATGATTAACTGCACAGTGGATGTGTTTAAATGCAGGGATCCTTATGTTTATCTCTGCCAAGCCTGACTCATCCTCATTTACATGCGAGCAAAATTGCCACTTGAGCATGATGATCTTAAAGGGATACTTCGGTATTTTGGCAATGAGGCCCTTTATTTACTTCCCCAGAGTCAGATGACCTTGTGTATACCATTTTTATGTCTCTGTGGCCAGTATGAAGGAAGTAAGAGGTACCGCAATGTCTGGAAGTCTATGGGTATCTGCTAGCATGCTAATCCCCATAGACTTCCAGTCATTACTCCAATGCTAGTTAGCATTAGCTTCCAAACTACCTTTATTAACTACCTTCATACTGGAAACAGAGACATAAAAATGGTACCCACTAAGTAGATAAAGGGCCTCATTGACAAAATACCGAAGTATCCCTTCAAGGCTAAGGTCATCATGGAACCTTCGTAAGAGCATCTTTAAATTTCCGACCCATTTCCCAAAACCGTCTTTATTAAAGTTGCACTTCATAACCTAAACGCCTGCCTCAGACCACTCATTGAACAGCTAAGTGCGGTGCTAGATCACGTTTGCCCTCCCATGTCACTTTACACACAGGAAATCTGTGTGTAAAGCATAAGTCCACCAAATAAATAAACAAGTGAAGCAAGGATACCTTTCTTTTAAATGAAAACTAGAGATAACCAAATGATATAACAGCTAGATTATTAGGCTAAATATTGACATCACTTTCATGTTTCTACCATCTAGAAGGCGGAAACAGTACGGCTTTGTCACAACTTCCGCCGAAGTTGGATCCTCTCCTTGTTCAGGCGGCGTTCGGCGGTAGACGTCGCCGGTCTTCTAGCCATCATTGATCCACTTTTTATTTTCCATTTGTTTTGTCTTGTCTTCCCACACACCTGGTTTCAATCCCAGCATTACATGTTGTGTATTTAACCCTCTGTTCCCCCTATGTCCTTGTCCGGAATTGTTTATTGTAAGTGCTTGTGCACATTATGTCTGGTGTGCGACGGGTTTTGTACCCATTGTATTGATTGTTTTGTTTACGGTGATTTTTATTATTAAACTGCGCCGTTGTAACACAGTTTTTGCTCTCCTGCGCCTGACTTCTCTGCCGCCAGTACGCACCCCCTTACAGGCTTCATAATGTCTGTACACTCACCATCGTATACTGTACATGTACAGTATATTTATATTCCAGATTCTGACATTGCTCGTTGTAATATTTATATATTTATTTTTTCCTTTATTTTATTTGTTTGGATTTGCGTTAAAATACTTAAAAGTACTACTTAAGTAGTTTTTTTGAGTACCTGTACTCAAAAAAACTACTTAAGTAGTACTTTGAAGTATGTACTTTACTATTGATATTTTTAACTACTTTTACTTTTATTCACTACATTCCTAAAGACAATAATGCACTTTTTACTCCATACATTTTCCCTGGCACCCAAAAGTACTTGTTATATTTTGAATGCTTAGCAGGACAGGAAAATGGTCAAATTGACACACTTATCAAGAGAACATCTCTGGTCTTTCCTACTGCCTCTGATCTGGCGGACTCACTAAACACACCTTTTGTTTGTAAATTATGTCTGAGGGTTGGAGTGTGCCCCTGGCTATCCATAAATATATCAAAAACAAAACAATTGTGCCATCTGATTGGCTTAATATAAGTCATTTGAAATGACTCATACTTTTACTTTTTATACTTGAGTATATTTTTGCGATTGCATTTACTTTTGATGGTTAAGTATATTTCAGTTCACTTTTACACAAGTAGTATTTTACTGAGTGACTCTCATTGTAGTGTCTTAGCTCATAATACTTATTTATATAATAAGAAAGACTCTGAATACAAGGAATTGAACTGGAGCTTCACATTTACTAAAACGGGTTAGTACCAGAATAACATAGAACAACCTGCGCATGACCAAGGGTGCTCCATTCTTAAAGGGGACATCAGTAATTAACAGAACATAACACTCACTTTCTATTAAGGTATCTTTACTTTTACTCAAGTATGAAATTAGAGTACTTTTTCCACTACTGTTACTCACAAGATAATTCCTTTTGTGTGCTGCAAATTAAATGGAATAACAAATATATTAGCAATTATGTTTTGTGTATCGCTTGTAACGACACCCTCAAAATAGAAGAGATCGTTTACTCTGGTCCAGTGAACTTTATCCAGTCTACCCCATGCATACCCACTGGGCACAGATGTCAATTCAACGTCTATTCCACATTGGTTCAACGTAATTTCATTAAAATGAGACAACATATAGTCAACCAGTGTTTGCACAGTGGGTACGGACTAGGAAACTGAACAGAAAGTGAGACGACTACAGTTGATAGATCCTTACATTCCAGAGAACAGGATGTTTATTAGTTATTCTGATTGGCAGCAGAACCCGTGGTGAGATCCACCGGTGATTATCTATCCTTATCTGATCCTCCTAAACCTGAATCAGAGACTGAGAGAAAGAGCTGTCCAATCACTTACCTCACTCACATTATTCTGAATACCACATCAAACAAGCAAGGCATTCAGAGCATAATATCTTCCCTTCTCATTCACACACACACACACACACACACACACACACACAGTTTTTTTCTCTCTCTCTCTAATTCAGTAGAAATGAGGGAAGAGTACATTAGACCATGCAGTCAGTGTCAGTGTAAAAACAGTGCAACTATTTGTGAACATTAACACAGTTAAATGCAATAGGCAAAATAAACATGTGCTGACTGTCTGTGGTTACAAAGAAGACAAAACACTTTCAATGTCAATGTCCCTGTCAGACAGTCGCACAAAAGCAAAACACAACAATGTGAAAGACAGAGTCCTCCAGTGGTCAATCATCAAAGTCTGAACAAGAAATTAACTCTGCCGGGGATTCATGGCAAGCTGTTACACGGCTCAGCCTTGGGGGAGACAACTGCCACCCTCTTCTTCATCCATGAAGGTCTTGGCTCTCTGAAAATCAATAAAAGTTATTACAAGGTGGTCTGAATAATATGCATGATCTCTGCTGTCATTGTAGCAGTGACTTTTAACTGGCATTTTCCTCTGCAAACACCTACAGTCGTGGCCAAATATTTTGAGAATGAGACAAATATTAATTTCCACAAAATTTGCTGCTTCAGTGTCTTTAGATATTTTTGTCAGATTTAATATGGAATTCTGAAGTATAATTACAAGCTTTTCGTAAGTGTCAAAGGCTTTTATTGACAATTACATGAAGTTCATGCAAAGAGTCAATATTTGCAGTCTCTCGGTCCCAGCTTTGATGCACCTGTACTGACCTCGCCTTCTGGATGGTAGCAGAGTGAACAGGCAGTGGCTTGGGTGATTGTTGACCTTGATGATCTTGTTGGCCTCACTCACATTATTGTGAGTGCTACGGGGCGATAGTCATTCAGAACAGTTACCTTTACCTTCTTAGGTACATGAACAATGGTGGCCATATTGAAGCATGTGGGGACAGCAGACTGAGATAGGGAGCGATTGAATATGTCCGTAAACACACCAGCCAGCTGGTCTGCGCATGCTATGAGGACGAAGCTAGGGATGCCATCTGGGCCGGCAGCCTTGCGAGGGTTAACACGTTTAAATGTCTTACTCACGTCGGACAAGGAGAAGGAGATGGGTGGGGGGCGTAGTCCTTGGTAGCGGGCAGCGTCCTCAAAGCGGGCAAAGAAGGTGCTTATTTTGTCTGGAAGCAAGACGTCGGTGTCCGTGACGTGGCTGGTTTTCTTTTTGCAGTCGTGGCTGCCTGTAAGACCCTGCCACATACACTTGAATTCGGAACTTTACATACACCTTCGCCAAATACATTTAAACACAATTCCTGACATTTAATCCTAGTAAAAATTCTCTGTTTTAGGTCAGTTAGGATCACCCCTTTATTTTAAGAATGCGAAATCTTAGAATAATGGCGGACAGAATGATTTATTTCAGCTTTTATTTCTTTCATCACATGCCCAGAGTGTCAGAAGTTTACATACACTCAATTAGTATTTGGTAGCAATGCCTTTAAATGGTTTAACTTGGGTCAAATATTCCTGGTAGCCTTCCACAAGCTTCCCACAATAAGTTGGGTGAAATTTGGCCGATTCTCCTGGTGAAGCTGAATCCGGTTTGTAGGCCTCCTTGCTCGCACAGGCTTTTTCAGTTCTTCCCACAAATTTTCTATGGGATTGAGGTCAGGACTTTGTGTTGACCACTCCAATACCTTGACTTTGTTGTCCTTAATTAAGCCATTTTGCCACAACTTTGGAAGTATGCTTGGGGTCATTGTCCATTTGGAAGACCCATTTGCGACCAAGCTTTAACTTCCTGCCTGATGTCGCCTCAATATATCCACATAATTTTCCGACCTCATGATGCCATCTATTTTGTGAAGTGCACCAGTCCCTCCTGCATCAAATCACCCCCATGAACATAACCCCTGTGCTTCACGGTTGGGAAGGTGTTCTTCGGCTTGCAAGCCTTCCCCTTTTTCCTCCAAACATAACGATGGTCATTATGGCCAAACAGTTCCATTTTTGTTTCATCAGACCAGAGGACATTTCTCCAAAAAGTACGATCTTTGTCCCCATGTGCAGTTGCAAACCGTAGTCTGTCTTTTTTTATGGCGGTTTTGGAGCAGTGGCTTCTTCCTTGCTGAGCTGGCTTTCAGGTTATGTCGATATAGGACTTGTTTTACTGTGGACATAGATACTTTTGAACCTGTTTCCTCCAGCACATTCACAAGGTCCTTTGCTGATGTTCTGGGATTGATTTGTACTTTTGCACCAAAGTACGTTCATCTATAGGAGACGGAACGTGTCTCCTTCCTGAGCGGTAAGACAGCTGCGTAGTCCCATGGTGTTCATACTTGCGTACTATTGTTTGTACAGATTGACGTAGTACCTTCAGGCATTTGAAAACTGCTCCCAAGGATGAACCAGTCTTGTGGAGGTCTACAATTGTTTTCTGAGGTCTTGGCTGATTTATTTTGATTTTCCCATGATGTCAAGCAAAGAGGCACTGAGTTTGAAGGTAGGCCTTGAAATACATCCACAGGTAGACCTACAATTGACTCAAATTATATCAATTAGCCTATCCGAAGCTTTTAAAGCCATTTCATAATTTTCTGGAATTTTCCAAGTTGTTTAAAGGCACAGTCAACTTAGTGTATGTAACTTCTGATCTACTGGAATTGTGACACAGTGAATTATATGTGAAATAATATGTCTGTAAATGTTTGCTGGAAATATTACTTGTGTCATGCACAAAGTAGATGTCCTAACTGACTTGCCAAAACTATAGTTTGCTAACTTCTTGGTGACTGGGGGGCAGTATTGAGTAGCTTGGATTAATAAGTTGCCCAGAGTAAACTGCCTGCTACTCAGCCATAAAAGCTAGAATATGCATATAATTAGTATATCTGGATAGAAAACACTCCGAAGTTTCTAAAACTGTTTGAATGATGTCTGGGAGTATAATATAACTCAAATGGCAGGCGAAAACCTGAGAAAAAATCCAACCAGGAAGTGGGAAATGTGAGGTTGGTGTTTTTCAACTCATTCCCTATTGACGATACAGTGAGATATTGGTCATGTTGCACTTCCTAAGGCTTCCACTAGATGTCAACAGTCTTTAGAACCTTGTTTGATGCTTCTACTGTGAAGTGGGGCGAATGAGAGGGGATTGAGCCAGGTGTCTGGCAGATTGACACGAGCTTGTGATGCGCCATCATGTGAAAGTTAGCTTGCGTTCCATTGCTTTTCTACAGACAAAGGAATTCTCCGGTTGGAACAGTATTGAAGATTTATGATAAAAACATCCTAAAGATTGATTCTATACTTAGTTTGACATGTTTCTACGACCTGCACTATAACCTTTTGGACTTTTCGTCCGACCTTTTGGCTGGACTTGCACGCGCGTTTGGATTTGTTTACCAACCGCCCTAACAAAGGAAGGTATTTGCACATAAATGATTAACTTTATCGAACAAATCAAACATTTATTGTGGAACTGGAATTCCTGGGAGTGCATTCTGATGAAGATCATCAAAGGTAAGTGAATATTTATAATGCTATTTCTGACTAATGTTGGCTACACAACATGGCGGATATCTCTTTGGCTGTTTTGGTCTCTGAGCGCCGTACTCAGATTATTGCATGGTGTGCTTTTTCCTTAAAGTTTTTTTGAAATCTGACACAGCGGTTGCAGTGAAGAAGTTTATCTAAAATTCCATGTATAATAGTTGTATTTTTTATCAATGTTTATTACGAGTATTTCTGTCAATTGATGTGGCTCTCTGCAAAATCACTGCATGTTTGGAACTACTGAACATAACACGCCAATGTAAAATGAGATTTTTGGATATAAATATCCACTTTATCGAACAAAACATACATGTATTGTGTAACATGAAGTCCTATGAGTGTCATCTGATGAAGATCATCAAAGGTTAGTGATTAATTTGATCTATATTTTTGCTTTTTGTGACTCCTCTCTTTGGCTGGAAAAATGGCTGTGTTTTTCTATGACTTGGTGGTGACCTAACATAATCATTTTTGAAATTAGACACTGTGGCTGGATTAACGAGAATTGTATCTTTAAAATGGTGTAAAATACTTGTAAGCTTGAGGAATTTTAATTATGAGATTTTTGTTGTTTTGAATTTGGGGCCCTGCACTTTCACTGGCTGTTGGCGGGGTGGGACGCTACCGTCCCGAATATCCCAGAGAGGCTAACAAGAAATTTGTGGAGTGGTTGAAAAATGTGTTTTAATGCCTCCAACCCAAGTGTATGTTAACTTCCCGACTTCAACTGTATTTCTTGTGTCTGAGCCATTGAATTGCGACTCTACTGTGTCCCTATACTGACGTTTAGCTTGTTTGATTGCCTAACTCCACTGTTTGTGTTCGGCCATATTCCCGGTCATCTTGCCGTGGTTAAATGCAGTGGTTCACACTTTCAGTTTTGCGCGAATGCCGCCATCCATCCACGGTTTCTAGTTAGGGTAGGTTTTAATAGTCAGAGTGGGAACAACATCTCCTATGCACTTCCTTATAAACTCACTCACTGAATCAGCATATAAATCTAGATTATTCTCTGAGGCTACCCTGAACATGTCCCACTCAGCGTGATCAAAACAATCTTGAAGCGGGGATTCCGATTGGTCAGACCAGCACTGAATGGTCCTAGTCACGGGTACATCCTGCTTTGAGTTTCTGCCTATTGTAGGGGAGTTGCAAAATGTAGTCATGGTCAGATTTGCCGAAGGGAGAGCGGTGGATGGCCTTGTATGCGTCGCGGAAGATAGATTAGCAGCAATTCAGAGTTTTGCCAGCTCGGGTACTACAATCAATACGCTGATAGTATTTAGTTAGCCTTGTTCTCAAATTTGCTTTGTTTAAATTACCAGCTACAATAAATGCAGCCTCCGGATATATGGTTTCCAGTTTACATAGAATTCAGTGGTGTTCCTTGTTATAATTACACCATGAGTCGTTAATCATGAAACATACACCCCCGCCTTTCTTCTTCCCTGAGAGATGTTTATTCCTGTCAGTGCGACACACAAAGAATCCCGATGGCTGGACCGACTCAGAGAGCCATGTTTCCGTGAAGCAGAGTATGTTACAATCCTGGATGTCTCTCTGGAAGGCAACCCTAGCCCTAATTTTGTCTTCCTTGTTTTCTAGAGACTGGACATTAGCGAGTAAAATCCTTTTAAGCGGTGGGTGGTGTGCACACCTCCGTCTACCTCTCCTGCGACTACGTTGTTTTGGGGCAGCTTCTGGATACAGTTTGAATGCCTTGGGTGGTTCGAACAAAGGATCCGCTTCGGGAAAGTTGTATTCCTGGTCGTAGTGCTGGTAGGTTGACATCGCTCTGATATCGAATAGTTCTTCCCAGCTGTATGTAATGACACTTAAGATTTTCTGGACTAACAATGTTTAAAAAAAAAAAAAATACTGCATAGTTTCCAAAGGACTAGAAGTGAGGCGACCATCTCTGTTGGCGCCATCTTACAGTATGTTTCAAGCAGACCCCAATAGTCCTTGTACCAAAGAACACCAAGGTAACCTGTATAAATGACTATTGCCCCGTAGCACTCCCATCCGTAACTCACATCAACACCATCATCCCAGACACCCTGGACTAGAGGTCGATCGATTAATCGGAATGGTCAATTAATTAGGTTTAATTAGGTTTAATTTCAAGTTTTCATAACAATCGGAAATCGGTATTTTTGGGCGTCGATTTGCCGAAATGATTATTATTATTTTTTTACACCTTTATTTAATCTTTATTTAACTAGGCAAGTCAGTTAAGAACACATTCTTATGTTCAATGACGGCCTAGGAACGATGGGTTACCTGCCTCGTTCAGGGGCGGAAGACAGATTTTCACCTTATCAGCTCGGGGGATCCAATCTTGCTACCTTACAGTTAACTAGTCCAACACAATAATGACCTGCCTCTCTCTCGTTGCACTCCACAAGGAAACTGCCTGTTACGCAAATGCAGTAAGCCAAGGTAAGTTGCTAGCTAGAATTAAACTTATCTTATAAAAAACAATCAATCATAATCACTAGTTAACTACACATGGTTGATGATATTACTAGATATTATCTAACTTGTCCTGTGTTGCATATAATCTGACTGAGCATACAAGCATACAAGTATCTAAGTATCTGACTGAGCGGTGGTAGGCAGAAGCAAGCGCGTAAACATTCATTCAAACAGCACTTTAGTGCGTTTTGCCAGCAGCTCTTCGTTGTGCGTCAAGCATTGCGCTGTTTAGGACTTCAAACCTATCAACTCCCGAGATGAGGCTGGTGTGACCGAAGTGAAATGGCTGGCTAGTTAGCGCGCGCTAATAGCGTTTCAAACGTCACTTGCTCTGAGCCTTGTGGGGTGGTTTTCCCTTGCTCTGCATGGGTAACGCTTCGATGTGGTGGCTGTTGTCGTTGGGTTGCTGGTTCGAGCCCAGGGAGGAGCGAGGAGAGGGACGGAAGCTATACTGTTACACTGGCAATACTAAAGTGCCTATAAGAACATCCAATAGTCAAAGATTAATGAAATACAAATAGTATAGAAGGAAATAGTCCTATAATAACTACAACCTAAAACGTCTTACCTGGGAATATTGAAGACTCATGTTAAAAGGAACCAGCAGCTTTCATTTGTTCTCATGTTCTGAGCAAGGAACTGAAATGTTAGCTTTCTTACATAGCACATATTGCACTTTTACGTTCTTCTCTAACACTTTGTTTTTACATTATTTAAACCAAATTGAACATGTTTCATTATCTACTTGAGGCTAAATTGATTTTATTGATGTATTATATTAAGTTAAAATAAGTGTTAATTCAGTATTGTTGTAATTGTCATTATTACAATTAAAACTTTTTTTATTTATTAAATCGGCCTATTAATCGGTATTGGCTTTTTGGTCCTCCAATAATCGGTATCGGTATCGGCGTTGAAAAATCATAATCGGTCGACCTCTACCCTGGACCCACTCCAATTCGCATGCCCCAACAGATCTACAGATGATGTAGTCTCTATGGCACTCCACACATTCCCATTTGGACAAAAGGAACACCCACGTGAGAATGTTGTTCATTGACTACAGCTCAGCATTCAAAGCCATAGGGTCTTCCAAGCGCATCACTAAGCTAAGGACCCTCCCTCTGCAACTGGATCCTGGACTTCCTGACGGGACACCCCCATATGGTGAGGGTAGAAAACAACACATCCTCCACGCTGACCCTCAACACATGGGCCCCTCAGAGGTGCGTGCTTAGTCACCACCTGTACTCCCTGTATACCCACGACTGCATGGCCGCGCAGAACACAAATACCATCATTAAGTTTGCCAGTGACACAACGGTGGTAGGCCTAATCCCAGACAACGATTAGACAGCCTATTGGGAGGAGGTCAGAGACCTGGCAGTGTTGTGCCAGGACAACAACCTCTCCCTCAACATCAGCAAGACAAAGGAGCAGACCATGAACTACAGGAAACGGAGGGCCAAGCATGCTCCCATTCAAGTCGACGGGGAGCGGATTGAGAGCTTAAAGTTCCTTGGTGTCCACATATCTAAGGATCTATCATGGTCCAAACATACCAACATAGTCGTGAAGAGGGCATTATAACACCTCTTCCACATTAGGAGGCTGAAAAGATTTTGCATGGGCCCTCAGATCCTCAAAAAGTTGCACCAGTTGCATCATCAAATGTAACTTGACTGGTTGCATCACAGCCTGGTATGGCAGCTGCTTGGCATTTGAACGCAAGGCTCTTCAGAAGGCAGTGAGGACGGCCCAGTACATCACTGGGGCTGAGCTCCCTGCCATCCAGGACCTCTATACCAGGCGGTGTCAGAGGAAGGCCCTAAATAGTTCCCCAAAAAACATTGACTCCAGCCACCCAAGTCACAGACTTTTCTCTCTGTTACCGCACGGCAAGAGGTACCGAGTCTGGAACCAACAGAACCCTGACCAGATTTTGCCCCCAATAGTTAACCAAAAAGCTGCCTGAACGATCTGCTTTGACCCTTTTTGCACAACATTTTCTTGACTCTTCATTGCTACTGTTTACTATCTGTCACGTCATTTCTAGTTATATGTACATATATACCTCATATATACCTTATTGTACCCCTGCACATCGACTCGGGACTGACACCCCAAGTTATTATTACTCATTGTGTATCTGTTCTGACCTTTATTTCCTTTGTTTTGTCATTATTTAGTATGGTCAGGGCGTGAGTTGGGGTGGGCAGTCTATGTTTGTTTTTCTTTGATTTGGGTATTTCTATGTTTCGGCCTAGTATGGTTCTCAATCAGAGGCAGGTGTCATTAGTTGTCTCTGATTGAGAATCATACTTAGGTAGCCTGGGTTTCACTGTGTGTGTAACGGTTTTCTTGGTGAGAAGGAGAGTCGGACCAAAATGCAGCGTGTAGATTGCGATCCATGTTTATTCAATAAATGAAACACGCATCTAAATACAAACACTACAAAACAATAAACGTAACGAAAACCGAAACAGCCTATACTAGTGTAAACTAACACAGAATAAGGACATCAAGACACTAAGGACAATCACCCACGACAAACTCAAAGAATATGGCTGCCTAAATATGGTTCCCAATCAGAGACAACGATAAACACCTGCCTCTGATTGAGAACCACTCCAGACAGCCATAGACTTTTCTAGATAACCCCACTAGCTACAATCCCAATACATACACACCAAAACCCCAGGACAAAACACACCACAATACAAAAAACCCGATGCCACACCCTGGCCTGACCCAATACATGAAGAAAAACACAAAATACCTCGACCAGGGCGTGACAGAACCCCCCCCCTAAGGTGCAGATTCCCGAACGCACCTCCAAACAATAGGGAGGGTCCGGGTGGGCGTCTGTCCATGGTGGCGGCTCCGGCGCGGGACGTGGAACCCACTCAGTCAATGTCTTAGTCCCCTCTCCTCGCGTCCCTGGATAGTCCACCCTCGCCGCCGACCATGGCCTTGTAGTCCTCACCCAGAAACCCACTGGACTGAGGAGCAGATCGGGACTGAAAGACAGCTCGGGACTGAGGCAGCTCGGGACTGAGGGGAAGCTCGGGAGTGAGAGAAAGCTCGGGAGTGAGAGAAAGCTCGGGAGTGAGAGAAAGCTCGGGAGTGAGAGAAAGCTCGGGAGTGAGAGAAAGCTCAGGCAGGTAGGTAGATCTACCAGATCCTGGCTGGCTGGTGGTTTTAGCAGATCCTGGCTGACTGGCAGATCCTGGCTGACTGGCGGATCTGGCGGATCCTGGCCGACTGGCAGATCCTGGCCGACTGGCAGATCCTGGCCGACTGGCAGATCCCGGCTGACTGGCGGATCCGGAAAAGTCTGGTTGACTGGCAGATCCGGAAGAGCCTGGTTGACTGGCAGATCCGGAAGAGTCTGGTTGACTGGCAGATCCCGAAGAGTCTGGTTGACTGGCAGATCCGGAAGAGTCTGGTTGACTGGCAGATCCGGAAGAGTCTGGTTGACTGGCAGATCCGGAAGAGTCTGGTTGACTGGCAGATCCGGAAGAGTCTGGTTGACTGGCAGATCTGGAAGAGTCTGGCTGACTGGCAGATCTGGAAGAGTCTGGCTGACTGGCGGATCTGGAAGAGTCTGGCTGACTGGCGGATCTGGAAGAGTCTGGCTGACTGGCGGATCTGGAAGAGTCTGGCTGACTGGCGGATCTGGAAGAGTCTGGCTGACTGGCGGATCTGGAAGAGTCTGGCTGACTGGCGGATCTGGAAGAGTCTGGCTGACTGGCGGATCTGGAAGAGTCTGGCTGACTGGCGGATCTGGAAGAGTCTGACTGACTGGCGGATCTGGAAGAGTCTGGCTGACTGGCAGATCTGGAAGAGTCTGGCTGACTGGCGGATCCTGGCAGACTGAAAGATCTGGCTGCTCCATACTGTCTGGCGGCTCTGGCTGCTCCATGCTGACTGGCGGCTCTGGCTGCTCCATGTAGGCTGACAGCTCTGGCGGCTTCTTACAGACTGGCAGCTCTGGCGGCTCCGTGCAGAATGGCAGCTCCTTGCAGACTGACAGCTCTGTGCAGACTGGCAGCTCCTTGCAGACTGGCAGCTCCTTGCAGACTGGCAGCTCCTTGCAGACTGGCAGCTCCTTGCAGACTGGCAGCTCCGTGCAGACTGGCAGCTCATTGCAGACTGGCAGCTCGGGCTGCTTCATGCAGACTGACAGCTCAGGCTGCTCCATGCAGACTGACAGCTCTGGCTGCTCCATGCAGACTGACATCTCTGGCTGCTCCATGCAGACTGACAGCTCTGGCTGCTCCATGCAGACTGACAGCTCTGGCTGCTCCATGCAGACTGACAGCTCTGGCTGCTCCATGCAGACTGACAGCTCTGGCTGCTCCATGCAAGACTGACAGCTCTGGCTGCTTCATGCAGACTGACATCTCTGGCTGCTTCATGCAGACTGACAGCTCTGTCTGCTCCATGCAGACTGACAGCTCTGGCTGCTCCATGCAGGCTGGCAGCTCTGGCTTCTCCATGCAGGCTGACAGCTCTGGCTTCTCCATGCAGGCTGGCAGCTCTGGCTTCTCCATGCAGGCTGGCAGCTCTGGCTTCTCCATGCAGGCTGGCAGCTCTGGCTGCTTTATGCAGGCTGGCAGCTCTGGCTGCGCTGAACAGGCGGGAGACTCCAGCAGCGCAGGAGAGGAGAAAGGCTCTGGCTGCGCTAAACAAGCGGGAGACTCCGGCAGCGCAGGAGACGAGAAAGGCTCTGGCTGCGCTAAACAGGCGGGAGACTCCAGCAGCGCAGGAGAGGAGAAAGGCTCTGGCTGCGCTAAACAGGCGAGGCGCACTGAAGGCCTGGTGCGTGGTGCTGGAACTGGTGGTACTGAATCGAGGACACGCACAGGAAGCCTGGTGCGGGAGCTGCTTCCGGAGGACTGGAGCGTGGAGGTGGCACAGGATGGGCTAGACCGTGAAGGCGTACTGGAGATCTTGAGAGCAGTGTTGGCACAGGACGTGCAAGGCTAGGGATGTGCACAGGAGGCCTGGTGCGTGAGGCTGGCACCGACTTCACCAGCCGACTAACACGCACCTCAGGACGAGTATGGAGCGCTAACCCAGGTGCCATCAAATCCCCAACACGTTCCGTCGGGCGAATTCCATGCAAAAAGCACCAACACAGCAACTCCCTCATTTCTCTCTCCTCCAATTTCTCCATTAACTCCTTCACAGTCTCTGTTTCGCTCACCTCCAACACCGGCTCTGGTTCTGGTCTCCTCCTTGGCTCCTCACGATAAACAGGGAGAGTTGGCTCAGGTCTGACTCCTGACTCTGCCACACTCTCCCTGAGCCCCCCCCACAATACATTTTTGGGGCTGATCCTCAGGCTTCCATCCGCTACGCCGTGCTGCCTCCTCATATCTGCGCCTCTCAGCTTTCGCCGCCTCCAGTTCTTCCTTGGGGCGACGATATTCTCCAGGCTGAGCCCAGGGTCCTTTACCGTCCAGTTCTTCCTCCCATGTCCATTTCTCCAGGTGGTGCAGCCTCTCCAAATCAAATCAAATTTATTTATATAGCCCTTCGTACATCAGCTGATATCTCAAAGTGCTGTACAGAAACCCAGCCTAAAACCCCAAACAGCAAGCAATGCAGGTGTAGAAGCACGGTGGCTAGGAAAAACTCCCTAGAAAGGCCAAAACCTAGGAAGAAACCTAGAGAGGAACCAGGCTATGTGGGGTGGCCAGTCCTCTTCTGGCTGTGCCGGGTGAAGATTATAACAAAACATGGTCAAGATGTTCAAATGTTCATAAATGACCAGCATGGTCGAATAATAATAAGGCAGAACAGTTGAAACTGGAGCAGCAGCACAGTCAGGTGGACTGGGGACAGCAAGGAGTCATCATGTCAGGTATTCCTGGGGCATGGTCCTAGGGCTCAGGTCCTCCGAGAGAGAGAAAGAAAGAGAGAATTAGAGAGAGCATATGTGGGATGGCCAGTCCTCTTCTGGCTGTGCCGGGTGGAGATTATAACAGAACATGGCCAAGATGTTCAAATGTTCATAAATGACCAGCATGGTCGAATAATATTAAGGCAGAACAGTTGAAACTGGAGCAGCAGCACAGCCAGGTGGACTGGGGACAGCAAGGATTCATCATGTCAGGTAGTCCTGGGACATGGTCCTAGGGCTCAGGTCCTCCGAGAGAGAGAAAGAGAGAAGGAGAGAATTAGAGAACGCACACCTAGATTCACACAGGACACCGAATAGGACAGGAGAAGTACTCCAGATATAACAAACTGACCCTAGCCCCCCGACACATAAACTACTACTGCAGCATAAATACTGGAGGCTGAGACAGGAGGGGTCAGGAGACACTGTGGCCCATTCCGAGGACACCCCAATACAGGGCCAAACAGGAAGGATATAACCCCACCCACTTTGCCAAAGCACAGCCCCCACACCACTAGAGGGATATCTTCAACCACCAACTTACCATCCTGAGACAAGGCTGAGTATAGCACACAAAGACCCCTGCCACGGCACAACCCAAGGGGGGGGGGCGCCAACCCAGACAGGATGACCACATCAGTGACTCAACCCACTCAGGTGACGCACCCCCTCCAGGGACGGCATGAGAGAGCCCCAGTAAGCCAGTGACTCAGCCCCTGTAATAGGGTTAGAGGCAGAGAATCCCAGTGGAAAGAGGGGAACCGGCCAGGCAGAGACAGCAAGGTCGGTTCGTTGCTCCAGAGCCTTTCCGTTCACCCTCCCACTCCTGGGCCAGACTACACTCAATCATATGACCCACTGAAGAGATGAGTCTTCAGTAGAGACTTAAAGGTTGAGACCGAGTTTGCGTCTCTGACATGGGTAGGCAGACCGTTCCATAAAAATGGAGCTCTATAGGAGAAAGCCCTGCCTCCAGCTGTTTGCTTAGAAATTCTAGGGACAATTAGGAGGCCTGCGTCTTGTGACCGTAGCGTACGTGTAGGTATGTACGGCAGGACCAAATCAGAGAGATAGGTAGGAGCAAGCCCATGTAATGCTTTGTAGGTTAGCAGTAAAACCTTGAAATCAGCCCTTGCTTTGACAGGAAGCCAGTGTAGAGAGGCTAGCACTGGAGTAATATGATCAAATTTTTTGGTTCTAGTCAGGATTCTAGCAGCCGTATTTAGCACTAACTGAAGTTTATTTAGTGCTTTATCCGGGTAGCCGGAAAGTAGAACATTGCAGTAGTCTAACCTAGAAGTGACAAAGGCATGGATTAATTTTTCTGCATCATTTTTGGACAGAAAGTTTCTGATTTTTGCAATGTTACGTAGATGGAAAAAGCTGTCCTTGAAATGGTCTTGATATGTTCTTCAAAAGAGAGATCAGGGTCCAGAGTAACGCCGAGGTCCTTCACAGTTTTATTTGAGACGACTGTACAACCATTAAGATTAATTGTCAGATTCAACAGAAGATCTCTTTGTTTCTTGGGACCTAGAACAAGCATCTCTGTTTTGTCCGAGTTTAAAAGTAGAAAGTTTGCAGCCATCCACTTCCTTATGTCTGAAACACATTCTTCTAGCAAGGGCAATTTTGGGGCTTCACCATGTTTAATTGAAATGTACAGCTGTGTGTCATCCGCATAGCAGTGAAAGTTAACATTATGTTTTCGAATAACATCCCCAAGAGGTAAAATATATAGTGAAAACAATAGTGGTCCTAAAACGGAACCTTGAGGAACACCGAAATTTACAGTTGATTTGTCAGAGGACAAACTATTCACAGAGACAAACTGATATCTTTCCGACAGATAAGATCTAAACCAGGCCAGAACTTGTCCGTGTAGACCAATTTGGGTTTCCAATCTCTCCAAAAGAATGTGGTGATCGATGGTATCAAAAGCAGCACTAAGGTCTAGGAGCACGAGGACAGATGCAGAGCCTCGGTCCGATGCCATTAAAATGTAATTTACCACCTTCACAAGTGCCGTCTCAGTGCTATGATGGGGTCTAAAACCAGACTGAAGCATTTCGTATACATTGTTTGTCTTCAGGAAGGCAGTGAGTTGTTGCGCAACAGCCTTTTCTAAAATTTTTGAAAGGAATGGAAGATTCGATATAGGCCGATAGTTTTTTATATTTTCTGGGTCAAGGTTTGGCTTTTTCAAGAGAGGCTTTATTACTGCCACTTTTAGTGAGTTTGGTACACATCCGGTGGATAGAGAGCCGTTTATTATGTTCAACATAGGAGGGCCAAGCACAGGAAGCAGCTCTTTCAGTAGTTTAGTTGGAATAGGGTCCAGTATGCAGCTTGAAGGTTTAGAGGCCATGATTATTTTCATCATTGTGTCAAGAGATATAGTACTAAAACACTTGAGCGTCTCTCTTGATCCTAGGTCCTGGCAGAGTTGTGTAGACTCAGGACAACTGAGCTTTGAAGGAATATGCAGATTTAAGGAAGAGTCCGTAATTTGCTTTCTAATAATCATAATCTTTTCCTCAAAGAAGTTCATGAATTTATCACTGCTAAAGTGAAAGTCATCCTCTCTTGGGGAATGCTGCTTTTTAGTTAATAAAATGGTGGTCCGATAGTCCAGGATTATGAGGAAAAACATTAAGATCCACAACATTTATTCCATGGGACAAAACTAGGTCCAGCGTATGACTGTGACAGTGAGTGGGTCCAGAGACATGTTGGACAAAACCCACTGAGTCGATGATGGCTCCGAAAGCCTTTTGGAGTGGGTCTGTGGACTTTTCCATGTGAATATTAAAATCACCAAAGATTAGAATATTATCCGCTATGACTACAAGGTCCGATAGGAATTCAGGGAACTCAGTGAGGAACGCTGTATATGGCCCAGGAGGCCTGTAAACAGTAGCTATAAAAAGTGATTGAGTAGGCTGCATAGATTTCATGACTAGAAGCTCAAAAGACGAAAACGTCATTTTTTTTTTTGTAAATTGAAATTTGCTATCGTAAATGTTAGCAACACCTCCGCCTTTGCGGGATGCACGGGGGATATGGTCACTAGTGTAGCCAGGAGGTGAGGCCTCATTTAACACAGTAAATTCATCAGGCTTAAGCCATGTTTCAGTCAGGCCAATCACATCAAGATTATGATCAGTGATTAGTTCATTGACTATAATTGCCTTTGAAGTAAGGGATCTAACATTAAGTAGCCCTATTTTGAGATGTGAGGTATCATGATCTCTTTCAATAATGACAGGAATGGAGGTGGTCTTCATCCTAGTGAGATTGCTAAGGCGAACACCGCCATGTTAAGTTTTGCCCAACCTAGGTCGAGGCACAGACACGGTCTCAATGGTGATAGCTGAGCTGACTACACTGACTGTGCTAGTGGCAGACTCCACTATGCTGGCAGGCTGGCTAACAGCCTGCTGCCTGGCCTGCACCCTATTTCATTGCGGAGCTAGAGGAGTTAGAGCCCTGTCTATGTTGGTAGATAAAATGAGAGCACCCCTCCAGCTAGGATGGAGTCCGTCACTCCTCAGCAGGTCAGGCTTGGTCCTGTTTGTGGGTGAGTCCCAGAAAGAGGGCCAATTATCTACAAATTCTATCTTTTGGGAGGGGCAGAAAACAGTTTTCAACCAGCGATTGAGTTGTGAGACTCTGCTGTAGAGCTCATCACTCCCCCTAACTGGGAGGGGGCCAGAGACAATTACTCGATGCCGACACATCTTTCTAGCTGATTTACACGCAGAAGCTATGTTGCGCTTGGTGATCTCTGACTGTTTCATCCTAACATCGTTAGTGCCGTGGATAACAATATCTCTATACTCTCTACACTCGCCAGTTTTAGCTTTAGCCAGCACCATCTTCAGATTAGCCTTAACGTCGGTAGCCCTGCCCCCCGGTAAACAGTGTATGATCGCTGGATGATTCGTTTTAAGTCTAATACTGCGGGTAATGGAGTCGCCAATGACTAGAGTTTTCAATTTGTCAGAGCTAATGGTGGGAAGCTTCGGCGTCTCAGACCCCGTAACGGGAGGAGTAGAGACCAGAGAAGACTCGGCCTCTGACTCCGACCCGCTGCTTAACGGGGAAAACCGGTTGAAAGTTTCTGTCGGCTGAATGAGCGACACCGGTTGAGCGTTCCTACAGCATTTCCTTCCAGAAACCGTGAGAAAGTTGTCCGGCTCCCACTGCAGCTGCTGCTGCTGCTCCTGCTGCTGCTGCCTCTGTTGCCTCTCCTGTGGCTCCTGCCTGTTAACACGCTGCTTGGTCCGTTGGTGGTGGGTGATTCTGTAACGGTTTTCTTGGTGAGAAGGAGAGTCGGACCAAAATGCAGCGTGTAGATTGCGATCCATGTTTATTCAATAAATGAAACACGAATCTAAATACAAACACTACAAAACAATAAACGTAACGAAAACCGAAACAGCCTATACTAGTGTAAACTAACACAGAATAAGGACATCAAGACACTAAGGACAATCACCCACGACAAACTCAAAGAATATGGCTGCCTAAATATGGTTCCCAATCAGAGACAACGATAAACACCTGCCTCTGATTGAGAACCACTCCAGACAGCCATAGACTTTGCTAGATAACCCCACTAGCTACAATCCCAATACATACACACCAAAACCCCAGGACAAAACACACCACAATACAAAAAACCCGATGCCACACCCTGGCCTGACCCAATACATGAAGAAAAACACAAAATACCTTGACCAGGGCGTGACAGTGTGTTTGTGGGTGATTGTTCCTGTCTCTGTGTTTGTTGTCACCAGATAGGCTGTTTAGGTTTTCTCACGTTTATTGTTTTGTTAGTATATTCATGTATAGTTTCTTTATTAAAGAACCATGAATAATAACCACGCTATATTTTGGTCCGCCTCTCCTTCAACTCAAGAAAACCGTTACAGTGTATCTATAATTTCTCCTATTATTATGTTTTACTTTTCTATTATTCTATATTTTCTTTCTCTCTACATCGTTGGTAAGGGCCTGTAATTAAGCATTTCACTGTTCGCCCACACCTGTTATTTACGAAGCATGTGACAAATAAAACATGTGATTTTGATTGATTAATAAGAAAGACAATTAATCTACAGTCAAAGCTTGTCTGCTGTACCTACATCCACCATGTGTACCCCCACACATAGTCTGGAGCTGGTTACTAACACAACATGGCAACAGAGAGCTCCTAACAACAGGGAATCTAACTCCCCAGAGGTGAAGTAGTTTGAGATAGACAATAAGGGTTCCCCAGGACGACAGGCAGGCAGGCCAAGGCCGTGGGCGGATGGTGTGGTGGAGTGACAGAACAGGACAGGACAGGGGGTGGACGAGGTGCCTGGGAACTCTGCTCTGAGAGGATGACAGCTCTATAAGTAGGCTCCTGATAAACTACTCAGGAGTGACAATCTCCGGGCACCAGCCAGCGCACCGTCCGTCCTGCTCAGATAAACCCAGACAGGCCATCCATCAGCCCAGATGAGAGCTGGACCCAATGGCCTGAATGGACAGCCTCAATGGCCAACCACTGGAGGAATGCATGGAACCTCTCACTCTCAAGAGGCAGTAGCAGGGGGAACAAAAATGGCAGCGCACTCTTAGGAGAATCACCCATGCAGATTAGTGGAGAGTGGGGGTGTGAGATGAACCCTGTTATGTTAAGAGGACAAAGAGGAGGAATGCTGTGTCTCCGGGTGAAGGCTGAGGATGAGGATTGACAATGGCAGAGCCACAACAGGTCTCCTGTGAAAGAGACCACCACCAGCGCAGACAGCAGACAAACCACATGTCGTAATGAGAACGTGATAAGCCCTGATAAAACCGTTATGGTCACACTAAACATTCCACAGGTCAAGCCTACGAAACGACAACAGGCAAAACCAATTTCACACATTTGCCCTGTGTTCATAAACGTATGATACCATGCAACAGTGCTCATTCTGTAAATACCGTATCTCTGCTGTTGAAATGGGAAAGGCAGTAGGAACTGGTCTTAGGGAAGGGAAATACAACTTCTCTAAACAAATAATAGCTTCCTTCTCTAGGTTTACTCAACATTTGCCCATTGGAGGGGCACTAATTTTTCAATAATAATTTTTGATGCTATCCCCCTCTGGTTAGTTGGAGAATGAGGTTCAGAGTAGAGGAGTGAATTATTTCCCTCTGTCAGATGGAGCAGTCGGATTATATCATTTATTTTTCTAAGGGGGTAATTAAAATAGTTCCTTGGTAAAAATATCTCTATGCTTTGCATATTATCTATTGAATAATAGGCCTTCAATATGCAATGTAAACTATGTACAATCGGAAATGAATTCATTTGTTGACTTTACGTTGTAGTCATATTGATATGTTTACAGTGCTTGGTTAATGTTTCTGATACTGTACAATGCGGTGTGTTGGGGAGCTGCTGGTGCGTACAGTAACACTGTCCATCAGAGGTCCTGTAGCTGGCTTCTGCTCTGTGTCAATAGAGGACAGCACTTTGTTTACCCATTTATCCCCGGGGCTGAGGATAGAGAGCTGGGCCCTGTGTGGCCTGGCACTAGGTTCACACTCCTCCACAGAAATACATGTGTTGCCCTAAGGCTGTGTGTGCTTAATACCTAGACAATGGAATTCCTGTCATGCTCCATCACGGTTACTGTAGCCATTCTATTGAAAGACACTTAGACCGTGCACACACACACACCCCATAAACACTGACATCACCCTTGCTATGACAACCACTGGACAGGTCACATGTCTACAGTACACAGTTCAGTGCATTCAGAAACTATTCAGACCCCTTGACTTTTCCACATCTTGTTAAGTTACAGCCTAATTCTAAAATTAAAAGTTTTCCCTCATCAATCTACACACAATACCCCATAATGAAAAAGCAAAAACAGGTTTTTAAGTAGTATATATTTTTTCTTTTTCTGAGATCTCTTATATCAGCTCATGAAACATGGGACCGTCACTTTACATGTTGCATTTTTATTTTTGTTCAAAGAAACCACTACTAAAGGACATCAAAAAGAAGAAGAGACTTGCTTTGGCCAAGAAACACGAACAATGGACATTAGACCAGTGGAAATCTATCTTTTGGCCTGATGTGCAAGCAACTGTTGAAAAAGCATTCATCATGAAGCTGGTTGAGAGAATGTCAAGAGTGTGCAAAGCTGTCATCAAGGCAAAGGGTGGCTACTTTTAAGAGTCAAAATGTAAAACATATTTTGATTTGTTTAACACTTTTGTGGTTACTACATGATTCCATGTGTGTTATTAAATAGTTTTGATGAATGTCTTCACTATTATTCTACAAAGTAGAAAATTGTAAAAATAAAGAAAAACCTTAGAATGAGTAGTGTCCAAACTTCAGATATATATATATACACACACACATTTATATTTGATTAGATTTGTGTGCATTGTTGTGCACTGTTAGGAAGACAAGAATTTAGCTACAACCTCAATAACACCTGCTAAATGTGTGCATGCGACCAATATTGTTCTATTTTCTTTTATTCTATTTGATGTCAATCGTTACAGGTACAGTTACACAGCAAGACACACGTAACCCTTTGGGATGTAAGTAATCTACAAAAATTACTTTTGTGTGTACAGCACACACTTTCAGGTAGTAGAACATAATTTATCCTACATTTCAATTTATCCTACATTTCAATCTTGTTGAGGTAGTACTCTAATTATGCATTAACTGATGGAGGCAGTTGAATAGGCAATCCTTCACACAACACTATGACCACAGAATTAATGACTGGAAAGTGTGCTTTGGAAAAGTCTCAACTTAAACATGCCAAAGAAAAATTGCAGCTTGGAAACCTCTGCCATCACTTAAACGAATGGACCATTTAACCCACCCAAAACACGATGGAAAGCATGAATGTAAGTGTGAGGTGAGGGGAAAAGAACACACTCCAGGAAACTCAATATCGGTATGTTTAGAAAAGCTATGAGTTCACTGTCACTGAACACACCTCTCTTCCTTTGGTCAGAGCCAGACACAATATGACAGATTAAACGACCAGTGTGTGTACTCAGCGGGAGACAGGTGCTTGAGACTGTCGCCAAAGTAGTATTTTCCTATGCCGCTGTGGTCTGAGAAATGGAGGACAAAGACATGAAAAACAGCTGTTTCCCATCTGAAAACCTACAACTACTCGTTATTGAAATTCACAGAAAGCACCCCTTGGAGAAAGTGTAGCTCATAGGAGCATCACTACAACAGGTTGGCTGATGCCATTTCATTGATAGTGTTGCTGAGAATGTATTTTCTCCACTGGGAAATACAGTTTCAATGTCTAATTGCAATCATGCAACTGCAGGTATCTGTGGTAACAACGACTACATATGTAGTCAGCAAAGAGAAACATCTCTCTCTCAACATGAGAACACACATGCCTCATGATCGATTAATAAATCACTTTTATCTGGACTTGTAATGATTATCTTGGCTAGACACACAATGTGACTTGTGGCTAAGTGGAATATACAGTACAGTATGTGTGTAATTCATGTCTCTTTGGGGGGATTCAGACCTGAGTTATGTGCGCATAAAATTGAATTTTATGCACTTTTCTCTCTACCTGTATTCTGACCTTGAATTTAAGCATGGGGAAAATGCATGGCGTCAAGCCAGGTATTTGTTTGGGGTGGAGATCACAGAAATGGAAGCATGGCAGATGTGTCTTTTTTTATTTTTTATTTAACTAGGCAAGTCAGTTAAGAACAAATTCTTATTTACAAATTATTATCTACCCCTGCCAAACCCTAACCCGGGCGATGCTGGGCCAATTGTGCAACCGCCCTATGAAAATTCAAATCACGGCTGGTTGTGATACAGCCTGGAATCAAACCAGGGTCTGTAGTGATGCCTCTAGCACTGAGATGCAGTGCCTTAGACTGCTGCGCCACTCTTGGTCACTACAGTGTCTACAGATACGCTGCATTCTGACCTTAACTTAAGTCCCTCATAATTCCACCACCTTTACGCACGAGGAAACCATGAAAAAGCTTGAGCAACCTGTCGGTTCCGAGTGGAAAAACATCTCCTTTCTTGTTTCCCCCAAGTAACAACACCATTCTCCATGCACTGTCATTTATAAATTGATAAAAGCTAGGGAGGGAGTAAATCTATTCAGATAAGGGGATTGTAAATATAAATTACAATTACTTTAGATCTATTTTACCTTATGATCGCTGGACACAAGTGTGAAATCAGTCATATGGCACAAAACTGTAAAGCATATCAGCATGACAGGTATTACGCCCCTTTCCCACAGTGAAGTAGGAAATTATATTCAAAATGCAAGGCAAAGCTTATGTTAAATATAATTAGCCACTATCGTAGCTAACCAATGCTTAATTTAAGCTGCATCCTGCTGGAACAGGATCCGGCACCTCTCCGTTTTGGACTGTTTTGTTCTGGAACCTATTTGGCAAGATCCGGTAACTCTTGTGGCATGAAAATAAAAGCAATCAAAGTTCATTTTAGTTGCCTCTTTGTAAATTTTCCTGCCCCTACAAAAAAAAAATTCAGCCTGGGCCAAATATGTTTACTGTATCTCTCTCCCTCTCTGCTCTAATGGACATGAGCCTGCAACTCTCATCTCTCTAACGGTGCACTTCATCATTTATTCCCTTATAGAATCATAGCTGCTGCTGATAAAGTTAAATACATTTACCAAAGTTATAGAATTACTGCAGTCTGTTTAAAAATACATTAAATGATCCAGAATAGCCTACTACACCATGAGAAGACCCCCTATAAATTAACCTCAGAGGATCAAAAGCTTCATTAAAAAAATGCCTAGCTGTGGAATAGCCTACAGTCGGGAACGCGTGGCAAATCTGTCAGGTGAAAAAACAGCACCCAGACAAAACAGGCCTTTCGCAATATTTCAAATACAATCGAGGGAAAACACAGGTTGGAAAGCAATGACTTGAGAAGAAAATAGAAGACTATTCTGTAAGCTACCAAAATATTTGATCAACTTCCAAATATTGTTTTACAAAAGAGAGAGTGATAGGCTTTTGGCACGAGCGCATCGAAGATCACCTGCGAATGAGTGAGTCAGTTAAAAAAGCTTTTTTTGAACTATAATTTCCTCCTCATATTGCAGCCTACAAGATGTGTCTCCTCACACCTAGGCCTAGGCTATTGATGGATTCAAGACAAGGTCATTTTTATTGATCTCAGATTCTCAGTTTGTCAATGTCAAAGTAGCATACCATTTCAATCATTTGTGCGGCATTTAAAAAGATTCTGCCAAAGTCTCCAGAAAAATGACGTAGAATTGCATGAAATGCATTTTTAAAAGGCCAACATTATCCCGGACCCTAGCCTACTAAAAATGTTCCCCATGTGTGCAACCTCTGTAAGTACCTCTACTCTACTGTTGTATGCCACTACAAATATGTGATGATATGCATGCAATGCTTTATTATATACACGATTGTTCAAAAATTTGGGGTCACTTAGAAATGTCCTTTTTAGTCCATTAAAATAGCATCAAAATGATCAGAAAATCAGTGTAGACAATGTTAATGTTGTAAATGACTATTGTAGCTGGAAACGGCTGACTTTTAATGGAATATCTACATAGGCGTACAGAGGTCCATTATCAGCAACCATCACTCCTGTGTTCCAATGGCACATTTTGTTAGCTAGTCCAAGTTAATTTGTTTAAAAGCCTAATTGATCATTAGAAAACCCTTTTGCAATTATGTTGGCACAGCTGAAAACTGTGTGCTGATTAAAGAAGCAATAAAACTGGCCTTCTTTAGACTAGTTGAGTATCTGGAGCATCAGCATTTGTGGGTTTGATTACAGGCTCAAAATGGCCAGAAACAAAGATCTTTCTTCTGAAACTCATCAGTCTATTATTGTTCTGAGAAATTAAGGCTATTCCATGCGAGAAATTGCCAAGAAACTGAAGGTCTCGTACAACGCTGTGTACTACTCCCTTCACAGAACAGCGCAAACTGGCTCTAACCAGAATAGAAAGAGGAGTGGGAGGCTCCAGTACACAACTGAGCAAGAGGACATTAGAGTGTCTAGTTTGAGAAACAGACGCCTCACAAGTCCTCAGCTGGCAGCTTCATTAAATATTACCCGTAACCACCAGTCTCAACGTTAACAGTGAAGAGGCGGCTCCGGGATGCTGGCCTTCTAGGCAAAGTTCCTCTGTCCAGTGTCTGTGTTCTTTTGCCCATCTTACTCTTTTCTTTTTATTGGCCAGTCTGAGATATGGATTTTTCTTTGAAACTCTGCCTAGAAGTGACTATGCATAGATAATAACAGAGTAGCAACAGCATTGAAGAGGGGGAGGGGGGGGGGGGCAATGCAAATAGTCCTGGTAGCCATTTGATTAGATGTTCAGGAGTCTTATGGCTTGGGGGTAGAAGCTGTTTAGAAGACTCTTGGACCTAGACTTGGTGCTCCAGTACCGTTTGCCGTGTGGTAGCAGAGAGAACAGTCTATGACTAGGGTGGCTGGAGTCTTTGACAATTTTTAGGGCCTTCCTCTGACACCGCCTGGTATAGGTGGTCCTGGATGGCAGGTGACTTGTCCACGGTGATGTACTGGGCTGTACGCACTACCCTCTGTAGTGCCTTGCAGTCAGAGACCGAGCAGTTGCTATACCAGGCAGTGATGCAATCCGTCAGGATGCTCTCGATGGCACAGCTGTAGATCCTTTTGAGGATCTGAGGACCCATGCCAAATCTTTTCAGTCTCCTGAGGGGGAATAGGTTTTGTCGTACCCTCTTCACGACTGTCTTGGTGTGTTTGGACTATGTTAGTTTGTTGGTGATGTGGGTGACAAGGAACTTGAAGCTCTCAACCTGCTCCACTACAGCCCCGTTGATGAGAATGGGGCGTGTTCGGTCCTCCTTTTCCTGTAGTCCACAATAACCTCCTTTGTGTTGATCACGTTGAGGGAGAGGTTGGTGTCCTTGCACCACATGGTCAGGTCTCTGACCTCCCTAATGATGGTGTTGGAGTTGTGCCTGGCCGTGCAGTCATGAGTGAACAGGGAGTACAGGAGGGACTGAGCACGCACCCCTGAGGGGCCCCCCGTGTTGAGTGGATGTGTTGTTACCTACGCTTACCACCTGGGAGCGGCCCATCAGGAAGTCCAGGATCCAGTTGCAGAGGGAGGTGTTTAGTCCCAGGGTCCTTAGCTTAGTGATGAGCTTTGAGGGCACTATGGTGTTGAACGCTGCGCAGTAGTCAATTAATAGCATTCTCACATAGGTGGTCCTTTTGTCCAGGTGTGAAAGGGCAGTGTGGATTGCAGTACAGATCGCATCATCTGTGGATCTGTTGGGGAGGTATCCATATTGGAGTGGGTCTTGGGTTCCTGGGATAATGGTGTTGATGTGATCCATGACCAGCCTTTCAAACATTTCATGGCTACAGACATGAGTGCTACGGGTCGGTAGTCATTTAGGCAGGTTACCTTAGTGTTCTTGGGCACAGGGACTATGGTGGTCTGCTTGAAACATGTTGGTATTACAGACTCAGACAGGGAGAGGTTGAAAATGTCTGTGAAGGCATTTGCCAGTTAATCAAATCAAATCAAATCAAATTTTATTTGTCACATACACATGGTTAGCAGATGTTAATGCGAGTGTAGCGAAATGCTTGTGCTTCTAGTTCCGACAATGCAGTAATAACAAGTAATCTAACTAACAATTCCAAAACTACTGTCTTGTACACAGTGTAAGGGGATAAAGAATATGTACATAAGGATATATGAATGAGTGATGGTACAGAGCAGCATAGGCAAGATACAGTAGATGGTATCGAGTACAGTATGTACAAATGAGATGAGTATGTAAACAAAGTGGCATAGTTTAAAGTGGCTAGTGATACATGTATTACATAAGGATACAGTCGATGATATAGAGTACAGTATATACGTATGCATATGAGATGAATAATGTAGGGTAAGTAACATTATATAAGGTAGCATTGTTTAAAGTGGCTAGTGATATATTTACATCATTTCCCATCAATTCCCATTATTTAAGTGGCTGGAGTTGAGTCAGTGTCAGTGTGTTGGCAGCAGCCACTCAGTGTTAGTGGTGGCTGTTTAACAGTCTGATGGCCTTGAGATAGAAGCTGTTTTTCAGTCTCTCGGTCCCAGCTTTGATGCACCTGTACTGACCTCGCCTTCTGGATGATAGCGGGGTGAACAGGCAGTGGCTCGGGTGGTTGATGTCCTTGATGATCTTTATGGCCTTCCTGTGACATCGGGTGGTGTAGGTGTCCTGGAGGGCAGGTAGTTTGCCCCCGGTGATGCGTTGTGCAGACCTCACTACCCTCTGGAGAGCCTTACGGTTGAGGGCGGTGCAGTTGCCATACCAGGCGGTGATACAGCCCGCCAGGATGCTCTCGATTGTGCATCTGTAGAAGTTAGTGAGTGCTTTTGGTGACAAGCCGAATTTCTTCAGCCTCCTGAGGTTGAAGAGGCGCTGCTGCGCCTTCTTCACGATGCTGTCTGTGTGAGTGGACCAATTCAGTTTGTCTGTGATGTGTATGCCGAGGAACTTAAAACTTGCTACCCTCTCCACTACTGTTCCATCGATGTGGATAGGGGGGTGTTCCCTCTGCTGGTCAGCACATGCTCGGAGTACAGATCCTGGTAATCCGTCTGATCCTGCAGCCTTGTGAATGTTGACCTCTTTAAGGGTCTTTGGCAGTTGAATTACATTGATTCAGTGTGCATATGGGAGCCACACCAAGAGTTTGTTGCACACCTGCGTATGGTAAAATCTTTATACCAAATACTAAGAAGTGCTTAAATCGAAACAATTAAAAAAGGCATAGATTTCCTAAGTCTGAATCGGACCCTTATAGCAGAGAGCAAGCTCTACAATAGCCAAAGGATGCGACCTGGCATGGAAGGCCATTGAAATAATTGGAATATAAGGTGATTTGGTTGGAGCTCACTAATGTTTACAACCACCTGACTGATGAGGCTTTGGAAAAATCAAAGACTGGACCTGAACGGCTTGGCTCTGCAACCATATCAAGTTTTCCAGATCTTCCTGACCGGGGGGGAACAAGCCTCTCTGCCCTCGAGGGAACATTTGTCAGTTTAATTGAGGTGATTCCAGGCCTAAATCAAGAAGTCTCTCACAGGGAGATGAAGAGACTCAGAGTTTGGGGCCTCCCGAGTGGTGCCGCGGTTTAATGCACTGCGATGGGCTGGGCTGTGTCACAACCGGCCGTAATCGGGACAATTGTCCAGGTTAAGGGAGGGTTTTGCCGGGGGGGGCTTTACTTGACTTATCGTGCTATAGTGACTCCTTGTGGCGGGCCGGACGCCTGCATGCTGACCTCGGTCGTCAGTTGAACGATGTTTCCTCCGACACACTGGTGTGGCTGGCTTCCGGGTTAAGCAGTGGGGTGATAAGAAGCACGGTTTGGCAGGTCATGTTTCGGAGGATGCATGACCTGACCTGCTCCTCTCCCGTTGGGAGTTGCAGCGATGAGATAAGATCATAATATCACAAAATTGTGGAGAAAATGGGGGTAAAATTGCAACAACAACAAAAATGTTCATTTGAGAATTAGGCCTAATGAAACATTTACCACAAATGTTGGATTCTTCTGCTAATTGTGTCTAACAAAACAAGGCTTAGACCTAACTGTTTCTGAATGAGACAATAGGCTCGAAAATAATTTTGTGCTAGAGGGATGCATCATTGTTTGCACTACATTATTTTGGCACATCTTCCCACAGGCCTCCCTCTATTGTTAATTATTTTTCAACATTCCAGCCTCATCCCCACCATTTCTCCTGTCAGCTTATCTATTCACCAGCCCATTGTCACCCTGTAGCCACGGCGACTGGCAAAGAAAGAACGCATATGGCCATTTCAGATTCTTCTCACACGCTTACCTGATACAGCACCAAAACAATGACAGAGATTCCACAGCTTCTACAAGGAATGCTCAGAGCAGCAACTACTCTTATTGTAGTGGTCTACAGAAATTTTTTGGGAATGTCTTGTCCACTTCAAAGTGGACTCCTAAGAGCCCAATATCAGTAAGAGTGGAAGTGGGAATGGGTCTGAGTGGTCAACTCAGCCAAGACAGAGAGAGATGGTGTGGGAAGGAAGGAGGGTGGAGAGAGCATCCCCAGTAAAGAATGTGGCTGCATTGCCAATGTGTGAATGGAAGATGACCTGAGCTGGGATGACTGACCTAATGGATACTGATTTGACTAGCTGCATGCAAGCGCGTGCTCACACACACACACACACACACACACACACACACACACACACACACACACACACACACACACACACACACACACACACACACACACACACACACACACACACACACGATGACTGACTCATTATGTCATCAACATTCTTTATAGCAGGATAATGGAGCCAGTGGTTTATTTCCCCCTTCGGGGTTTCGTTGGATGATCTCCATCAGAAACACATACATCAAACATCTAGGGAAATTGGACGGTGAAATCAGAGCACTGAAGGTGCCTTGGCAGCCAACATAGGAGGAGATAGCAGCTAGGACCTGTAATTCAGGAGGTGTATTATAAAGCAAAACACTTTAAACATGAATTTACTGTGTGTGACTCATGATTTCCTCTGATCAAGAGATGGTCTCCAAGGAGCTCTAGTCAGAGGTGGACAACCTGATATTTGCATTTTTATTCGATAACTCTCTGGGTGGTTAGTTTGTGTTTATTTTCGTTTTCTATATGTGTAGGATGCAGAAAACGGATAACAAAAAAATAAGATTAACTCTCTTGGAATTAAGATTTTTTTTTAAATCAAATCAGCTATTCCAGAAAGGACACGAAAGTAAGTGTGGCAAACATCCAAGATTGACCACATCAGACTCAGCAGACGACCACTCAGATTTCAGCAGTTGAGACATCCATGACCCTGCATTATTATTCGGTCCAACACACCATGTATACACCAATGTTCAAAGAAGTACACTCCCCACATCAACTTTTCGTTAAATATACATAAATCCATGGTCCAATAAAATGGACTACAGTGAATCTGCTTTAAACGTAGACTCGCTGAGAAATACTCAATCTATATGTAAATATGAGGTACATTGAAGCTATGAAAAAGCAGGAAAATGCATTACCTTTCCCAGAGCCCCTGGAGCTAAAGTTATGAGTTTTAATGGAATTTGAGGGGCAGAGAGTCTCAGAAGCAGAGGAAGTGGAAGAGTAAATGCATGCACATAGGGAGATATCTGAAATAACTCTGGATAACAAAATGGCACTGAAAAGATTACACTTTTCTAAGTCCAAATGGAAGTATTGCATTTGGACATCTCAGCAGCTTTCTCACCATAATTGGTAAAAACAAAAAAGGAAAATGTCATTCCAATGAAGAAATTCAGAGTCAGCTCTTTTGAATCTCAAACTATGTTTTCAGTTAGTCACTAATAATACATATCCCCGCCATGTAAAACTAATGTAAGTCATGTATTAATTAGCCCATGCACTAGTCAGCACAATGTTTCAAATAGGAACCACATTAGGCCTGTCTGTTGCATGGTGAATGTGCATGCAACCCTATGCCTTTTATGGGGTGTAGAGCAGTAAAGAGGATGTGTGTGTGCCATGCGGCTCCATGTTAATCATGTGGCATTCCTCACATAGCAATTAGCCCCAAATTACGGTCCATGTCGGGACATGAATGAGGTGTTTGCAGATGCCTGTCAGGGTTGGGATTTGAAACATCTATTACCCCCAAAACTATAATTTAACAACTCTGGAACACATTATTTGCTACTCGTAAAACAGAGGCAATCCCTGCCTTTTGAATCCTGGCACAGATTACCTCATAATTAGAGCAGCCCCAAACAGAGATACAGTGCTTTTGAAAAGTATTCAGACCCCTTTACCTTTTCAAAATTTTGTTACGTTACAGCCTTATTCTAAAATGGATTGAATACATTTTTTCCCTCATCAATTTGCACACAATACCCCATAATGACAAGCTCAGGTGAATCATATTTCCATGGATCATCCTTAAGATGTTTACACAACTTGATTGGAGTCCACCTGTGGTAAATTCAATTGATTGGACATGATTTGGAAAGGCACACACCTGCCTATATAAGGTCCCACAGTTGACAGTGCATGTCAGAGCAAAAAACCAAGCCATGAGATCGGAGGAATTGTCCATAGAGCACAGAGACAGGATTGTGTCGAAGCACAGATCTGGGGTAGGGTACCAAAAAATGTTTGCAGCATTGAAGGTCCCCAAGAACACAGTGGCCTCCATCATTCTTAAATGGGAGAAGTTTGGAACCACCAAAACTCTTCCTAGAGATGGCTGCCAGACCAAACAGAGCAATCGGGGGAGACGGGTCTTGGTCAGGGAGGTGGTCAAGAACCCGATGGTCACTCTGACAGAGCTCCAGAGTTCCTCTGTGGAGATGAGAGAACCTTCCAGAAGGACAACCATCTCTGCAGCACTCAACCAATCAGGCCTTTTTGGTAGAGTGGCCAGACGGAGGCCACTCCGCAGTAAAAGGCACATGACAGCCCGCTTGGAGTTTGCCAAAAGGCTACTAAAGACTCTCAGACCATGAGAAACAATATTCTCTGGTCTGATGAAACCAAGTTTGAACTCTTTGGCCTGAATGCCAAGCATCACACCTGGAGGAAACCTGGCACCATCTCTACGGTGAAGCATGGTGGTGGCAGCATCATGCTGTGGTGATGTTTTTCAGCGGCAGGGACTGGGAGACTAGTCAGCATTGAGGGAAAGAGGAACAAAACAAAGTACAGAGAGATCCTTGATGAAAAGCTGCTCCAGAGCACGCAGGACCTTAGACTGGGGTGAAGGTTCACCTTCCAACAGGACAACAACCCTAAGCACACAGCCAAGACAACGCAGGACTGGCTTCGGAACATGTCTCTGAATGTTCTTGAGTGGCCCAGCCAAAGCCCGGACTTGTACCCGATCAAACATCTTTGGAGAGACCTGAAAATAGTTGTGCAGCAACGCTCCCTATCCAACCTGACAGAGCTTGAGAGGATCTGCAGAGAAGAATGAGAGAAAATCCTACAAATACAGGTGTTCCAAGCTTCTAGTGTCATACCCAAGAAGACTTGAAGCTTTAATCGCTGCCAAAGGTGCTTCAACACAGTACTGAATAAAGGTCTGAATACTGATGTAAATGTGATGTTTTTTAAATATATTTTTTTACACATTTGCATAAATCTCTAAAAACCTGTTATTGCTTTGTCATTATGGGTGTATTGTGTGTAGATTGATGAGGGGGAAATGATTTAATCCATTCTAGAATAAGGCTGTAACGTAACAAAATGTTGAAAAAGTCAACGGGCCTGAATACTTTCCGAATGCACTGTGGACTGATAACATTTCTGTCAAATGTAGCAAAGGTACGTACAGTGAGTAGCTAGCTGCCAACAAAGCAGTAACATTAACAGTGACTGTAAACAAACAAATATCTGGATCCACATGAAAAACAGTACCTTCACCAGTAATTGCTGTCTATAGTATTGTATGTGGTGGGATAAGTCAATAAAACCCTAAACATGAACTAGTTTCCCTTTCACAAAAGGAATTGTAGGAAAGAGCCAGCAAAATGTCTGGCCTATACGCTGCAGGGGCGTAGGCACCCAATCAGATTGAGCAAATTATTATTATTATTTCAGTTTTCATGCCCTACTTTTCAGTGTTACAAATGGGACATTTTTTGTCTTTTTACCTAAACACAGTAGTTGACTTGGGCAGGAGTAACGGCACCTAAAATGTTCTTCGGCTTGATTTCCTGCACCTCCTATAGAACAACTCAAAAGTATTGAGGAGTTCCTGCACCTAAATATAAACGGTACCAGCACCTAAAATGAGTACTGGGCACTGGCCTAAACATACATACACCATCAGATAGAATTCATAGCAAGCAGTAGGCAGGGGGTGGGAAAATGAAAAGGATATACTGTATGTTGACAATAATAATATATTTTATTTGGCAGATGCCTTTCAGGAAACTCAAGGACATCTTACATCAAATCTAAATTAATTTAGGCCTATGTGATAAATTTGAATTATGCTTGATTATTTACCAGGAAATAAAAATACAAATAAAAAATTAAATCAGCTTATCAATTTCTAAATAATGGGGTGTTCTGGCATGTGTCACTTCACACTGAGACCATGTGCAGTAAACAGTTGCTTTCACTGTGTAGGCTAGACTACACAGTGTAAGCTACTCACCGTTAGCTCGCTAGCTAAGACTCACTAGACAATTTGGCTAGCAAAAACAATTAAAATGGACAAACAAAGCTCAGTTACATTTTTTTAAGAGACCGTGTATAAAATAGGATGTTGGAGCATTTTGCAAGTTATTTGATATCAGTGAATTCACCATGGGCCTCCAGTCCCCTTCTGTATCAATCACTGATTGCATTGATCTAATGGAGGGCCTTAAAGACAGTTTCAGTACATTCAGAGACAACGATCAGCACTGTAATGCTGTTTTTAGTCAACACTTTTAGAACTTATGAAACCCGTTTCTCCACTTGGACTCAGACTCTTTCCCTCCCTCCGCTGAGACATGACCATCAGTCCAGTGAAATAACAAAACAAGTCATTTCAGTTTATGCTCCGATGTGCCTCGCAAGAAATAGGTTACAACTACTGACCTATCACCAGTTGTATCATATAGCCTAGCTTGAGACTTGAGTTTTAAAATATTAAGGACTCAATGTTATAACAAAGGGAAAGCCTACATGGATACAAATCTGACCTCTCTTATTATATGTAAGAATAGGCACATGCATTAAACAATATTTATTTCAGTCAATGTAAATAGCCTATAATTTTTGGAATTTCATTTAATTGGAAATATGACTTTTGACTGTTCTTCTACGCTCATGTACTATAGTTAGGCCCTATAGGCTATTGATTATTTAATTGATATCACACAATACATGGTAGGCAAACTTGATTTCTGACGCCCATTAGAGAATTGTACTCGGCTTGCATTTTGACTTGAAGTGATCTTGACTAAAAGGTTGGTGACCACCATTCTAGTCTATGTAGTCTGTGGCCTATTTTTATGTGTATAAGCATACTGTTAGCCTATAATTTAAGTTTCCTTTGATGTTCTTTAATATGCATCGTGTAACCTAATGCAAACCTGATCTACTTTGAATGGCATCCGAGCCAGTGATTAAAGGATCAGAACCTTTTTTATTTCAATTTCCGCCTAAAATGACATACCCAAATCTAACTGCCTGTAGCTCAGGACCTGAAGCAAGGATATGCATATTCTTGATACCATTTGAAAGGAAACACTTTGAACTTTGTGGAAATTTAAAATGAATGTAGTAGAATATAACACATTCGATCTGGTAAAAGATAATTCAAACAAAAAAACATGATTTTTTTTCATCATCTTTGAAATGCAAGAGAAAGGCCATAGTGTATTATTGCAGTGTAGGCGCAATTTAGATTTTGGCCACTAGATGGCAGAAGTGTCTGTACAAAGTTTCATATTGATCAAGCGAAGCGTTTCAATACTGGACAATATTTTGTATCAAGTCTGCCCAAAACTTCCGAATTGGTGAATTGATACATTTTCAAGTACATAACTACAGAGAACATACAAAAATTATATTGTAATACAACATTTAAGTTTACACACTCCCAGGAATGTCATGCATGATGGATTCTTAGCGTATACACTAACTTTCACACATCTAGATGGCCGGGCTGGGTTAAGGGCAGGTCTTTCATTCATATATTTAAGAAAATGCATTTCAAAAGAACAGAATGGCATATTTTGAATGTAAATATATTACTGTATTTTGAGTGTTTTGCAAGTGCACACGTTGGGGGGGGGGGGGGGGGCATGTAATTATAAGAGTTGCTTGGCAAGGATAGATGATTTGGAAACTGCAGGATATGCTCTTTCTGATTCTATATAGACATCAAAACGTCTTACCTGCTTGTGATTGTAGAAGAAATTGTTTTTAGGTTAACTTTCATTATATGTGTGACATTTTTTTCGATGTAGTTTAGGTGTAGTTTCGTTGGGTTGTCATCAGCTGCACAAGCCTGACAGGCATGGGGGGAAAAAGCACATTTCCTCTTTAAAAAAACTGCTTATAACACATATTCTGTTTGTGATATTAAGTGTGTTAGATAGATTTTTTTAGGAAAAGTCAAGGACTGGGGTGGTATAACTTCAAAAATGGCAGAGTAATTAAAAAAGTGAATTAGTTTTGAGTAAATATGAAGCCCTCGGCTCTCCTAGTGTTAAATACAATAGTTACGTTTGTGGTCGCCTAGCCAACTATCTCCTGGTCCCTGAGCCAGTGAGAGGTTGCCAAGTCTATTGTAATTAATAATGGTATACCAGGGCATTATGTTCTAGTCTAGTAGTCCTATGTTTTATTATGTGTAGGTCTACAATACTATTTTGTCAGTAAAATCAAATCAAATTGTATTTGTCACTTACACGTGTTTAGCAATGTTATTGTGGGTGTCACAAAATGCTTGAGTTTCTAGCTCCAATAGTGCAGTAATACCTAACAAGTAATATCTAACAATACATACAATCTAATGTAAAGGAATGCAATTAAGAATATATAAATATTTGGATGAGCAATGTCTGAGCGGCATAGACTAAGATACAGTAGAATAGGATGGAATACAGTATATACATGCTATATGAGTAATGCAAAATATGTAAGCATTATTAAAGTGACTAGTGTTCCAATTATTAAAGTGGCCAATGATTTCAAGTCTATGTATATAGGGCAGCAGCCTCTAATGTGCTAGTGATGGCTATTTAACAGTCTGATGGCCTTGAGATAGAAGCTGTTTTTCACTCTCTCGGTCCCAGCTTTGATGCACCTGTACTGACCTCGCCTTCTGGATGATAGCGGGGTGGAACAGGCAGTGGCTTGGGTGGTTGTTGTCCTTGATGATCTTTCTGGCCTTCCTGTGACAGCGGGTATTGTAGGTGTCCTGGAGGGCAGGTAGTTAGCACCCGGGGATGCATTGGGCAGACCGCACCACTCTCTGGAGAGCCCTGCGTTTGCGGGTGGTGCAGTTACCATACCAGGCGGCGATTCATCCCAACAGCATGCTCCCAATTGTGCATTTGTAAAAGTTTGTGAGGGTTTTAGGTGCCACGCCAAATTTCTTCAGTCTCCTGAGATTGAAGAGGCACGGTTGTGCCTTCTTCACCACACTGTCTGTGTGGGTGGACCATTTCAGTTTTTACGCCGAGGAACTTGAAGCTTTCCACCTTCTCCACTGCGGTCCCGTCGATGTAGATAATCCGAAATGCGAAATCACATGTCATGTGATTTGTTGTATGAGATCGATTACTGTAGTGTATAGGACAGGTAATGTTTTTATAATAATATTATGCCACTGATACACTTTTTTCACAAAAACAACTATGAATCCTCCAGTCAACACCCCCCCCCATAAAATACTATGTCTGCAGAGAAAAACTGAGGTTTTTCACACTGCACATCACTTCTTCCAAAATGTCACATTCTAAGAATTTTGAAGATTGATCAATCTTGATCAGTAGTTCATTAGAGGAAAGGTTAACTAATTTTCTTGTTCATTGAACCACCCTCCTCAATTTGTTTTCCTTTTAAGAAGTGACCTAAAAATGAACTTGTCATCAATTGTGAAGGTTGTAATGTTCCCCTCCCTAGGGAGGATTCCCTGCTGTCTCAGTGTGGTTTGGCTGTGTCAAACATGAGTCTGATGAAACATCCCACCTCCACTATTTGTCCAAATGAATTAAAAACATGACGAGTAGAGTCACACTGTTTCCATTACAGTGTGACACTGTTTCCATTTCCATTCCAGGTGACAGTGACAGTGAACGTAAACCCTCAAACATAGTGTGGGGCCTCAAACTTGTCATTTCATAGAGATTCGATGGACTGCACTATGTAATGTGAGCGTTGTGCAATTTATAGTGAGCTAGATATTTGCAAGTGAGTACCCACAAAAACAGAGAGAGAGAGAGAGAGAGTAATATGTGTTCATGACAGATAAAGGGAAAGTGATAGATGGATACTGTTGCTGTGGGAAGAAGAGACCGAGAGGGGGAATTGTCTGATGGTTTGTCCTCACAGTGGAGAATTCAGGTCCATGTGTTATCAAATTGAGACACCGTGTCTGTCTTGGTAAAATGAAATAAAAGCTTTTCTCACTAAAAAAGACGAAGAGACGATTCACAGGGAATTTGAGCACTTAGGTTCGATTTGTGAGACTGACCTCTCCTTTTCACAGCGTTGCACAGACTTGGAGTGAAATTAATCACAAGGCAAAATAAAAAGCTGTCTCATATAAGTGTCAAATTATATTGTACAGGGTACTTTGGGGAGAGGGAACTAAACTATGTCATGAGCCAGCAGACTTAGGCAATAACAATTATTTCTACTGAAAAAGCTGACAATTTACAGACAGTATGTCACACCCTGATCTGTTTCACCTGTCTTTATGCTTGTCTCCACCCCCCACCAAGTGTCTCCCATCTCCCCTCATTATCCCATGGGTATTTATACCTGTGTTCTCTGTTTGTCTGTTGCCAATTTGTTTTGTTCGTCAAGCCTACCAGCGTTTTCCCCTTGCGCCTGTCTTTCTATAGTTCCTGTGTTCTATTTTTCCCGGTTTTGACCATTCTGCCTGCCCTGACCCTGAGCCTGCCTGCCGTCCTGTACCTTGCCCCACCACACTAGATTATTGAACCCTGCCTGCCCTGACCCTGACTGCCTGCCTGCCTTTCTGTACCTTTTGGACTCTGATCTGGATTACTGACCTCTGCCTGCCTTGACCTGTCGTTTTGCCTTCCCCCTGATCTAGTAATACACTTTAGTTACATCAACACTGTCTGCATCTGGGTCTTCCCTAAAACGAGATACAGTAGACTTAACCCTGACATTCACTGGTGTATGAATTGACCAAAGCATTAAAAAAAAAATGTAACCTTTATTTAACCATTGACCAGAGCATACATTTTTTTTTAACCAGGCAAGTCAGTTAAGAAAAAATTATTATTTTCAATGACTGCCTAGGAACAGTGGGTTAACTGCCTGTTCAGGGGCAGAATGACAGATTTGTACCTTGTCAGCTCAGGGGTTTGAACTTGCAACCTTCTGGTTACTAGTCCAATGCTCCAATGCACTAACCACTAGGCTACCCTGCCGCCCTCATCTCCTGGTCATGTTCTAAGCTTTTAGGCCAAGTTTACAATTCATAAAGGACAGGAGGTGTGACTCACTTCCCTCTTATCCAAAACATGATTCACAGAAACCTGTGTAGTTAAACAAATATTCGCCTGTCTTATATAGATGAGGTTAAGTGAAAAAGCCTCTTAACCCTGCGTGTCTTCTCATTCAGAAGCATTGCATGATGAATTGCTCATGTTTTCTCATTATGTGGGGACATGAGAGCCATGGCAGGCAGCCCAATGCAGAGCTGATTTATACCAGGTCTGTTCTCTCGTTATAACAGAAGCCATCCGTCAGAGTTCTGCCCAATAACTACTATCTCTCCACTGGAACACATCGCCTGTGATAAAGTACCTGTAAACTCTGCCTGGTTCAGCCCACTTCTTGTCCTTCTAACCTAGAGACTTTTATCAATGGTTCCTTGCAGTTCAGGCGGTTTGTGGGCCTTTGCTGAGGAAAAGGAACGCATCATTTTCAACTGAACTTACCAATGGACGTCATTCACTGTGTTTGTTATAATCGTAAAGTTCATACACACATGTACCGTCGCAGGCAGTCACACACACACACACACACACACACACACACACACACACACACACACACACACACACACGGACCTCGTCACCAAACACCTGAATCCATCCACACATTAAGTACTGCTCACACGTCCAATAAAACCCAGCAGCTGTTCATTAAAAAGCAGTATTTAAGAAATGAGATTAATTAAGGGAGGTCTGTTAACAGACTGGACTACTCTAGGCTTCTCTCTAAGGGGTCTGTATTTTACAGCTGTGAGAACAGGACTCACTTTATTACCTCCTAGTTTGCCCTGCAACCCATTGCACTTGTCCTCTTATCCCCATTATTAGCTCTGGCAGTTTATGTCATTAATCTACCAGTCAAAAGTGTTGATACACCTACTCATTCAAGGGTTTTTCTTTAATTTGACTATTTTCTACATTGTATAATAATAGTGAAGAGATCAAAACTATGAAATAACACATTTGGACTAATGTAGTTATCAAAAAAGTGTTGAACAAATCAAAATATATTTTATGTTTGAGATTCTTCAAAGTACTGTAGCAACCCTTCGCCTTGATGACAGCTTTGCACAATCTTGGCATTCTGTCAACCAGCTTCATGACGTAGTCACCTGGAATACATTTCAATTAACAGGTGTGCCTTGTTAAAAGTTAATTTGTTGTAACTCTGGAAGACCCATAGTTTTTTATTTAAACTCCATTTAACTAGGCAAGTTCTTAATAGCAATTACGGCCTACCCCGGACAACGCTGGCCCATTGTGCGATGACCTACGGGACTCCCAATCACGGCCGGATGTAATACAGCCTGGAAAAAAAACAGGGACTGTAAGTGATGCCTCTTGCACTGAGATGCAGTGCCTTAGACCACTGCACCACTCGGGAGCCAGAGCCAGGAAATCCAGACAAATTACTCACCCACTGTATGAGTTACCTCTGCTGCAGAGGATACGTTCATTAGATTTAGCAGCCTCATAAATTGCAGCCCAAATAAATGCTTCACAGAGTTCAAGTAACAGACACATCTCAACATCAACTGTTCATTAGACCGGTAGAAATCTGTCCTTTGGTCTGATGAGTACAAATTAGAGATTTTTGGCTCCAACCGCCATGTCTTTGTGAGACACAGAGTAGGTGAACGGATGATCTCTGCATGTGTGGATCCCACCATGAAACATGAAGGAGGTGTGATGGTGTGGGGTGGTTTGCTGGTGACACTGTCGGTGATAAATTTAGAAAGCACACTTAACCAGCATGGTTACCACAGCATTCTGAAGCAATACGCCATCCCATGTGATTTGCGCTTAGTGGGACCATTATTTGTTTTTCAACAAGACAATGACCCAAAACACACCTCCAGGCTGTGTAGTGCTATTTGACCAAGAAGGAGAGTGATGGAGTGATGCATCAGATGACCTGGCCTTCACAATCCCCCGACCTCAACCCAATTGAGATGGTTAGGGGATGAGTTGGTCTGCAGAGTGAAGGAAAAGCAGCCAACAAGTGATCAGCATATGTGGGAACTCCTTCAAGACTGTTGGAAAAGCATTCCTCATGAAGCTGGTTGAGAGAATGCCAAGCGTGTGTAATAATGTCATCACGGCAACTGTGGCTACTTCGAAGAATCTGAAATACACTTTTTGGTTACTACATGATTCCATATGTTATATCATAGTTTTGATGTCTTCACTATTATTCTACAATGTAGAAAATAGTAAAAAAAAATAAAGAAAAATCCTTGAATGAGTAGGTTTGTCCAAACTTTTGACTGGTACTATATGACAGTGATTTTCTGCCATGAAAAGCTGAAAGATGTTAACAGTACATTATGAACTCCACAGGTTACTGTAGCCTTTCATTGAAATATGCAGCCACGTAACTGTCAGCTGAGACATGATGTTTAGGTTGTGTAGAGCCAATATGTGAGATTGCTTCACTTTTCTGGGAGATCCTGATTTCAGCTTGTACTCCAAGGATGACTTTTCCACGAAAATTAACTAGGAATGGAGATATTGTACACCAGATATTATAAGCTTGGTGTGACGAGAGGGTCAGATGTTGGAGACATCTTGCCTGCTGTGGTAAGAAGCCACAGCTGGAATGCATTAAAACACTGAACACAACCTCTGCTTAAGGCCTATGGAATTCAAGGTAAAACACGTTTTAGTAAGAAACACTTAACCTAAGACACCCAAGCTTCACTCATTGTGAGGTGAAAGCCCATGACTTTTATTTTTTACTTAACTAGGCAAGTCTGTTAAGAACACGTTCTTATTTACCATGACAACCTACACAACGGTATGCAAATTGTGCACCGCCCAATCACAGCTGGTTGTGATACATCCTGGAATCGAACCACGGTCTGTAGTGACATCTCTAGTACTGAGATGCAGTGCCATCTCTAGTACTGAGATGCAGTGCCTTAGACCGCTGTGCCACTCAGGAGCTCTTAAGGCTCACCTTAAAATCTAAATGTGTCTGCTGTACCTACATGAATAAATTGACCACAGACCACCTGTACGGTCTGTCTGACCAACAAATAAACATTTGGATCTTTAAGAGATGGAGTGTTGAAAATGTAGGGATCATGCTGATAGCCATTAAAGGAATCAGGTTGTGTCGATTATCCAGTGTGATCCAGAGACCACAATACCAAGGTTTTCAACTAAATGTCCACTGTGGGATGAGTGATCATAGCCTAGTGGTTAGAGTGTTGTGCCAGTACCCAAAAGGTTGCTGGATCAAATCCCTGAGCTGACAAGGTAAAAAAAAAAAAAAAAGTTGTTCTGCCCCTGAGCAAGGCAGTTAACCCAATGTTCCTGGGTGCTGTGGATGTTGATTAAGGCAGCCCCCCGTACCTCTCTGATTCAGAGGGTATGGGTTAAATGCGGAAGACACATTTCAGTTGTACAATGGACTAGGTTTCCCCCTGTCATGTCAATCAAGATGGCCCACAGAAAGCATGAGATTCATCCAACAGGCTACTCCAAAACATTGTGCTGGGGGGAAAAAAAACTCCAAAATGTGTTGTGTGTAAAGAAGTTGAGGACTAAAAATGTTTCTTAGGCTTAAGAAAAGTTCCAGAGGAGGAGGAGAAAGTAGGCTACGGTGCCATGACTTGTTCCCTCTCCTGTCAGCGTCCACAGCACTTTGCTTCCATCGTGTGGACAGAAATGAAATGACCATCAACATCAGCAGAGCCTTCTATCTGCTAATGCTTCCACTGTGCAGAGAAGTAAATATAATTTGTATTTTTTTATTCAACAGTGACCGAAAAAACTGCTTTACAAGTCATAACTTCTTATTAACACAAATTATTAACACAAATGAAAAATTCACATGGTTGGCAAAGGGCAAAGTCCTTCATTCCATATGGTGTCACTCGTCAAATGTCTGGGACAGCAAACAGATGAACAAAGAATGTGAGGTACTGAGGACACCCTCAAGCAAACTAGACGAGGTGCAGAGGACCTAGTACTGTACAAGCAGAAAAGCAGTGGTTGTTTGGTATTAAAAGCTCTTCGCATTGATTTGGGTGCAGTGAATCATCTATTCATGTCTATTCAAGGGACAGAATCAAATCTATAGTTTGTCATATGGTCATGATTTGAGAACATTTCCAGAAATTGTTGTCTTTTCGCAGTTAGTAACTGATGATGACTCCTTAATATATCAGCATGTCAAACTAAGAGAGGTGACATCTTGAGGCTTGCAGCATTTTCCTTGGATCAATAAGGCTTCATGAAATACATCATTATTCAAGCTAAAGCTTGGAGATGATAAGGCATCCATATTAAACATTCAGTCTCAGACTACAGATGAGGGAGGCTGATAGTGTTACTCCTCACAATGTCTATCTGCCATAATCTCCTCAACGAGTAACACTGGCTGGCTTTCTGATTAAATTAGATGACGCTCTGTGTGCTTGATATTCAAGATTAGGCTAACCCATGAGAGTGAGGCCCTCAAAAAAAAAACACTGAGAATATGTTCCTCCCGAAGAAAATGTTGAGGACTACTGTGTTTCTGGTTACCCTTTAAACCTCCTATTTACATCACAGACTAACACTTTCTCTTTCGCAATTTTCAAAATGTAAGCATATTTACAAAAGTGCATTAAATAACATGTGATTCTACAGAGTTCCATGGTGTCCCAAGACTAACACAAGTAAGTACATGACTTGGGTAAAAATCGATGTTTAGCATATATGTATGTGTGACTATCATCCTCTGGCATGGAAAGCTATTATTCTTCAGAAATTAAGAGATTTTGCAGAAGGCAATTACATCTCTACAGCCCCTCTTAAGATTGAGCTCATAGACTACAGCATTCCTCCACCGTCTTACTTTCCATTTGTCATGTAAACTGCAAGCATCTTTATGAAATGCATTATCATTTCCATTGACCAGCAAAACAATTAACTTACATTATAGCTTGTCATATAAGGGCATTCACACAAACAATGTGTTTTGGCAAAACCCATAAATGTACAATCAAACCGTATTAAGTTGACATACAATGGGGACAATGAACTGGACTAGATCCTGAATGAAGAGACAGGATTCCAATGCCTACAGGGTCAAACTGATATGATGGACTGTGAGGTCATGAGATTCCCTGAACCCTGTTTGTAGCTTTAAAACCAAAGGATGGACACAAACACGAAGAACGTCTCCACCGGAACAACAGGCATGATTAGCTAGTAGGGACTCCACTGTCCACCCTTACATCAAAGTATTGTGACAACTGAAAGACTAAGGAGTGGTTGGTGTTGTGGTAGTGGTGAACTGAAGACTACTGAAAACAGTGCTCAGGGTGCAGAAGGTTTATGCAAGTAATGGTCCTTCTAAACCATGCTAAGATGAAAAGGCATTTAAAGGTCCAATGCAGCCATTTTTATCTCAATATCAAATCATTTTTTGGGTAGCAATTAAGTACCTTAGTGATTGTTTTTAATTGAAATGGTCAAAAAGAGAAAAAAAATAGCTTCTTAGAGAAGAGCAATTTCTCATGCAAGAATTTTGCCAGGACTGTCTGGGAGTGGCGAGGGGAAAACTGAAAACTAGCTGTTTTTTTTGTCTCTTTTCTTATTGGTCTATTAACAAATGTTCCACAAGGTGATGTCACCAGGCAGGCCAAAACTCCCTCCAAAACAGACAAAAATTTCAATTTCAGACTTTTTCAAACAGCGCTTATACTAAAAGGGCATTTTTATTATTTTCACAATTTCACAGTATTGTTCCAAACCTCATAGTGTGTTTTTGACTACACTGGGCATTTAAGGACCTGGCAGAGCATTTCTCTCTTCAACCCCACATCAACCAGCCATCCCTAAAAGAAGCCCAAGATAAATGGTTAGCAAGTAATAGGCTAAACAAGTTCATTCCTGCAGACTTTATGGCCATTTCTTTTAATCTAGGGAAGATTTTAATTACACTGTTAAGATCACCATTATCCAGTTAGTTTAGAGAATATTCTATGTGCAATAAACCTCTCTGCAACATACAAATTAAGGATATATACACTGAGCATACAAAACATTAAGAACACCTGCAACTCAATATTAGGAAGGTGATCCTAGTGTTTGGTATACTCAGTGTAGGTTAACATGTCTGTTCTCATCATTATGACCCATATCCCAAATTTCTCCTGAACTGAGGGAAACGGAGCATCTTACAACTTTTCGCTAAGTTGCTGATTGTCAAGCACACTGGGAAGGTCCCTCTTGTTGCCAAGCACTAGAACCTGAGGAGAGAGAAGAGAAGAGGGGTCAGTGTGTGGAGACTGAAAGCAGGCTTTATGACGATCTCTCTCCGTAACTCAGATTTCTCAGCAGATCCAATCCCACTAGGCTGCATTTCCCTGGTACTGCAGATGCATCACACCTTATGGACAGATAATCTATAATATCGCTATTACATAACCTTCTTTGTTGGGGGAAAAAGACAACCCCTATTTGGCATTCTATCAGAGATGGCAATGGAGTCGGCTTGTCCAAACATTGTCTTGTAAATTAGCAAGCTGCTGGTCTGTGAACTGAAACGTAATAAAACATCTTGGCTGGGGTACAAATGAGCACTTAGTTCAATGCCACTCAGCCTGAGTCACTTAAACCATTAGTGGTTGTGATTGCTAATTAGGAGCGATGATTGAGGCGTCTGATTGGAGTAATTGGACCCTCCTGGGGGGGATGTAATGGCATGGTTTAAGTTCAACCACGATGGGCTGAACGTCAGGTCTGAAGAACTCAAAGAAGATTATAAAAGAGTGACAGTGACTGTCCACAGATTGGGATTGATATACCATATACCAAAAGAATTGGCTTACAGTGATGCCTTATAGCCAAGGTTTGTCCAACAGATTGTGTAGCTCATTCCTGGAGGCTTCTACCTTCTCGCGGCCTGTGGCGTCCACCATATAATTGGAGAAACAAGACAATGCTCAGACGCTGCTTTTTTCAAAATACTAAATCTAGATCCAACTGGACACAAACAATGTACAGAACTATGCAAATCATTAAAGAAGAAAAGGCATTCAATACAATTGCATTTTCTCGATGATCATCAAAGTCATAGGGAATGTATCCTAAAAATAAAACAATATCTCCTGAACCCAGTGTGATTGCTCAAGTAGGTCATGAGGAGATTTACGGAAGGCTCCTTGAAGTGATATAGTTCACTTGCCCATTCACCCTCAATGGCACAATCCATGTCTCAAATGTCTAGAGGCGTAAAAATCCTTCTTTAGCCTGTCTCCTCACGTTCATCTATAGTAAATGAAGTGGATTTAACATGTTACATCAATAAGGGATCAGAGTTTTCAACTGGAATCACCTGGTCAGCCTATGTCGTGGAAAGAGTAGGTGTTCTTAATGTTTTGTAGACTCAGTGTACTCATATTTAAAATGAAATCATAGTGCTCATGAGTGAGGTTGTCACTGAGGATATAGTTAAAGAAATCAGATGATCATGGTACACACTGAAGGTCGACGGTACCAAGGATCCTACTGGAAGTGAAAAATATATCCATTGTCACTTGTTACATGGATGAAAACAGTAACGTGCACCAATGGCAACTACAAAATATTATGATCACTTACAAACCTTGTATTTATCGAGTGAACAAAGGTTTGGCCTTGGCACAGAAAATATACTTAGTCAATGTTATGACGGCACTGATGTCATGTCAGGTAAAAAGGGGGGCATGCAGAAAATATTGCAGGACAAAGTAAACAGAGAAGTGCCATTTGTTATTCTTTAATGTCTGTGACTACCTACAAGTTCTTAAAGAGACCAACAGTGGCTACACTGTACACTGAAGAAACCTACTGTATCAAGGGTGGACCAGGCACCTGGCTACTGTGCCAGTGGTTGTTAAAAGTTATGACAGCATTGGCAAGTTCTTCTCTGGCATCGAATGCACACGTTCCTACAACACAGAAGTGAGACTAGAGGCTACATAGCTGCTGAAGGTCACCATGGTGCACAGTCTTCTCCATCTCCAAACAAATTACTCCAGGCAAAAATAGGCAACAGAAGGCCAGCAGGACGGAAGAGAAGAGATAAGAGTGTAAAAAACTGTTCTTCAGCATGTTGGATGCTGTCATTGGTGAAATGTCAGAAGGATTCAGCGAATGCAACACCCAACAAGTGGAGACCCTCTGTGCGTTAACCCAGACAGCCTTGGCTTTCTAAATGGAAAAATACTGAAACCACTGCTGGGTCTAAGCAAAACTTTTTGGTGGAACCTGAGTTTAGTGTCGCTCATCAATGTTTGCAGACTGAAATCGCTCGCTCTGACTCCAATGAGGACATCCACAGCCACATGCAAGAACTCATTTTCCATTTTGACAAATGTGTTCAGTCAGCACAGAAGAAGCATCAAGGAAGCTGCAACGGTAAGATTGAAACAATCTAGATGGTTGTTTTTTGTATCTTGCTTTACTGTGTAGGGTTCTGTCCATGGTGCTGATAGAGCGCAGCAGAGATTTCGTGCCATTGAACCTGTCACTTCTTGGTCAAAAGGATTTGACCTTTTATGTTTATTGTGGTATAGTGAGTGAAATGTAGACTTAAATATAATTTCAATGCAAGAACCCATAGAACGCCCCTAGGTACAGTATAGCTACATATCAGTATGTTTCATCATAGAAATAGATACATTCTATTATGGTTTTCTTGGTAGCCTCCTGGGAACGGTACATATTGGAAACATGTTTATGGTAGGCTGGCATTGCTTAATTGATTGCGTGGGTCGAATTTCATTCACAGAAATGTCATGTATTGTATAGGCGTATTTGTTTGGCAAGACAGCTGTGGCTGGCAGCATCTCACTGTAGTATGCTGTAGGCCATGTTTTGGGTATTTGGGCCTCCGTTCCCCTTTAATTTACTGCGTTAGTTTACTGTTAATGTAACTAGCCAAATATATAGTGCACAAAAATATAATCGCATCACGCAACCATTTCAAAGATTTTACAGAGTACCAGTTCATATAAGGAAATCAGTACATTTAAATAAATTAATTAGGCCCTAATCTATGGATTTCACATGTCTGTTGGTCACAGACACCTTCAAAAAAAGGTAGGGGCGTGGATAAGGAAACCAGTCTATAAAAACTATTGGTCGCAAATCCGGAGAAATTATGGACAATGTAAAAAAACAGTTTGTCACTGAATCCTGAGAAGTTACAGACCATGTAAAAAAAACTGCTGGTCACTAAATCCAGCTAGAAAGATCATGTAAAAATGGTTGGCTGGTATGCTCTCACCCATCTGAGCGGTGGGCTGTGAATGCCCTCACCCGCTGTATACTTCTAACTGATTGGTTTGGTTCTCTATAGTGCTGTCTGGTTAGAACATGATGTTGAGGCCCACCACTGTACTCTTGATTGTCACCACCACACACACACACACACACACACACACACACACGCACTACAATATACAGACAATACCAGTCAAAGTTTGGGACACACCATACTCACTTATTTTCTTTTTACCATTTTCTACATTGTAGTATAATAGTGAAGACATCAAAACTATGAAATAACACATTTAGAATCATGTAGTAAGGAAATAAATGTTAACCAAATCAAAATCTATTTTATATTTCAGATTCTTCGAAGTAGCCACCCTTTGCCTTGATGACATCTTTGCACACGCTTGACATTCTCTCAACCAGCTTCACCTGGAATGCTTTTCCAACAGTCTTGAAGGAGTTCCTACATATGCGGAGCACTTGTTGGCTGCTTTTCCTTCACTCTGCGGTCCAACTCATCCCAAACCATCCCAATTGGGTTGAGGTTGGGTGATTGTGGAGGCCAGGTCATCTGATGCAGCACTCCATCACTCTCCTTCTTGGTCAAATAGCTCTTACACAGCCTGGAGGTGTGTTGGGTCATTGTCCTGTTGAAAAACAAATGATATTCCCACTAAGCACAAACCAGATGGGATGGCATATCGCTGCAGAATGCTGTGGTAGTCATACCAGTTGTGTGCCTTGAATTATAAATAAATCACAGACAGTGTCACCAGCAAAGCACACCCACCTCCATGCTTCACGGTGGGAACCACACATGCGGAAAGATCATCTACTCACCTACTCTGCGTCTCACAAAGACATGGTGCTTAGAACCAAAAATCGTGTTTATGCATTCATAAATCAAGTCCTTCCTTGAGTTGGGCTCTGGTAGGTAACAACTGTTGAGCATCTGAGCTTATGGTTGATTATGGTGGAAAGGGGTTGAGTGTGTGTGTGTGTGTGTGTGTGTGTGTGTGTGTGTGTGTGTGTGTGTGTGTGTGTGTGTGTGTGTGTGTGTGTGTGTGTGTGTGTGTGTGTATCCCACATCTGCTACTAGGGGGTAAGGATGTAAAGGACAATATAAGATTAATCACAATAATTGTTTGCTAAAATAATTATTGCTTGACAAAAATGTAATGCAATGGCAATCCTGGTTATAGGTAACAATCCTTTGCATGAACTGTCAACATTATTACACATATTAATTGTTAATGATGGAATTTAAGATACGTGAGAATTTTGAATATATATAGTTTTTGAATATCTATATGTAAAGAAAATTGATTGGAAATGTTTTTCGTTGTTGATCTGCTTCTGTTCTTCTTTTCGAAGGATGTGTCCTGGCCTCTCAGGGGGCCTAGGGATCCGATGGAACAGGGGTGGCCTGCCGGTCACTGGGATGACAACCCAACTTGGGATAGGGAGGGGCTTTAGTGGGTGGAATAGTGGAGAACAATTGGAGGGTCACTTAGTAGCAATGCAAATATCATGGTATATCTAAACTTAGCAAAAAAAGAAACGTCCTCTCACTGTCTGTCATGAGAATTTTCAGCTTTGACCAATCCCCGAGGTTTGTAAGACCCTGGGTTTAATAATAATTAGGCAAAGACTCAGTTTTTGCAAAAGGTTGGCTCTTTATTCACGAGAACGTTCTAAAATCAAAAAATGCAAAGACATGTAATTTTGTAACTCTCCCTCCCCCTTTCTACTACTACGAAACTACTGACACACAAACAGTAGGGGGATTACACACACACAGACACACAAACAGTAGGTGGGATGTATCCTTCCCCACAGTTCTCATTCCTGTTTATCACTACCAAGCTGGCAGTTTCATCCCCCTGAGATTAGGGGAACCTTGACAGGACTCCCTTTCCTGTTGTAATAGTTTAATTGTTCTCTGTGTTTTCTTAGTCATACACACACTAATTTCTACTTGTCTCGACCAAACCTTATTAGACTGAAGTTTATCTTTCTAATTCATTATACATGTTACATAATCTAATAATTACTAATAGTTCCGTTTATCTAATTATTCATTATATATGTTATATAATCTAATAATTATGTTTCAGGGTGGAATTCTTTAGTCATTACCTTAAACATGTAAATTACCTTATCACTGTCAACTGTGTTTATTTTCAGCAAACTTAACATGTGTGTAAATATTCAACAACTGAGACATAAACTGAACAAGTTCCACAGACACGTGACCAACAGAAATGGAATAATGTGTCCGTGAACAAAGGGGGGTCAAAATCAAAAGTAACAGTCAGCATCTGGTGTGGCCACCAGCTAAATTAAGTACTGCAGTGCATCTCCTCCTCATGGACTGCACCAGATTTGCCAGTTCTTGCTGTGAGATGTTACCCCACTATTCCACCAAGGCACCTGCAAGTTCCCAGACATTTCTTGGGGAAATGGCCCTAGCCCTCACCCTCCGATCCAACAGGTCCCAGACGTGCTCAATAAGATTGAGATCCGGGTTCTTCGCTCAAACATAGAACGAGCAGTATGGCTGGTGGCATTGTCATGTTGGAGGGTCATGTCAGGATGAGCATGCAGGGAGGGTACCACATGAGGGAGTAGGATGTCTTCCCTGTAATGCACAGCATTGAGATTGCCTGCAATGACAACAAGCTCAGTCCGATAATGCTGTGACACCGCCGCAGACCATGACGGACCCTCCACCTCCAAATCGATCTCACTCCAGAGTACAGGCCTCTGTGTAACGCTCATTCCTTCGATGATAAACGTGTATCCAACCATCACCCCTGGTGAGACAAAACCCCACCTTGTCAGTGAAGAGCACTTTTTGCCATTCCTGTCTGGTTCAGCAATGGTGGGTTTGTGCCCATAGGCGACGTTGTTGCCCGTGATGTCTGGTGAGGACCTGCCTTTCAACAGGCCTACAAGCCCTCAGTCCAGCCTCTCTCAGCCTATTGCGGACAGTCTAAGCACTGATGGAGGGATTGAGCGTTCCTGGTGTAACCGCAGGTGCGATGTTCGGATGTACCAATCCTGTGCAGGTGTTGTTACACGTGGTCTGCCACTGCGATGACAATCAGCTGTCCATCCTGTCTCCCTGTAGTCCTGTCTTAGGCGTCTCACGGTACGGACATTGCAATTTATTGCCCTGGCCACATCTGTAGTCCTCATGCCTCCTTGAAGCATGCCTAAGGCATGTTCACGCAGATGAGCAGGGACCCTGGGCATCTTTCTTTTGGTGTTTTTCAGAGTCAGTCTTTTTAGTATCCTAAGTTTTCATAACTGTGACCTTAATTGCCTACCGTCTGTAAACTGTTAGTGTCTTAAAACCTCTTCAGTCTACCCCCTCCTTTTTCGAACATTCTGTTAAAAATCGTGCAACTTTTCAGCGTCCTGCTACTCATGCCAGGAATATAGTATATGCATATGATTAGTATGTGTGGATAGAAAACACTCTGAAGTTTCTAAAACTGGTTAAATTACAGCTGTGACTATAACAGATCGTTTGTTTCCTCAAAAAACGCAAGAAAAACTGCTCTCTGAAAGCTAAAAATAATTTCCATGCGTCACTTTCATGGGTTGTTAAAAGGGCACAAAGTTAATTATGGATCTGCATGCAATTCCTACAGATTCCACACGATGTCGCCATTGTCGTCATTTTCAAGGGACTTTTTTCTTGGTAAATCCAACTAACTGGATTCCATTTCTTCCGGTCTCCACCAGGATGTTTTGAACGTGCACATTGGCAGCCATTGATTTGAAAACGAGGAGCTATTGAATATACATCGCCCTGTAATCATTTTGATAGATTATAAACGTTTACTAATACCTAAAGTTGGATTACAAAAGTATTTCGAAGTGTTTTGTGAAAGTTTATCGTCGACTTTTTTAATTTTAAAAAATGACGCAGCGTTTAAAAACAATGTTTTTTTCTGAATGACACAGCTTCCATAGAAAGCTATTTTGGGTATATATGGACCGATTTAAACGAAAAAAAGACCCAATAGTGATGTTTATGGGGCATATAGGAGTGCCAAGAAAGAAGCTCGTCAAAGGTAATGAATGTTTTATATTTTATTTCTGCGTTTTGTGTAGCGCCGGCTAAGCTATATCTTTGTTTACATCGCATTCAGGCATTTTGGGGTGTTGCATGCTATCAGATAATAGCTTCTCATGCTTTCGCCGAAAAGCATTTTAAAAATCTGACTTGTTGGCTAGGTTCACAACGAGTGTAGCTTTAATTCAATACCCTGCATGTGAATTTTGATGAACGTTTGAGTTTTAACGAGTACATTTAGCATTTAGCGTAGCGCATTTGCATTTCCAGGTGTCTACTTGAGACATCTGCGTCTCAAGTAGGAGCAAGAAGTTAATGACCGTTCCACAGGTGCATGTTCGTTCATTGTTTATGGTTCATTGAACAAGCATGGGAAACAGTGTTTAAACCCTTTACAATGAAGATCTGTGAAGTTATTTGGATTTTTACGAATTATCTTTGAAAGACAGGATCCTGAAAAAGGGACGTTTTATTTTTGTTGAGTTTATATGAACACTCAATCACTATCGTACTTTTTAATCTAACATTTACAAATATACAGTATATACTGTATATGCAGTTAAAGTCAGAAGTTGACATACACCTTAGCCAAATACATTTAAACTCAGTTTTTTAAAATTCCTGACATTTAATCCTAGTAAAGATTCCCTGTCTTAGGTGAATTAGGATCACCACTTTATTTTAAGAACGCGAAATATCAGAATAATATTGATAAATTAGTTAATTAAACTCTCTAATTGGAGTAAACTAGTGTACAGCAGTCTGATGGCCTAGAGATAGAAGCTGTTTTTCAGTCTCTCGGTCAAAGCTTTGATGCACCTGTACTAAACTCACCCTCTGGATGGTAGCGGTGTGAACAGGCAGTGGCTCGGGTGGTTGTTGTCCTTGATTATATTTTTGGCCTTCCTGTGACATCGGGTGCTGTAGGTGTCATGGAGGGCAGGTAGCTTTCCCCTGGTGATGCGTGGTGTTGCGTTGCGATGTGTTCTCAATTGTGCATCTGTAAAAGTTTGTCAGGGTTTTGGGTGACAAGCCAAATTTCTTCAGCCTCCTGAGGTTGAAGAGTCGCTGTTGCACCTTCTTCACCACACTGTCTGTTTGGGTGGACCATTTCAGTTTGTCTGTGATGTGTACGCCGAGGAACATAGAACTTTCCACCTTCTCCACTGCTGTCCCTTTGATGTGGATAGTTGGGTGCTCCTTCTGCTGTTTCCTGGTCCACAATCATCTCTTTTGTTTTGTTGATGTTGAGTGAGAGGTTCTTTTCCTGACACCACACTCCGAGTGCCCTCACCTCCTCACTGTAAGCTGTCTCGTCATTGTTGGTAATCAAGCCTACTACTGTTGTGTCATTTGCAAACTTGATGATCGAGTTGGAGGCGTGCATGGCCCAGCAGTCATGGGTGAACAGGGGGTATAGGAGGGGGCTGAGCACGCACCCTTGTGGGGTTCCAGTGTTGAGGTCAGCGAAGTGGAGATATTGTTTGCTACCTTCACCACCTGGGGGCGGCCCATCAGAAATTCCAGGACCCAGAGTGGTGTTGAGACCCAGGGCCTCCAACTTGATAATGAGCTTGGAGGGTACTGTGGTGTTGAATGCTGAGCAGTAGTCAATGAACAGCATTCTTACATAGGCATTCCTCTTGTCCAGATGGGATAGGAAAGTGTGCAGTGTGATGGTGATTGCATCGTCTGTGGACCTGTTGGGGCGGTATGCAAACTGAAGTGGGTCAAGGGTGACCGGCAAGGTGGAGGTGATATGATCATTGAGTAGTCTCTCAAAGCACTTCATGATGACAGAAGTGAGTGCTCAGTTATCTTTGCCTTCTTGGGTACAGGAACAATGGTGGCCATCATGAAGCATGTGGGGACAGCAGACTGGGATAGGGGGCAATTGAATATGTCCATAAACACACCAGCCTTGCGAGGATTAACACGTTTAAATGTTTCACTCATGTCAGCCACAGAAAAGGAGAGCGGGGTGGGGGGCACAGTCCTTGTTAGTGGGCCATGACAGTGGCACTGTATTATCCTCAAAACGGGCAAAGAAGGTTTTTAGTTTGTCTGGAAGCAATGACCGTGACGTGGCTGGTTTTCTTTTTGTAGTCCTTGATTTCCTGTAGATACTGCCACATACGTCTCGTGTTTGAGCCGTTGAATTGTGACACTTTGCCCCTGTACGGGCACTTCGCTTGTTTGATTGCTTTGCGGAGGGAATAACTACACTGTTAATATTCAGCCATATTCCCAGACATCTTTCCATGATTGAATGCGGTGGTTCGCGCTTTCAGTTTTGTGTGAATTCTGCCATCCATCCACAGTTTCTGGTTAGGGTAGGTTTTAATAGTCACAGTGGGTACAACATTTCCAATGCACTTCCTTATAAGCTCACTCACTGAGTCAGCGTGTAGATCGATGTTGTTCTCTGAGGCTGACCGGAACATATCCTAGTCCGCGTGATCAAAACAATCTTGAAGCTTGGATTCCGATTGGTCAGACCAGCGTTGAACGGTTCTATTCACTCGTACATCCTGTTTGAGTTTTTGCCTATAAGACGGTAGGAGCAAGATGGTGTCATGGTCGGATTTGCCAAAGGGAGGGCAGGGGAGGGCTTTGTATGCATCGCGGAAGTTAGAGTAGCAGTGATCGAGTGTTGGACTGGACATTGGTGAGTATTATACTTGGGAGCAGTGGGCGATGTGCACGTCTATGTAGCCTGACCAGGAAGCCGCTCCGTCTGCCCCTTCTGCTGCGCCTTTGTTTTGGGTCGGCTTCTGGGATTAGTTCCATTGTCCTTGGTGATGGTCCAAACAGAGGATCTGCTTCGGGAAAGTCGTAATCCTGGTGGTAATGTTGGTAAATTGACGTCGCTGTTATATCCAATAGTTCTTCCCGGCTGTATGTAATAAGACTTAAGATTTCCTGGGGTAACAATGTAAGAAATAATACATGAAAAAACAAAATACTGCATAGTTTCCTAAGGACGGGAAGCGAGGCGATCATCGCTGTCGGCGCCATTTTTTGATGTAATGTATACTCTTTTAACTATAACCATTTTAAATTTGCATTAATTAACATGGTTTTTAATGAGAACCATAGGAATACAGTGGTAGCTATTCAAAAATGTCCAGCTCCTTGGCCAATTAAGCTGCAATACCAACTTTAAAACTTGAAATTCTCGGACACCTTTATGAATTATTTAAATTTGCATGAATTAGAATAACACCTCATGGATTAAATGCTACTGATAGAATTTAAGTAGCCTTGTTCTCAAATTTGCTTTGTTAAAATCCCAAGCTACTCTTTAACCATTACAGCTACAAACATTAAAACAACTTTAGCATTTTCAAAACTTTATAAACTATAACAATTCAAATTAGCATATAATAACCGACCAACAGTAAAAGTAACTCTTGAACCGTTGTTCAGGCTGTTCAGGCTATCATATCTATCTATTAATCAACCATTCTTTCTATCTCCCTAATTTTTCAACTATAACCAGTGACTACCATTACTACTGCAGAAGCGAGTCTGGGTCAATTACAGTTTTTCTCAGTCGCTTTGGTGCATTTTTCACATCATCCCTAACATGTGCAAAATAATAAGTGCATTTCTCAGAACAATTTTTACAAACTGCAATATACAATAGATATGTTTCTAAAGCTAGTCAGTCACTAAAAATCCTTAGTACATCTCTCAAAAGAAAATATTCATGCCAATGATCATGTCAGTGTCATCAGAATGATAAGTCATTGAGTCATTGTTCACGAACAAGGTCGTCAAAATGTTTAGGCATGTTGTCAATGTAACTGTGTACTTTGACAGTATTACCTGATGTAAACTTAGGTTACAGTTTGGATGACAGTTACTGTATTGAAAATGCACAAGGCTGCACTTCTATGGCATATATCAATTTCAACAGTAATATTTACATATTACTGTATGTGGGTTATTGATTGAAAGAGAATGGACAACCCAAGGGGCACAAAAGAAAAAAAACTAAATTGGAAAGAAACACAGGAAACCACCCCTAAGGCACAACTTTGCCCGCAGACGTTCCTGACGTTCCTGTCTGTTGGACCACATATTCTCATCCACATCACACCGGATATTTTCCCTTCCAACGCAACGTGGAAAGAATCTTTTGGAATGCCTTATCCATCCTCTGCAGGCGTCTAGTCTACTGTGATGTCCTCACATGCTGCATCCATTGCAGCCAGCAGGGTCATCTGTGTGTGTGGCTGACGATCGTACACCTTCCACCTCCATGCTGAAAATAACTCCTCAATTGGGTTAAGGAATGATGAATAAGGTGGGAGGAATTATATGAGCATCCTCGGGTGGGTCACAAACCATTGCCTTATGATGTTTGATCGATGGAAACTCACATTATCACAAATTACCACATACTTTGGCAAATCCTCTCTAAACAGACCCCTCTCATCATTAGGAATGAGAGCCCTGTAGAGAGTCTCTAGAAAGAGTAGATGCTGGGTGTTTTATGGCCCTATAAGGGGGATATGGGTTAGGACACCATGCTCCAAAATAGCAGCACACATGGTGATATTTCCTCCCCGTTGGCCTGGCAAATCCACAGTAGCTCTGTGACCGATGATATTCCGACCCCGCCTTCTGCATTTGGTCAGGTTGAAGCCAGCCTCATCCACGTATAGAAAGTTGTGAGAGGGTTCACTTGATTCCAACTCCATTATACGCTATATCCCAGAACACACAGTTGAATTTGTTTTGGTAAGGAAGAGTGACATAAAATGTACATATATTGCATGTTCCTTCCACAGCAATGGAAATGTGTGCAGTTTGTGCTTACTGTACTATGAATCACTATAAAATGTTGCTGTAAAGTAGTTACATAGATATATGTTTTACCTGTACATACTGGTACCGTAGCTCCTTAACTCTGTACTCATTCCTTTGGAATGGTACACGGTACAGCTGTTTCATACTCATCTGGTTTCTATGCAGCGTCCTGTCGATGGTTGAGATGCTAACCGTATGGATGTTTTCAAAGACATCGTTGTCTTCTATAATGGTCCTCTGTATTTCCCTGAGTCTCATCGCATTGTTTGCTCGGACCATGGTGCAAATAGCCTCCTCCTGTTGAGGTGTGAAAAGGCGTCCTCTGCCACCGGTTTGAGGTAATCTTGCAGTCCTATGTGGGGAAAAATGCAGTGATGCATCGCACACTTTCACATAGACAAAAACTATGCGAACACACATTTTACTGTAAACATACAGGTGGGTGCATGTAAGATGCAGTATGTATCTGTATAGAGTATATTTCTGTATGCTGTGAAATACAAGTGGACTACTGTAATATGAAGCATTGTAGGAAGTATACAGTATACTGCGTATATACAGTAACAGTGCACTGTACATTGGTGGACATACCTGTTCTCTCTTCAAAACGTTTGAACTATTGAGGACACGGTTGATCTCCCAATATTCAGCTGCACCCTTCGACCCGCCTCAGCCATTGTAAGGCCATGATTGACAACATGGTCTACAATAGTGGCCCTTATGTCATCAGATATGCGCCCATGTACTCTTCTGCCTCTTCCTCTGTTTTGCCTTCCACCACGCATCCTTGCTCCTCTTCTTCCTCCTCTTGGCTGTTGACCCTATTCGTTTCCTGATCCATCCATTATTGGAAAATTGCAACTCTGTGTTGTGGTCTGTCTATATACAGTATGCTTGCCAATTGATTCTTCATGAGATGCACCTTTGAGCAATTTAGACAACTGGTTGATTGTTGGTTGAACTAACACTTTACATTCCTTCATGAGTGAGGGTCAATTTCACCTGCACGATTCATCAATTCACGTTTTTGTTCAAAAGGTCTAATAGAAATGTGTAAAACTATGCTTGACAGTTTATGACAAATAGTTAAACAATTTAGCATGTAATGGCTTATGCAAGGAACTAATGCCTAGATGTTTTGAGGGGTAAGACTATTCAACAGAGAACCATCTACTATATTTTGATCAACATGACATGAGCAATTGATAATGTGGAAAAAAGCTGACACAATTTGTTCAAAGGAATAAGAAATTGCTTTAATGATGTGCACAAGTGACTAGATGATTTGGAATTTGTACAAGTAGTATCAAGAATTGAACTTTTGATCTAAGAAATGCACCACAGCGACTGAGAAAAACTGTACAGTCTCCAGAACTTCAGAGAGGATCCTAAAATTCCACACCAATAACCATACAGGTTAGATTATAGGGCAAAGCAGTGGGGTAGTGTACCCTCCCCAGCATGACCTCTATCCCACATAGGGGAGGTATCAGGAAATATCCAATGTAGTTTAGTATTTGATTTGTAATCTGTGTAAGATCTTGAATTGTATAGGACAATGTCTGGAGTTAATTGAGCAGGTGTGGATATACTGCAAGCTATCTTCCCAATCTGCTTCAGAAACGTCAGTGCCTAGCTCTTCCTCCCATTTTTTCCTTAATGGCATCTGAAAATCGTCATATAGATGGGATATCAGTTTGCCTGAGGTGGCACATTTTTATGCATCTGTCAAACATTGAAGGTTTAGCATTTCCAAATGTAGGAAGATGTTTTCTAACATAGTCTCTAATCTGTAGGTACCTGAAAAAGTTACTTCTGGGAAGATGATACAGTAACTTTCCCACAGCAAATCAAAGGAGGCAAAGGTCCCTTCTATATAGTATCTAGCAGCAAGACCAGTAAATTCTATGGTTGCTAGGTAGATAGATACGGTGTTCTATCTAACTCCAGACAGCTGTTCAGTTCGACATGCAAAAAGTCTGTCAACAGGAAGTAGGCTACGAGCTGTCATATGACCATAACGTCTGCATCTCAATAATATCTACCTCAGAGGTCTCAATCTACATTTTTACTTCTTATACTATTGAGACTCAAACAATATTACACTTAGGTCTTATTTTTCCCCAGAAGATGGCGCACCATTACAGTGATTTATATATATTTTTTTTTATCTGACTTCAAGGTTCAGGTATGTGAATGCTTTGAAATTCTCAGGGGAAGGCTACTGTCTGACCAGCCAGGGCCAGTGTAGTGTGGATAATTTGTCTTATAATACTTCAACAAAATGAAAACAATCATCCACACTACCCATAACCTGGTTGGTCAGACAGTAGCCTAACTAAACGAGAGGCTCTAATGCTGCTTTCATAATGTGGTAATTTCAAGTTGTGATGTAGTAAATATCAGTTGGATACTTTCAAATGCATTGAAATAATGTTTTGTTGTTGCATTTAACTGATGAAAATGCTGTTATTGAGGTAATTTGTTTAGTAGGTGACTTCGGAGGTCATCATGTGGGAGAAGTCAGAGCTCGAGGATGATAGATGAGTTTCCCACTAGTAATTCCTAGTTCGAGGGGCTTTCAAGTGGATTTTTCCCAATCCTATGTGGTATTATAAGACAAAAATACTGACATTAGCCTATTAGGCAATATATGCACTTAGACCTACACAGTTTTAAAGCGATTTCTTAATTGCTACATCCATTTTTGGACTTGTAAGTTAAACAGGTAGCCTATTTCACAATTCAGATGGACAACTACAGTATATGTGCACTGTAAGGTCATGCTGCCAATGCAGTTCGACAACAATTCTAATAGACAACAGCCTATAATGGGTAAAAACATTCATATAGATCAGGGGTAGGCTTTAAACCTGGGGTTCTGGAGGTACTCGCTATTTACACTCACTGGAGTATCTGACATAAGCTTTAAAAAAAGAGAACCTGCCGCGAGTACCAGTGGTGGCAAGTGCTGCAGGCTGCTAGTAAGCTTTCTTGACTTGGACATTCATTTTTTCCAACACATGGGCTGTCACGTTCTGACCTCTATTTCCTTTGTTTTGTATGTAGTTAGTATGGTCAGGGCGTGAGTTGGGTGGGCAGTCTATGTTTGTTTTTCTATGATTTGGGTATTTCTATGTTTCGGCCTAGCATGGTTCTCAATCAGAGGCAGGTGTCATTAGTTGTCTCTGATTGAGAATCATACTTAGGTAGCCTGGGTTTCACTGTGTGTTTGTGGGTGATTGTTCCTGTCACTGTGTTTGTTGTCACAGGATAGGACTGTTTTGCGTTTTCACATTTCTTGTTTTTGTTAGTTTGTTCATGTGAAGTTATTTATTAAAACATGAATCAAAACAACCACGCTGCGCTTTGGTCCGCCTCTTGTACAGACGAACGTCATTACAGAAACACCCACCCCAACAGGACCAAGCGGCGTGGTAACGGGCAACGGCAAGAGGAGCAGCAGGAGAAGCAACAGAGGCAGCAGCAACAGGAGCAGCAGCAGCAGCAGCAGCAGTGGGAGAGGCGGCACTATTTGGAGAAATGGACATGGGAGGAAGATTTGGATGGTAAAGGACCTTGGGCTCAGCCAGGAGAATATCGCCGCCCCAAGGAAGAACGGGAGGCGGCGAAAGCGGAGAGGCGCTGGTATGAGGAGGCAGCGCGGCGTCGTGGATGGAAGCCTGAGAGTCAGCCCCAAAAATTTCTTGGGGGGGGGGGGCTAACAGGGAGTATGGCTACGCCAGGTAGGAGACCTTAGCCAACTTCCTGTGGTTACCGGGGGGCTTAGAGAGACCGGGCAGGCACCGTGTTATGCTGTGGAGCGCACGGTGTCCCCAGTGCGGGTGCACAGCCCGGTGCGGTACATTCCAGCTCCGCTATCGGCCGGGCTAGAGTGGGCATCGAGCCAAGTGCCATGAAGCCGGCTCTACGCATCTGGTCTCCAGTGCGTCTCCTTGGGCCGGCTTACATGGCACCAGCCTTGCGCACGGTGTCCCCGGTTCGCCTGCATAGCCCAGTGCGGGCTATTCCACCTCGCCGCACTGGCAGGGCGACCGGGACCATTCAACCGGGTAAGGTTGGGCAGGCTCGGTGCTCAAGAGCTCCAGTGCGCCTGCACGGCCCGGTCTATCCGTCACCACCTCCACGCACCAGCCCTCCGGTGGCAGCCCCCCCATACCAGGCTGTCTCTCCGGCCCATCCTTACAGGGTCTCCCGCCTCTCCAGCGCTGCCGGAGTCTCCCGCCTCTCCGGCGCTACCAGAGCCTTCCTCCTGTCCAGCGCTGCCGGAGCCTCCGGCCTGTCCAGCGCTGCCGGAGCCTCCCGCCTGTCCGGCGCCTCTGCCGGAGCCTCCCGCCTGTCCGGCGCCTCTGCCGGAGCCTCCCGCCTGTCCGGCGCCTCTGCCGGAGCCTCCCGCCTGTCCGGCGCCTCTGCCGCAGCCTCCCGCCTGTCCGGCGCCTCTGCCGGAGCCTCCCGCCTGTCCGGCGCCGCTGCCGGAGCCTCCCGCCTGTCCGGCGCCGCTGCCGGAGCCTCCCGCCTGTCCGGCTCCGCTGCCGGAGCCCCTCTGTCCCGAGCAGCTGCCCCTCTGTCCCGAGCAGCTGCCCCTCTGTCCCGAGCAGCTGTCCCTCTGTCCCGAGCAGCTGCCCCACCTCTGTCCCGAGCTGCCCCTCTGTCCCAGACAGCCCCTCTGTCCAGTGGGGTCATTGAGAAGGGTGGCCATGGTGAGAAAGCCACGGAGGCGGACAATAAGGCGGACTAAGACAATGGTGAAGTGGGGTCCGCGTCCCGCGCCAGAGCCGCCACCGCGGACAGACGCCCACCCAGACCCTCCCCTATAGGTCAAGGTTTTGCGGCCGGAGTCCGCACCTTTGGGGGGGGGGGGGGGGGTACTGTCACGTTCTGACCTCTATTTCCTTTGTTTTGTATGTAGTTAGTATGGTCAGGGCGTGAGTTGGGTGGGCAGTCTATGTTTGTTTTTCTATGATTTGGGTATTTCTATGTTTCGGCCTAGTATGGTTCTCAATCAGAGGCAGGTGTCATTAGTTGTCTCTGATTGAGAATCATACTTAGGTAGCCTGGGTTTCACTGTGTGTTTGTGGGTGATTGTTCCTGTCACTGTGTTTGTTGTCACAGGATAGGACTGTTTTGCGTTTTCACATTTCTTGTTTTTGTTAGTTTGTTCATGTGAAGTTATTTATTAAAACATGAATCAAAACAACCACGCTGCGCTTTGGTCCGCCTCTCGTACAGACGAACGTCATTACATGGGCTAACCTTTGTATAACCAGCTGAATAAGAGTTTAAAAAAATATATATACATTCTACCAAATATTTTCATTTAAAAATGTTGATTATTCTTGCCATTATCATTCACCCAATGATAAGACAAGATGTGATTTTAAAAAACTGTAGGCTACAGGATTTGTGAGGTAAAGGCCTACAATAAGTATAGGCCTATTGGTTCTGTTGGTTGGCTCTTATTTTCTGATGAATAGGCTATATAAAATGTTATCAGGGAACTTTCACTAACTGATAAAACTTACAATCACTCAAAAATATTATTGAATATTAGCCTACAGATGTCTAATATGATGAAGACCATCAATCCACTATTTTGTCTATCAATCTATCAATCAATCCACATGTAAAAAAAAAATGTCAGGTAGTCATATAATACCCTATGTGTCTGATATTGCATCTCTTAATAAAAAAAGTAGTTTGTGTTTGGAACATGATACTGTTTAGTTGTTTACAGCAAACTGCTTGAATTCATTTTAGATAAAACTACACTAAATATATTCACATCACCAAATAATTTATTAAAACACACTGTTTTGCAATGAAGGTCTACAGTAGCTTCAACAGCACTCTTTAGGGTAGCACCATGTTGTAGCCGGAGGACAGCTAGCTTCCGTACTCTTCTGGGTAAATTGCCTTCAATACAAAATTATGACAACTTCCACATCAAAGGATCAGAGAATGATCTGGTACTGAAAGGATAAGCTACAGCTAGCTAGTATTGCAGTGCATAAAATGTGGTGAGTAGTTGACTCAAAGACAGAGAAAGACAATAGTTTAACAGTTTTTAACAAATTAATTTCTTAAAAAATGAAGGAGAAGCAAGAGAGAGAGCGAGAGATATTTAGTATTTTTTAAAACGTTCACTTACTTAGCTAGCTAGCTAGCTAGTTTAGCCTACTGAAACACCCGGCTCAAACAGAGGGATGCTATGTTACCTAGCTGCCTATGATGTGATCTTCCTGTCCGGATTGGCGCCCCCCCTTGGGGTGTCCTGTGGCGGAGATCATTGTGAGCTATACTTGGCCTTGTCTCGGGATGGTAATTTGGTGGCTGACGATATCCCTCTAGTGGTGTGGGGGCTGTGCTTTGGCAAAGTGGGTGGGGTTATATCCAGCCTGTTTGGTCCTGTCCGGGGTTATCGTCGGACGGGGCCACAGTGTCTCCCGACCCCTCCTGTCTCAGCCTCCAGTATTTATGCTGCAGTAGTTCATGTGTCGGGGGGCTAGGGTCAGTTTGTTATATCTGGAGTATTTCTCCTGTCTTATCCGGTGTCCTGTGTGAATTTAAGTATGCTCTCTCTAATTATCTTTTTCTCTCTTTCTTTCTTTATTTCTCTCTTTCTTTCTTTCTCTCTCTCGGAGGACCTGAGCCCGAGGACCATGCCTCAGGACTACCTGGGCTGATGACTCCTTGCTGTCCCCAGTCCACCTGGCCGTGCTTCTGCTCCAGTTCCAACTGTTCTGCCTGCGGCTATGGAACCCTGACCTGTTCATGCTACATGTCCCAGACCTGCTGTTTTCAACTCTCTAGAGACAGCAGGAGCGGGAGAGATGCTCTGAATAATCGGTTAAGAAAAGCTAACTGACATTTACTTCTGAGGTGCTGACATGTTGCACCCTCGACAACCACTGTGATTATTATTATTTGACCCTGCTGGTGGTCATCTATGAACATTTGAACATCTTGGCCATGTTCTGTTACAATCTCCACCCGGGCACAGCCAGAAGAGGACTGACCACCCCTCATAGCCTGGTTCCTCTCTAGGTTTCTTCCTAGGTTCTGGCCTTTCTAGGGAGTTTTTCCTAGCCACTGTGCTTCTACATTTGCATTGCTTGCTGTTTGGGGTTTTAGGCTGGGTTTCTGTACAGCACTTTGTGACATCAGCTAATGTAAGAAGGGCTTTATATATACATTTGATTGATTGACTAACCAACACAAACGCTGGAACTCTTCCAAGTCAAGGTAAGCTTTTGATTTTATTAATTTATTGCCACCGGGGTCCACTGGTGTAGCTGCTAAACTGCTTACTGAACTGCTTACTGACTGTACACTAACGTTACTGCATGATTGTATTGGGTTTACTAACGCATTTGTTCTATTAGCTATGTTGACTATGACGTTACTTTAGCTATTATGGTGACAATGATGTAGGCTGTGTGTAGTGGTTATGGTTTGTTTTGGAAAGGCTTGTTCACCTGGTCACATACAGCTAATGCATTAAATTCCACAAGCGAAAGGGAAAAGGTGAGAGGAGGAGAGCGCATAGATGCGAGAAGGAATACAACGTGGCTGCTATGAAAGTGAACATTGTTAACGTGTGATCAGTGGTGTATTCATTCCACCGATTCTATTGAAAAACGTTACTTAAATGGGAGCAAACGGAACGAAACAGGGATAAACATACCTGAATTTGTCCAATAGAAACTCTCATTTGCAACTGTTAGACAAATGATTACACCCTAGATGAGCTAAATGCAGGTAAGACTATGCAATGCGGTATTGAATGTGCCACTGTCTATCACCTTAAATTTGTATTTCGACCTGTGTGCAACTACGTTGTAAACTTCCATTCATGGGTTAGATTGTAGCAACTTCCTGATGGGAAATAGGGAAAATTCTAGTATCATGTAGCCTGGATCTATCAATGTTACATTGAACTGAGTGAATGGAGTATGAATAACAGTTATCCAATATGCGGTAATAGAAAAGGCCACGCTAATTAAATTGTTTTTTAATTGTCCTCCCTCATCTTATTGGCGCTGACCGCCACTGGATGAGAAGCCAGTTTGGGTTGCTTTGCTGTGCAACATGCTAAAGTGTTCTACCAAGATTCCGACCCAGACACTTATTTCCACAGGGGAAAAAAAACATCTTTATTAATATCTTTAAAAATGTATGTCAACAGTACTAGACAAAATATGTACAACAAGCAACCATCTGTTAGATCCTAAAATACAAATCCAAGTACCTCGTTCCATATAAAACTAACATTTTGCCTTAACGTTACATTCACTCTCCTCTCTTTGCCACAGACTCAATAATTAATACAAATACAGTTAGACATCTGCCATAATTGTTGTCTGCTATGAACAAGTAAAGGCAACAGCATAAACTTAGATCAGGACAGAATTTTGACCAGAAAGGAAATTAATAATGAGCATGATGCAAATCAGGTCTTAGCACAATGCTATGTACACATTCTCTTGGCATAGAGCAAAATGGGCAGCTAAAACTCTCTCCGTCTAGTCACAATGAAAATACACTCTGTAGGTCATGTATCAAAAATAGATATGTACAAGTAGTATAAACAAAATAAGTACAAGACATCACCTCACAAGAACTACTTGCACGAATGGTAGTGAGTTACAAACTCAAAACTAAAATCACTTCTGTATTTACATCATGAGTGACACAGAACAGGTCCGGTGACACCATCCTGACTTGTTTAAAGAATAAAAATCAATTTAGCTGCAAGGTACACTTGGTGGGTGAAGAGGGAGCAATGGATTTTGTGACTACCCTGGTCAACATAAACCAGAGACATATTTGGTAGCATTCTAGTCTAAAGGACGGTCTGTTGCAGTTTCAGTTTCATCCTCCAGTGACAGGTTTACAACACGTAGAAACTCAAGCAGCATCTACAGGGGTTTCGTTACAATTCTTACATTCATTACAGACTGATGTGTGCAAAGGGCAGGTCCGAATGGCTGGGGGCTGTGCTGTCTGCGCATCACATTCTGGGTTTAACTCTGAGATTAAACAGAAGTGCAGAGAAACCATCCCCACGGTAAGTCTCACCCTCAAACACTTTTGTCATGTCCTTGTGTAGACCATCTCTTTACAGTTACTCAGAACTTTGCAACAGGTCATATTTGAGCCTCTAAAGGGACTGAGCTTCAGTGCTGACTGGCTCCAAGGCTCCTCTCGGTGTATGGGTGCTAGCTTGGAGGGCGGTGGCTACTGTGTTTGTGTGTAACAGTTGCTGTTTGCTCTCAAAGGGAGAATGTGGGCTGAGGGGTGAAACAGCTGCTTGCTGGTGCTCTTGTCTTTGTTTTCCCATTCCCTGGATGCCTTCCAGCAGGCAATTCATTCAACACCAAATATTCATAGAGCAGGGTGCAAACAACAAAAGTGTATCAGTCTTTGGATTCCAAGTTCATGGGGGGGACTTGCTTTAAAGCTTGGAAGAGAGCTGGTGAATCCATAGGTGTCTGGTGGTGTGCCGGGGAACCTGGCCTGGGCGACATTACCAGGTTTTGGGGTAGTTTCTCTGGAGACAAGCTGGCTGCAGAGCCACTCATGCCTGGGTACAAAAGGGGCATGCCCCCTTGGTACCAGCACTTCTCCAGCATGGGCCATGCTGCAGCCATTTGGGGGATGAGGTAGAAGGGCATGCAGAGTGGGGTCTGGTGTTGGGAGAAGCTCATGTAGCTTCCGTGGCTGCTGACCACCTGTCCAGAGGAAGACTCATCCTCTGAGGAGTCAGCTCTTAACCTCTTGATCTGGGGCTCATCACCCTCCTGCTTGATGCCACCTCCTGCCATCCGCTCAGCCACATCATACTTGAGCTCCCCCTCCTTGCCGTAGCAGCTTGTGCGTTGGCCTTTGGGGTCCCGTTTCTCGTGTTCCCCTCCATAGCCACTGTCAGTGTCTGTGTCACTGCCACTCTGCTCCCCATGTCCGTGGGGGTATGTCCTTTGAATGACAGACACAAAGTTCTTGGCGTTACCCTCGTTGCCCTTAGGCGGATGACCAGCAGGCTTTTCCATGCTCTCTGCGGGTTTGTGGGTAGACTCTTCTGGCTGGGGCCTGGGTGGACCCTGGATCACCTCTGATGCTACTTTCTGGAGATGGCTGATCATGTGGGAGGGGATCAGGTGGTCTTTGCTGCTCTCCTGGTTAGCCAGGTACTGGAGGACCTCCTTAGCACAGACGTGGAAACCAAGGCGGAACATCTCCTCACTGTTCTCTGAGCTAACACTGCTCTGATCACCTGTGAGAAACAAAGTCATATCAGATATATTCAATAATACTACATTTTTGGCAATGAAACCACGTCTCGATGGTATGTCAATAACAAATAATACTATTGATCGGGGGGAATAAGGTGTAGCCCATAATAAAATGAAACAGTGTGTCTCACGGTGTCAAACTTACTGATTTGCATGCCATTCTGTAATGCAATGATTTTCTGCTGCTGCTGATCCAGGAGAGTGCTCAGGGCTTTCACATGCTTCAGGGTGAGTTCCAACACCACAGCTTTCTCCAAATGGCCCAGAGTCTAAAACAGGAAAACCTTCCATAAGCATGTTGATCTTTCTTATGTAACACTTTCAGCAGCTGAACAAAGGACAAACCACCACAGAGGGGAAGGCAGGGAATCCGCACACACCAACATTCAAACACAATGCAATAAATATAACTTAAAAGCATAGTTGATCAATGTATTATTTATGTAATATGTATTGTTTTTAAAGGCTTTGTGTCAATATGTGTAGGCAGTTAAATTAATTAATTATAATTAGCCAAACTTTGAGGTATGATAATATGAACAATTATTGATATAATAATAATAATAATAATAATAATACAACTCATTTACAAAAGGCAACAGTAAACACGTCATCCCCCACACATGATGCAGATTTCAGTTAATTACTATAGCTCCCGCCTTGGGCCAATCAATCAGTGTAATTTTGTAAATTACCGAACTCTATGGCAAAGAGCATAATTCACCCACGTTTAGTCAACATCGGCCCCGTGCTGTCTAAGATATCGCGTTTAACGTACGATCGAACGAACGGTCGGAGACAGATCAACAGTCCCGTCCCGATTTCATAGTGGGAGATAATTATGAGATGAAAAAAAAATCGAATAATAACTTTCCTTTGTCATATCAGGCAAAATGTTTGAATTAAATGTCAGACTTAATCAAGGCAATGATTTGACCAAACAAAGCAAACGTGAACCAGGTGGCGCTAGACCTTTTGCATTGCTATTACATAGTCAGTACACATGAACGTCGTACTCACTGCAAGTTTGAGATGTTCAGGCAATAAATCCTTCAGTTGGGCAATGCATTCATTGATTCTGTCACGTCTTTTCTTCTCAATCAATCGGTGGGGTAACTTGTATGACTCCTGCGGGGAAACGTGCATACATTTGTAAGTCAATGTGTAACATATATTCAATATGGAATAAGAACGAATATACTACCAAATATGAACATGTTGTTTTAAACTAAATGAACAAAATGTTTAAAGTAAAGAACTGTAGCATACCTTACTGTCTTCCCCGCGCTTCAAACCCCGTCGGGGTTTGTACACGTACATTGGGAAATCCATTCTATAGGACAATGAGAATAAAATATTGATAAGAAATCATGCTTAAAGTTATTTATTTATTTACACAACAATACCAGGTTGTTTTGCAATGTCATAGTGCATAAATTACCAGCTGGTTCTGGGGACTTACCCTTGCATGTCTGCCATCTCCAGCAACTGGTGTTTTGCCATACAAGGAGGAGGTTGTGCACTTGTAATCCTCTCCATGTTGCGTCTTTATTAAATCCAAATATTGGTCTTCAAAAAATACAACCCTAAAAATAGGCTTCTTCAGATCTGTTTCAATAGTCAGCAAATATTGTAATTTAAGAAAGATATATTTTTCTTCTTCTTCTTGCTATTGTTGTTATGTTCTTCTATTCAATAGTTAACACTTTTTCTATAAAGAATAATCTTTCAACAGGCTATTGCTTTGCAGACTGTCAATGTGATGGTGTCACTCTGAGATCTAAGCACAGCAATGGTTTAGAAGCTCTACTCCCTGATAAATGTGTGAGAGAGGGTTGGTTTGGTCTACGTGTTAAATAAACCCTGTGACGAGACAGTCTCTCCGTTGGATAGCTGACCTACCTCCGTCACATGAGCCTCACGTGTTGGACGGCGCTTCCAACCCATCCCCTTTCTGTGCGATCTGCACGAGAATAGCCCTCCCTCTTATTCTAGCGGGCTGGGTTTATGCTTCGTTGGCTGTGGAGTCACGTGTACCACCATGCTACAGCTACGCCACGAGACTTTAAAACAACTCGAGGCAGAACGTGCACGTCCACCATGTTTACTAGATAGAGAGTAGGGCAGAATTCCTTCCATACACATTAAAGCCCAATCGATTTGTTCTTTATGAAGGCTACTGGCATGTTGTACATTCTGTCAACTGTACTTTCATGTACAACTTCCATATGCAGAATAATGACATAGGCCTATACACTAAGTGTACAAAACATTAGGACCAAGGTTCCTCTTCCCATTACATATGCTGACCAGGTAAATCCAGGTTAAAGCTTTGATCCCTTATTGATGTCACTTTAAATCCATTTCAATCAGTGTAAATGAAACGGAGGAGACAGGTTAAAGAAGGATTTTTAAGCCTTGAGAGAATTGAGACAATGATTGTTTATGTGCACCACTCAGAGGGTGAATGGGCAAGACAACATATTTAAGTGCCTTTGAACAGGGTATGGTAGGTAGTAGGTGGTTTGTGTGTCAAGAACTGCAATGCTGCTGTTTTTTTTTCACGCTCAACAGTTTCCGTGTGTATCACGAATGGTCCACCACCCAAAGGACATCCAGCCGACTTGTCAAAACACTGTGAAGCATTGGAGTCAACATGGGTCTGGAACGCTTTCCACCTTGTAGAGTCCATGCCCCGACCAATTAAGTCTGTTCTGAGGGCAAAGGGGGGTGCAACTCTATATTAGGAAGATTTATAACTTATTATAGGACAGTGGGGAATTGGAAAGAGCATAGCCACAGGAAGTAGGGGTGCTGAGGCACCCCTGATAATTAGAAATACAAATAAATAACAAATAAATACAAATATGTGAACTAGGCCTTTATTGTGACTGAATGAGCGAACAAAAATACTATATATTTTTTTAACTTATTCTTTTTTTAAAACGTAAGGAAAGTAGGTCAGACCTTCTATGGCTAAATGTTATTACAATTGAGAAAACATCCACAGAAAGCAATTTGCAGGGAGGAACACACATTTCCATTCTGGTGTAGCCTCCTATTCAATTTGTGTGAGTGTGAGTGTGAAAATAAAAATCTATGTTTTGTTTACACTATTATGTTCAGCAGGTTTTCAATTGTAGGTTTTGATAAAGCCTATATACACGTAGGCCTATGGCCATGACAAAAATCCCCAATAAACTAAACCACCCAACCTAATAGTACAGTCAATAATGTATGTAGGCTATTACATAATAAACAATAATAAAACACCTAATGCCACGTGGGAGTAATTATTTGGTGGCACATTGCCTGTTTTATTTTCTCCAGGCTGATCTGTATTCTTGCATGTGCCAATAGGCTCAGAATTGACATGGTGTCCACACACTACCCATTTGCGTGTGCACGTGCACCTGCAGAGGGATGAGTCTTGATGCTGTAGATCGGTTTGTTGTTTCCGGCAGCACCAAGGTGTCACGTTGAGCTCCTCATGGCCATGTGTTTACTATGTAAACTAATGTTTACTACGGTGTGGAACAGTTTGTACTGAACTGTTTTTTTTTGTTCCACAAAAAGTTATTGAACAGAATGAGGTATGTTTGCTCCAGTTTGATGGGTGTGGCAAGGTATGGCTTAAAGCAATGAGTGACGTATTTAAAGAGCAGTGGCCATTCTGACAGCGTTTCCCAACCCACAACCTCACCGTTTTTTAACTGATCGTTCAGTACAGCATCTTTTCAATTCAATTGAATGTTCCAGATTGTAAAAAACTTACAGAACGAAGCCCTGATCCCTGCTGTCATTCTCTATGTCTCAGCTCTATAGTGTAAGTACTCATCATGGATATAACCGTTTTAGCATGAACATTGCCATTGAGGGCTTCCACCATTTTAAAGTAGTCAAAGTAGTCAACTGAGTGAGGATTCCTATGGGTGGTAGCCTCAGTAGCACTGCCCATGCTGTCACAGATGCTATAATAGAGTACCACAGTGTGAGTCATAATACCCATAAACCTAGCGGTCAAACAAGGAAATGGTTCCAATCTGTTTTCCACCATTCATTTCTCCCATAAGGGATTTTAGAAACACTTAAAATAAGGGATGTGTTTCGTGTAGGCTTACCCTGGCGTGACATTCTGCAATATATTTGCCTGTATTTGATTTGTATTTACCCCCCAAAAATGAAATGCTAATTAGCTGCTAATGATGATGATCTGGACGAGCCTGCCGAATTGAGGCAAAGGTAAGATTCTCTAGATTAACTATCAATTTTTATATTTGTATTTCTTTTTTAGGGGGTAGATCAGCTTTAATATTGCAGATTGTAGCTTCTAATGTTAGCTACATGTAGTAATGAATAAATTAACATTTCTTTAAATTCACAAGTCTGTGAACTGTCTTGCGCAAGTTTTAAATTGACACAAAACCTGTTTAGCAAAGGTGTCAGATAGAGACGACATGCAGGAGCTTGCAGGGATTTGTAGTCTTGTTGATGTCTACTTTGATGCCAATTATCATTTGAATCTGAGAGTAAATAGAGCCGAATATATTGATAAAAGTCAACCTTGTCCTAGAGAGATTTACATGGTTATCAAAACGTCACACCAGGGTACGCCCACATGAAACACAGCCCTTATTTTAAAGAGTTTCAAAAAATTCACTATGGGGAAAAATGAATGGTGGAGAAACGATTGGGCCATTTCCCTGTTTGGTTTTATGGGTATTATGACACCTCTACGGTGGGGCTCTATGGCACGGATATAAAGATGAGTCCTCTATTTTTATGAGATGAGCGTGCCTGTCTGCCTAGTGGCCACACAGCATACACACTTACAGTATGTCCCCAGCAATGACAACATATTTTCATGGACGTTAATTGTAAATAGCCTAGTAGGCTTAAACTGTAAGATGTGCACATGTCTGGACGATATACAGTGCATTCAGAAAAAAATATGAATTTTGTTACGCTACAGCCTAATTCTAAAATTGATTACATTGTTTTTTCCCCTCATCAATCTACACACAATACCAATTAATGACAGAGCAAAAACAGGTTTTTATAAATGTTTGCACATTTATTACAAATAAAAAAACTTAAATATCACATAAATAAGTATTCAGACCCTCAATACTTTTTTGAAGGACCTTTGGCAGCAATTACAGCCTTGAGTCTGCTTTGGCATGACACTACAAGCTTGACACACCTGTATTTGGGGAGCTTGCCCTATACACCATCACACCTCCTCCTCCGTGCTTCATCCATTCACCTACCGCGTCTCACAAAGACACGGCGGTTGGAACCAAAAATGTCAAATTTAGACTCATCAGACCGAAGGACAAATTTCCACCGGACTAATGTCCATTGCTTGTGTTTCTTGGCCCAAGAAAGTCTCTTCTTCTTATTAGTGTCTGTTAGTAGTGGTTTCATTGCAGCAATTTGACCATGAAGGTCTGATTCACGCAGTCTCGTCTGAACAGTTGATGTTGATATCTGTTACTTAAACTCTATGAAGCATTTATTTGGGCTGCAATTTCTGAGGTGCAGTTAACTCTAATGAACGTATCCTCTGCAGCAGAGGTAACTCCGGGTTTTCCTTTCCTGCGGCAGCCCTCATGAGAGCCAGTTTCAACATAGCGCTTGAGGGTTTTTGCGACTGCACTTGAAGAAACTTTCAAAGTTCTTGAAATGTTCTGGATTGACTTACCTTCACGTCTTCAAGTAATGATGGGCTGTCGTTGCTCTTTGCTTATTTGAGCTGTTCTTTCCATAATATGGACTTGGTCTTTCACCAAATAGGGCTATCTTCTGTATACCATCTCTACCTTGTCACAACACAACTGATTGGCTCAAATGCATTAAGAAGGAAGTAAATTCCACAAATTTACTTTAAAGGAAATTAGTAGGTGTGTCCAACCTTTTGACTGGTACTGTACGTCGAATTGACCTCTGTGCCCAGTGCGTTTCCAAGAGGTGTTGACTGTTCCTGACTTGAAAATCTGAGACAAAGTCTCAATATTGCTGTCCATCAATGATTCCCAACCAAATTTATTGAGCTTGAGCGATGAAAAAAAAGGATATATTTTGCCCTGAAAGTTGTGCAAAGTTGGTAGAATCTTATTCAAAATTATTCATAGCTGTAGTAGCTGCCAAAAGTGCTTTGACCAAGTAGGCTATTAACTCTGGGGTGTGAAGACATACGCAATCAAGACGTAGATCTAGAATTTTCTGTAATTTTTCTTTCACTTTGAAATTGTGGAGTAGATCGATAGGAACAAAAAACACATTTGATCTATTTTAAGATAACATTTAAGAACATTTTTAGGCAGCAAACTTTGCATTGTAGTCAGCAAACTGCAAGGAGTGTGTAAAGTTTCACTAAGCACTGTAAATATTGTAATAGACCATTGCCTATTTTAAATAGGCTGTTAGACTCCAAATTACAGACCTGGTCTGCTCCATTTTTCCCTGTGTCAAACCTTCTCAACCAGGATACAGTATTTGGAAAGTATTCAGACCGCTTGACTTTTTCCACATTTTGTTACTTTACAGCCTTGTTCTAAAATGGATAAAATACATTATTTTCCTTATCAATCTACACACAACACCCAATAATGAGAAAGTGAAAACAGTTTTTTCGAAATTTTTGCAAATGTATAAAATAAATACTATGCCTTATTTACATAACTATTCAGACCCTTTGCTATGAGATTCGAAATTGAGCTCAGGAGAATCCTGTTTTGGTTATTCATCCTTGATGTTTCTACAACTTGATTGGAGTCCACCTGTAGTAAATTCAATTGATCGGACATGATTTGGAAAGGCACACACCTGTTTATATAAGGTCCCAGAGTTGACAGTTCATGTCAGAGCAAAAACCAAGCCATGTGGTCGAAAGAATTGTCTGTAGAGATCCGAGATAGGATTTTGCCAGGCACAGATCAGGGAACGGTACCAAAACATTTCTGCAGCATTGAAGGTCCCCAAGAACACAATGGCCTCCATCATTCTTAAATGGAAGAAGTTTGGAACCAGCAAGACTCTTCCTAGAGCTGGACACCCTGCCCAAACTGAGCAATCGGGGAAGAAGGGCCTTGGTCACTCTGACAGAGCTCTAGAGTTCCTCTGTGGAGATGGGAGAACCTTACAGAAGAACAACCATCTCTACAGCACTCCATCAATCAGGCCTTTATGGTAGAGTGGACAGACGGAAGCCACTCCTCAGTAAAATGCAAATGACAGCCTGCTTGGAGTTTGCCAAAAGGCACCTAAAGTACTCTCAGACCATGATAAGCAAGATTCTCTGGTCTAATGAAACCAAGATTGAACTCTTTGGCCTGAAAGCCAAGTGTCACGTCTGGAGGAACCCTGGCACCATCCCTACAGTTAAGCATGGTGGTGGCTGCATCATGCTGTGGGGATGTTTTTCAGTGGCAGGAACTGGGAGACCAGTAAGTATCGAGGGAAAGATGAACAGAGAAAAGTACAGAGAGATCCTTGATGATAACCTTCTCTAGAGTGCTCATGTCCTCAGACTGGGGTGAAGGTTCCCCTTCCAACAGGTCAACAACTCTAAGCGCACAGCCAAGACAACGCAGGAGTGGCTTCGGGACAAGTCTCTGAATGTACTTGAGTGGCTCAACCAGAGCCCGGACTTGAACCCGATCGAATACATCTCTGGAGACATCTGAAAATAGCTGTGCAGCAACACTCCCCATCCAACCTGACAGAGCTTGAGAGGATCTGCAGAGAAGAATGGGAGAAAATCCTACAAATACAGGTGTTCCAAGCTTGTAGTGTCATACCCAAGAAGACTCGAGGCTGTAATTGATGCCAAACGTGCTTCAACAAAGCATTGAGAAAATGGTCTGAATACTTATATATATATTTCTTTTTTTTTTAAATACATTTGCAAACATTTCTAAAAACCTGTTTTTGCTTAGTCATAATGAACTATTGTGTTTAAATTGATTTAATCCATTTTAGGATGCGTAACAAAATGGGGAAAAAGTCAAGGAGTCTGAATACTTTCCCAAAGCACTGTAAATAAATATATAACCTATATAATTAGTCACAAGTTCAGTAACCCCTAGGTATGTGGGGAATCCTGCAGGGAAGTCCCCCAATTAAGCTAGACGCACCGTTTTAATTCCAGCCAATTACACACACTCCTTTTGTGACTGAGGTTGGCTATTCTGTAAACGTGTTTTTGTTTGAGTCTACAGACACGCACTAGTCCATTTATCTTTCGTTTAACATGCTCCGTTTCTCTGAATAGCTACATTTCACCCAGCCGAGGATGATTTGACTCTACAACACTTTCTCTTTTGATTTGTGCTCGTCTGTGCACCAGAGTGCCCGCATACAGATGCAGTTACAATTGACAATGTATATATATTTTTAAATTAAGAAAGAAAAAAAGGGGAAAACATTGTGTTCACACGTGTATTTGTTTGATTTACAACTGCACAGGACCAAGAAGAAGAAAAAAAAATCTAAACTGAAATTAATATTTTTCACAAAAATGGACAGGACTACATTATTCACAACTCTAATTAATTTGGTTAGAGGCAAGTGATTCTCGTTAATGTGTAATTTATCTCACCTGTGGTAAATTGCAGGTGCCTACAGGGTTAAAAGTAACCATACAACCAGTGTAGAAAAAACAGAACATTCTGCTCCATTGACCTCCCTTGAAAAAGTGCAAGGTTGCCAGTATTTGACTATACTGTGTATAAATGCCTCAATATTTGTGACAATACTTACAAAGAGTTGAATACAAATTAAGTAATATTTTCTATAACAAAAGCAGACACTGTAGAAGTAGGTGAAAAAAATAGGGGGGAAATGATGTTACCTCTGACCTTTGCAGCTGGATTTTGCAATGGACTACAAAACTGGAATACAGCTTTCCTTCAACATTTGATACAAAGTAACTGATTATCAAGCTAAAGTCAATACCTATTCAAGACACTGGCCAGATGTGTATATATGGACATATATTTACAAATTCAATAATGAGATCCACAATATTCATCTTAAAAATAAAATAAATTGTGAAAAAATTGAAGGCCGTTGGGCTCTCTGCTTACTACAAAGCTGACTTGCTAGTTGTCTAGAACATTTCAAAGTAGTTCCACCCACAGATAAAAAATAACCATGCAAATAAACCCATTACACTGCACCTTGAGGTTAAACAGAGTACACTGCCTATACAGAATTGAGTCACTGTAAAATGTATAGAATGCCTATAGGCCTCATGAATTAAAAGCAGACTTAGGCAGCATCTGTGATTTATCTCAACCACAACGTTTCCTATATAGTAGCCCATTAGCCTACTGTGTAGTGACAAGATTCAATGGTGGACATAAAGGAGAATTACATACTGTGTATTTTATTAAATAATTCTACATTATTTTACAATTCTGACAGTACTTAACTATTTTAAATTAGTCCTTTGAACATTAATTTCCAGTAACACCGCTTTAAATTCCATATTACCTTTCTGAAAACGTAGGTCCCTATACAACAACAATGGCTTAAGCGACAATGTAAAAAAAAAAACAGAAATGAATTGAAAGAAGTATTAAACAGTAGAATTGAGAACTCAGATGTGCTGAACGATAAAACAATGAAAAACACAATGACTTTGTCACAAGTAGTAAATCAGTAGCCAAATATATGTCTTAAAGGGACAAATGGCACACATGATAGGTGTAGAATTAAAACATGACAAACCTGGACGATAGATGCTAATAATATTTAGTGCAATAAAATGTGGAAAGATTAACAAATCATGACAGCTTGGTCATATTTGAAATTTGTTTGGATGAAATGTCCTAACACCTCCCACTATCCCAGTTAAATAAGAAAGCAAATATCATAAAATAGTACAACAAGGTAGGACACATTCTTATTTGCAGAAAGGAAGCCGAAAACAAGACCTATACTTGCTCTCAGACAATACTATATCTCTACTAAGCGTATTAAATACTTTTTATGAAACATTCTGAAAGAAATAAAACAAGTAAAATCAGAAAGCCCAGAACAATGCATGTAACTTGATCTGTCCAGCCAACTGCTATTCTACATGGAATAATTTCCATATGTGAAGCCTAACAACAGGTCCCTATTTAATTTGAAGCAAAATAATACAAAATAAAGCTCCCATTTGACCATGTTTTCTGTCCCTATTAAATAAGGCATGACTTAAAGAACAACTTAAATTCATACACCAAGGAGGTGGTTGCATATTTAAGTAGTGATATTGCACAAAATACAAAAATAAGACATTAAATACTGCTTGCTATACCAGTAGTATTAACAAAAAGATGTTTCTTTCCATGTCTCTCAGTGTCATCTTCACGTTGGACTACCTATTCCTGTGTCCGGTACAGCGCTGCTGTATTTCAAGTTCACCCAGTAAAGGCCATGTAATGAGAATTCACTTTCTACATAGAAAACATTTGGCACCAATCCCAAATGGCCTGGGGAAAAGATGGCGTGTCTGGGTGTGGTGAGTGTTCTTGTTTGAGTTATACCTTTGTGGGCTAACCTACACATCACAATTATATGACTAGCTATGTCAGTGTGTTCCCTATACTGTTACGCTTCGCACTCACACTCGGTAGCTACAGTATGAAGGCGGGAGTGACCACTAAGTGAAGATTCTGCACTCTGTTCTCTATGCAAACACAAAGCAGGAGTAGAAGTGGGTCTTCCTGGGTCTTGTGGCTAGGTTGGGGGCATCCTCAGCCTCACGCAGGTTGCTGGGGGTTGGCGTGTTGAGGATGCTGAGGATGGCCCAACAGTCCAATTCTCTGTTTCTGCTTCCTTTGCTCTGTCATCTAGAGGACAACACACGGGACAGGAGCTGGGTTATTGGCTCAACTCCAATTTTCTGTATCTGTACCTCCGCTGCTCTGTCACATCTACTGTCGGGTTAAAGGTTGTCGGTGTCTGACACTAGCCTCCAAATAAGCTGATGCTAAGTTTCTTTTTTCAGATAAAGTTCTAAAAAACTGTCCGTGCCTGCAAACGCTGCACAGCAACGAAGTGAAAGCTTTTGGGTTTAACGGGAGGGTTTCAGTGTTTCATCTGAAACGTATCCTTCTACCCTTTTAGAACGTCATCTTGTCTAACAACATGTACACCACAGTAAGCAAACAACCAGCAGTGAAACCCCAGTAAAATACATTTTTACATTCAAGTCAGGCTCATGAGTAATAATGCAAGATGTTGGCTTTCATGGCACTAGGGACAACATCCGTTTGAAATAAACTGAAGTATTAAAACAAAACAAAACAAGTGTCCTAAAAAAAGATTTTGCAATCTTAATATTGCAAACATACAATGGCAAAGGCCATACAAATACCCTCACAAACGCTGTTGGTCATGAGATGAGCGTTATAAAAGGAATTAATTATTAGATGTTGGGAAGTGCTAGAAAGAGCAGCATTAAAGTTTGTGAGAGTGCTGTGGGGGTGGCCACTGGTTAAACTCAGTTACAGTAGAATGTGACTCTTTATTTGTGCCACAGCAAACTAATTAAATCAATTTTCGTTGGAATTATGTAACAGATGGAGCTCTTGTCTGGGCCAGTTGCTTTTGAAACCATTTTCTTGTTTGTGCCACTTTTGAGTGCCATGGAGCATGCTTAAGACTCTTACAGGCAAGGGAGGGGACAGGAGGCACTGAAGGCAACTTCTGGGAAAATAAGACTGAAACAGTCCAATGTAAAAAAAAAAAAAAGCACAGTTTAGTCTGAATTTGTCTGTCAACTAAACTCCAAAAGTTAATTTTCATATTTTGGTCCATGTTTGTGTACGTGTGGAAAAAAACGTACAAAAGCCAAGTAGACATCAACCAATTCAGATCCGAACATGTATTTATGGAGATATTTAGTAATGAATAATCAAGAGAAAAGGGTTTTTGTGCCCTCATCCAAACCTTTTAGCCACACAACAACCATTTCCTTCTGTCTGGTTCAGTGTCTAGATAACACCCACTTCCTCATAGACACGTCTAATTTTATTGATAGACCAAAATACTACTTTGTTTACAAGAAACAGTATGCAGAGTTCGATGAAATGATTTATGACCAGTAACATTTTCTTGAACCGAACACAACTAATAAAGGTTGTATAATTAAATGATAGTCATTGCCATTATGATCATTGTCATTATAATAATATTTTTGATATGTTAATAGGAAATAAAAGGTGTTAAGATCATCATTATCATCTTGCCAATTTACTGTAATCTGACCATGGGCATATAAAGTCTACCAGATTAATGTACATAAATATAATTACTGCATTTAAAGAAGCTCTAGCTCTGACTAGGATGCCCACAATACAGTGTGAGCTAAGTCATTGTGGAACTAATCCTTGCTTAATGACGTAAATCAGATCAGGTTGAAGGCCACATGAGCTGCAGCATTGTGAGTCATTGCCTTCTGATTTTAGTAAGCTCTACACCTACAAGGCAAAGAGTTGCTATCAAACAGATCAAAGCTACACAAATGACATGGAAAAATATCGAAATAATGTAATATTTTCATCGCAATATCTATACAGACCACCATCTAGTCACAGGCAAAAGGGTCGACTCACCTGCTCTTTGAGCTCAGTCAGTTGTCCAGAGAGGTTGGAGACTAGCTTCATGGTAGACTCCAGTTTCTCCTGTAGGCTCCTGATTTCATTTTGCTCCCCGTCCGCATCGCTACAGACCAGAGACATGGCCCGCATCCGTGGAAACCAGTCAAGGTTGTGCTCCTGGTGACCAGAGGGAGAAGAGATGTTATTTAAGCATGACTAGAACATTTGTTGGAGCACAATACATTTAAATTCTGGTCTCTAATCATGATTATAAAATAATATATAGAACATATTTGGTAACACTTTCGTAACACTTCCATACACTTTGAAAAAGTAAACATTGTAAAGTGTTAGCATATATTTAATGTACTGCCCAGAATTGATCAAATAACCTATCATTTAAACATCAATCAAATCTCTTTACAATTTGTTTGCTCAGGGAAAAAAGGTATATTTTCATCACATTTTGTCATTAATTTAATGTATGCCGAACAAAAATATAAAACACAACATGCAACAATTTCAAAGATTTTACTGAGTTACAGTTCATATGAGGAAATCAGTCAATTGGAATAAATGCATTAGACAATAGTCTATGGATTTCACAAGACTGGGAATACAGATGTGCATCTGTTGTTCACATATACCTTTAAAAAATTGACCTCACATTAGGCCTCAGGATATTGTCACTGTATTTCTGTGCACTCAAATACACATCGATAAAATGCAATTGTGTCCGTTGTCTGTATGCCTGCCCATACCGAACCCCACCGCCACCACTCTGTTCACAAAGTTGACTCAGCAAACTGCTCGCACACATGACGCCATACGCGTGGTCTGCATTTGTGAGGCCGGTTGGACGTACTGCCAAATTATCTAAAATGACATTGGAGGCGGCTTATGGTAGAGAAATTAACATTCAATTCTCTGGCAACAGCTCTGGTTGACATTCCTGCAGTCAGCATGCCAATGGCATGCTCCCTCAAATCTGTGGCATTGTGTTGGACATTTTAGAGGGGCCTTTTATTGTCCTCAGCACAAGGGGGACCTGTGTAATGATAATGCTGTTGAAACAGCTTGTTGATCTGCCACACCTGTCAGGTGGATGGATTATGTTTACAAAGGAGAACTGCACACTAACAGGTATGTAACCAAATTTGTAAAAAATTGACGAGAAATGAGCTTTTTGTGCCTATGGAAAATTTGTGGGATCATTTCAGCTCATGAAACATGGGACCAACACCTTGCATTCATATTTTTGTTCAGTGTAATTACATTTCTGGTGAACACTTATTTCATCAAATTTCACCAATAACATGCTAACCCCCTTTGATTTTCTTTGACAAAGCCTTACACACTAGGGTAAGTCAGAATGACATCAAATATATTAGCTAGCTACGGCTCCACTTGGCAAACAGATGCCTCTTTGACTTGTGTTTCTCTCAATCCCTCTTTGTCTGTCTGTCTGTCTGTCTGTCTGTCTGTCTGTCTGTCTGTCTGTCTGTCTGTCTGTCTGTCTGTCTGTCTGTCTGTCTGTCTGTCTTTGTGCACTTATCAAGCCTATAATAAAATGTAATAGAATTAATGTTGGGGACTTTCCATACCAGGGAGTTCAAACTTACCGAGACAACTTCCTTTAAAAAAATGATGATCTAATTATACAATAACACAGTCAGGTTGGATGTGTGAGGGCCGAATAGAGGAACATTTACTCAGACTTAACTAGCAATATAAGGCTGAGTTCCCCATTTCATTAATGTGGTATATTGTTGCATGCAAACTTCCTCTTCGGTGGCAATGTGGAGTTTAACACAACACACACCTAAAGTGACAAAATGAGAATTGCTTGAATTTTCCAAATGCCACCACTGATTAGTTTCACATCTAAATAGTTGAGGTAAGAAAAACGTCTCAAGTCATCCACAGTGATTTGTAACAACTCTTTGCCTCTTTCCTCATTTGTAAAAAGTTTCCACGCACCTCCTTGGTGTGTAGCCTACAGTACACATCAAAACACTACAGCTATCAATCAGTCAATACCTCTCAATTAATTTCTTATGCTAATCTGCTCTAACCGAGTGGAATCGCATGACTAAACTGATGGCTTCTAAAAATAGAAAAGGGAAAACATACTGTAAAAGGCATGCCCAGCGCACCTAGTGCACAAACGTGTACGCGTGGAGAACACAGTAAGTGTGACGGCCAGTCACTTCAGAGCCTTGAGCCAGTGAAAGAGTCGCTGCGTTCATCCAGGCGAGCAGCAAAGGGCCACTCTGAGCACATTCTGTCACCCCTCCATCTCCTCCAGCACTTGGCCACTACATACCAATGTTATTGTGCACCGTTTGAACCTGCCCTCAAACAAACGGAGGCTGTGTGAATAGGTCTCTCTGGAAGTCCCATCAACAAAAACACACGTTGGTAGATGCACACCATTAAAAAAATTGGCACTCCTTTAGCTACATGTACATGCATGTGCACTCCCAGACCCTACAAAATAGCATTACAGTTAGCTTAACTTCAGACCGAACAGTAGATTGTGTGCTTGAACAGGAGCGTGCTGGGTAGCACCTGCACTGTCGCTGGTTGTGAGCACAGCTGCATGGCTGGAAAAGTCCCTGGGTTTCAGTGGTGTAGTCTGAGATGCGGGGGCGAGAGTGGCGGCTGCATGGGCCACAGGCTAGTCCTAGGTCAGACAAACAGCAGGACAGGGGAATCACACAGAGACTCATTCTGAGATGAGGAAAGAAGAGCTGTGTGCAAGCTCAACCCCACACCCCCCTGGCAGCACAATGCTGCTTTCCCACATGTGATCATGTACATGCGTACTCTGTATTGGACATCTACCTACTATAATAGACTAGAAATGCACCGACACAGTATACTAGATTGCTCTGCTAGTGTACTGCTGAACGTGGAAACAAATCCTTCAAGAAAAATAATGTATAGCTCAGACATAATGACATAAGTAAAATCGTGTCAACATTATTTGTCTGAAATCATTTTTTAATCAAAGTGCCAGGCTTAACTTGGATGAGAAAGGGGCAGAGGCGTGCAGTACGGCAAGATTGATCATCCTGCCCTTTGCTGTCTGTGTCAAGAGTCAGTTTGACAGCCCAGCCCCCCAAAACCCCTTTTCCTTTCTCAGTGTTTACAAGTGAAAACACTTCCAGTAAGTCTCAGACCGATGTCACCGCTGACATTAAATTAATCTTCACAGTAGCTCAATGGAAATGACAGAAATTCATTTTCCATTATTAAAACCACAAGGGCCATGACAGAGAAACAGGATGCTGTGTGGTTTTGACAGCAACAGAAACGTCACAGGCAAGCCACAGGCCACCTGACATACTGACAACCCACCACATCTACTACTCTTCCACACAAATTAAAGAAACAGATCACATTTCAAAATAGACCAAACAAACAAATAGAAACAATGTGCAAAACACAATGGGAAAACTCCTTCTCACTCCCCTTCTTCTGAAATGCCTCTAAAGCATTCTCTTATCAATGCGATTCAAAGTTCAAATCACGATGTGGATGCATCTCGGAGCAGCGAGCATGGGCCGCAATAATAATGAGGGCAACAGATTCTGGCGTACCCAAGTCAAGCAATATAAATGTAAGCCTTCAACCCGACACTTCAGCCAAGGCTTTCTGCAATTGACGTCAGTCCCAGTCATTGTCAGACTTGTCTGACTTCTATCTACACCCCCTGATCTCTTAAATCCCCTCTGTGCATATGAGGTGTCTTCACCACTTCAGACAGCATCATCATGAGACACTGTCATGCTTGTTAGGGTAACCAGGGGAGAAAGAAGGGGGAAATGTATCAATAGAACTATTATACCGTATTAAGCCTATTACACCAACATAGGGAGCCTTTTCCCCTACCATGTCAAATGAAGAAGAAAGATCTCCTGTGTTGAGTTGTGACATCATAAGAGGATAACTAATGTGACCGATTCCTCCACTCAAACATTTACTTTTTTTTATTAATCCATCCCCCTCTTCGGTGGTCAAAAATAACTTTCCTTTGTTACAGCTTTCTTGCGAACATACACACACATTTTGCATATACATTTTACATGCAATGCATTCAGAAAGTATTCAGACCCCTTGACTTTTTCCACATTTTGTTATGTTACAGCCTTATTCTAAAATTTACTAAATTGTTTGTTTTGTCTCATCAATCTACATACAATACAGAATAATGAGAAAGCAAAAACAGGTTTTTAGATTTCTTTGCTAATTCATGTCAAATAAAAAAACGAAATATCACATTTACATAAGTATTTAGACCCTTTGCTATGAGACTCGAAAATTAGCTAAGGTGCATCCTGTTTCCATTGATCATTCTTGAGATGTTTCTACAACTTGATATGAGTCCACCTGTGGTAAATTCAACTGATTCTGTATGATTTGTAAAGGCACACACCTGTCTATATAAGTCCCACAGTTGACAGTGCATGTCAGAGCATAAACCAAGCCATGAGGTGGAAGGAATTGTCCATAGAGCTCCAAGACAGGATTGTGTCGAGGCACAGATCTGGAGAAGGGTACCAAACAATTTCTGCAGCACTGAAGGTCCCCAAGAACATAGTGACCTCCATCATTTTTAAAATGGAAAAAGTTTGGAATCAACAAGACTCTTCCTAAACCTGGTCGCCCGGCCAAACTGAGCAATTGGGGAAGAAGGGCCTTGGTCTGGGAGGTGACCAAGAACCCGATGGTCACTCTGACAGAACTCCAGACGTCCTCTGTGGAGATGGGAGAACCTTCCAGGAGGACAACCATCTCTGCAGCACTCCACCAATCCGGCCTGTTTCCAGACAGAAGCCACATCTCAGTTAAAAGACACATGACAGCTCGCTTGGAATTTGCCAAAAGTCACCAAAAGGACTCTCAGACCATGAGAAACAAGATTCTCTGGTCTGATGAAACCAAGATTGAACTCTTTGGCCTGAATGCCAAGCGTCATGTCTGGAGGAAACCTGACATGGTGGTGGTAGCAGCAGCATACTGTGGCAATGTTTTTCAGTGACAGGGACTGGGAGACTAGTCAGGATCAAGGGAAAGACGAAAAGAGCAAAGTACAAAGAGATTGATGAAAACCTGCTTGAGAGCGCTCAGGACCTCAGACTGGGGCGAAGGTTCACCTTCCAACAGGACAACGACCCTAAGCACACAGCCAAGGCAACGCAGGAGTGGCTTCGGGACAAGTCTCTGAATGTCCTTGAGTGGCTCAGCCAGAGCCCAGACTTTAACCCGATCGAACATCTCCGGAGAGACCTGAAAATAGCTGTGCAGCGATGCTTCCCATCAAACCAGACAGAGCTTGAGAGGATGTGCAGAGGAGAATGGGAGAAACTACACAAATACAGTTGTGCCAAGCTTGTAGTGTGTCATACCCAAGAAGACTCAAAGCTTTAATCGATGTCTCTGAGCTCTACGGACAATTCCTTAGACCTGATCGCTTGGATTTTGCTCTGACATGCACTGTCAACTGTGGGACCTTATATAGACCTGTGTGTGCCGTTCCAAATCATGTCCAATCAATTGAATTTACCACAGCTGGACTCCAATCAAGTTGTAGAAACATCTCAAGGATGATCAATGGAAACAGGATGCACCTGAGCTCAATTTCGAGTCTCATAGCAAAAGGTCTGAATACTTTAAAAAAACATTTTTTAAATATATTTTTTATAAATGTGCAAAAATGTCAAAAAACCTGTTTTCGCTTCGTCATTGTGAGGTATTGTGTGAAGATTGATGAGGAACACTTTTTTTAAATCAATTTTAGAATCAGGCTGTAATAGACGCCTCACAAGTCCTAAACTGGCAGCTTCATTAAATAGTACCCACAAAACACCAGCCTAGAAGGCCAGCATCCTGGAGTCTCCTCTTCACTGTTGACGTTGAGACTGGTGTTTTGCAGGTAGTATTTAATAAAGCTGCCAGTTGAGGACTCGTGAGACATTTGTTTCCCAAACTAGACACTCTAATGCACTTGACCTCTTGCTTAGTTGGGCACCGGGGCCTCCCACCCCTCTTTCTGTTCTGTGAAGCGAGTAGTACACAGCATTGTACAAGATCTTCAGTTTCTTGGCAATTTCTCGCATGGAATAGCCTTCAATTCTCAGAACAAAAATAGACTGACGAGTTTCGGAAGAAAGGTCTTTGTTTCTGGCCATTTTGAGCCTGTAATCGAACCCAAAAATGCTGATGCTCCAGATACTCAACTAGTCTAAAGAAGGCCAGTTTTATTGCTTCTTTAATCCAGACAACAGTTTTCAGCTGTGCTAACATAATTGCAAAAGGGTTTTATAATGATCAATTAGCCTTTTAAAATTATAAACTTGGATTAGCTAACACACCGTGCCATTGGAACACAGGAGTGATGGTTGCTGATAATGGGCCTCTGACGCCTATGTAGATATTCCATTAAAAATCAGCCGTTTCCAGCTACAACAGTAATTTACATCATTAACAATGTCTACACTGTATTTCTGATCAATTTGGTGTTATTTTAATGGACAAAAATAATTTGCTTTCATTCAGCATATATACACATAGACACACATACATACAGTTGAAGTCGGAAGTTTACATACACTTAGGTCATTAAAACTTGTTTTTCAACCACTGCACAAATTTCTTGTTAACAAACTATAGCTTGGGCCTCCCGGGTGGTGTAGTGGTTAAGGGCGTTCTACTGCAGCGCCAGCTGTGCCACCAGAGACTCTGGGTTCGCGCCCAGGCTCTGTCGCAACAGGCCGTGACCGGGAGGTCCGTGGGGCAACGCTCAATTGGCCCAGCGTCGTCCGGGCTAGGGAGGGCTTGGCCGGTAGGGATATCCTTGACTCATCGCGCACCAGCGACTCTTGTGGCGGGCCGGGCGCAGTGCATGCTAACCAAGTGCCGGTGTTTCCTCCGACACATTGGTGCGGCTGGCTTCTGGGTTGGATGCGCGCTGTGTTAAGAAGCAGTGCGGCTTGGTTGGGTTGTGTATCGGAGGACGCATGACTTTCAACCTTCGTCTCTCCCGAGCCCGTACCGGAGTTGTAGCGATGAGATAATATAGTAGCTACTAAACAATTGGATACCACGAAATTGGGGAAAAAAAGGGGTAAAATTCAACAACAAAAAAACTAAAGTTATAGCTTTGGCAAGTTGGTTAGGACATCCACAAGTTGGTTAGGCATGACACAAGTCATTTTTCCAACAATTGTTTACACAGATTATTTCACTTATAATTCACTGTATCACAATTCCAGTGGGTCAAAGTTTACATACACTAAGTTGACTGTGGCTTTAAACAGCTTGGAGAATTCCAAAAAATGATGTCATGGCTTTAGAAGCTTCTGATAGGCTAATTGACATCATTTGAGTCAATTGGTGTACCTGTGGATGCATTTCAAGGCCTACCTTCAAACTCAGTGCCTCTTTGCTTGACATCATGGGAAAATCAAAAGAAATCAGCCAAGACCTCAGATTTTTTTTTTGTAGACATCCACAAGTCTGGTTCATTCTTATGAGCAATTTCCAAACGCCTGAAGGTACCACGTTCATCTGTACAAACAATAGTACGCAAGTATAAACACCATGGGGCCACACAGCTGTCATACCGCTCAGGAAGGAAACACATTCTGTCTCCTAGAGATGAACGTACTTTGATGTGAAAAGTGCAAATCAATTCCAGAATAACAGCAAAGGACCTTGTGAAGATGCTGGAGGAAACAGGTACAAAAGTATCGATATCCACAGTAAAACAAGTCCTATATCGACATAACCTGAAAGACTGCTCAGCAAGGAAGAAGCCACTGCTCCAAAACCGCCATAAAAAAAGCCACACTACGGTTTTGCTACTGCACATGTGGACAAAGATCGTACTTTTTGGAGAAATGTCCTCTGGTCTGATGAAACAAAAATAGAATTGTTTGGCCATAATGGCCATCGTTATGTTTGTTGGAAAAAGGGGGAGGCTTGCAAGCCGAAGAACACCATCCCAACCGTGAAGCACAGGGGTGGCAGCATGTTGTGGGGGTGCTTTGCTGCAGGAGGGCCTGGTGCATTTCACAAAATAGAATGATTCATGAGGACAGAAAATTACGTGGATATATTGAAGCAACATCTCAAGAGATTAGTCAGGAAGTTAAAGTTAGGTCACAAATGGGTCTTCCAATTGGACAATGACCCCAAGCATACTTCCACAGTTGTGGAAAAATGGCTTAAGGACAACAAAGTCAAGGTATTGGAGTAGCCATTACAAAGCCCTGACCTCAATCCTATAGAAAATGTGTGGGCAGAACTGAAAAAGCGTGTGCTACAAACCTGACTCAGTTACACCAGCTCTGTCAGGAGGAATGGAGTGGGAAGCTTGTGGAAGGCTACCCGAAACATTTGACCCAGGTTAAACAATTTAAAGGCAATGCTACCAAATACTAATTAAGTGTATGTAAACTTCTGACCCACTGGGAATGTGAAGAAATAAAAGCTGAAATAAAGAATTCTCTCTACTATTATGCTGACATTTCAAATTCTTAAAAGAATGTGGTGATCCTAACTGACCTAAGACAGGGACATTTTACTAAGATTAAATGTCAGGAATTGTGAAAAACTGAGTTTAAATGTATTTGACTAAGGCGTATGTAAACTTCCGACATTAACTGTATACCCACACATATACTGTACACACATACAAGCTATTAACTTAGTTCTTGGTAAAAGTGTTGCATGCAGACATGCATGAACCTCCTGATGCTGGAGAGCTAACATCTAAGCTGTGAATTCTCTAAACTCAGCTTCTTGCAGTAAATTACCATGTCTGAGCTCTGCAGAGAGCCGTGCTGCTGACACCTAATTTAGCTCCCAATCCAGAGCAGGAGGCCCCACATGATCAAACATGTTGCATGAGCCCAGTTGTGGTTGACTGTTCGAGTTGACGGGTCAGTGGATTCTAACACACCATGTGCCCTCTCTCAAGCAGAGGTCACTTTAAATCCTCCTTTGGACCACAATGTGTCCCCGACAAGCTCTGTTTGGCTCAGTAGGGTCCAAGGCTAAGAGGGGGTTAGTTAATCCCAAATCAGATGACTCCTCATAAGACCTCGCAGCACACCTCAAACCGAGAGACAGAACTGGGCCAAATAGTGCCTGAAAACTGTGTCAGAAGCCAACACCAGCACAACTGCATCAGGAAAGTTACCACTGTTGACAGCTATAATTCTCCATGAAATCACTAAAAAAGCAATGGATAGCCTACTGACATTGAAGAACAGAATTTGAACAAAACTCATCGGGCACCAACATATTTTTAAACAATTCTAAAGACACCAAGGAATGAACTACCTCCCGTGGAGTTCTTCAGTCTAAATGTCAATGTATGTGTTCGAGATGCCTCCATGCCGTTGGAAGAGTAGGTAATTAGGTCTTCAGTGCAATAACCTCAGGCCTGGTTGGCATCGGAGACACAGCAGACATTGTGGGAGGGAGGGGTTTCCCACACTGTTCAGCAGCTATCACGAGGCTACCTCCTGGCAGTAACCAGACAGGGGCGATATCGATGGACCAGAGGGTGTAACACGGTAAAACAGGGTGGAGGATGACTTTTAAAAAGTCGACAATGTATTGGTGCTTGTGGTTTTCTATTTCTGAAGATTTTTTTAGATGTATTCTCACCACGGGACAGATATATTTAACTGCATGCCAAAATGTCTTTCTTTATCTAGTATAGGAGCTGACCTGCATTCGCAGGAGACACATTTGATCAAAGCTCAGATATGTGAGCCTCTCTGATGAAGTCATGCAGAACTGCAAACTCCCTGTTCGAGATATATTTATGACCACATCCCTGCCTATTTTGATGTGTAAAATCATTCATGTGTAATCTCATTCGTAATAAGCTGGCTGGTACTATGCGTAGTAGTCTAGTCGTACCCTGATCATCTCAGCGACGTAGCTCTCTGGTCCTGTGTACTCTGTGGAGTCCTTCACCTTCACCAGCACTATGAAGAACAGGTAGTGCCACATGTTGTGCTCCACCTTGATGTGCTCTTCAAATGTCACTGTCTTGTTGTCAAACTTGTCCCTTTCCAGGCCTGCACACGAGGGGACATACAAAAAACAAATGGTCAAATAAGCAGACACAAATGCATGGCAGTTACTGCATTCTTCATCTGTAAACAAACAATGCATGTGTGGCAATAATGGGTCAATCATTATGAGTCTGGTGATTGTCATAACCTTAGTTGGAATGACTGACTGCACAACAATAGCACGGGGAAGTTGCGTCATTGGAGAAAAGAACACAATGCATTTCAGAGGGAGAATAGAATAGGCCAAGGGACTTAACACTCAACAGGTTCTCAATGTCTCACATAAGCTAGTTTTTTTTTACATTCCCCTTTGTCCTACGGGGCCACCTATACATACAATGTTTGCACACATGACTGTAGGTCGCTTTCTGCATAAAAGCGTCTGCTAAATGGGTGGTTCAAAATATCTTTGGTATCTCAGATTGTTCTGGCAATTTTCACATAGGATCTTCATCTGGAGGAAGGATGTTTGAAAAGCTTTTTACATTTGCATCACAAACCACTTGGAGAAAATCCTTATGAAAGTGTACATTTTAGGCCCCTTTCAGACCTATACATGGCTCCTGTAAGACCCTATGATCTGTAAAACACACATGATACAGACAAAGGCATAGTGTCAATATACTCATCATAGTGTGCCCTAAATTATGCATTATGTATCGTTTCTGATTTTTTTTTTTCTCACATTCATTTAATAAACATTAAAACATAATAATATCTCCAAACTACACTTTTAGATTTTGTTAATTTTAAGACACAGTGTTCGATTTTAACAAACCTAAAGCAACGGTCAGTTTTAGGGCAGGCAGTAGTGCTATAGGTCTGGGGGTGTTTCAGAAATATTCTTGTCATTTTCAATGCTGGAATTATGAGTGCAATAGCTGGTGGTGGCACAAAAGGGCTCTGTTTTGATGAATAAATAAATGATAGGTGTGACGAGGGCTTGGCCACTCACTGGCCAAATCAATCAATTCATGGCTTAAAGGAAAATATATTTTTTTAAATGTAACTTCATATTGATCATCCCCAGCACTACCCAAACATCAACATGTGTGCAAATGGTGAATTTCTATGTTTTGTAGTAAAAAAGATAAGATGAAGATAAGTGTTTCCAATGACATTATCAACCAATTAGTAGGCAATTAGTACGCAATGCCTACTCATAATTGGTTAAAATCACATGATGCACACCGATGATGTCCTTGGAAACACGTTTCTTCTATCTTTTTTTACTACAAAACATAGAAATGCGCCATTTTCACATGACCCATTTCAGGAAGCTAGGCGTATGTCGCACATCACTACTTCACAGGAGAGGCATTTGAATGTCTTTGCAGAAATGTCCTCGGTGAACTTCCTGTGAACTTTCTTGTGCATTAATAACAAACTTGTATTCCGTCAGTAAATACAAATAAAATTGTTAAATTATGAGCGTATTTGGTTTAGCCACGGAAAAAGACAGGAACCTTCCTGCAAGCCATGAATTGGCTAAGATAATGGATGGGCTGGACATGCCGGAAGATGACTTTGGATTGGTCTGCCATGTAGCGCGCTTCTGTCTATAACTTTAGCTGCTCAGTATGTGTTGATAATCCTTTCTACCACGGCTATCTTGAAAGATATAATGTTAGCCATCGAGAACTACAAAAGTTTTGGTACTTTTCTCAACAACATTGATGCCCTGAATTTAGCAGGTGCTATTGACAGATCAGTTGGAAAAAGTTGTGATGGGCTACTTTATGCACATGTCACAGTCAGTGTGAACCGGAGTGACTTGACACAAAGCTGGCAAACAAGATGAAGCTACAAACAAAATTAAGTTAAATGGTTCCCGTCTGATGTGAAGCGTTCATCCATGTAAGAGTCCAGCTACATTTTCAGAAATTATATGTTTCTAATTTTGGCAGAAAGTAATTTTCATTGCAAGTTAAAGCCTACTGTTCGCTAACTAGCAAACGTTAGCTTGCTGACTCGCTAGCTAACGTTACGCTACGTGTATGATCGGTGTAGTAATATTGTTCGAATCAAAAACCATTTACATTGCTAGTTGTAGCCTAATGTTAGCTAGCTAAAATTGAACCTAGTTGGTTAGCTTTAGCTACCTGCAGATTCATACCACAGAAACTGTATGGCAATACGTTTGTATTGGTAGCAGTATGAGTTGGGATTATGCCGATTCATTGTTTAGCGATGTCTAAACAAAAAACTCAACTTCGTCAGATGATTACATGACCCATCAAGTTAGCCAGGTGTGTCTGGGGGTGATTACAGCCATCTATTGTATTTCATGAACATGTCTTGACATTTCTTTCACATGACCCATTCATTTAGACAAGTGTGTCTGGGTAAGCGTCACCTAATAATTCTAAAATATTTTTAAAAAAAATATTTTTTGGACACTTAATGTTTTTGATATTGCTACTATGCAAATACACTACCGGTCAAAAGTTTTAGAACACCTACTCATTAAAGAGTTTTTCTTTTATTTGTACTCTTTTCTACATTGTAGAATAATAGTGAAGACATCAGCACTATGAAATAACACATATGGAATCACGTTGTAACTAAAAAAGTGTTAAACAAAGATTCTTCAAATAGCCACACTTGGTGACAGTTTGTACAATCTTGGAATTCTATCAGCTAGCTTTGCTTGGAATGCTTTTCCAACAGTCTTGAAGGAGTGCCCACATATGCTGAGCACTTGTTGGCTGCTTTTCCTTCACTCTGCGGCCCAAATCATCCCAAACATCTTATTTTGGTTGAAATAATCCACAGTCGGGGGATTGTGGAGGCCAGGTCATCTGATGCAGCACTCCATCACTCTCCTTCTTGGTAAAATAGCGCTTACACAGCCTGGATGTGTGTGGGGTCATTGTCCTGTTGAAAAACAAATGATAGTCCCACTAAGCCCAAACCAGATGGGATGGCGTATCGCTGCAGAATGCTGTGGTAGCCATGCTGGTTAAGTATGCCTTGAATTCTAAATAAATCACAGACAGTGTCACCATTAAAGCACCCCCACACCATTACACCTCCTACTCCATACTTTATGGTGGGAAATACATATGCAGAGATCATCCGTTCACCTACACCGCGTCTCACAAAGACACGGTGGTTGGAACCAAAAATCTCACATTTGGACTCCAGACCAAAGGACACATTTTCACAGGTTTAATGTCCATTGCTCGTATTTCTTGACCCAAGTAAGTCTCTTCTTCTTATTGGTGTCTTTTAGTAGTGGTTTCTTTGCAGCAATTCGACCATGAAGGACTGATTCACAGTCTCGTCTGAACAGTTGATATTGAGATGTGTCTGTTACTTGAACTCTGTGAAGCATTTATTTGGGCTGCATATTATGAGGCTGCTAACTTTAATGAATTTATCCTCTGCAGCCGAGGTAACTCTGGGTCTTCCATTCCTGTGGCAGCCTTCATGAGAGCCAGTTTCATCCTACCGCTTGATGGTTTTTGCGACTGCACTTTCAAAAACTTTCAAAGTTCTTGAAATTTTCCGTATTGACTGACCTTCATGCCTTAAAACTAATGATGGACTGTTGTTTCTATTTGCTTATTTGAGCTGTTCTTGCCATAATATGGACTTAGCCCTATTTGGTAAAAGACAATCTTCTTTATACCACCCCTACCTTGTCACAACACAACTGGTTGGCTCAAATGCATTAAGGAAATAAATTCCACAAATTAACTTTTAACAAGGCACACCTGTTTATTGAAATGTAGTCCAGGTGACTACCTCATGAAGCAAGTTGAGAGAATGGCAAGAGTGTGCAAAGCTGTCATCAAGGCAAAGGGTGGCTACTTTGAAGAATCTAAAATATATATGGATTTGTTTAACACTTTTTTGGTTACTACATGATTCCATGCGTGTTAATTTCATAGTTTTGATGTCTACAATGTAGAAAATGGTAAAAATAAAGAAAAACCTTTGAATGAGTAGGTGTTCTAAAACTTTTGACCGGTCGTGTATATAAGTTACCACTTCACTGTTCTGTTTATACCTTCTGTATCCTGTGGATGTGACAAATACACTTACAGTGCTTTGCGAAAGTATTCGGCCCCCTTGAACTTTGCGACCTTTTGCCACATTTCAGGCTTCAAACATAAAGATATAAAACTGTATTTTTTTGTGAAGAATCAACAGTAAGTGGGACACAATCATGAAGTGGAACGACATTTATTGGATATTTCAAACTTTTTTAACAAACAAAAACTGAAAAATTGGGCGTGCAAAATTATTCAGCCCCTTTACTTTCAGTGCAGCAAACTCTCTCCAGAAGTTCAGTGAGGATCTCTGAATGATCCAATGTTGACCTAAATGACTAATGATAATAAATACAATCCACCTGTGTGTAATCAAGTCTCCGTATAAATGCACCTGCACTGTGATAGTCTCAGAGGTCCGTTAAAAGCGCAGAGAGCATCATGAAGAACAAGGAACACACCAGGCAGGTCCGAGATACTGTTGTGAAGAAGTTTAAAGCCGGATTTGGATACAAAAATATTTCCCAAGCTTTAAACATCCCAAGGAGCACTGTGCAAGCGATAATATTGAAATGGAAGGAGTATCAGACCACTGCAAATCTACCAAGACCTGGCCGTCCCTCTAAACTTTCAGCTCATACAAGGAGAAGACTGATCAGAGATGCAGCCAAGAGGCCCATGATCACTCTGGATGAACTGCAGAGATCTACAGCTGAGGTGGGAGACTCTGTCCATAGGACAACAATCAGTCGTATATTGCACAAATCTGGCCTTTATGGAAGAGTGGCAAGAAGAAAGCCATTTCTTAAAGATATCCATACAAAGTGTTGTTTAAAGTTTGCCACAAGCCACCTGGGAGACACACCAAACATGTGGAAGAAGGTGCTCTGGTCAGATGAAACCAAAATTGAACATTTTGGCAACAATGCAAAACGTTATGTTTGGCGTAAAAGCAACACAGCTGAACACACCATCCCCACTGTCAAACATGGTGGTGGCAGCATCATGGTTTGGGCCTGCTTTTCTTCAGCAGGGACAGGGAAGATGGTTAAAATTGATGGGAAGATGGAGGGTGCCAAATACAGGACCATTCTGGAAGAAAACCTGATGGAGTCTGCAAAAGACCTGAGACTGGGACGGAGATTTGTCTTCCAACAAGACAATGATCCAAAACATAAAGCAAAATCTACAATGGAATGGTTCAAAAATAAACATATCCAGGTGTTAGAATGGCCAAGTCAAAGTCCAGACCTGAATCAAATCGAGAATCTGTGGAAAGAACTGAAAACTGCTGTTCACAAATGCTCTCCATCCAACCTCACTGAGCTCGAGCTGTTTTGCAAGGAGGAATGGGAAAAAATGTCAGTCTCTCGATGTGCAAAACTGATAGAGACATACCCCAAGCGACTTACAGCTGTAATCGCAGAAAAAGGTGGCACTACAAAGTATTAACTTAAGGGGGCTGAATAATTTTGCACGCCCAATTTTTCAGTTTTTGATTTGTTAAAAAAGTTTGAAATATCCAATAAATGTCGTTCCACTTCATGATTGTGTCCCACTTGTTGTTGATTCTTCACAAAAAAATACAGTTTTATATGTTTATGTTTGAAGCCTGAAATGAGGCAAAAGGTCGCAAAGTTCAAGTGGGCCGAATACTTTCGTAAGGCACTGTACATTGTATTTGATATAGTGAGTGTTTACCAGAGATAGTAAAGTGAAGAACAACATGACCTGCACCAAAGTCAGTTTAGGATATAGGCCAAGTACTAGATAGTGTATTTTTACCTTGAGTTTCCTTATTGTACGCTCCTGCTTTTACCACTTTTAGTCTTGAAATCTTTGGTTGTTTACTACAATACTCACTCTGTGTAGAACATGGCCTCACAGGTGAATCCTTAAAGAGATGAGTGGGGCCAAAGCTTAAGAGGGTGTGAAAGATGCTGAATGGGTGTAGACAAAGAAGAGCTCTCCAGTTGGCATACCAAAACATTCAAGGGCCAAAGTGGGGTTACAAGTTTATCAACTTTCGAAGCAGAATTACTTTTTCATTGTTCCTTAACTGTAGTGTATGATATACATTGGATAAAAACTATATAGCTTTTATCCAATGTAAAACAAAAACACTATTTCAAATTTTGCTACATAGGACCGAATCCAGGTGGTGAGTCACATATGTTGATGTTGGGGTGGTGCTGGAGATGATGAATATGAAGTTGAAAATGGTTTAAATGTCCCTTTAATACTGTATGCTGTTGTCTCAAGTTATGTAGGTTGTTGACGATATTTGCATTGTCATCAACTCCAATTCGGCTTGGGGTATGGAATATTCTCTTCCTAGTCCATTGTGGATTGATACGGTTTATTAAATAGCATAGACTACAGTAACGAGTAACAGCAACAGTAAAACAAAATCATCCAGTGTTTGCTGAATGTATTTTTTTTAAATAATTGAAAACAAAAACTAAAATGTACCCCTTTTTCTCCACAATTTTGTGGCATCCAATTGGTAGTTACAGTCTTGTCTCGTTGCTGCAACTCCCGTACCGACGAAAGTCAAGAGCCGTGCATCCTCCTCTTGACACAATGCCCACTTAACCCGGAAGCCAGCCGCACCAATGTGTCTGAGGAAACACCAAACACCTGGCAACCATGTCAGTGTGCACTGCGCCTGGCCCACCACAGGAGTCGCTAGTATGCGATGGGACAAAGACATCCCTGCTGACCAAACCCTCCCCTAACCCAGACAACGCTGGGCCAATTGTGCGCCCATGGGGATGGGTCTCCCAGTCGCGGCCCGGCTGTGACAGAGCCTGGACTCGAACCCAGAATCTCTAGTGACACAACTAGCACTGCGATGCAATGCACAATAGCCTACATAGATAAAAAAAAAGTCCACCTAATATTTTGCTGCTCCCAAACTTGATCTTTTAATCAAGCTTAGGTGATTAAGATTTATTTCAAAGCAGTCTCAAGAGCCAAACCCTTTATCGATAGTCTTGACTACTTGGCGAAAGCATTTGGCAGGATGAATAAAAAATGCCTTCATCGAGAGGGGAAGCTATGCTTGGTTTTTAATCAAATGAAAGAAACTGTTTCTATGTTGTTTCTAATGTATGTTTCTAAATACGAGGTTTACAACTCTTGTTTTTATGGGCACTGTGCATCACGGCTGGATTGGCTGCGCTTCCGCTGTCAAAAGCCATGCCATCACCAACCGTGTTACCTGCTAAAACCAGCTTTTCGTTGGTCTTAAATATCCCCACCAGTGCTGCCTGAAACTGGCACTTTGGCACACATTTTTAGGGACACATCTCAGATATTTCCAACCCTCACACCTCAGAACAAGTGAGCTCATATAAAACGGGGAAATTTTCAATCCTGGCACTAGGGAAATAGAAGAGGGTCGGCTTTAACAGGTCAATTGCAAATGAGTGTGCGTTTGACCATTGTGCTGGCTTAACGGAAGCCAAAAATAGAGCCCATATTGTTTGGAACAATATACTCTACAAGTACATGACATTTCCAGAGTGGGCTCTCTGCTAATTCTGAAGGTATGATCAATTTATGTTGTATGTTATGATCAATTATTGTTTGGCTGTGATTGGTTATTGACCTATAATGTCAATTTCTATGTATAAAATTAATCATATGATAAAAGTACCACTCTGGAAATATGACTTGTGTGAAGAGTATTTTGTTACAAACAATATGTCTAAAAATAAGCTAAATCAAAAAGGGTAGTTTTGAGATATTCATATTTTTTATGTTGAATAATTGAATGTGAAAATTTGTATTTCAGAATCTAGACATTCTCCATATTTGATAGAACACTATGAGGAGTATAATGTACCGAGATGTTTTATGTCTGTATCATGTACCGTTCACAGATACAAGGGTCTTACAGGAGGCATGTATGTATAGGTCTAAAAAGGCCCTAAGATGCCCAATTTCTTAATGATTTTCCCCCGAAAATGGTTTGTGATACAAATGTAAAAAGCTTGTTAAGAGATACAAAAATATATGCTCTCCTCCCGCTGGCTTGGAATCATCCTATAGTAACACCAACCTGTTACAATCATGCTTGCAATATCTAACATGGAATGGAAAATGTTTTAAAATGGATAGGCTACAGTAACTAAAGCTGCAGTAATAGCTTGTATATGGTGATGTGATCCAGTACATTGCCATTGCATTGCACAGCACACCAACATGGTCAAGAATCTGCATTGGCAACAGGAGGAAGTTACTCCTACACATCAGCCATGACTAACCATTCTGGTTCTGGGAAGAGAAGGCGTTCTGTTGTTTACACTGCTGAGATGTGCAAAACAGCCCCCATTCTGCCACAGGCCAGCTGTGAGGCATGCAACATTAACAGCCTCAGACAGGCTTAAAGTGCAGGTTGAGACCACTCATCTGCAATGTCTGTTCATCCTCCTCCAACGCTCGCTGCACTGCAAACCTTGTTCTGAAATTGCACTGCTTCCGACTCTTCAGACCACAAACACTAGTCATTCCAACCCAAGCTCAAAATGGTAGCTACCACCATGATAGCTTAGCAGACAGTCTCAGGCCGAGCGTCAGCCCACTGATCACTAGCATTGGACACAGGCCAGAAGAGCCAAGCCAGGTCCAGGTAGGGCCACTCACCGCAGATAAAGCATGTCGTCTTCAGGACTTCCTCTTTTTTTTGCTTTTCACTCCTGAGGTCGGCAAAGGTGTCGATGATGACTCCGAAGATGAGGTTGAGGACGATGATGATGACCAGGAAGAAGAAGAGCAGGTCATAGATCACCCTGCCAGCAAACAGAGGCTCCTACCAAAGACACAGAAGACAGAAAAAAAAAGTTTGATAACACATCTGAACATTACAAATAGTCAACTGTCAAAGACGACTGTGGCTAAGAAACACGACTACAGCAAAGTTGTCCCAATAATTGAGATTGTAATGAAGCTAAAATGTATTTGTTTCTTCCCAAGTCTGGAACTGTGGGACATGTAAATGTTTTGGTGTTGTTAGGGCTGTGACGATTATGGAACGATTACTTGTCCTGCAAATGGACACGGTTATTGTCATATTTGTCATTTTTGTTGAAAAATGTTTTGAACTTGTAATGCATCTTTGAAAACAAGCTACAAATACAACACAGCTTTGGTGACAACCCTGTCTCAAAAACGAATGTTTTTTACCGCTTGGAGGTTTTTGAAATTAAGCTTCTCCCCCCCACCGTGCCATTCTGCTCGTAAAACAAGGACCAACTTTACCCACTTTGTGTAAAAATAAAAAACTGCTATTGGGTAAACTAGTTTATCCACTTCAATATAAAGTTGAATCCCCACTTCTCCTAAAATGAATGTAATAAGACAATTAGTATTTTTAGTTCACGGTTATTGTCCATAATTGTCAGTAACACAATTATAAGATAAATGTACCAGCCTTAGGTGTTGTGTTCAACATGGGCATTTGCGTACCTCTTTGGATGGCTTCCGCAGGACGTCCCCCACACCACCTCCACTCCTCAGGCCGTGACTCAAGACAGTGACAATACACATGAGTAGAGAGTCACATGACCGCTCCTTGTCCTCGATCACTACTGCCGACGGTTGGGTGGCTATGGCAGCTACAGAGGGACATCGGGGACATGTATTGCACATAGTATATCCACAACAAATCCACAAACCCTTTTAATCGACATCCTCTAACTCAAATCCACATTTCTCATATACAAGACCTCATAGCTAATTCTGCCTTGAGGAGAAAACAATAACTCGTCCATTAGGAAAATGTTGTGCAAACAAAACATCTCACTCAATAGAAACTTCCACTGCCTGTCTCATCCCAGCACAGGAACCACAGACAATACCGATCTGACCCTTCCAAACTGTTCTCACAAAACAACAAGTCACCAGACAAGCATCATTAATTTGGATGGTGGTGATGGTGGCGGTGGCCTCCATGAGGTTTTAACCCAGAATCCCCAGAGCCTGACAAGGTTCATACAAGGTTGTCTGAGCACATTAAGGCAGCATGTAGGTCGTCTTTGATTTGGGAGATTTTTCTAAAGAAGTCTTACAGGGTCCGTTAGAATGCCTGGATCCCAACAAGCTGCCCCCTGCGCCCTCTCAGAGCGAACCCGTCAACCTGCCCTGGGCCTGATGGCAATTAACCCCTGACCTCTTCTCCCCTTCTTCTGGATCCTGGTCCTCCAGCAGCAGACGCACACGGCATGGCCTAAGTCCCTGTGTGCTTCCCCTAGCCCAGGGTTAGGTGTCTTGCTCAAGGGCACAGATAGATTTTTCACCCAGTAGGCTCAGGGATTCGAAATAGCAACCTTTTGGATACTGGCCCAGCACTCCTAACCGCTAGACTACCTGCCATTTATCTATATGCCAACTGTGCACAACAATGCGTAATTTATCATAACCATTACAGATAACAAATCCTAATTGCAAAATGTCCTCACATATATTGAGAAAAGAAAGGTGCAATTTAAGATACATTTATTGAAACCGTAATATCAACTGTTTATATTACACCGTGGAACACAATCATCAAAAAGGCAGTAGCCTCAGCCGTGCCGCTTGCTTGTAGCCTTATGTTAGGAATCAAAAGGACTACATAAAAGGTAGGTTAAGTAAGGGATCACGGCGCTTTGCAGTGGCAAAAGAAGTGATGCGAGATTTCTGCTGCTTGGCCCCCTTCTTTGTGCGTATTATATCTCATGGAGCTAGTTGTGCTGTGATAGGAGAGCTTGATATTGCATAGTTTGCATTGCACATGGGTCAAATCTCATCAGTTTGATCAAAATACTTTGAAACCTCACACCATTTGGCAGCCATGCTGATAGTGCCCACTTCTCGCTATGTGCTTGAAACAACCCCCCCACAGCCAATCAGAAGCATTTTCCATCAAATATTTTCCATTTATATTTTTCAATTTTAAATATTTAAAAAATCTTAAATAAATAAGTTGTAATGTGATAGTTAACCCCGCTCTATCTCAATGTAACACATTTAACTTTGACAAGAGTTATGAAATACATTTGACAAATAGTTCTACAATATTTGAAAAGAAAAAAGATTTCTGGTTAAAGATGGAGTTTTGATGTCATTCGGGTACTCATGCCTCTCCCTAAACCAGCCCTAATCTCATGACTGCCCGGCCGTACACATTTACGGCTCAGTGGAACTATGGGAAGCTTCTCCTCTGGAGGAGGGTAGACTTAGGGGTCTGTGAGGATGCAGAAGCCCGCGCACACACATTTTCCTTTCTCTTGAGCACATACCATCCACAACAGCTTCTGTGGAGCAGTTCTCCCCACTGTCCTTCCGACACACTTCTGCTGATAGGAACTCTCCCACCATACTGGCTCCACTCTCTGCCAAACAGGAAAACATAGGGTCAGGAGAAACTTTTGTGCCTTATTTGGCTCAGCATTGTTTATTGCAAACGAGGGACCATATTAGGCCTTACAGACTTAATTTACAGCAGGAAACCTGGTGCAAGTTTTAAATGTGACAATCAGGGTGGGGAGGATAGACTGAGGAAGCCATTCTGTTTGGGAACTTTAAGTGACATAGGGAGCGCCTGCTCTTTGACCTTACCAAGTGTTTTATTAGGTATCCTGTCAATGTTAAGGAGAAAGTCATCCTGGAAGAAGATGTAGCCCACGATGGAGAAGAGGTAGACCAGGATAAGAGCCAGCACGGCTGTCAGCAGGATGGAGCGGCCATTACGGGTTACACTCTTGATCACATTCAGCAGCGTCTCCTCCCTGTACACCAGGTCAAAGAGCTGCAGGAGAGACAAGAGAAAAACACAGCTTAGTGGGAAGCAGGGGGGCTGAGTGATTGAGTGAGTGAGTGAGTCCAGTTCTTACCAGCAGACTGTAGAAGAAGACATGGACGAAGACGCCCAGACTACAGATGATCAGGTAGAGGAGGTGGTAGAGGAACTCGACATCCATGATCATGGCCTTGTAGCCCCGCGTGAACGTCCCTCTGTTCCCCACGAAACTCATCAAGAAGATCATCTTATTGCCCACCTGAGGAACAGTGGAAAACATGGAGGGATTGAGCAACAACTTTGCCAGGTTAATTTAAAAGGTAAACACTGGCATGCAAAAACAAAGTAGGGATATTCAGAAACAACCAGGCATAGAAGACAAACACAACCAACTTAGAGAGACTGGCATAGATACAGGTCAACAAGAGGTGGACTTGAACACAGTGAAGTTGACATCGGTGACTTAAAAATATGTTGTGTAAAAGCATGAGTCATGCATCTATCCAACAGGTATTTATTCATTAGAAGACATGTCATTTAGTGTTTAGTTGGCCTGGTTGACAAGAGTGCCACAGCTCTGTGGAATCCCACAGTGACGCACTACACACCTCACCTCACATACGGGCGAGGTGAGGACACTGGACGGGGTGTTTGAGGGCACAGAGGCTACTGTAACCTAACGTGGCAGGCGTAAAAGCAAGGACCCAGTGACCAGAAACCCATCCAGTCACAGAGGCACACACACTTGCAGACACACTTACGTTGAAGGCCCCTAGGAGGAAGAGGGTTGGCTCCAGGCCCACAGAGAAGATGAGGCGGAGGATGGTTGAGGCGATGAGGACCCGGACGCCGTGGGGCTGGGGCAGGATGATGACAATGGCCAGGGACACCAGCATGGCGATCCACAGCAGAGCTGACAAGTGACCATCCAGGGTACCTGGAGAGAGGAGGTGGGAGAGAAGAGAGGCAAGAGTAGGGTTAAAAAGGAGGGAGGGATGGGACGTGGATAGTGTTGTCCATGTAAGATGCCTACTATAATATACCTACAGTAACACATAGGTTTACTGTAAATTACATCACTTTTAAAAGTAGATCCAGTTAAAGATCTGTTTACATTAAATGTTGATTCAAAAGAAAAAAGCAGCCAACACTACAAGCACTGGCTCATCCAATTGCTGTAATGATAGTATTAACGGGGCAAACAATAATATGTTCTTGGCCTCCAGTGAGGGATATCCCTCTGCAGTAATTTCACCTGTTGGACATGTTCAGACACATTCTTCTCCCCAGGGAGATGAGGCAGAGCTCTAAAGCGTTACAATACTAACAGTTACATAATACGGAAAGTGTGACATCAGATCGTTGTGGCTCAGTGAAGCTTCATAATGAGCTTACCTGGCACTAACTTGGTGGCTTAGTCCCAGCTCTGCTCTGTGCAACACAAGGACAAAGTCAGTCGAATAACTGTTTGTTTGTTTGTGTGTGTGTGTGTGTGTGTGTGTGTGTGTATACACATCTGTGCATGTGTGTGTGCGTGTGTTATGCTGAAAACAAGGTCAGTCGTCTTTGCCGTATTCACTTCCAGGACCCAGCCAGAGGCAAGTTTTGAGCTTCCTCCCACTCCCTCGCTGTCCGTGCCCCTCTCTTCTCCTCTCCTCTCCGTGGAGAGATCACATGACAGGTGCTCGTTACATAACTGGGTCCGCTAAAAATACCACTGGCTCCTGAGAAATTCATGAGGGATGGTCTGGGAGGGATCCCAGGCCTGCCGGCTGACAGCACGCCAGGGAGCGATACTCCGCCGCCACGGAGGGAGGAATGGACGTCACAGGCCTCCTCTCCAAACCCCATTCCTTTCTCTCCAAAAAGTCCAAAAGATTCCACTACCAGAGTAAAGCAGAATGAGAGCAGGATGCAGCCACTGCTCAACACCTCCTCTACACACATTGTCTGATATCTTGAAAGGCCAAACAGGCAGGTCTGTGGGAACAGACTTCAAAGCAGATTCTCAGAGTGGACACATGGTCAAAAGACAAGAGAGGAGTTTCATCTGTTAACATGGCTAAGTTAGGCTCAAGTATTCTCCCTCCCAACAGGCAGCTGCTATGCCAGCCATGCCACACTGACCCACCTCCAGAAGAGTGGAGAGGCACGAAGCATACAGCTCAACCAGGTGCTCTCCAGACAAACACTTCCCTGAGCAGACTGGGACAAGCAGCGCACTATGGAATGACTGCTAGGCTTTTTCTGACTTGTTTTATAGGAGAGTGCATCAGCTGAGCTCTGGGCAAGGCTCACCACTGTAAATGCACAGGGCCAATAGCAAAACTAGCATTGTTTAAAGTCGTAAAAGTCTACCAGGCCACTGAAGTTCACTTCTCTTTTACAAGCAGCTGGTTTGAACATTAACAACGAGCAGCATCAGAGCTGGCATACATCCGGAGAGACATTATTATGGACCAATTAACTGTATATGTGTTTAAGATTTACTACTGAGTAATAATGATTCAAGAGCCACGCTTCTATGCACATGATGGCTGGCTACATCGTTAATTAATTTGTTTTTAAACCTTTTTTTAACTAGGCAAGTCGGTTAAGAACAAATTCTTATTTACAATGACGGCCTACCCCGGCCAGACCCTAGCCCGGACGACGCTGGGCCAATTGTGCGCCACCCTATGGGACTCCCAATCACAGTTGTGATACAGCCTGGAATCGAACCAGGGTCTGTAGTGACCCCTCTAGCACTGAAATGCAGTGCCTTAGACCGCTGCGCCACTCGGGAGCCCACAAAAGTTAAATTATGTTAAGCCGAAATCATATCCGCCTGAGCTGATGTCCTGAGCTGAACCCTACAGTCTGATGCTAATCTCTTTGAAGACACTGGAAACCACATGAATGTATTCTAGCTCTAAGCTAAAAGCGTTTTTGCTTCTCTCTCTCTCTCTCTCTCTCTCTCTGAGGAAGTTCAAAACAAAAGGGACTGCGCCGCTTGACCCCAGACAGAACAATGTAAAGTTTATGCGAGTCACAATGTGGGTCTTCTCTCGGCAACTCTGCCCTGGAACAATAAAGGCCTTAATGACTGGGGCTGTGTTTTACACATCACCACAGACTAACAGAGAGAGAGAGAGAGAGAGAGAGAGAGAGAGAGAGAGAGAGAGAGAGAGAGAGAGAGAGAGATAGAGAGACAGAGAGAGAGAGCGAGAGAGCATTGCACAGGGGCAACAGTTTCCCCTTGCACACTGGCATACAGTGAAGGTAAAAGATAGGATTTAAAAGCTTGAAATCAATTCTAAGCCCCGCCTGGGCCAACTACAAGAGCAGCTCAATTATTCCATGTTCAACACCTAAGCCTAATGAGTGGCTATGCTCTTGCCTGACTATATGTTCCAAAAGAACTGATCCTATAAGATGGTAAGATCTCAATTACTTCTCATGTCCTTTCTCCTCGTCTCCTTCTCAGAAGGCGTTCTCATCCAAGGGATTTTGAGAAGGAGACAAAGTGAGAGGATGCGAGGATTATGCAATTGAGATCTTCTCATTGAGTATTACTTGTATTGTGTATTCATCGTTTTCTTTATCTTTATTTCCACAGATACAATGATGTTCAAGATCGATATATACGACCTGTACTGTATATACGACCTGTATAAAATATCTGTATATAAGACCTGTATATAAGACCTGTACTGTATATACAACCTGTAAATAACTGCATTCTTGTGTTTTTGTTTTTTTCTTCTGTCACATTTCATGTTTTATTTCTTATTTATACAACAGGTTGGTCTAATCCTGAATGCTGATTGGTTAAAAGCGCATTCCAGCCGGTGTCTATTCCACAAGATACCACAGGCTAAATCTATGACATTAAAATGCCTATTTACTCTGTTCCATCTGACTGCGCAATCAACTTTCTCATCAGCCCCAGCAGGGAAGTTATAAACTTGATCTACACAATAAAAAGCATCTAGACATTATCTCACATTTCTTTTAGATTAACAATTCGTTTTTAACAGCAGAGATGTATTAAACCTTACTGTCTGTCTCTCTGACATTTGCAACATTGTTTCAATATTCAAATTCGATCTCCAACTGTCCCCTAGTAATGAACGTGTAGGGGTCGGGTTGAGTGATAGAGGGAGGCAGCCTTTATCAGCCAGTCAAAATCATTAAATCAGCATCATTTTATGGATGTACACAAAGAAATGTCAATTGAAAAAAGGTAAAACAAAATGAAGTGTAGCTAGTTTGCAGTGTTTCCAGCTTCAGTTTGAAGTTATTGTGTTAGCTGTGTTGTTGGCTAGCTCCTTTGAACTACAGTGTCCTAACGAGAGAGCACATTTTCTATGCCAGGCGAAATCGTGCCTCATTAGCGCATTGTTATGGATGTATCCAAATAAATGTCTCTAGAAAACAGTCAAATGCAGCAACTGTTGTTGTTCTGTCTGCACTGTTTGATGTGACTGTAAGTTAGCCGTAGTTGGCAAGCTAGCAAGCAAGGGATAAAAATGTTGCCAGCCAGTATAGAAATGGAACATTTAGAATGAATGACTTGGTCAAGTCCATAGATACAGAACAAAAATACTTATCAACTGGGTCGCGTCTCTAGCAACCGAATCAATAGCACAAACGACCAGCCGGCTTGGGTAGCAACCCTAGATTTGTTTTGGGACTATATCTTGTGGAAGGATAATATAGTATGAATAAATTGATCTAAATATTTTTTTAATGAAAATATGTCAATAATTATTTTCATATGTTGGGCCGGTTTGCAGGCCCTCAACCATGTCTCGGTTTCGGGCATTATCCTACCCTCAAAACACTGGCTTCTCGGGCATTATCACTTAACTATATTACTACCTTTATTGCACATTATTGGGAAGGAGCTCGCAAGTTAAGCATTTTACTGTACTGGTTTACGCCTGCTGTGTTCTGTGCATGTGACAATAAAATGTGAAACTTGAGAGACAGATACATGGCAATGGATCCTGACTGAAGACTCGTCAGCATCAGAGTGAAGACAGGAGTCTGGTGACAGGTTAATTAAGTTAATGTGTGTGTGCGTGTGGGTGTGTGTTTAGCTCAAACCCCATATCAATAATCAGGCCAGGGCCTGATTCAGAGGACCTGACATTAATAAGTGATGCCAATGACACCTAAACCACAGGCATGAGACAGGAATCCAGCCTTGCATCACAGATCAGAGGTAAAGGTTACCTTCATAAATGTATGAAAGACATTGTGTGGAATAGGTAGCCACATAACCGTGATGCACTCATAATATAGCTTTACAAACACGCTTGCTTCAAACTGTTAGCTAAGTCATCCTGAGCATGACTAAATAAGCATAAATTACTGTTGAAATGTACAGTATTGTGAAATCACAATATTTTCAGAGAACAGTTTGAAAACAGTGGTGACCAAGTTTATGCTCAATTCACCTTCCCAAACAACTTGAGTTTGTGTGTAATGTGCGTTGTAATGTAGTTCCCTTGCTTTAATGGTCTGTGCTTGTCATTTGCTTCAATGTCCTGTTTGGTAACAGTCACACTTGTAGAATTAAACAGAGAACACATGCAGATATCAGCCATCGTTTGGCACAGATACCCTGCAGATTATTTAGCTGAGGGAGAGAGAAGGTAGGGGAGAAGGAGGAGAGAACTTCACTGACCTCCGCGGATTCCTTCCAGGGGGTAGAAGAAGGCCACCAGCAGGTTCATGAGCACGGCCAGGTTGAAGGAGATGCTGCTCCAGAAGGACATGTTACGAGAGCACCAATATAGAATGGGCTGGGCTGGAGAAGGGACGAAGAGGGCCAACACACTTGGTCAATACATAGTCATTGAGACCACCTCTACACCAGAAAACATTGCAATGCTACAACTACACCACCATCACAATACTGCTGCACTCGCCAAACTTAGACAAGATTCACAGAACACATCACAGGAGATGCACATACACGTACAGTATCTATAGTGCGTAAACACATTTGACAGAGCATTCATTGGAGGATTGTCCACTTACGCTCATTGAGATCATTCTGTTTAATGAAAAGCACTTTATAAATTATTAATATTATTATGCACGATGCAGAGGTTCTTAAAGGGATACTTCAGGAGTCAGGTGAACTCATGGATACCATGTTTAATGTCCCTGTATGCAGTTTTAAGGAAGTTGCTAACAAGCGCTAACACAACTGCTAACCAAATGTTAGTGCAATGACTGGAAGTCTATAATATCTATTAGTAGATACCCATAGAACTTCCAGTCATTGCACTAACACTAGTTAGCATTTGCTCACAAAACTACCTCCAACTTCCTTCATACTGGGCACAGAGACAAACATTTTATCTACAAGTTTATCTGACTATAGGGAAAATCCTGAAGTATCCCTTCAAAAATCACAAATCTCTAAATCTCAAATATAAGACATACCACTAGGTGTTAGAATTTTGTCTAGTATGACATTTTTGAAAGAGGGGGGGCAATTTTGTATTTGGTTACAGTTGTAGGAAGGTTACTGTTAACTGGTACCCAAACATCATGGGTGATTGGGTGATTCACTTGTCAGTTCACTTGTCGCAGCAAATAATACACCCCAGTGGCACGTCTTCACTTCACTGAAGTGTTTGCCTTTTTTGTGTCAGCTGAAGCATTCAACCCAGTAGGGCAGCATTTCTCAAACTCAGTCCTGGGGACCCCAAGGGGTACACATTTTGGTTTTTGCCCTTGCACTAGAGAGTTGATTCAAATAATCAAAGCGTGATGATGATAGTACTACATACAATGGATACATAAGCTTATACACACCAGAGCAGTGTTTCCATTTTCGTGTCTTTAGCCTGCTAGCCGCGGCCCGCTAGCTGTCTAGACCATATCGGCTGTTAGCTGAATAGGTCCAACTTAGGACAACTTCTTGGGCCACTATACCTATGTTGCCAATTGGACTGGTCCCCTTTACAACACAGAACCCTACTAATCCATCACGACTGGTCTACCGACGTAAACGCACGAGGCGGCGCCGCACGAGGAGGCTATAAACAGACTTCCCCCGTCGCGACGTCCCTCTGAGGCCCTTCTGCTAGCTTGCTTGCCCCGGCCCGCTAGCTGTCTGAATAGCCGTGTCTCCAACCAGCCTCACTACTCACTGGACCCTTATGATCACTCGGCTGCGCATGCCTCTCCTTAATGTCAATATGCCTTGTCCATTACTGTTCTGGTTAGTGATTATTGTCTTATTTCACTGTAGAGCCTCTAGCCCTGCTCAATATACAGTACCTTAGCCAACTCTTTAGTTCCACCTCCCACATATGCAATGACATCACCTGGTTTAAAGGATGTTTCTAGAGACAATATCTCTCTCATCATCAATCAATGCCTAGGCCTACCTCCACTGTATTCACATCCTACCATACCTTTGTCTGTACATTATGCCTTGAATCTATTCTATCGCTCCCAGAAACCTGCTTCTCTTACTCTTTGTTCCGGACGTACTAGACAACCAGTTCTTATAGCCTTATCCTACTCCTCCTCTGTTCCTCTGGTGATGTAGAGGTTAATCCAGGCCCTGCAGTGCCTAGCTCCACTCCTATTCCCCAGGTGCTCTCATTTGTTGACTTCTGTAACTGTAAAGCCTTGGTTTCATGCTAGTTAACATTAGAAGCCTCTTCCCTAAGTTTGTTTTATTCACTGCTTTAGCACACTCTGCCAACCCGGATGTCCTAGCCGTGTCTGAATCCTGGCTTAGGAAGACCACCAAAACCCCTGACATTTCCATCCCTAACTATAACATTTTCCGACAAGATAGAACTGCCAAAGGGGGCGGTGTTGCAATCTCCTGCAGAGATAGTGTGCAGAGTTCTGTCTTACTATCCAGGTCTGTACCCAAACAATTCGAGCTTCTACTTTTAAAAATCCACCTTTCCAGAAACAAGTCTCTCACTGTTGCCGCTTGCTATAGACCACCCTCTGCCCCAGCTGTGCTCTGGACACCATATGTGAACTGATTGCCCCCCCATCTATCTTCAGAGCTCGTGCTGCTAGGTGATCTAAACTGGGATATGCTTAAAACCCTGGCCATCCTACAATCTAAGCTTGATGTCCTCAATCTCATACAAATTATGAATGAACCTACCAGGTACAACCCCAAAGCCGTAAACACAGGCACCCTCATAGATATCATCCTAACCAACTTGCCATCCAAATACACCTCTGCTGTTTTCAACCAAGATCTCAGCGATCACTGCCTCATTGCCTGCATCCGTAATGGATCTGCGGTCAAATGACCATCCCTCATCACTGTCAAACGCTTCCTAAAACACTTCAGCGAGCAGGCCTTTCTAATCGACCTGGCCAGGAAGGATATTGACCTCATCCCATCAGTTGAGGATGCCTGGTTATTCTTCAAAAGTGCCATCCTAACCATCTTAAATAAGCATGCCCCATTCAAAAAAAATTGAACCAGGAATAGATATAGCCCTTGGTTCTCTCCAGACCTGACTGCCCTTGACCAGCACAAAAACATCCTGTGGCATTCTGCAATGGTATCGAATAGCCCCCATGATATGCAACTTTTCAGGGAAGTTAGGAACCAATATACACAGGCGGTTAGGAAAGCTAAGGCTAGCTTTTTCAAACAGAGGTTTGCATCCTATAGCACAAACTCAAAAACGTTCTGGGGCACTGTAAAGCCCATGGAGAATAAGAGCACCTACTCCCAGCTTCCCAATGCACTGAGGCTAGGAAACACTATCACCACCGATATTTTATTTAAATGTTATTTCACCATAATTTAACCAGGTATGCTAGTTGAGAACAGGTTCTCATTTGCAACTGCGACCTGGCCAAGATAAAGCAAAGCAGTGTGACACAGACAAGAACACAGAGTTACACATGGAGTAAACAATAAACAAGCCAACAACACAATAAACAAGTCAATGACACAGTAGAACAAATAAAGTATATGTACAGTGTGTGCAAAATCCACTATAATTGAGAATTTCAATAAGCATTTTTCTAAGGCTGGCCAGGCTTTCCACCTGGCTACCCCTACCCCGGTCAACAGCATTGCACCCCCCACAGCAACTCGCCCAAGCCTCCCCATTTCTCACTCACCCAAATCCAGATAGCTGATGTTCTGAAAGAGTTGCAAAATATGGACCCCTACAAATCAGCTGGGTTAGACAATCTGGACCCTCTCTTTATAAAATGATCTGCCGAAATTGTTGTAACCCCTATTACTAGCCTATTCAACCTCTAGTTCATATCGTCTGAGATTCCCAAAGATTGGAAAACAGCCGTGGTCATCCCCCTCTTCAAACATGGAGACACTCTAGACCCAAACTGCTACAAACCTATATCTATCCTACCCTGCCTTTCTAAGGTCTTCGAAAGTTAACAAACAGATTACAGAACATTTCGAATCCCACCGTACCTTCTCTGCTATGCAATCTGGTTTCAGAGCTGGTCATGGGTGCACCTCAGCCACGCTAAAGGTCCTAAACGATATCATAACCGCCATCGATAAGAGACAATACTGTGCAGCCGTATTCATCAACCTGGCCAAGGCTTTCAACTCTGTCAATCACCACAATCTTATCGGCAGACTCAACAGCCTTGGTTTCTCAAATGATTGCTTCGCCTGGTTCACCAACTACTGCTCTGATAGAGTTCAGTGTGTCAAATCGGAGGGCCTGTTGTCCGGACCTCTGGCAGTCTCTATGGGGGTGCCAGAGGGTTCAATTCTCGGGCCGACTCTCTTCTCTGTATACATCAATGATGTCGCTCTTGCTGCTGGTGATTCTCTGATCCACCTCTATGCAGACGACACTATTCTGTATACTTCTGGCCCTTCTTTGGACACTGTGTTAACTAACCTCCAGACGAGCTTCAATGCCATACAACTCTCCTTCCGTGTCCTCCAACTGCTCTTAAATGCAAGTAACACTAAATGCATGCTCTTCAACCGATCGCTGCCCGCAACTGCCCGCCCGTCCAGCATCACTACTCTGGATGGCTCTGACTTAGAATATGTGGACAACTACAAATCCCTAGGTGTCTGGTTAGACTCTAAACTCTCCTTCCAGACTCACATTAAGCAGCTCCAATCCAAAATTAAATCTAGAATCGGCTTCCTATTCCACAACAAAGCATCCTTCACTCATGCTGCCAAACATACCCTCTTAAAACTGACCATCCTACAGATCCTTGACTTTGGCGATGTCATTTACAACATAGCCTCCAACACTCCACTCAACAATTTGGATGCAGTCTATCACAGTGCCATCCGTTTTGTCACCAAAACCCCATATACTACCCACCACTGCAACCTGTATGCTCTCGTTGCCTGGCCCTCACTTCATACTCGTCGCCAAACCCACTGGCTCCAGGTCATCTACAAGTCTCTGCTAGGTAATGCCCAGCATAATCTCAGCTCACTGGTCACCATAGCAGCACCCATCCGTAGCACGAGCTCCAGCAGGTATATCTCACTGGTCACCCCAAAAGCCAATTCCTCCTTTGGCCTCCTTTACTTCCAGTTCTCTGATGCCAATGACTGGAACGAACTGCAAAAATCACTGAAGCTGGAGACACATATCTCCTTCAATAGCTTTAACCTGTTGAGTGTAGGGGGCAGTATTTTGATGTTTGGATGAAAAAACGTACCCAAATTAAACTGCCTATTTCTCAGGCCCAGAAGCTAGAATATGCATATAATAGTCAGATTAGGATAGAAAACCCTCTAAAGTTTCCAAAACTGTCAAAATATTGCCTGTCAGTTTAACATAACTGATATTGCAGGCGAAAACATGAGGAAAATCCAAATAGGAAGTGCCTCTTATTTTGAAAGCTCCCTGTTCCATTGCCATGCCAACCCTCCATTTAAAGGGATATCAACCAGATTCCTTTCCCTATGACTTCCACATGGTGTGAATAGTCTTTAGACATAGTTTCAGCCATTTATTCTGAAAAATGAGCGAGAACAATCACATTGCGTCAGTGGATGGCTGGGTGCCAGCAGAGTTTTGCATGCGCAACAGCTTGGAGCAGACATTTTCTCTCTCTCTCCTATTGAAAAAGCTATGGTCCGGTTGAAATATTATCGATTATTTATTGTAAAAACAACCTGAGGATTGATTATAAAAAACGTTTGACATGTTTCTACTAACTTTACGGATACTATTTGGAATTTTCGTCTGCCCCACCGTGACCGCTCGAGCCTGTAGATTTCTGAACAAAACGCGCCAACCAAATGGAGGTATTTTGGATATAAAAATAATCTTTATGGAACAAAAGGAACATTTATTGTGTAGCTGGGAGTCTTGCGAGTGCAAACATCCGAAGATCATCAAAGGTAAGCGATTCATTTTATTGCTTTTCTGACTTTCGTGACCAATCTACTTTGCTGCTAGCTGTTTGTAATGTTTTGTCTGCTGAGAGAAATGTCCTTACATAAACGATTGGTTTGCGCTTGTTTTTTTAAAATTTGACACGCCAGGTGAATTAACAACAAGCTAAGCTGTGTTTTGCTATATTGCACTTGTGATTTCATGAAAATTAAATATTTTTAGTAATTTAATTTGAATTTGGCGCTCTGCAATTCAGCGGATGTTGACGAAATGATCCCGCTAATGGGATGGGTGCACCAAGAAGTTTAAGCATCAGCTGTCAGAGCAGCTCACAGATCACTGCACCTGAACATAGCCCATCTGTAAATAGCCCATCCAACTACCTCATCCCCATACTGTATTTACCATTCATCTTCTGCACATCTACCATACCAGTGTTTAATTGCTATATTGTAATTACTTCGCCACCATGGCCTATTTATTGCCTTACCTCCCTTATCTTACCTCATTTGCACACACTGAATATAGACTTTTTCTACTGTATTATTGACTGTATGTTTGTTTATTCCACGTGCAACTCTGTGTAGTTTCATGTGTCGAACTGCTTTGCTTTATCTTGGCCAGGTCGCAGTTGTAAATGAGAACTTGTTCTCATCTAGCCTACCTGGTTAAATAAAGGTGAAATAAAAGAAAAATGTATCCAACTGAAGGTTAATTCTACATTAAACAAGAATTATGTCCAGGCTAAGGTTCACAATCGGTTTATTTTTAAATAGATAAGGGTAGGGTCAGATAGGAAATTTGCAAGGTTCAAATACACACTACACAACAAAGCAAAAACATAATTTAAATAATGGAAAGGGGGCTAAGCCAATTAGCAGGCTTATTTAGTGTACATAAATCCTATGGGGTGATTTTGGAGTGTGTTCAGTACATGATCCAGGGATTTGAACATCCAACTTGTACACTCATGACCACCAATCCCTTCCCCGGCCAACATAAGCAACGCTCGCCTCGCCTTCTGCCCACATGGTTTTTGATCAGAGGGTCGGACGGTTGCGCGGCGGCTGCTATTTTGGAGCCAGCTTCTTCATTTGAAAAGAGGAACTGAGGGTGGGGACTTTTATAAACACTACAGGGCTCACAGAGTGACAGACAGGCAGGCAGAAACACGCTCCCATTGACGAAACAAAGAGTGCAGTCATACAGCGTTCACAGCCTGAGAGGGGGGGGGGGGGGGGGGTGGAAGAATCAGGAACTGTGTGTCAATAGGGAGACGCCCTACTGAATGTGTAACATGGGGGATGTTTTGTGGGTGGACTTGGGATGAGGGCATCAACAATCACACCATGAGTTATTGTAGGACTGTTTTTTTTCTTCATTTTTTTAACCTCCCATGAGGCTTAGGGTGTTATACTGTTTGCAAACAGATTCTGAGAACGCTAATCTTATTTTAATAATTTATTCTCCCAATCTATTGAATCACTCTCTCCCCCAGTCCCTCTCATGGCATCTGGTTCCCATTCATCAAGTAGGCCTAATCTGGTCCTGTCCTCCACCACACTCTCCAGCAGTCCTATAGATGGCTCATGATAGATGGCTCACCTGATTGCTCTCAGTCTGTGCTGCCTGAATCCTTGTGGGCCTGGGGTCAGCAGTTGTGTCTGATGGTCTGCTGGATCCTGGACTGACTCTCCCTGGTCGAGACCCACCCAGACTGACCTCCAATCCCATTACACCCTATTCTCAGAGCAGCTCATCCTCTCGTCTAGATTTCTATTCACTCCCTATGAGACAGGGCCATGGCATGTACTCAGTCTAGTAAACAATTAAAATATATCCCATCTGATTGTGTGCGTGTGTGTTTCTGTGATAAGAAAGATGAATTCTCACCTGACATAAACAACAACCCATCATAAGTAACTGTATGTGAATGTATGGGCTGGGAACATAAACAAAAGTACAGTACTGTAGCTGTTTGTGAAAACAGTGGTATGTGTGTGGCGTGAACAGGAGTCAATCAAGAATTTCATAATTCTTTACGAGACGTTGCAGAAAGTCACACCCACATTCTCAACAATCCTCCCTCTGTCATGTAAACATTTCACTCCAACCTTACACTGTAAATATCTTAGCCTTTATCCACTTTATGTTAGGTGCTCTAACTTAACATACAACCTTTACATGCCCTCTCCCCTCCCTCCCTTCCATCCAGGGTTCAGGGTGGGTCTCTGGCCCACGGAGGGAGAACCCAACCCAGCCTGGGGGGGTCTCCTGAAGGGCCTGGAGGGGTCAGGGAGGGCTGAGGGCATGTAAAGCAGGTACCTAGTATAGAGAGGTAGGGAGAGGGACGCACAGGGAACCGTGTTTGCGTTACCAGTGGTTGGCTCTTGAGTACCTCGCAGCTTCTTCTGCCAGTTCATCTCGTTGAAGAGGTCTTCAGAGCGCAGGAAGAAGTCGTTGATCTTGCTGCCCTGCTCATCGCGCTCCGTGGTATAGTACACCCGCAGCTTGGACTCGTTGGTGAGGAACTCACAGATGTTGGGCACGGGGAAGACTATCTGCTCCATGGTGCGATCCAGCCGCACAATCTGGACAAAACCACATGCAGCCAACGCTGCCTGTCACAGACATTCTCTCTCAGGGGTGGACGGGCAACTCTAGGTCCTGGACTAGGTAGGCCCCAAACTATTTGGTTAGATAGTGGCATGTTGGTTACTATTATTCCCCTTGGAAAAATGGCTAAGACATATTTTAGCTACAGTAATGTTATACACCAGAAGAGGAGTAGAGAGTGTGTATAAGTGGCTGTGTGTATAAAAGCACTTTGCAACACTACACTAATTTGATAAGCTCTTCCAGGTTTGAGGTTTGTCAACAGACAGCATTCTTTCCCCTTGCTGAGCACACAGTGGAACAGGTGCAAACATAACAAAGCTGCTAGTCATTTTCATATGCTAACAAAATACTAACAGTATGAAAAGCAGGCCAAGAAAAATAACATGACTGTCACATGAGTAGGGTAATAAAAAGTCTAAACATATTTATGACAAAATGCATGTTGCAATCCACCATATTGAACACAGGGGTAATAAAAACAGAAAATGACATAGTAAAAACAGTGGAAAAAATGGAACTTTTCAGTGCAGGGAGAGGGCACCGGCAGGGGCAGAGCCACAATAGCTGACTCTCTTGAATCAGACTAAAATGACTGACCTCAATCTGAGCTGTGTGCTTGGCATAGAATTCCAGGGCTTCATCCCCCTCCCCATAGGTCTTCAACAAGGCCTGCAGCTCCTTGTTGTGGCGGGCCAACTGGAACAACATTGAATGAATGTACCAATGTCGTCAGGTGATGTACCACATTATAGTTGTGAATATTCATTGTACAGACATAAGTCCAAATTGACGATCAGGGTGTTCTAAGTCACCAACTTCATGTTTTTGTGTCTATTTTTCTTAATTTTATCTGGCAGGTGGCATGGAACGTGCTACGTGTGGGGACAGGTGACTAACACTGATCTCTGCCGTGTCTGACAGTACATGTGCTCCAAGTACAGGATGTAGACTCTGTTCAGCGTTCACCCACTAGCCAGCAGGGCATCATGCCTTGGGATCAACATTTTCATCTACATACAGTGCTTTCGGAAAGTATTCAGACCCCTTCCCTTTTTCCACATTTTGTTACATTACAGCCTTATTATAAAATTGATTAAATACACTGTAGCCTCCATCATTCTTAAATGGAAGAAGTATGGAACCACCAAGACTCTTCCTAGTGGGGGCCTTGTGAGTGGTGCAGCAGTCTAAGGCACTGCATTGCAGGGCTTGAGGCCTCAATACAGACCGGGTTCGATCCAAGGCTGTGTCACAGCCGGCCATGATTGGAAGACCCATGAGGCGGCACACAATTGGTCCAGCTTCGTCCGGGTTAGGGGAGAGTAGGCTGGCCGGGATTTCCTTGTCCCATCGCGACTCTAGCTACTCCTTGTGGCGAGCCGGGCGTCTGCAAGCTGACTTCGGTCGCCAGCTGGACGGTGTTTCCTCCGACACATTGGTGCTTCCGAGTTAAGCAGGCAGTGTGTCAAGAAGCAGTGCGGCTTGGCAGGGTCGTGTTTCGGAGAACGCATGGCTCTTGACCTTCGCCTATGACGAGTCCGTAGGGGAGTTGCAGCGATGGGACAAGACTAACTACCAATTGGATATCACGAAATTGTGAAGAAAAAGGGGTAAAAAATAATAAAATACTCTTCCTAGAGCTGGCCACCCAACCAAACATTGCAATCGGGGGTGAAAGGCCTTGGTCAAGGAGATGACCAAGAACCCGATGGTCACTCTGACTGAGCTCTAGCATTCCTCTGTTGAGATGGGAGAACCTTCCAGAAGGACAACCATCTCTGCAGCACTCCACCAATCAGGCCTTTATGGTAGAGTGGCCAGACGGAAGCCACTCCTCAGTAAAAGGCACATGACAGCCCGTTTGGAGTTCGCCAAAAGGCGACTAAAGACTCTCAGACCATGATAAACAAGATTCTCTGGTCTGATGAAACCAAGATTGAACTCTTTGGCCTGAATGCCAAGTGTCACATCTGGAGGAATTCTGGTACCATCCCTACGGTGAAGCATGGTGGTGGCAGCATCAGTGGCAGGGACTGGGAGACTAGTCAGGATCGAGGGAAATATAAACAGAGCAACGTACAGAGAGATCCTTGATGAAAACCTGCTCCAGTGTATTTAGGACCTCAGGATGGGGTGAAGATTCACCTTCCAACAGGACAACAACCCTAAGCACACAGGCAAGACAAGGACAAGGAGTGGCTTTTGGACAAGTCTCTGAATGTCCTTGAGTGGCCCAGCCAGAGCCCGGACTTAAACCCGATCGAACATCTCTGGAGACCTGAAAATAACTGTGCAGCAACGCTCCCCATCTAACCTGACAGAGCATGAGAGGCTCCCCAAATACAGGTGTGCCAAGCTTGTAGCGTCATACCCAAGAAGACTCAAGACTGTAATTGCTGCCAAAGGTGCTTCAACAAAATACTGAGTAAAGGATCTGAATACTGGCCTGAAAAACTGTTATTGCTTTGTCATTATGGGATATTTTGTGCAGATTGATGATAATTAAAACAAAAAATCTATTTTAGAATAAGACTAATATAACAAAATGTGGAAAATGTCAAGGGGTCTGAATACTTTCCGAATGAACTGTAACTGTCGGTGTTGTTCAACCACATAACTACATGAATAGACACAATCGTGTATAGAGCTGTATTGTGCCTCAGGGGGGTTAGGGTGGAAGCAAGGAGTAGTGCTCTGATGTAATTATGACTATAGGTTGTGTAGCTGTTACAGGGGTACTGTATGGGGGTGGACAATTGCATGCAGCCAGTAAGTGATCTACAGTACCTGATGAGCCAGGATGTAGATGTTATGGCCCACGTTTTGTGGAGAGGCTGCATGCTCTTCCTCGCCATCTTCATCTTCCTCAGCAGGCTCATTTGGCTCCACCTCCCCCTGCATGTAGGCCTTTTTTATCACCTCCACCTGCACATGAACGTCACAAACCAGACCGTCAGATAACTTCGCCTCAACATTGTCCTCTGTGCTGTGCTGCATGTGCATCTTGCAACCAATACTGTATATGCCACTTACCAGTTCTTTGGGCCTCATGTTGTATAGTATCCTCTCTGCGTTCTCACTGTCGTGGCGACTCTCCATGATGGCCAAGAGGAGCTTGGATGCATTATTCTGGAACAGAAAGAGAGCGGTGCAAGGGGGACAGAACATCAGGAGGATGGATAACATTCAGGTTGTCATGAGTGCTGAAGGTTAAAAAATGCATTGAAACAGAGAATTAAGCCTACTAGAAAGGCCTGGAGGGAAGCAAAAGTAATTCTGCTACATAAGAATAGTAATGCCCCCTTTACTGGCTCAAAAAGCCGACCAATCAGCCTGTTACCAACCCTTAGTAAACTTTGGGAAAAATTTAGTTTGACCAGATACAATGCTATTTTACAGTAAACAAATTGACAACAGACTTTAAGCACGCTTATAGGGAAGGACATTCAGCAACTTACACAAATGACTGATGATTGGGTGAGAGAAATTGTTGATTAAACGATTGTGGGGGCTGTTTTGTTAGACATCAGTGCGGCTTTTGACATCGATTATAGTCTGCTGCTGTAAAAACGTATGTGTTTTAAACCCCATGCTATATTGTGGATAAAGAGTTACCTGTCTAACAGAACACAGAGGGGGTTCTTTAATAGATGCCTCTCCAAAATAATCCAGGTAGAATCAGGAATTCCCCAGGGTAGCTGTGTAGGCCCCTTACTTTTTTCAATCTTTATTAATGACATGCCACTGGCTTTGAGTAAAGCGGATGCGGATGACTGAACACTATACAGGTCAGCTACTACAGCAACTGACACGTCTGCAACATTTAACAAAGAGCCGCAGTTAGTTTCAGAATTGGTGGCAACAAATAAGTTAGCCCTAAATATTTCAAAAACTAAAATCTTGTGATAAATACTGTGGAAATTGAGCAAGTTGAGGTGACTAAACTGCTTGGAGTAACAGTGGATTGTAAACTGTCATGGTCAAAACATGTTGATACAACAGCAGCTAAGATGGGGAGAAGTCTGTGCATTATAAAGCGCTACTCTGTCTTTTTAACAGCACTATCAACAAGGCAGGTCGTTCAGGCCCTAGTTTTGTCGCACCTGGACTACTGTTCAGTCAGGTGGTCAGGTGCCACAAAGAGGGACATAGGAAAATTGCAATTGGCTCAGAACAGGACAGCACAGCTGGCCCTTGGATGTACACAGAAAACTAACATTAATAATATGCATGTCAATCTCTCCTGGCTCAAAGTGGAGGAGAGATTGACTTCATTACTACTTGTATTTGTGAGGTATTGACATGTTGAATGAACCAAGCTGTCTGTTTGAACTACTTGCACACAGCTCGGACACCCATGCATAGCCCACAAGACACGCCACCAGAGGTCCCTTCTCAGTCCAGAACAGCCTATGGGAGGCGCACAGTACTACATATAGCCATGACTACATGAAACTCTATTCCACATCAAGTAACTCATGCAAACAGTAAAATTAGATTAAAAAAACAGATAAAAATACACTTTATGGATCAGCGGGGACTGTGAAGCAACACAAACAGACACATTCATTCACACACACAATAACATACGCACTATACACACACAAATGGATTTTGTGTTGGAGATACTGTATGTGGTAGGGGCTTGGGGCACACACTTAATGTGTTGTGAAATCTGTTGTAAATGTATTGTAATGATTTTAAAATTGTATAACTGCCTTAATTACTTGATTAGAAATTACCTTAATTACCTTGATTACAAATACAAAACAAAGAAATATGCCAAATGGATAATGAAGGAAAACATAACAGGGTGCAACATGACTACCAAACCGAGACAGGGTGTCCATACCTTAAGCTCCAGCACCAGGTCCATCCTCTTCTTGCCCAGGGGGTTGATGTCGTTGAGGATCAGAGCGATGATGATGTCGATACCGTTGCATTCATGAGTGGCGATGCAGTTCTGACAAAGAAACAGACAGGAAACTTTTTGCATTCCTCTCTGGGACTGATGTGACATTTACCAGAAAACAATATTACAAAAGGGTTTTGTTTAGTCTGACATGATCCTGCAAGGAAAGCCTTCTCTTAGCATGCAGCTGTGTACTGGGACCTAGCTGGGCTTGTAAAGAGAATGTAAAAGCCAAGTAAAGCACTGCCAAATAAGACCAACCCTGCAATTACTGAAATAGAACCATCAGTTATATGCAAACACTGGGTCATTTGACAACAATGTTTCATGATACTGCATGTGCACATATAAAACAAAGCGTGTGTGTGTGTGTGTGTGTGTATGCCCACCTGGTTCTCATGGCAGGGTCCCTGGCAGTACTCTGTGAGGCTCTCTACTGTCTGGTTGATGAGGCCAACGTTCTTCTCATTGATGTAGAGTCCCAGTAGCCCCAGGCCTCCCGTGGTGCTGCCACAGATACAGTCCAGGAACTGCAGTGTCTCACACACCAGATTATAGTTGTTCTTGTTGTTCTGACACCGTAGGAAGTTCTGGCGAGGAAAGTTACACACGACTAAAAGTTAGAAACACACTAATTCATATGTTCATTCTAAACATTGGCAATATGAACAATAAGCTCAGATACCTCTATGAACAAATGGGTTTATTCCACTGAAACTCAAAAGTACTGGCTTTTGAGTATAATATCATCAGAAATGACCAATTATCAATGTTTCATGTGCTGTGTTAAAAAAGCTACCTGTTACGGTTGCTTTCTGCCTAAGAGTTTAATTCAATGGCTGGTTTATCTAATGATGAGACACATCTTTAACTCGTGAGTCGAAACATGTCAGTGACATTAAATCCTGATAATTTTAGCCCACTGTGTGTTTGGCTCAGGATCAATCCAGCCAGGCCATATAACTACACAACTGATGACGAGCTACGGTGATTCAGCATCCAGCTATCTGTCAATAATGTGGAGCCTTGACCTTACTGCACAGAGGATGTTAGTTGGGGAAGTTCACTGTCAGTCTGAGGTATTGGACGTCCCCATTTCCAAACACAATCGTCCTCATAGTGAAACCAGACCAAGCGCTACCAGATATGGAAACAGTTGCATCATGTTGTTCCAACGGATGTCTATTTTCACCATATGGTTTCATTTCTGTATAAAGATCTGGTGATGGAAATTTACCAGCACTGAAACGGTAAGTGTGCCATGGGGCCTGAGCAATCATCGCAGCCCCCCTTTAATAGCTAAATTGTGTAATGTAAACCAGAGTAGTGCCCCCTGGTGGTGTGGCTGACCAACCTGCAGCTCCCTGTTGTGGTTCTCACACAGCAGCTGCATGAGTCGCAGGATGGGCTGCATGATGGTGATTATGACACTCATCTCCCCTTCCTGGTCGTCTGGAGTGCTGGCGGGGCCCTGACCCTCAGCGGCAGCCAGATGCTCCTCGGCCTCGGCCTCACGCCGGTACCTTGTGAACGCCTTCTTAGTGACCGTGGAGGCCTCCACCAGTTGCTCCTTGACCTCCTCCGTCACCACGGCAACCGCCACCGTAGACACCACTGCCACCTCCATCCCTGTAGAGAGAGGAACAGGAAAATTCAGAGACATACACACCGAAGGGCACCAGAGTACAACAGAGTAATACATGGGAGAGTCTCACTGCACATTGCACACAGGAGCAGGTGTAGCTGTCACAGAACGTGAGCTTCATCATTGGGTCCCAATTTGCACTGCAGTGTGAAACAGCTGTATGTGTTTGTGAATGACTGATGTATGATTTGTGCTGTGTTCTGAGTGCAGTAAATTCACTGGATTGACTGTCTCAGTAGACAGGAACAGGATGTTGTTCACACCAGGCCTGCTACCCTGACCTTTCTTTCCTTTAGCGGTGGGTGTGTCCTTGTCCGGGGGCTCCTCTTCTTTCTTTTTGCTGCCCAGGTCGCTGGTGTTGACGGTCACAGTGGCCTTGATCTCCTGCTGGGCCAGCTTCATCCTCTCATAGAACACCTTGAAGAACATCTCCGACTTGTTTTCCCCCGTCAGGCGCATGAAGAAGGATTTCTGGAGACGGACAAGAAGAACAAGTAAATGCGGATGTAAGAGGTTCTGTTTGAGTTCATTCTGTGTTTATATGGGAAGTGGTAGTGAGAGGGATTCATAGTGAGGTATTATGATAATGTTGTCAGATAATCTACATGTTTCCCATTGTAAGCAATACAAGGTAGACAGCTCAAAGGTCGGGTATATTTGTTGTTCCGTTTGTTGGCAGTTTGACCACGTCTCTCCGTCTGTCTGTCTGTCTGCTATGCACCCAGAGGCTCTCTCTCGCTGAAGCTCTGTTAAATAACCCTCAGCCCTCTGCCAAGGAAATAACCTGGAGTGCCTCCATGTGCTCACCTGTTTTCACACCATCTGCTCTCTGCCCAAAGGGCACAACTCTACTGGCACTGTGCAGGGCAGGCTGCACTGTACACAAAGTTATACAGCAAACACAGCCAGGTACACAGCAATCACAGGAAGTTTGTCAACTCAAACAAAGGTGGCTTTAACCAAATTCAGCATCAAGTACTTTTCACCAGAACAAAACTCTTCAAGTGAAAGTATAGGACTTTATGTTTACAGTCTAACGCTGCAAAACCTATAAAAACAAATAATTTTTTTTGCACACTAATTTGACAACTTTTTCTACCATGCATGGGACTTTGCTTTTTCCAGCTGCTATTATCCAGTCCCATTTTCCCTCCTTACATAAGGCTTGCAATCAGTTGAGTGGTTGAAGGGAGGGAGCCACTGCAAACAAACCTCAGCCCAAACACTGTTACATCAGATAACAAGGGGGGAAATGAAGGTAAAGAAGAGTTTTTCCTAGCCACCGTGCTTCTACACCTGCATTGCTTGCTGTTTGGGGTTTTAGGCTGGGTTTCTGTACAGCACTTTGAGATATCAGCTAATGTACGAAGGGCTATATAAATACATTTGATTTGATTTAGATGGAAAATCCTGCCCTACTTTTTAAGCACCCGAGTGGCACGAAGTGTGTGCTTGGTCTGAGAGGGAAGAGGGAGGGAGGGGAGACCAGAGGCGGGCAGGAGTTATCGCATGAATTCTGGGGCAGTTTGAAAACCTCTTACATAACCAGCATTCTTTCCAGGTTGAGACTCAACTCATTGAAGTCCCTCTGTCTGAGATAATGGAACATACAGTATACAGAAGTTGAAGGAAAACCAGAAAATGTTATAGTAAAACTGTGCATGCATTAAACAGTACTCATAGAATTCCACCAGTAACCATGACCCGAGAGTAAGCACAACGTTCAGATTAAGTTACCTGAAGTAGTTTCTACCCCTTTAAAATAACTTTCCAATAAACAACAAAACTGTAAAAAGGAACACGTGGTTAAGTCAATCTTGTTGACAAAACCATGGTCATTCATTGATAGTGATCAGAAATCAGCAGTGGTTATATAAGCAGGCAAACCTCCACCCATTACCATACAGAGGGGACAACTGTCAGAAAGCAACTTTATAACAACATTACCCAGTTCAAATGGGAAAACCCTCATGACTGTGACCATAAACAAGTAATTTCATCTCAAATCGCTTGGATGACAATAATTATGTCAACACCTGACTGCCTTATGACAATTTCCAAGAAAACAACAACAGCAGCAGCAGCAGCAGGAATAGAGCTGGCTAAGGAAAAACCCTGTCAGGGCAACTTGGCTGTTGCTCTGTGGCTCTATCTGCACAAATGTAGGAATTTGTCAGTTTGCTGACTAGTATTGCCTATCAGTTTCTAATTCTCTGCAACACTACTATCTTGAACAGGTTTCTAAACATATCTTGGGAAAATAACATTATGGAATGTCTGCAACACAACATAATACAATGAAATCATCAACAGTCCATATTATTGGGTCGTCACTCAATTGTCAAATTCGAGTCCCCGAGCAAAACCAGCTGAGAACCACTGGTCTAGATTATTATTATTTAGTTTCTTCTTGAGTGGATGGTCAGGGGACCAGAACATAATTACAAATCAATTGTAGACCGCAAATTAAACGCAAGAAGCCCAAACAAATATATTGTTTGACTAAAACAATTATTTAAAACCTTGCTTACATTTGTATACAACCATGTCGTGTCTCTCTATCATGAGTGGGAATACTTGGGAAGAGACTTCTCAAATTAAAATCACGTGGATGTGATTTCCTGGAATTTTTTTACAATCTTTTATATCAACACACATATGTGTGTATGTATGTATGTATGTATATATATATATATATATATATATATATATATATATATATATATATATATATATGTATATATGTGTGTTGATATATACATATACAGTGCCTTGCGAAAGTATTCGGCCCCCTTGAACTTTGCGACCTTTTGCCACATTTCAGGCTTCAAACATAAAGATATAAAACTGTTTTTTTTTGTGAAGAATCAACAACAAGTGGGACACAATCATGAAGTGGAACGACATTTATTGGATATTTCAAACTTTTTTAACAAATCAAAAACTGAAAAATTGGGCGTGCAAAATTATTCAGCCCCTTTACTTTCAGTGCAGCAAACTCTCTCCAGAAGTTCAGTGAGGATCTCTGAATGATCCAATGTTGACCTAAATGACTAATGATGATAAATACAATCCACCTGTGTGTAATCAAGTCTCCGTATAAATGCACCTGCACTGTGATAGTCTCAGAGGTCCGTTAAAAGCACAGAGAGCATCATGAAGAACAAGGAACACACCAGGCAGGTCCGAGATACTGTTGTGAAGAAGTTTAAAGCCGGATTTGGATACAAAAAGATTTCCCAAGCTTTAAACATCCCAAGGAGCACTGTGCAAGCAATAATATTGAAATGGAAGGAGTATCAGACCACTGCAAATCTACCAAGTCCTGGCCGTCCCTCTAAACTTTCAGCTCATACAAGGAGAAGACTGATCAGAGATGCAGCCAAGAGGCCCATGATCACTCTGGATGAACTGCAGAGATTTACAGCTAAGGTGGGAGACTCTGTCCATAGGACAACAATCAGTCGTATATTGCACAAATCTGGCCTTTATGGAAGAGTGGCAAGAAGAAAGCCATTTCTTAAAGATATCCATAAAAAGTGTTGTTTAAAGTTTGCCACAAGCCACCTGGGAGACACACCAAACATGTGGAAGAAGGTGCTCTGGTCAGATGAAACCAAAATTGAACTTTTTGGCAACAATGCAAAACGTTATGTTTGGCGTAAAAGCAACACAGCTGAACACACCATCCCCACTGTCAAACATGGTGGTGGCAGCATCATGGTTTGGGCCTGCTTTTCTTCAGCAGGGACAGGGAAGATGGTTCAAATTGATGGGAAGATGGATGGAGCCAAATACAGGACCATTCTGGAAGAAAACCTGATGGAGTCGGCAAAAGACCTGAGACTGGGATGGAGATTTGTCTTCCAACAAGACAATGATCCAAAACATAAAGCAAAATCTACAATGGAATGGTTCAAAAATAAACATATCCAGGTGTTAGAATGGCCAAGTCAAAGTCCAGACCTGAATCCAATCGAGAATCTGTGGAAAGAACTGAAAACTGCTGTTCACAAATGCTCTCCATCCAACCTCACTGAGCTCGAGCTGTTTTGCAAGGAGGAATGGGAAAAAATTTCAGTCTCTCGATGTGCAAAACTGATAGAGACATACCCCAAGCGACTTACAGCTGTAATCGCAGCAAAAGGTGGCGCTACAAAGTATTAACTTAAGGGGGCTGAATAATTTTGCACGCCCAATTTTTCCGTTTTTGATTTGTTAAAAAAGTTTGAAATATCCAATAAATGTCGTTCCACTTCATGATTGTGTCCCACTTGTTGTTGATTCTTCACAAAAAAAAACAGTTTTATATCTTTATGTTTGAAGCCTGAAATGTGGCAAAAGGTCGCAAAGTTCAAGGGGGCCGAATACTTTCGCAAGGCACTGTATATACACACACATATATATATACACACATATCTATATATATATATATACACACAGACATATATATATAGATTTTTTTTTTGGGGGGGGGGCTCTGAAAACTTTGTGGGCCACATAAAACCACCCGCCAGCCAGGAACCCTGGCCTAGGCATTAAGGTGCCATTTGCAGGTGATACTCAATAGCACTTGGACATTGCCAAGTGACATTTAATCCCCTCCCTCACACAACCACAGGACTGCGGCCCGCCTTTAACCATATGCATGACAGATTTCAAACAAGGATACAGTTCATGTGTACAAAACATTCCCATGGCACGAAGGCTGTGACCTTTCCTGCAGCAGGGAATGGGGAAAGAGTAGAACAATAACCTTTTCCTTTACCATCTGAAGCAGTGTGCAGCAGAGCCACACGCACGCACCTGTTGCATCTGCACTATAGCCCTCTAGAGTCTAATAACCAGCATGGCTGTGGTGGTAAGCTTATTTATCCCTGGGCATGCACCATCAACCTGGTGATTCATTCTTCCAGGAAACCACCAGCTTGTCCTCTGCAGCAGCTTAGATCCTGCCTGCAAGGCCCACTGGGTGCACTAAGCCCTATGTATCAAAAGCCCCCCAAGGCCCCTGTCGACCCTGGCGCTCACCGTCACGTACAGTAGGCTGAGTCCCGCCCCCAGGTCTCTCGCCACATAAAACAAGGTCATTATGCATTCCTATCTTTCTCTTTTTTATTTTCCTCCTCTTCACTGCTGTCCCGGCTCTTGGCATCAACAAGGGGCAGTTATGTAAGCTCTATTTATATCGCTGGCTCCCTCGCTCCCTTGCCTCCTCTCCTGAAGCTTCAGTGAGCAACATGGCTGAGGCTGTAATCATTGCAGGGCAACGTACCGTACCCACCCAGCTGGTAACCACGGTGATCCGCTCTGGGAGAGGAGCGTGCTGGGAGGGAGAATGCTGTGGTACTTCACTTCACTCTGAGTTCTACAGAGACCCGGTCATATATGAGGATAGAAAAACAAACAAATCAACCAACCAACCAACCAGTATCCAATCACAAACCCTGCCAGCCACTGCCATCAGCATGGTGGAACTGTAGGGGGGGAAATAAGGAGTGCTTGGAACACTGTATGGTAGTAATAAGCGAGATCATTGATTACTAATAAGAGAACAGTGCGTGAGTACACTGTGAAAAGTCTCAGGAAGGGAAATCCTAATAATATTTGTTAGTTAAAGTTTTTGAGGTGGAGAAAATAGCCTGATTGCTGAAGAGTGTTTTAGCTCAAGGTAAAAAAAAAATGTAAAAAAATGAAGGGCAGCAGAAACTGGGTTTATTGGCTTTCAAGGAGGTTGCTGAAAAGAGAGTGAGTCCGAGCCGGTGGCAATAAATGAAGTTGCACTGCAGGCTTCGGTGGACATCACCGTGCTGCGGCATGCCTATTGAGTAACAGCATTGACACCTGTTCCCCTCCATGACAGGGCAGGCCAGGGTTCACACAGGGAGATGGCCAGGTGGAGAAGCTGCCATAGTGGGCCTCTTCATCTGTTACATAAGACACACACAGTGTTTCCCCTATATTCCATTTAGCAATGACGGGCAGCCGCTGTTAAATAGTTGGTGCCATTCCCAAAAAATATGATTTATTTAAAACACATACAGTGCCTTGCGAAAGTATTCGGCCCCCTTGAACTTTGCGACCTTTTGCCACATTTCAGGCTTCAAACATAAAGATATAAAACTGTTTTTTTTTGTGACGAATCAACAACAAGTGGGACACAATCATGAAGTGGAACAACATTTATTGGATATTTCTAACTTTTTTAACAAATCAAAAACTGAAAAATTGGGCGTGCAAAATTATTCAGCCCCTTTACTTTCAGTGCAGCAAACTCTCTCCAGAAGTTCAGTGAGGATCTCTGAATGATCCAATGTTGACCTAAATGACTAATGATGATAAATACAATCCACCTGTGTGTAATCAAGTCGGTAGTAGGTGCCAGGCGCACCAGTTTGAGTGTGTCAAGAACTGCAATGTTGCTGGGTTTTTCACGCTCAACAGATTCCCGTGATAATAAAAAATAGTCCACCACCCAAAAGACATCCATCCAACTTGGCACAACTGTGGGAAGAATTAGTCAACATGGACCAGCATCCCTATGGAACGCTTTTGACATCTTGTAGAGTCCCGAACAAATTTAGTCTGTTCTGAGGGCAAAAGAGGGTGCAACTCAATATTAGGAAGGTGTTCATAATGTTATGTACACTCCGTGTATATTTGTATGATGTCAACATAATGACATTTTCATGCATTTGAGTAGAATGTCTTTAAAACCTTCTCTCAGTCGTCCACTAAAATAAATCCTCTATGGACACCTGGCAGAGGGGAAGAGGACGCAAGGAGGGCAAAATAAAATATACAAAGACACAATGAAAACAAACCTAAAAAAATATGCACCATAAACACAAAACAACTGGGAACTCCACACCACAAGTAGAACACTCCAAGCAACATCAGATTACGAGGACAACCGCACCACTCTGGCAAATGAAAAGACAGAAACACAAAGATCGTCAATTTGCAAAGAATCCCACCGCATAGGAATATACACATACATATACATAGTGCCTTCGAAAGTATTCAGAAGCCTTGCATTTTTCCACATTTTGTTACGTTACAGCCCCCCCCCCCCTCATCAATCTACACACCCCATAATGACATAACCATTTTTTTTTTTTTTTTTTTTTTTTTTACATTTTAGCAAATTTATTTAAAAAAATTAAAACTGAAACTATACATTTACAAAAGCATTCACACCCTTTACTCAGTACTTTGTTGAAGCTCCTTTGGCAGTGGTTATAGCCTTGAGTCTTCTTGGGTATGATGCTACTCTACCATAAAGGCCTGATTGGTGGAGCATGGTGATGGCAGGATATTGCTGTGGGGATATTTTTCAGCGGCAGGGACTGGGAGACTAGCTAGGATCGAGGGAAAGATGGTCGGAGCCAAGTACAGAGAGGTCCGTGATGAAAACCTGCTCCACAGTGCTCAGGACCTTAGAAGGTTCACCTTCCAACAGGACAACAACACTAAGCACACAGCTAAGGCAATGCTGAAGTCTCGGAATGTCCTTAAGTGGCCCAGCCAGAGCCCGGACTTGAACCCAATCAAACATCTCTGGACAGACCTGACAATAGCAGTGCAGTGATGCTCCCCATCCAACATGACAGAGCTTGAGAGGATCTGCAGAAAAGAATGGGAGAAACTTCCCAAATACAAGTGTGCCAAGCTTGTAGCGTCAGACCCAAGAAGACTCGAGGCTGTAATCACTGCCAAAGGTGCTTCATCAAAGTACTAAGTAAGGTTCTGAATACTTATGTAAATGTAATATCAGTAGATTTTATATACATTTGCAAAAAAAATTAAACCTGTTTTAACTTTGTCATTATGGTGTACTGTGTGTTGATTTATGCGGGGGAAAAAACTATTTCATCCATTTTAGAATAGGTCTATAACATCACAAAATGTGGAAAAAGTCAAGGGGTATGAATATTTTCCGAATGCAGTACAGGCAAAAGTTTGGACACACCTACTCATTCAAGGGATTATTTTTACAATTTTCTACACTGTAGAATAATAGCGAAGACATGAAAACTATGAAATAACACATATGGAATCATGTAGCAACCCAATTATGGCAAGAACAGCTCAAATAAGCAAAGAGAAACGACAGACATGAAGGTCAGTCAATACAGAACAACTCAAGAACTTTGAAAGTTTCTTCAAGTGCAGTCGTAGAGTCACCAGCCTCAAGAAATTGCAGCCCAAATAAATGCTTCATAGAGTTCAAGTAACAGACACATCACAACATCAACTGTTAAGAGGAGGCTGTGTAAATCAGGCCTTCATGGCGAATTGCTGCAAAGACACCACTACTAAAGGACACCAATAAGATGAGACTTGCTTGGGACAAGAAACACGAGCAATGGACATTAGACCAGTGGAAATCTGTTCTTTGGTCTAATGAGTCCAAATGTGAGATTTTTGGTTTCAACTGCCGTGTCTTTATGAGACACAGAGTAGGTGAATAGATGATCTCCGCATGTGTGGGTGTGATGGTGCTTTGCTGGTGACACTGTCTGTGATGTATTTAGAATTCAAGGCAAACTTAACCAGCATGGCTAACACAGCATTCTGCAGCGATACACCACCCCATCTGGTTTTGCTTAGTGGGACTATCATTTGTTTTTCAACAGGACAATGACCCCAAATGCTCCTCCAGGATGTGTAAGGGCTATTTCACCAAGGAGAGTGATGGAGTGCTGCATCACATGATCTGGCCTCCACAATCACCCGACCATTTGAGATGGTTTGGGATGAGTTGGACCGCAGAGTGAAGGAAAAGCAGCCAACAAGTGCTCAGCATATGTGGGAACTCCTTCAAGACGGATGGAAAAGCATTCCTCAAGAAGCAAGTTGAGAGAATGCCAAGAATGTGCAAAGCTGTCATCAAGGCAAAGGGTGGCTACTTTGAAGAATCTAAAACATTAAATATATTTGTTAAACATTTTTTTGATTACTACATGATTCCATATATGTTATTTCATAGTTTTGTTCTATTCTACAATGTAGAAAATAGTAAAACAAGAAAAACCCTTGAATGTGTAGGTGTGTCTAAACCTTTGACTGGTACTGCACATACATACATACATACATACATTACATACATTACATACACTACATAACCAAAAGTATGTGGACACCTGCTTGTCGAACATCTCATTCCAAATCATGGGCAGTATTATGTAGTTGGTCCCCCCTTTACTGCTAAAACAGCCTCCACTCTTTTGGGAAGGCTTTCCACTAGATGTTGGAAGATTGTGGCGGGGACTTGTTCCTTTCAGACACAAGAGCGTTAGTGAGGTCGGGCACTGATGTTGGGCGATTACACCTGGCTCGCAGTCGGCATTCCAATTCATCCCAAAGGTGTTTGATAGGGTTGCGGTCTGGGCTCTTTGAAGGCCAGACAAGTAATTCCACACTGATCTCGGCAAACCATTTCTGTATGGACCTCGCGCTGTGTATGGGGGCATTGTCATGCTGAAACAGGAAAGGGCCTTCCCCAAACTGTTGCCACAAAGTTGAATGCACAGAATAATCTATAATGTCATTGTATGCTGTAGGGTTAACCTTTCCCTTCACTGGAACTAAGAGGTCTAGCCATAACCATGAAAAACAGCCCCTGAACATTATTCATCCACCAAACTTTACAGTTGGCCCTATGCATTGGGGAAGGTCTGGCATCCGCCAAACCCAAATTCGTCCGTCGGACTGCCAGATGGTTAAGAGTTATTCATCACTCCAGAGAACGCGTTTCCACTGCTCCAGAGTCCAATGATGGCGAGCTTTACACCACTCCAGCCGACACTTGGCATTGCACATGCTGATCTTAGGCTTGTGTGCTGCTGCTCGGCCATGGAAACCGATTTCATGAAGCTGCCAACGAACAGTTCTTGTGCTGATGTCCTTGCCTAACAGAGTTCCTCTGTGGAGGTGGGAGAACTTTCCAGAAGGACAACCATCTCCGCAGCACTCCACCAATCAGGCCTTTATGGTAGAGTGGCCAGACGGAAGCCACTCTTCAGTAAAAGGCACATGACAGCCCGCTTGGAGTTTGCCAAAAGGCACCTAAAGGACTCTCAGAGCATGAGAAACAAGATTCTCTGGTCTGATGAAACCAAGATTGACCTCTTTCGCCTGATTGCCAAGCGTCATATCTGGAGGAAACCTGGCACCATACCTAAGAGGAAGCATGGTGGTGGCAGGCTCATGCTGGCGGGATGTTTTTCAGCGGCAGGTACTGGAAGACTAGTCAGGAACGAGGCAAAGATGAACGGAGCAAAGTACAGAGAGATCCTTGATGAAAACTTGCTTTTCCTTCACTCTGCGGTCCAACTCATCCCAAACCATTTCAATTGGGTTGAGGTCGGGTGATTGTGGAGTTCAGGTCATCTGGTCTTTAATCAAATAGTATACCTGTATACCACCCCTACCTTGTCACAATACAACTGATTGGCTCAAAATCATTAAGGAAATAAACTTTTAACAAGGCATACCTGTTAATTGAAATGCATTCCAACCTCATGAAGCTGGTTGAGAGAATGCCAAGAGTGTGCAAAACTGTCATCAAGGTGGCTACTTTGAAGAACATATATTTTGATTTGATTAACAACTTTTTGGTTACTACATGATTCCATATGTGTTATTTCATGATTTTGATGTCTTCACTATTATTCTACAATGTAGAAAATAATAATTATGAAGAAAAACCCTTGAATGAGTAGGTGCCCAAACTTTTGACTGGTACTGTATGTTAATGTGTTATTTCAGTTTTTTGTTGTTGTTGTTGTTGTCTGTTTTTGCATTGTCACTACCGGGTATTGTGTGTAGATTGATGAGGGGCGGGGGGAAACAATGTAGAATAAGGCTGTAACGTAACAAAATGTGGAAAAAGTCAAGGGGTCTGAATACTAAGTAAATATTTAACAGTGTTGCGTGCTCTGTCAGAGATAGGCTTAGTAGACAGGTTCACAGTGACCAGACAGCCCTGTGAAATGATAGGTCAGTCAGAAAGCAGAGTTCAATCATTATACTGTGTAATTGTTCTTCTAATTACAGGCAACCAAACATATCCTCAGAATACAGTCCAGAAATGAGATCACACATCCATTAGGCAATTAGTTAACCTCTTGAAGCTAGGGGGCACTATTTGTATGTTTGGAAAAATAATGTTCCCAAAGTAAATGGCCTATTTCTCAGGACCAGATGCTAGAATATGCATATAATTGACAGATTAGGATAGAAAACACAGTTCTGTTATACTCATTGTCTGTGAGTATAACAGAACTGATATTGCAGGCGAAACCCTGAGAAAAATCAAACCAGGAAGTGGCTTCTATTTTGAAAACTCTATGTTCCATAGCCTCCCTTTGCTCCATTTAAAGGGATATCAACCAGATTCCTTTTCCTATCGCTTCTTCAAGGTGTCAACAGTCTTCAGACATAGTTTCAGGCTTTTATTTTGAAAAATGAGCCAGAAAGATAGCATCGCGCTCACATGAGTTTTGCTCGCGCAACAGAGTTTGGACAGCTATTGTTTTTCCCTCTCCTACTGATAAAGACATTTGCGGTTGATATATTATCAATTATATATTTTAAAAACAACGTGAGGATTGATTCTAAAAAACGTTTGACATGTTTCTTTGGACATTACGGATATTATTTGGAATTTTCGTCTGCGTTGTCGTGACTGCTCTTTCCTGTGGATTTCTGAATTTAACGCGCCAAACAAACAGAGTTATTTTGGATATAAAAATAATCTTTATGGAACAAAAGGAACATTTGTTGTGTCACTGGGAGTCTCGTGAGTGAAAACATCCGAAGATCATCAAAGGTAAACGATTCATTTGATTGCTTTTCTGATTTTCGTTACCAAGCTACCTGATGCTAAGTGTACTTAATTTTTTGTCATGCGATCGATAAATTTACACAAACGCTTGGATTGCTTTCGCTGTAAAGCATAATTTCAAAATCTGACACGACAGGTGGATTAACAAAAGGCTAAGCTGTGTTTTGCAATATTGCACTTGTGATTTCATGAATATAAATATTTTTTGTAATATTATGTGAATGTGGCGCTATGCTATTCAGCGGTTGTTGATGACAATTATCGCACTAAAGGGATGGGTAGCGTCAAATTAAACCATCTGGTAGCATGCCCATGTACAGTAAATAAAATGACCCTTCACTCCTCAGTCAGCCTGCAAGCAGAGCAGTTACAGGCTGACTGAGCAGTTACAGCCAGCCTCCTTAGCCTGTAAGCAAAGCAGTTACAGTATGTGGCTCTGACAGAATGACTCAAAATGAGATGTCAGTTTCCAGCCTCCCGTCTCTCTCTGACATTTCTATTAATACATTTCTCTAGAAGGGATGGGTTTTCTAATAAGTTATGTTTTTTATATCCCTCTCACAAGACAAAGATGGAAATAGAACATAAAGCGGTTTGGCGTTTGAGCACTGATAATAACTGATAGTGAACCAGGAAGCTTGTTCAAGGCAATGTTCCATCATGCAAAGAACAAACAATTCAAGTTAAATTAAAGAGTCAAATACTGAACAATGACCTAATTTCAGGTTTTACAGAGGAGGAATGCAGTTTATCCCATGAAACATTACAATGACCTCACTATAGCCTGCAGGCTGTTCTGCCTACTGCCAGTGTAGTAGCCAATAGTGTGGGCCTCAGTATGGGCCAGAAAGCCTTCCAGACAGAGCAAACAGCTTTGCAATCTAATTGGCGCTTATCACTACTATTCGACCTATTTGGATTTCAACAAAAACAAAAAAATGTTTTACCTTAATTTAACCAGGTTAGTCTCTTTGAGATACAAATCTATTTTTTCAAGAGAGACCTGGATCAGTTCTGGAGCAGAGCCTTACATGGGACTATATGTCTCTGGACTGGAGTAGCCATAAATGGTGAGCATGTCCATACTGCAAGGACCTGACGCCGGAGATGAGAAGCAGGTACGGGGAGTCAAACATTTATTCAGGAACAGACATAGAAAACAACAGGAACAGCGTCAGCACACTTGTAAACAAGGACATATGACAATCCCGAAGCAGGGAACAGAGCTAGAAAATAGACAGATATAGGGAAGGAAATTACACAAGTAATTGAGTCCACGTGTGTCCAATGAGCGCTGATGCGCGTGGTGGGGAAAGGCAGGTGTGCGTACTGAAGGTGGCTTGAGTGAGTAATGTTGGGGAGTCTGGTGCCGTCGAGCGCCACAAGGAGGAAGAGCAGGACGCTTCTTCCATGTTTGATTTGATATCCCAGGAGAAAGCCAGAGAAAGGCATCAAGGAGTTAAAACATAATCTCACAGAACGCTTCATGCTCACAAAATGATGTGACTGACTACCCACAACATTTCTAAAAGGGGAGTCAAATGGATTACAAACAATGAAAGCCATAATTACAGCTGGGCCTGGAATCCCAATTACACAAGCCGTGTCAGTGACAGCCATCTTGTCAGAAATCAGAGTAAGCAGGAGCCTTCATAGGAAAGTCTTTCATTAGTATGGTGAGAACATAATCAGTGGGCATGTTAAGAGAGTTAATGTCCCCAGTGGTGGGAGCACACAGAGGAGAGGGCTGCAGAGAACCTGGCCCCTTTCCCCCAGCATGGCTGGCACACACAGCTCAGTGCTGCAGCTCTGCTCCCAACGCTGCCTTCACTTTGGCACTTCATACGACCCCTCCCTCCTCCCTTCCCTTCCTCCCTCTTTCCCAAAGCAAATCCCGTTGGCCTGGCGACGGCCCCAGATTATCACAAAAACAAACAAACAAACTGCATGGATAAATCTGTGGCATGTTTTTGTCCTGCTTTTCATTTGGGCAACAAGAGCCCTTCTGTCCTAGAAGAGGGGCAGCGGGCCCAGCATTATGCAACAGGAAGAAATGTGATGCGTCTGCTGATATGTTTTAGATTGACTCAGCACCATATGTGACCCCGCAACAAAGCTCACTTGTCCCCTGCAAAACAAGAAGGAAAAAAACAAACTGGCATTATGAAACAAGAAGCCCTGTTTGAAGTTGAGCAGGCTCCTTGGCTACAAAGCAGGAAGAATCACTTTCCCTGGCAGCTATCTGCAATGCTTTCCTGAAGGGAGGGCTTTTCCAAGGCCCCAGTGGGAGTGCAGGAAAGCATAATGGTGTTTAAGAGTGGGAGGAAATGAGATCATTGTGACAAAATTGTTCTATAAACGAATACGCTTTACCTAATAAAAAAAAAAGGCAGGCAGGATCAGCGATTGATTCCCTTACGACAGAAGTATCACACTGAGTAATTGCAGTAATTCCCCTGCTCAACTCTCACACTCGCCCACACTGCAGTGAGAAACTCTTCAGAATTAACACTCTCGCATGGGGTTGGCAACCACCAAACACACACGACACAGATGACTTTGCAAACACTAACCCAAACTTCAAAAGAAAGCATTGCCACAAAGCCAAAAGGAAGACACGCCCATGGCACACACTGCTGGCTGCTCTTAGCACAATAGAAAGCCGTCTTAGGCCTCACTGTCCCCTATCTGAGATATCTACTGCAGCCCTTATCCTCCACATACAACACCCTTTCAGCCAGTCACATTCTGTTAAAGGTCCCCAAAGCCCACGTATCCCTGGGTCGCTTGTCTTTTCAGTTTGCTGCAGCTAGCGACTGGAACGAGCTGCAACAAACACTCAATCTGGACAGTTTTATCTCAATCTCTTCATTCAAAGACTCAATCGTGGACACTCTTACTGACAGTTGTGGCTGCTTTGCGTGATGTATTGTTGTCTCTACCTTCTTGCCCTTTGTGCTGTTGTCTGTGCCCAACAATGCTTGTACCCTGTTTTATGTTGCTACCATGTTGTTGTCATGTTGTGTTACTACCATGTTGTTGTCATGTTGTGTTGCTACCATGCTGCGTTGTCATGTGTTGCTGCCATGCTGCGTTGTCATGTGTTGCTGCCATGCTATGTTGTCATCTTAGGTCTTTCTTTATGTGATGTTGTGTTGTCTCTCTTGTTGTGATGTGTGTTTTGTCCTATATTTTTATTTCATTTATTTGTATTTTGTGGATCTGTGTGAGTCTAGCCAGTGGGAAGGTGGAATACTACCTAGGGAATGGCTGTTCTACAGGTGTCTGCTCTGTCTGGAACATTGGGGCTCCCATGGCTGCTCCTCTTCCCTTGTTTTGACAGTACAGTGCTACCCAGTTAAAAGCCAAGTCTGAATGATTTGAGGCTCTCTGTATTAATGAGCCAGGGACATGCTGTGGTTATGTAACCTGAGAGTCATGTGAGTGCCTTTGAGTACACTGCCTGAGCTGTGTGAAGCCAAGCCAGGGTTCATCAGGTAGAACTACTATGCAAATACAAGCCCACGCACACACAAACGTGGGCGATAAGCAGGGAAATGTAATTGGCCTACAATCAGCAGCACACCCTCCCCCCACCATCCCCTGTTCCTCTCTCAATCTTGCTGTGAGGTTAGAGAAGTGAAGGACTGTGTTGCTATAGCAACCCCTGGCTGACTGGCTGAGAGGAGAGGAGGTGGTGACACCAAAGACAGTACATCATGAAGATAGGCTAAAACTACTTCTCCAATACAAATCCCGATCACACTTGTAGGTGATGCCAATGCGAAGTTGGCTAGCTGAGCTCCTCCTTCGATATAAAGTTATTTTTGATGAAAATGAAAACTTTCACTAGGTTGGAATAATAACATGTTCAACTACTTAAAACATTGGCTCGAATCTAGATTGTTCCTTATGGTTTAGAGAAAATGAACAACTAAAGAAGAATCATTCACTTTTCTCATTGACTTCTCAAACCCCAGACCCCAACCTGGTCTGTATGGTCTATTTCGCAAGCGTTTCCGGAAGTCTCTGGTTGTTCTGCCTCTGGGTTTAGAAACTCTGTGGTGACACATTGGGGAGCTACTCAGAGCCTGGACCTCTCCCACCAGACAGATCATTAGTTCAAGCTCTGCCTCCACTTCCTGCTCTCCTCCTCTGGGCCCAGTCTCTTTCCCTCTACCGCCTCTCTAGCATGTTCTATTCATATTACATTATGCACCTGGCACGGGTTCATTCTCACCTGGATGACCGTGTTACCGCCCTCCAGCAGGGCGATGGCTAATAGGATGCTCTCCTGGAAGATACGATCGCTGGTGGCGTTCATGATGAGGTCAATTACCAGGTCGGATGCTCCCTCTTTATCCAGGCGGCACTGGACCTCATGCAGGGTCAGCTCCCCTTGGGCCGCGGCCGCCCCTGAACTCACCACTGGGGAGGGACAGAGAGAGAGGCAGAAAGAGAGGGATAAGCAGAGAGGGACAAGGAGACAGGTAGAAATAGAGAGACAGGGAGAGAGGGACAGGGAAAGAGGGACGGGAGGAGTGGGACAGGGAGAGAGGGACAGGGAAAGAGGGACGGGAGGAGTAGGACAGGGAGAAAGGGCCAGGGAGAGAAGGGCAGGGAGAGCGAGACAGGGAGAGCGGGAGAGGGAGAGATGGCCAGGGAGAGAGGGCCAGGGAGAGAAGGGCAGGGAGAGAAGGGCAGGGAGAGCGAGACAGGGAGAGCGGGAGAGGGAGAGATGGCCAGGGAGAGAGGGCCAGGGAGAGAAGGGCAGGGAGAGCGAGACAGGGAGAGCGGGACAGGGAGAAAGGTACAGTGAGAGAAGGTCAGGGAGAGCGAGACAGGGAGAGTGGGACAGGTAGAAAGGTACAGTGAGAGAAGGGCAGTGAGAGCAAGACAGGGAGAGCGGGAGAGGGAGAGATGGCCAGGGAGAGAGGGCCAGGGAGAGAAGGGCAGGGAGAGAAGGGCAGGGAGAGCGAGACAGGGAGAGCGGGAGAGGGAGAGATGGCCAGGGAGAGAGGGCCAGGGAGAGAAGGGCAGGGAGAGCGAGACAGGGAGAGCGGGACAGGGAGAAAGGTACAGTGAGAGAAGGGCAGGGAGAGCGAGACAGGGAGAGTGGGACAGGGAGAAAGGTACAGCGAGAGAAGGGCAGTGAGAGCAAGACAGGGAGAGCGGGAGAGGGAGAGATGGCCAGGGAGAGAGGGCCAGGGAGAGAAGGGCAGGGAGAGAAGGGCAGGGAGAGCGAGACAGGGAGAGCGGGAGAGGGAGAGATGGCCAGGGAGAGAGGGCCAGGGAGAGAAGGGCAGGGAGAGCGAGACAGGGAGAGCGGGACAGGGAGAAAGGTACAGTGAGAGAAGGGCAGGGAGAGCGAGACAGGGAGAGTGGGACAGGGAGAAAGGTACAGTGAGAGAAGGGCAGTGAGAGCAAGACAGGGAGAGCGGGAGAGGGAGAGATGGCCAGGGAGAGAGGGCCAGGGAGAGTAGGGCAGGGAGAGAAGGGCAGGGAGAGCGAGACAGGGAGAGCGGGAGAGGGAGAGATGGCCAGGGAGAGAGGGCCAGGGAGAGAAGGGCAGGGAGAGCGAGACAGGGAGAGCGGGACAGGGAGAAAGGTACAGGGAGAGAGCCATCAAGAGCCTGAACAATGACATACAGTACACAGGAGAACTTTGTCACTCTAAATGAGAGTAAAACTACTATTCCACCACTCAATAGATTTTGGATTTATTTGGATCCCAATTAGCTGACGCCAATGGCTGACAGCTAGTCTTACTGGGGTCCCACACATAAAGAAAAAGACATTACAGACCAAATACTTTAGAATTGAATTACATCAAAAGGATTGTCAAATGGGCAGAATGAATAGATCCATCTGTCTCTTTCCTCTTCATTGATTCACTGCATCATTTGCTTATTATATAATGTAATGAAATTCATTTTGATGGACAACTAAACCAAAGACGGGATGCCACAACTATAGTGATCATCATTCAGTCCCTTGAAAATAGCTGTATTTCCTGGCTAAGACTAGCTAGCCTCATCCAGTCATGATGACTTCTCCAGCCACACGAGGAAGTCGACGTGTGATAATGTTACCCAGAGGGCCACTCTCTGGCTGTGGGAGCAGGTGTGTCCACACTCCACAGGACTTTCTAATCTAGAGCCCATATCTCTGGTCGCCTGGCAACAGCACGTCCTGGCTCAGCCAGAGGAGAGGGCTCGTATGCTGAGGGACAGACCCCGGGTCCAAAGGCTTAATGGAGGACAGGGGCAGGCAGGCATGATTAAAATGGGGCTGCAATGAATAGCAGCCGCTTACGGGCTCCTGACCTATTTTGTGTTTTTTTTTACACTTATCTTAACTTTATTTTGTACATGATGACTCCACCATCATTTCCTATGACCGAAAACTTCTGGAGATCAGAACAGCGCTCATTAATCTTGATTTGGATGACAATTTCTATGTCAACGATTTGGCAGCTCTGGACGTTCTGTACTGGACGACTGTACTCTGGACGACTGTACTCTCTACCGCACAGCAAGCGATACCGATGCACCGAGGCTGGAATCAACAGGACCCTGAACAGCTTCCAACCCCAAGTCAAGACTGCTAAATAGTGAACCAAATAGCTACCCAGACTATCTGCATTGACCGTTTTTGCACTAACTCTTCTGAATCATCACATATGCTGCTGCTACTGTTTATTATCTATCCTGTTGCCCTCAATAACCTCCTACCCCTGCACATAGACTTGGTACTGGTACCCCATGTATATAGCCAAGTTATTGTTACCCATTGTGTATTTATTCCTCGTGTTATAATTTTTTCCTATAATTTTTCTATTTTTCTCTCTGCATTGTTGGGAAGGGCCCGTAAGTAAGTATTTCACTGTTAGTCTATACTTGTTGTTGACAAAGCATGCAACAAATTACATTTGATTTGAGGCGGAGCGTGAACAGGAAGGAACTCATTCCTTTTCTCCAAGCATGGAGAAGAGACCAACCATGACTCATCACCCTGATTTGAAAACTTTAATACTCTGAGGTATTGAGATATTCAGCCAGTCCGTACCACCTTATCCAGAGAGACAGAGATACAGAGACAGACAGGTACCTGCTCGAGGTTTCCCTTCTGTTCCAGGGGGGACAGGACCATTGCTGAACGTCGTCACACTGTCTCGTCTGGCCCCAGGTTTGATGTTCCCATAGTAACGATTCACCAGAATCTGCCTCAGAGCTTCACCCTGGTGGAGAGAGGTGATGTCAGAGGATTGAGCCTAGTTCGTCATCATGAGATAAGGACTCCCAACATCAGTGTTATCAGCTTAGAATACCTCAACTCTGATTGGGACTGGCACCCTCATACAGTCAGTCTCAAGATATTAACCCTGCATTTTCAATCAGTGGAAACAGTGTGCTTCTTAGAAAATATTGTTTTCTTGCCTTTGTTTATAACCTTTGCCAGGTAAGAGGCAGAGCATGCTAAAAATCTGACCTCTGATCTCAACTCTGATTGAGCATCGCGCCTCATACAGTGTGTCTCAAAAGCAGTCTTCCAACTCATATACAGTACATATCATTTCCCTAATATTCCTCCTGAAACCCATTGACACCCACATCCAGTGGCCAGTTTGTTAGTGGGGGGGTGGGGGGGGGGTAACCCTGTGAGTAGGTGGGCATGCTGTGGAAGCAGAGTGGCTGCAGGCCAGGTCAGGTGCATCAGTGCATCAGGACAGCCAGCTGTGGTGGGCCAGAGAGAGCAGGTTGGCGAACTCCGGAACGGAGAGGATCAGACCGTACTGGACTGTACCTACCCTTCTCTGGTCCTCCAGTTGCTTCTGGGGCTGGTTGGGATCAAGCTCCTAAGGGTGAGGTGAGTTAGCAGAAAGTAAATCAAAGAAAAGTCCAAAAAAGGAAAATTAGGGGAAAACAAAAACAAAACAAGAGAGGGGTGTTAATACTGTGCACATTAGTCACCTTCCTTACATGCAGGGAACTGAGCCAAAGGATTTCATGCAGTTAACATAGGGAGGTGGGTGGTGTGTTGGGGTGGATGTGGGGTAGGAACATAATCATGCAAGGCTTCGTGAAAATAGTCTTAAGCACCGGTTAGAGAAGAAAATTGAATAACAAGGTGGCTTGCTGTTAGAAATAAAATAACATTTATTTACAACCATCCCATTAACTTCACATCTCATAATCACTTTAAACTTTTTTACGTTCACAACGCTAAAACAAGGTGTAAACTTTGCTGTTCAAACCTTTGATATTGGGTTATTTCAACCAACAAACTAGATGGCTCAGAGTGACTCCATTGTTACTTTGCAGTTGCAGCACAAATGAAACCATGTTAAATACACAAGGGAGCAACAGGCTGCAAGGGGCAGAAACGCAACTCAAACCATGAGAAAAAACCCATCCCTTTCCAGATGACATAACGGAGTCAGTGCAGTGTACTAGTAGTGGTACTGACACAGTGTAAACCCATGTTCCCATCTGCCATGGAAAAACACCCAGCACGCTGCTCCAAGATCCGGCAGAAAGAAGGTAAGGAAACTGTTCTTCACTCAAAAACCTACAGAGGGATGGAGGGATGAATGGAGGGAGGGAAACGGGACATACAGTGAGGGAAAAAAGTATTTGATCCCCTGCTGACTTTGTACGTTTGCCCACTGACAAAGATATGATCAGTCTATAATTTTAATGGTAGGTTTATTTGAACAGTAAGAGACAGAATAACAACAACAAAATCCAGAAAAACGCATGTCAAAAATGTTATAAATTGATTTGCATTTTAATGAGGGAAATAAGTATTTGACCCCCTCTCAATCTGAAAGATTTCTGTCTCCCAGGTGTCTTTTATACAGGTAACGAGCTGAGATTAGGAGCACACTCTTAAAGAGAGTGCTCCTAATCTCAGCTTGTTACCTGTATAAAAGACATAAATCCACAGAAGCAATCCATCAATCAGATTCCAAACTCTACACCATGGCCAAGTCCAAAGAGCTCTCCAAGGATGTCAGGGACAAGATTGTAGACCTACACAAGGCTGAAATGGGCTAAAAGACCATCGCCAAGCAGCTTGGTGAGAAGGTGACAACAGTTGGTGCGATTATTCTCAAATGGAAGAAACACAAAAGAACTGTCAATCTCCCTCGGCCTGGGGCTCCATGCAATATCTCACCCTGTGGTGTTGCAATGATCATGAGAAAGGTGAGGAATCAGCCCAGAACCACACGGGAGGATCTTGTCAATGATCTCAAGGCAGCTTGGACCATAGTCACCAAGAAAACAATTGGTAACACACTACGCCGTGAAGGACTGAAATGCTGCAGCGCCCGCAAGGTCCCCCTGCTCAAGAAAGCACATATAAATGCCCGTCTGAAGTTTGCCAATGAACATATGAATGATTCAGAGTGCAACTGGGTGAAAGTGTTGTGGTCAGATAGACCAAAATGGAGCTCTTTGGCATCAACTCAACTCGCCGTGTTTGGTGGAGGAGGAATGCTGCCTATGACCCCAAGAACACCATCTCCACCATCAAACATGGAGGTGGAAACATTATGCTTTGGGGGTGTTTTTCTGCTAAGGGGACAGGACAACTTCACCGCATCAAAGGGATGATGGACGGGGCCATGTACCGTCAAATCTTGGGTGAGAACCTCCTTCCCTCAGCCAGGGCATTGAAAATGGGTCGTGGATGGATATTCCAGCATGACAATGAACCCAAATACACGGCCAAGGCAACAAAGGAGTGGCTCAAGAAGAAGCACAATAAGGTCCTGGAGTGGCCTAGCCAGTCTCCAGACCTTAATCCCATAGAAAATCTGTGGAGGGAGCTGAAGGTTCGTCAGCCTCGAAACCTTAATAACTTGGAGAAGATCTGCAAAGAGGAGTGGGACAAAATCCCTCCTGAGATGTGTGCAAACCTGGTGGCCAACTACAAGAAACATCTGACCTCTGTGATTGCCAACAAGGGTTTTGCCACCAAGTACTAAGTCCTGTTTTGCAGAGGGGTCAAATATTTATTTCCCTCATTAAAATGCAAATCAATTTATAACATTTTTGACATGCGTTTTTCTGGATTTTTGTTGTTGTTATTCTGTCTCTCACTGTTCAAATAAACCTACCATTAAAATGATAGACTGATCATTTCTTTGTCAGTGGGCAAACGTACAAAATCAGCAGGGCATCAAATACTTTTTTCCCTCACTGTACATGGGTCGGTTCACAGCATAATTAAAAATCCACAAGGGGAAACATTTGCGTCTGTGTGTTTTGGTGAGTGGGCAGTGAAAAGGGAAAGGATTTGACTGTTTCCATCTTGATGAGCGGGGAGGATGGATGACTCAGATTATCTATATTCTACAATCACCCATATTAGAGTGCTAAGGCCCAGGCTGTGCTGAGGCCCAGGCAATATGGGTGTTGAACTCACATCTGCAGCAGGGACTTCAGGTTCAGCCGGCAGAGGGGCCAGCTGAATAGATAGACAGATAAGACAAATGGTCTGGGTTAGTCAAGGTCTGGGTTAGACCACAGTCCGTGGGCAAATTAACCTCAGGCAGCTCTCAGGTCACTTGCCTCACAGTGCAAACAGATCAATGCAAGGCCATGCCCGCTTCACCAAGGACCTCCTTGTATGTCTGGCTGGTTACAGTTGATCAGTTGGCCCATCATGTGCCCGACAGCAATAAAAGCGCATGACTCAAAGCCAGCCACGACGAAGGGCACAACAAACACGCCCTTATCTGACGTTTCTATGCTAAGTCTCTACTGTTATTAGAGCACGTGTCTGTGTTATATAATCAAACATCACTATTATACTCTCCCTGTGTTCATATGCCTGCATGGGGTTGCCCCTGCTTTCTCCCAGTTGCTTGCATTGCAAAATGAACACCTTGACGTAGGACAATGAATGGACTGTTTAGTTAATGTGAGCAGATTAGAAATTGCAGGTCCTAAAATGAAGGCCAAGGGCTTTAAGGGACAAACCAGACTTGCAGATATGGCTTTTAGTGGCATGATGGCGCTACAAGTAGGCCTATTAGTGAAACAGTGCATAATAATACAGGCAAATGGAAACAAAACATGTACGAATACATTTAAAAACCTAACACATTAGCTAATGCTGACTTGTTGATGTTGTTCATACTCAATGTTTGACAAAGTACCCCAAGAGAAAAGAGAGACATTTGATTTTCTGTGGGCTGACTGCTGAAATGAAACGCTTGCTTGAACACCAATGTTAAAAAGGACTTTTAGGAAGAGAGAGACAGACTGACGGATGTGATACATTTAAATGGTGCAAAGTGAAAAGGCAGAGACAGATACACAGACAGACCACAGTGCCTCAGTAACGCAGTCATGCTGACTCTGAGTAATTGTGAGACTAGACAAGAATCTCCCCTTATCAGGCCCCTGTTTACGTAAAACATCCATTTGCACAGGAAAAAGGATGATGCATGCAAACAAGGCTCAAAAGGTTTTAACCCTGATTCACTTGTCGAATTCAATTAAAGCACAACATCATAAAGCTACTTTTCAATGGGTTTACGATCCGTCAACATTTTCAGTGGTGGAGCATGACAATCATTATGGGCCTTATCTGCCCTTATTTGTCTTCCGTGAGTCCCAGCGATCTGAACGCTGGTGGTCGCCCATGCTTTTCCCATGGAACTGCTGGCATCAGCCCTGGACACAGCTATACCCATGACCGCCAACATTGGTCCCACTTGTACGTTTTCTCAGACTGTATGACGTAAACTATATTGTGGTATAGTGGGCTGAATCACTGCTCCACTGCGATACAGGGCCAAAGATAAGGTAATCTTAATGGAAGTTACAATCACATTTCAGCAGTGGAAAGATGAGACGACTCCCCCATGGAGTTTCCACTTGTCTCTGCACTTGTTTTCAGGGTGTGTCACATGGATCTGTAGTCAGAATCATGGAGGACAGAGAGATGATTTATTTTGTTCTTGTCTGACACCATTACATCAGTGGCGGGCCTGAAACAGTTAACACTCCCTTGCCCGCCCCAGCGCCGCCCAACACGAGGCGCTGCCAGTCTCTCAGTAAACAGCTCCGCCACACTTTTATTGCCAATTACTTCTGAAGGTCACATCAGTGGAGAGTGAATTTCAGGGGGGGGGGGGGGGGGGGGTATGCTAGCTCTTACATAACCGCTGCCTGAGAGCTGGCGGGAGCCCAAGTATCGTGCAGGACGAAGGCAGGCTGCAGGGACCCTGGGACAGAGCTGCATGGCCAGCAAAAGTGCCTATAGTTTTCCCTGTTGGAGAGGATCAGAGAAACAACCAAGGTTCCCTCAAATCACCTCACACACATTGCAGCAGCTCTGAGTATAGCTGAGGACAAGCAGGGAAACGCTGAGGCAGAGGACACCAGCACTGTGGGATGTAGAACGGCCATGAGAGGAGCGAACAGGGAGAGACTAAGAGGGAGGAAAAAGATTGGTAGAGAGATATAAATAGAGAGAGAGGGAGACAGAGAGTTTGCCAGGGATAATGAAACGATAGAGATCCACTGGCACGGGGACACACAGCGATGCGAGGGAGCAAGAGAGACACATGCGGAGACAAACAGACCGTCGTGCCCTCTCCTGCATAGAAATCATCTCTATTGCGTAACCCCCCCCCCCCAGGTCAGCACACAACATATCGCCAACCTAAAGCCATATTATCTCTGCTTTCTGCTGACCCCATTACATTATCCCACCCACCCTCGACACAAACACGCACACCGACTCAGGGTACTACAGTACCCTGTGCTTCTCAGATTAATAAGGAGAGTACTGTACTGCATGGCAGTGCCGCTGGCATACCGAGCAGCGCAGCAAGCTTAACACAGGGCTTACGGAACAGCTAACTGACAGACAGCTCAGTGCTGCTGCTGCTGTTTCTGCTGCAGAGGGGAAGTGTGGGCTTTGGATCAGCCTGGGGTATGGGACACTGCATCCCACTCCTAGGTCCATGCACGTGCCGGATGTGTGGGTGGGGTGTGTGTGTGTGTGTGTGTGTGTGTGTGTGTGTGTGTGTGTGTGTGTGTGTGTGTGTGTGTGTGTGTGTGTGTGTGTGTGTGTGTGTGTGTGTGTGTGTGTGTGTGTAAAGTATGTGTGTACATTCTTCAGACAGTAAAACGGGGAGGGGGCGTTGAGGCAACAAAGAAGCAGTCTATCTGTTCACTCCCATTTTAGGAGGGAGCGTCAGGGATTGTTTTTGGGAGGGGAAGCAGCTGGGGATTTCCAACACTGGATACCACATGGAGGGAGGGAAGGAGGAGTAGAGAGAGAGAGAAAATACACTCATGTGAGCATGTGATCTCCTGGCAGACATACAGCTTAGAGTGTAGGCTCTCCAACAGCCACTCAGTCTGATATCTATGTTTACCTTTCCTTCTTATCTCTCCCTCTCTTGTTTTCTTTCCTTTTTTCAGAAATGAAGATTCACACCCTAAAGTAACTCATTCCATTCTTGTGCTCATTTACAGGACAATAAATCAAGTGCTTGAAGTTGTGAGTAGAAAATGTTGTTGTGACCAAAAAGTTAAACTACAGTAATACTGCAACTTATACTAAATGATATCTTCCAAAGGTAAAAAACAAACAAACAATACAATCTATGGTTGAAAGCTGTGCTCTTATATGCCATACCCTCTCAATGTATGCTTTGGAATGGGGTGTACTGTAGTCTGGTGCTTTGCCATTGACAAGGGTAATATTAACTGTTGCGTAACATCCAGGAACTATAAACACTTCTAAGTAAGAAGTTAGACCCTCCCATATGGCACTGGTCCCAGCCTCTCTGAAAGTCCCTAAACAGACAGATACAGTACCAGATGAAAGGTTAAAAAAATGAAAAAAGGATATCTCCACTGTCTTTAAGGCAGACACAGACACAGAAACACAGACCTGAATGTACATATACAGTAGCAAGCACACCTGCACACACCAACCCCCTTACCCTCTATGGATGTTGGTATGCTCTGGTTTCCGCAACTGCATTTAAGGGATAGCTTCACGTGTATAAATACTCACACACCTGCTGTGGTAATGGTGGTGAGGAATTTAGGGGGAACCACCCTGTCCCTCTGACCACCATCCAAAGAGAGTCTGGGTATGATCATTATGGTCTGTGTGCACTGTTTCCAAAAATACCAGATTCCTAACATGCAATTCCAGTCTGAAAAAAACTGTATAAAGACCTGTGGATCTATGTACACAACAACCATAATTCAATTTCAAGCAGACGACTACAATCAGACCTGCGTTCAAATACATGGACTTCTGTATCTGGGCCGTTCCACCAATTGGATGCCTTTTGAGTAGTGTAACTTGGTAAATATATATATATATATATGTGATTTCACCTCATTTTTACATATCCTAATGTGTATATGTTAACCTTAATATAAAAAAGTGTTTTCCATCTCAAGAGGTTAAATAAAAATACTACTATAATAAGTGCCAAATAAAGTAACAGGGTTGACCGTAACTGGGTTGACAGTAACAGGGTTGACAATTTCATCATAAATCATCCATAAATCCCCTTGTGTCAGGGTGAATGGAAGCTTGTTGCGTACAACAGGGAAAGGCAGTTGAACGCAAACTGTACAGAAAAAAATAATTGTTAAAACATTTGTAGCCTGTCTACTGGTTGATGTGTTCTGCTCGACCCCACTCACTTTTCCACCTCAAAACACCAGAAAATTGCTCAAAATAGTAGAACCAGCTGCTCACCTGCTTCTACACTATGATTTGATTGTTCGATGTTGTGTTTCTTTTGTAAAAAAAAAAAAAAAAAGTACAAAAAAAGAAGAGTTTTCATCATATTAAAAGGAGAGTTCAGTTCATGTGACAGGGTTGACCTTAAAATGAGATAAAATGAATAACTAATCACATGAAATAAATAACCATCTTCAATATCTGAAGCTAAAGCAAGTTAAGTTAAAGCAACAAAATAACTAGGGCTTTACAATGATGGTGAAAACGTGGAGACATTTTGGGGTTAAGTGGGTTAAAGTCCTAGAAGTCACAGAGAGTGTTCAGAGGGACATGTCAAAATGTAGAATTTTGGCACTTTAGCAAATCTTTATTCATATTAACTATCAGATTTATTGAATTCTCCATGTGGTCTATATTAAAAGGGAACGTCATTTAATATAAAAGGCTTTTAAATTGCAATATTGGTGCGCAATTTCTACTTGAAATATCGAAGGCACTTTTTTCTTGGAACAAAGCATTTAAAATACTTTTTTGGTGTATTTCAGTATTCTCAAACACACAGCCCAAAACAAGCACTTTTATTGGAGTATTTGAATGGCTAAATGTAAAAACCAAATAGTCTGCCAAATTGTATTTGACAGTATTTTCGAATACTTGTTTCAAATACTATTTTCCGATACCTGGGTTAAATGCGTGGGTGTGAATTTGAGTCTGAGTATTTTGAACCCAGGTCTGACTACAATACAGACACATTGGAGTGTAGCAAGTTGGCAACACCAAAAAGTGCTTAGCATGCTAGTGGCACGGTAACACACACGGAAACAAGCAGCTACTCTGAAGTCAGAAGCACATAACAAGACAGAAAAACCACCAGCACAGGCACATCTATCTACACCACACGACTAGTACGAGACAGAAACCTAACGAAAGAAGGAAAATGATCAACCTCAGCCACATCCATCTCATCATCAAAGGCAATGTGCTGGAAGAGAAGAGTATACAGGCAGAGTTAGTAGAGCTGGGTTAGGAGGAGGGGTGGCAGCTGAAAACAGACAAACAGTAGGTAAGAAACCCCACACCATGTCAGTCAGTCAGTCAGTTAGTAAAAACACACAGGTTACTGCATTTCCAAGCAATGGATTGCCCTCGCTCAACAGAACAGAAAGCAGAGTGAACCAAGGTCATTAATCAGAGATTAGTACAGAGAGTCATTTACAGCCCATACAGTAAATGCTGTATTAGTGTTAATGGTGTATTAGAGTTAAAGTTCAATTACAGCATGCTGGTGCTGTTAAAGTATACTGGAACTGTCCCCAACCACCAAACATAGACAAGTCATTTTCAGATGGACACTAATCCATTGTGGTTTATGTGTGTGTCTGACTGTGCCAATAGGAAAAGCACTGAGGATACCATATATACACACCCTTGGCATCTTATTCCTCCAGAAGGGCAGCTGCTACTGTAGGTTTTAAACCAAACCAAAAGACTCATCCCAACCAACACAGACATAATGTACTACCAGTATCATCTGGGGGGAAGGCAGAGGGCAGCAGAGGAAAACTTAACCTCCAGCTTTGCTGTTAACTTCTGACCTTTGCACTGACCTCTGTAAAGAGCTACAGAATACCAGGCCTCTTAGAAAGCACTCAGTTTCCGCTCATGATAAAACCCAGTGTAGAGAGAACAAGGAAAGTATTGTGAGATGGTGGTGAAGACGGCCATTTACCTTCTCCCCATATCCACGGTCTTTGGTCATCATCTCCCTCAGAGTCTGCAGCACCTTGATACACAGCCGCTCCTCGTTCTCCTCCAGTAGCTGCTTGGTGTGTTTGATCAGCCTGGGCAGAAGACAGGGACAGGGACAGGGACAGAGACAGGGACAGGAGGAGAGGTGTATCACACATACTGCACTGTACAGAACTGCACTCCCCTCCCCCCAAAAAAACACTTCAGTGATAACAAACCCTGATTTCAGAGAGTCACCCCTATAGTATTTACTGTTAAGCTTGAGTAATTAAGAGATAATATTATGTTTGCTTGACATATCGTAATTGATTGGCTTAATTCATTATTGGTCATAAATGCTAGGGGTAGAGATTGACCTCACGTGGGTCTTAGAGGTGCTGTCAATCAGATCAGGTGCTGTGTGACTTGTATTCATTGATAGGAGTGTTTCAGTCCAAATGATCAATCATGTGTATGAACACTTCAATGAAAATCATTAGACCCAATTTCTTCCCGGCATACAAGCTTTCCTAAAGGTCCCATTGTATTCTACTGTACATATTACGGTTAGTACTGTACTGCATTACCTTTGAAATGTAAGTCATTGTTCTGAATCAGTGTGAACATGTGGTATCTCACGTGCTACTCCACACATTAATCCCCCCTGCCTGCGGCCCTTTACAGTAGGCTAACCCCTGAGCCGGCACCTGTTCAAAAAGCCCAGACGCCCGCCCTCATGCCCAGTAATCCAATCTCAGCCCTTATCAAACACAAGAGACACAGGAATGGCCTGGCCTGTGTAAGGCAGGGAGGGAGGGAGCCCTGTGTGAGGGAGACAGAGCTCCAGTAGGTTCAGGGCAGGACACGTGAAAACAAAGCCCTGGGTCACTACAGTAGCATGTTTGGAGCAGTGTCCCAACTCTAGTTACAGTACAGCAGGTACAGTATGAAAGAGCACAACACATTCCTCAACACTGAGACAGACTTCCCAGTTAAACCACAGCTAGATCAATTTCTAGTGGCTAAAACCTCAGTTGGTTTACAACTGCTGTGGAAAACAATGTCGCAATTTCTAAGAAGATTGCAGACTGTGGTTTATCACTGGACATGGCAAGAGGCATGTCCATTGTTAGTCAGCATGTCAAGGAGGTGGGTGGCTTGCAGTGGTTAGTGGGTACATGAGTCTTACTTGGAAATGAAGCCACCGCTTTCACACTTCCTGCGGGCATCTGTGTTCTCAGGAAAGAGTAGCTCTGGGCGATGCAACACATCCACCAGGACAGATAGCTCAGCCTGGACCAAAGGACGCAGACGGTCCTCTAGAGCCGACACTATGTCCTTAAACACAGAGCAATGCAGAAGACAGTTATGGTTAGAGAGGTAACAGAACAGAAATAGGACACAGACAGGGCACAGGCACACTCAGGGCATTGGCACACTGAGTGTTACACCAGTGGTAGGTCTAGATGAGGCCCAACCAAACTGTATGAGATTGGGGCCTGGATTCCAGCCCCTACATTTGAAGTCGTGACCAAACAAGATACAGGGAAGCTGACAAAACTGAAAAACACCATGGTGAACTTTGTGACCTTATTGTCTCAGACTGCACACTGGAAAAAAATTATAAAAGCAGAAGTAGACCACGGTTTACCAAAAACCTCGAAAACAGACCAGCCCAATCCAACTCCCCTCACCCCGCTCTATATCCCCATGAGTCAGAGTCATGATAAACTCCATGGAAATAAGAAAACTGTTACAGTTGCGTCACACTGTGTGTTGATGTAGACATTGTCTTGCGTAGGTGGGAGGGAAGGCGGGAGGGGTTCTGGTAGAGTTACTGTATACAGTGTGACGGGTACAAAGAAATTGCAACACACACACTAGATTAGCTTTCTGGGGGATTACAGGTCATTCCTTACTAACGCAGTTTCATTAATTCTGTTTCTGGGAACTGGTCAATTCATCACAGCCATTTTCAATTATTGCCATAGTTTTACAAGATGATTTAAGTCAAAACTGAAACTAGGCCACTTAGGAACATTCAACGTTGTCTTGGTAAGCAACTCTAGTGAATATTTGGCTTTGTGTTTTAGGTTATTGTCCTGGTGAAAGGGGAATTTCAAATAAAATAAAATTTTATTTGTCACATGGCAGAATACAACAGGTATTCCTTACTGTGAAATGCTTACTTACAAGCCCTTAACCAACAATGCAGTTCAAGAAATAGAGTTAAGAAAATATTTACTAAATAAACTAAAGTAACACAATAAAAAGTAGCACAAAATGACACACAAATAACGAGGCTATATACAGGGGGTACCGGTAGCGAGTCAATGTGTGGGGGTACAGATTAGTTGAGGTAGTTTGTACATGTAGGTAGGGGTAAAGTGACTATGCATAGATAATAAACAACGAGTATCAGTAGTGTAAAAATAAAGGAGGGGGGGTCAATGTAAATAGCCAGGGGTGGCATTTGATTAATTGTTCAGCAGTATTATTAGAAGCTGTTAAGGAGCCTTTTGGACCTAGACTTGGCGCTCTGGTACCGCTTGCCGTGCGGTAGCAGAGAGAACAGTCTATGACCTGGGTGACTGGAGTCTTTGACAATTTCTTGTACCTTCCTCTGACACCGCCTAATATCTAGGTCCTTGATGGCAGGAAGCTTGGCCCCAGTGATATACTGGGCCGTACGCACTACCCTCTGTAGCACCTTACGGTCGGATGCCAAGCAGTTGCCATACCAGGCGGTGATGCAACTGGTTAGGATGCTCTCGATGGTGCAGCTGTAGACATTTTTGAGGATCAGGGGACCCATGCCAAATCTTTTCAGTCTCCTGAGGGGGAAAATGTGTTGTCGTGCTCTCTTGTGTTTGGACCATGTTGGTGATGTGGACACCAAGGAACTTGAAACTCTCGACAGGTTCCACTACAGCCCCATCGATATGAATGGGGGTCTGTTCGGCCATCCATTTCCTGTAGTCCACAATCATCTCCTTTGTCTTGCTCACCCTGACGGAGAGGTTGTTGTCCTGGCACCACACTGCCAGGTCTCATCGTTGTCGGTGATCAGGCCTACCACTGTTGTGTCGTCAGCAAACTTAATGATGGTGTTTGAGTTGTGCCTGGCCACGCAGTCGTGGGTGAACAGGGAGTACAGGAGGGGACCAAGCATGCACCTGAGAGGCCCGGGTGTTGAGGATCAGCGTGGCAGATATGTTGTTGCCTAACCTTACCACCTTCACCACCTGGGGGCGGCCCTGCAGGAAGTCCAGGATCCAGTTGCAGAGGGAGAGGTTTAGTCCCAGGGTCCTTAGCTTAGTAATGAGCTTTGTGTGCACTATGGTGTTGAACACTGAGCTGTAGTCAATGAACAGCATTCTCACATACCGTAGGTGTTCCTTTTGTCCAGGTGAAAAAGGGCAGTGTGGAGTGCGATTGAGATTCCGTCATCTGTAGATCTGTTGGGGCAGTATAAAAATTGGTGTGGGTCTAGGGTTTCCAGGATGAAGGTGTTGATGTGAGCCATGACCAGCCTTTCAAAGCACTTCATGGCTACCGACGTGAGTGCTAGTCATTTAGGCAGGTTATCTTCGCATTCTTGGGCACAGGGACTATGGTGCTATAAACATGTGGGTATTACAGACTCGGTAAGGGAGACGTTGAAAATGTCAGTGAAGACACTTGCCAGTTGGTCCGCGCATGCTCTGAGTACATGCCCTGATAATCTGTCTGAATGGTCACCTGTTTAAAGGTCTTGCTTACATTGGCTACGGAGCGCATGATCACACAGTCGTCCGGGAACAGCTGGTGCTCTCATGCATGCTTCAGTTTTTGTTGCCTTGAAGTGAGCATAAAAGGCATTTAGCTCATCTGGTAGGCTCACGTCACTGTGCAGCTCACGGCTGAGTTTCCCTTTATAGTCCGTAATAGTTTGCAAGCCCTGCCACATCTGACGAGTGACAGAGCTGGTGTAGTAGGAGTCAATCTTAGTCCTGTATTGACGCTTTGCTTGTTTGATAGTTCATCTGAGGGCATAGCGGGATTGTTTATTCCAAAAAAAGGTCCCTACTCCTTGCCGATGACAACCATACCCATAACATGATGCATCCACCACCATGCTTGAAAATATGGAGTGCGGTATGCTGTGATGTGTTGTTTTGGATTTGCCCCAAACATAACGTTTTGTATTTAGGACATGAAGTTAATTTCTTTGCCACATTTTTTGCAATATTACTTTAGTGCCTTATTTCAAACAGGATACATGTTTTGGAATATGTTTATTCTGTACAGGCTTCCTTCTTTTCACTCTGTCATTTAGGTTAGTACTGTGGAGTAACTACAATTGTTGTTGATCCATCCTCAATTTTATCCTATCACATCCATTAAACTCTGTAACTGTTTTAAAGTCACCATTGGTGTGAGCAGTTTCCTTCCTATCCGGCAACTCAGTTACAGTGCCTTGCGAAAGTATTCGGCCCCCTTGAACTTTGCGACCTTTCGCCACATTTCAGGCTTCAAACATAAAGATATAAAACTGTATTTTTTTGTTAAGAATCAACAACAAGTGGGACACAATCATGAAGTGGAACGACATTTATTGGATATTTCAAACTTTTTTAACAAATCAAAAACTGAAAAATTGGGCGTGCAAAATTATTCAGCCCCCTTAAGTTAATACTTTGTAGCGCCACCTTTTGCTGCGATTACAGCTGTAAGTCGCTTGGGGTATGTCTCTATCAGTTTTGCACATCGAGAGACTGAAATTTTTTCCCATTCCTCCTTGCAAAACAGCTCGAGCTCAGTGAGGTTGGATGGAGAGCATTTGTGAACAGCAGTTTTCAGTTCTTTCCACAGATTCTCGATTGGATTCAGGTCTGGACTTTGACTTGGCCATTCTAACACCTGGATATGTTTATTTTTGAACCATTCCATTGTAGATTTTGCTTTATGTTTTGGATCATTGTCTTGTTGGAAGACAAATCTCCGTCCCAGTCTCAGGTCTTTTGCAGACTCCATCAGGTTTTCTTCCAGAATGGTCCTGTATTTGGCTCCATCCATCTTCCCATCAATTTTAACCATCTTCCCTGTCCCTGCTGAAGAAAAGCAGGCCCAAACCATGATGCTGCCACCACCATGTTTGACAGTGGGGATGGTGTGTTCAGCTGTGTTGCTTTTACGCCAAACATAACGTTTTGCATTGTTGCCAAAATGTTCAATTTTGGTTTCATCTGACCAGAGCACCTTCTTCCACATGTTTGGTGTGTCTCCCAGGTGGCTTGTGGCAAACTTTAAACGACACTTTTTATGGATATCTTTAAGAAATGGCTTTCTTCTTGCCACTCTTCCATAAAGGCCAGATTTGTGCAATATACGACTGATTGTTGTCCTATGGACAGAGTCTCCCACCTCAGCTGTAGATCTCTGCAGTTCATCCAGAGTGATCATGGGCCTCTTGGCTGCATCTCTGATCAGTCTTCTCCTTGTATGAGCTGAAAGTTTAGAGGGACGGCCAGGTCTTGGTAGATTTGCAGTGGTCTGATACTCCTTCCATTTCAATATTATCGCTTGCACAGTGCTCCTTGGGATGTTTAAAGCTTGGGAAATCTTTTTGTATCCAAATCCGGCTTTAAACTTCTTCACAACAGTATCTCGGACCTGCCTGGTGTGTTCCTTGTTCTTCATGATGCTCTCTGCGCTTTTAACGGACCTCTGAGACTATCACAGTTCAGGTGCATTTATACGGAGACTTGATTACACACAGGTGGATTGTATTTATCATCATTAGTCATTTAGGTCAACATTGGATCATTCAGAGATCCTCACTGAACTTCTGGAGAGAGTTTGCTGCACTGAAAGTAAAGGGGCTGAATAATTTTGCACGCCCAATTTTTCAGTTTTTGATTTGTTAAAAAAGTTTGAAATATCCAATAAATGTCGTTCCACTTCATGATTGTGTCCCACTTGTTGTTGATTCTTCACAAAAAATACAGATTTATATCTTTATGTTTGAAGCCTGAAATGTGGCAAAAGGTCGCAAAGTTCAAGGGGGCCGAATACTTTCGCAAGGCACTGTATGAAGGACACTTGTATCTTTGTAGTGACTGGGTGTATTGATACACCTTCCAAAGTGTAATTAATAACTTCACCATGCTCAAATGGATATTCAATGTCTGTTTGTTTTTTACCCATCTACCAATAGGTGCCCTTCTTTGCAAGGCATTGGAAAACTTCTCTGTTTTTTGTGGTTTAATCTGTGTTTGAAATGTACAGATAATTGTATGTGTAGGGTAAAGAGAGGTGGTATTCATCATGTTAAACACTATTATTACACACAGAGTGACTCCATGCAAATTATTGTGTGACTAGTTAAGCAAATTTTTCCGACTGAACTTTAGGCTTGCCATTACAAAGGGCTTGAATACATATTGACCGAAGACATTTCAGCTTTACATTTTTTATTCATTTGTAAAATGTTCTAAAAACATAATTCCACTTTGACATTATGGGATATTGTGTGTAGGCCAGTGACATACAATCTAAATGTAATCCATTTTAAATTGAGGCTGTAACATAACAAAATTTGGAAAAAGTCAAGGGGTGTGAATACTTTCTGAAGGCACTGTATTCCTGAATCCTCACCTGCAGCCTTTCTATGATGTTCCTGTAGCTAACGGACGCAGTGGCGTTGGAGTCCCTCCTGGGGGCGTTCTTGGCGGAGAGTCTCCAGCTCAAGATGGACTTGGTGACCACGTTGTTGGACTTGACAAACAGGTTGTTCACCTGGCTGTCCAGGTCCACTGGGATCGCGATGGCCCTGCTCTTGGCTGTGTGAAATGAAACAGTAGGACGCAAACTTAAGAGGGATGCTTGTTTTTTTTTTTACTTTTTAAAATATGTATTTTTTTCTTCTAGATGACAGATAAAATGAGCTCATTGGCTTGACTATAAAGAGATGTACTTCTTTGACTTTATCAAGATAGTGTTTGGGTAACAGGTGGAGGCCAATTGCAGGTATCTTACCCACGTCAGAGAGCACCTTGATACAGGCCTCAACGGAGGCCTTCTGAGTGGGGTTGAGCCAGTTGCAGTGGTATACCCTGAACACCCCCTGCAGGAGCTGTACAAACACCGGCTGACGAGTCTAAGAGAAAGCGTGAGAGAGAGAGAGAGAGAGACACAGACAGACAGACAGACAGACAGACAGACAGACAGACAGACAGACAGACAGACAGACAGACAGACAGACAGGAAGTAAAGACAGTAGATATGAGAGGAGAAAAGACATCAAAAGACAAGTCAGAAGCTGCACATTAAACAAAGCTAAAATCCCCAGCAGTGATCAACAAAGGCTTTTGTGGTTTGTCACAGACCATATATCTAGAACCCAGTTTCCCCAACGTGAGGGTGCCATCAGACACAAATTGAGTCATGTTCAGCAGGAAGAAATCAGAGAAAACCTTTGAAACCGAGAAAGCATTACCTGAACGTTTATTTACGTTTCAAAGCGTTTTCTCCTGTTTGCCCGTACAATTCTCAAACCTTGAACAGTATGTACTGTAAAGGTGCTATAACACACAGTATGTAAGAGGGTCTAACACTTCTAGTATGCCTGTTGGTTATCACCAGGATCAGCTCAGGTCCCAACTACTACTAGACCAATGTCTAATACATACAGTATCACCGCTACCACCAGGACCAAACAACACCCTGTGAACCAGCTGCACACAAACCTACGGTACAATATAATGTATACCTCAGTTATCTTTCCCAGAATGCTTGCCTGTCATGGGAGAGAAGGGAATGGATATCATTATGGCGGTTCACATCAACTGGTGTATTGAGTCTAATGGGATGTGGGAAGGTGGAGGAAATGGGTTGGAAAGCATGTGGAAATGACTATAAGAGAAACCTAATACAATCTAAACAAAAACATAGTTCCTTACAGGAATTGGTATTACTAGACAACTCCAGGAGGGATTGCAAAACCCTTAGAGTGAAGTGGACAAATCTTCTCCTACACATGTCATACATCCCAACCATTTATAGTAGGCCACAGAGTGATTTACCATTCGTTACGTGACATTTGCAATTATATCCCAGCAAACACATCCCAGTTATCTTGTGAAAACAAGCCTAAAGATCTGTGAAGGAACTGAGGGGAGGATTCTAAAGCATTTGCACACGCCATCTGTAGAGAATTCTTGGAAGGTGCTGCTGACTCAGTTCTGTGAAGACCAGTCATTGAGGAAGCGTCTGGCTGCTCTATGACTGCTGGTAAGGAACACACCCAGGGGATGGAAAACCAATTACAATGGGACTTTTACTCATACTTACATACACCTGACGTGCCAGCTATTTGAAGCAAAATGTCATATATTACATGTTAACTGTCAGTGTAGAGCCTTTGGGGATAATGTTTCTTACACACAGACGAGGAAGTTAACAGAAAATGATTGATGACCAGATTTCTCCCAACAGCGTAGAATATCCACCATTCAACTGCTTTTATTTAGTGTTATATGTTACGGTGGTCATGGTTACCTGCAGACTGGTGCTCTGGTCAGAGAAGGGCGAGCTGAAGAAGGTGGTGACGATGCTCATGACGGTCTCTGTCACATAACCCTCCAGAACCGTGTCTGCATGCTTCCTGTCACTGGTGTTGTTGCACACCTACAGACAGCAGACAACGGACAACCAAGGTCAATCTGACTCACTCACCAGACAGACGTGGGTAATGGGTGAGCATTCACTGGATCACATTTCCTGGATCCTCACAGGAAGGAGGATAGAATATTGTTACTCCACGCTGTGATCTCACAGTGCCTCTCAGCAGAACACTCCCAGGAGAGCATATAAGGCTAACTTTATTTTTGAGAGTCTCCCTGTAGAATGCTCAGCAGACTATCAACCAGGTCTCAGTAACATGTCACCAGCATGCCTGTTGACTAGCCATCAGATATGGAAGAGAGGTGATGTGTGTTTGTTTACCCTGCATATGTCCACCAGGAAGTTCTCAAAGAGCTTCCACATGTGGTTGCTGGTGTAGATCTCCTTCATCTCCACCTCTGTGTCCACGTAGCAGTGGTTCAGGAAGTTGATGTAGGCTATCTTCACCTGGAGAAAAAGTTAAGAATGAACAACTTCATAGGTGCCTAAGTACATAATTATCCCAAGAGCCCAGAATGGTCATTTAACTTGCTGCAAGAAGCAAATGTTCAAATGAGTCACATGAATACAACATGTACACCAGGCTCTTTACTTTTTCAGTAGACTACCAATGCATGCATTTTAGCTCTTCGGTCAATCACTCACCTCAGGGATGCAGTCCTCATGGGTGACCACCCTCACTATGTCATCCAAAGGCAGCAGAGAGTTACACTTAATCTCAGTGTAGACGTTTTTTCCCTCGGTGCAGACAGCCAGCAGCTCTACCAGGTGGATGTGGTACCTCAGAGCGCTGTTCTCATCCATACGATCCCGCTCCGACCGCATCATCGTGACCAGGGTCTGGAAGGACGCACGGTCGTTGTAGAACACCAGGACGTCCTCGCCCGAGTTCACCAGCTGAGCAGGAGGAAGACAGAGACTGTAGTTATCAGATGCTGCTGACACATGATATAGATTTGAACAAATTTCTGTTTGGGTAGTATTACAGGTTTATATTGCTAAAATGCATAATGTGTTACATTTGCATTAGAATCATGTGTGCACTGTAATTATGGTGTCCCACCTCAGCCATGACGATGTCCTGACACTTCTTGATGAACTTGTTTTCGGCTTTGACAATGGTTTGAAGGAATTTGAGGTACTGGACATGGCGGCCATGCGTCTCGGTGCAGTGGATAAAGTGCTGCACCACGCGCTCGTTGATCTCACTGCACAGCTGGAAGTTATTCATGAAAACGTGCTGCATGGTGACTGCCTCCAGAATCTAAAGAGAAGGTGAAATAGAAGCATCAAACTAGTGGACTTATTGGTATGGGAAGGATGGAGTATCACTGGTTCCTCCCAGCCCTAACCCTTTCCCCAGGAAAGTCCACTCACCCCTGGGTTGAGGAATAGGTTGATGTGCTTATGCAGCAGGATCTGGTTCTGCTGGTTCCCTGCACAGAAATTCTGGAGGAACTCATGAGCCAGCTTCATGATCTCCTGCATACGGACGTCCTCGCCCTGGAGTGTTCATCATAAGTACAGGCAGACACATATCCAAAGAGCTGCAGCTATCATTCAAACCTTCCACAAATTAAATAATTTACCAAGCTTATGTACTGTACAACTCTATGGCATAAATGCTCTACTGTTTTCTTCATTGCCTTTTGGTCAGGATGTGTTGAGAGTATAGGTCTGGCTCATCATATTCTCCAGTACCTTCTCATAGGGGATCTGCAGTAGCTCCAGCACCACACTGTGGGCCCCCATGTTCCTCAATAGTCTCTGTTGCTGCTTCTTACTCTTCTTCCCCGATGCTCCCTCCTGGACACACAGCTTACTGAGCCGCAGCAGGATCTGAACACAGGGGAAGAGAGAAGGGGCTCAGAGACTGTCTGCCTCATACATCTCTAATGACTGACAACATCTTAAAAGAGTGAAGGCAATGACTCCTTACACCACCAACTCAGAGATGAGAGAAAATTAAGAAGATGGTACCTCCTTCATAACCCTGTAGTTGTAACTGCTGTTGCTTTCCTCCTTCTTTTTGTCAGAGCCGCCTGAATCCCCCTGCACATGGACAGAGTTAGAATGAGAGCTTGTTCATATTAATGTGAAGCATTCCCCCCAAAAATCATTGAGATGTACAATAATCGTTGGGAAGTTTTGACCAAATACCTTCTTTTTATGGTCGGACTCTGAGGGTCCGTCCCCTCCGTCATCGTCCCCCTGCCTCTTGTACACCCACAGCTCCGACTTCTCCACGATGGAGCGCAGCTGGTCCAAGTCGGACTTGATCTGTTTGTAGTTGTCCACATCTTGACTGGTTACCAAGAGCTGGACCTAAGGGAAGAGGAAGCACTATAACTCAGTTTAGACTTAAGTTTAATCTCCACAGCAAGCTAGGCCTTTAATTGCCTTGTAATCAAATTACTTTAATGCTCATTCATATGATGCCTTTCTAACTAAAGATACGATTCTTGATGAGTGTGCGGAAAACTGATACAGTGGACCTGTGAGTTCTTGTGGCTGTGGCACCTGTGGGTTTGTTCAGAGGCCTACCTGTTTGAAAGCCATGAGGACTTCCTGTCTCTGGCTGAAGTGTCTGAAGAGCAGCTGGAGGGCCCCAGACACCAGAGGAGGGTAGTCATGCATGGTGAGGTGCAGTAGCACCCTCAGGAAGGTCCTCCCTCCATGGTCATCCAGGTCCAGAGGGGTGTTCTCCTCACTGCAGAGCAACACACCAGGCTCAGACACTGAGGACTGAGTATCCCAGTCTTAAAAACAGTCCTTTTGCTTTAAAATGAGAGGGTTTACCTTCCTCCAAAGATTGCCTCTGCCTGCTCTTCTATGTTCTCAAAATCTAGAGCCCCTAACAAAACAAATGAAGCATTTACATTCTTGTGAAACCCGTTTGAAGGCTATACATCACTTTAGAAACCATCGACTACACAAATGAACTTGAAAAATATCTGAATATAAAAATGTAATGCAAATACTAAGGGTGTAAGGACATGTGGCATCTGTTATGTCTGTAGTGTCTGTAGCTTGAGGGTAAAAGCAGTAAGAAAGAAAAGGCAAGGCTATGGTTCTCAGTATGCTGACCTGTCATATTATTTCCATCTTGACTAGCACTAGACAATGTATTATCACCCTGAGGGTTACTCTCATCAAACTCTCGCTTGAAGATGCAGAGCAGGCAGGAGATCCTGTAGTCCAGCCGCACATTCAGAATGAACTGGTGGGCAGGAACAGAGCACATCAGTTAGTTAAAACACCAGGCTTTGGAGCTCACCACTAAGAATAATCATACGGAGAAAAATAGGTCCTTCATCTAGATTTTGTACACATTTGTATATGATACTATGGGAAATCAAAGCCAAGATATTTGGAAACAACATCAGAAAATCTATATAAAAGACCAGATGACGGGGCAGACGTTACCTGCAGGATCTCGATGATCTTGAGCTTGGTGTCCATCACCATGATGTCCTCCCTCTCCGGCTCTGTCTGGGTCTTGACCACACCCTCCTCCGGCTGGTGGGTGGGGGTGATGGGGAGGAAGCCCCCCCCTCGAAGGACCACCTGGGTCATCAGCTCCCCCACCCCATGGATAGACTTCATCACATTACTGCCTGTGGGGACACACATACACACAAAAACACACACTCCTCAGAGTTGAACTGGGGTGCTTACTCACACACAACACATTAACCAAACCTAATTAACTCCCACATGATTCCTCATATAAGGGAAGGGTATTGAGAGCGAGAGAGTGCACCTCAATTACACTACATCAGTAACAGCCAATACCAATTGACAGACAAAAGAAGTCGGGTGTTCACCTTGTTTTTCCTCTCCCTTCTCCAGCTTGGTAATGGGGTAAATGGTGCTGACATGAACACAATCCAAGATGTTCAATAAGATCTTAGTCAGTCGCAGCAGGTCACTGAAGTTATAGAAGCCAAAGTAAATGAGGTTCCTTGCCAGGTTCACTACCTTTTAACAGAGAAAAGTGAAAATGGAAGTGAGATAATTCCCCATATTAAACATTCTCTCTGGTTGACACTTTGTGATGTTTCCAGAGAAAACTACCTCGAAGGTGAGCTTGTTTTTCTCTCTGTCGTCGAAAGGGATGTTCTGAGACACCACAGACATCAGGTAGTTCTCCACAAACTCCATGGTCAGGCAGAACCTTTCCTTGATCTCATCTCTGGTGGTCCCATCATTGTCGTAGCTTAGAAAGTGAGAGAACATTCTTGTGTAATGGTTCAGAGGTAGCCTATAGAGGAGCTCAGGTAATGCAGAATATCGCTGATAGGACCCTAATAACACGTTCATAAACCCCACTCACTTGTCAATGGCGATCTTGGAGGGGATCTCGGACCAGAGGCGTGCGTACTTGACTGGCGTGACCTGTTCCTGGGGGTCGCGGTCCACGTGCATGTGCAGCATCATGCGGCAGAAGGATGCCCTAAGGTCATAGGGCAGGTCCTCGTCAGACATGCAGCGCAGGATCAGGTCCACGTCTAGCTGGCCAGAGATCTTATTGATGGCCAGGTACTGACGGTCCAGACACATCCGCGCAAACAGATTCAGCTGGTACCTGCAGGGGGGAGAGGAGCATACTTTAACATCTGGTCGGGGTATTAGTCTGAAAGCAGGCTATGTACATAGACAATCAAACTGTTCCATATGCTTTTACATACTGTACATCCAAACATGTCATTGCACCCATAATCCAACCTTAAATCCTTCTGAACCCTGTAAGGCGCTAAACCCCGACCTGTAGTAGCTGACCACCTCCTGGTCCTCCTTCTGGCCCTCCTTGGCGTCCTGGGCCAACTCTCTGACACTCTTGCTCCTGATCTCCTTGCAGTTGTCCCTCCAGAAGAGCCACACCTCCTCCTCGTCCTCCTCCGTCTCTATGGGATTCTCCCCCATTGTTACAGCCTCAATCTCAAAGCGCGACAGAACTAGCCTGGTCGGCGGCAAATAAAACAGACAGTCAACATAGTGCAAAGTAACTGCAGAAAACAATGAATACTGAAACACACGTCGGTCTTTGTTTCCATAATCAATAGCATTACTAATAACACTATATTGGAGCCAATCTAATTAGAAAGCATCAGTATAATGTTTAAGCACGCACACACCCATGCTCATGTTTTTAGTGGGGTTTACTTAGTCTCGATGAGGATGTCTGCGTTGGATGGGTCCAGCACAGCGTTACAGATGAGCTCCTGAGTCACTGGGATGGACTTGTTCATGGACACACACAGATCAGACAGGTAGTCCAGAAACCTGTAGATGAGGGTCAAAGAGAAGGGGATGGTCAACATACAGGTCCAGCTGCCTAGGAGGAAGCATACACCACTGCACTGGATTTACACTCACGTTGGTGCTAAACTGAAGAACAGGGCTACCGCACACAGAGCTACCGTAGACAACCTTGGCCGAAGACAAGAATGACCTCCACAGAGTCAACAAACGAGCAAAAGGACAATATGGGAATAAGGTCGAATCATAATACACAGACGCCCGCCTCATGTGGCAGGGGCTACATTCCATTACTGATAACAAAGGAAGACCCAACCCTGCCCAACGATGCCTCTCTAGCAGACAAACTCAATGCACGCTTTGACAACAACATTGAGCCGGGTGTGAGAATTGGGTGATCTCACTCTCTGGGGCCGACGTGAGAAGGGTCTTTAATCAGGTCAACACCCGCAGGGCCGCTGATGGTACTCCAGGGTGCGCTCTAGGGGCATGCGCAGAACAGCTGGCAAGCATATTCACAGTTATTTTCAACTTCTTCTTGCCCCAGTCTGTAATTCCCATGTTTCAAAATGACCACAATCCTTCCTGTTCCTAAGAATTCTAAGGCTTCATGCCACAATGACTAATGCCCTGTAGCACTCACTTCTGTAATCATGAAGGGCTTTGAGAGGCTGGTTATGGCACACATTAACTTCATCATCTCAGCCACCCTAGACCCACTCCAATTTGCATACCACCCCAACAGATCCATAGATGACGCGATCTCAATTTGTCCACACCGCCCTCATCCACCTAGATAAGATCAATAACTATGTGAGATTGCTGTTCATTGACTACACACTATTGTCCCCTCAAAGCTCGTCACCAAGCTTAGGACTCTGGGTCTGAACACCTCCCTCTGCAACTGGAACCTGGACTTCCTGACGGGCCGACCCCAGGTGGTAAGTGTAGGCAACATCTCCTCCGCCACGCTGACCCTTAACACAGGGGCCCCACAGGGGTGTGTGCTTAGTCCCTTCCTATACTCCCTGTTCACCCACGAAAGTGTAGCTACGCATGATTCCAACACAATTATCAAGTTGACTGATAACACGAAGGTGGTAGTCTTGATATTCTTGTGTTTTTTTTCTAATAATACATTGTTATTGATGCTTGCATTGTTGGGTTTTGAAAGGCATGTGACATTAAAACTTGAAAACTACAACAGTGCACTAGTCTACAACAGTGCACTAGCCAGTATCCACAGTACAGGCTCCCAGAGTAGGCTTATTCAGGCTCTATGACCTGCTACAGCCCTGTGCTGCTGGAAACAGAAGGCTCCAGTCCCGACACAGTCCCCATCCCAGCTCCATCAGACCCCAATAAAAGCCCCCTTTATCCAGACCCTTGGATCAGCATGGTTCTCATGTCGCCAGCAGCACAAGACTGGAGCTCGACAGCACTAATGACAGCAATTACCTCCAGTGCCAGGGTCCAAAACAATCCCATCCTCTGATACCCTCATGCATACATTTGAATATATCTACATCTACTACATTCCCTGGCTGGTGCTGTACAAACAAACTTCCCCCCACAGACAACCTTCTGAATCAGGCCCATGGCATGCCCCCATCCTATCGCCCCGTCCTCTTGGTCTCACCTGGGCTCCCGGTTCTTCCTGACCAGGGTGACAAAGGTGTCGATCTCTGCGGCCGTGATGTGTTTTTCCAGAAGCTTGCGGTTGTTGTGGAGCAGGGCAGTTATCGTGTCCTCAGCCAGAACGTCGTAGCCTATCTGCTTCTGCATGAAGCGGAACTGCTTGGCTATGTACTCCTGTAGAGGGGGGGTCAGTGAGGGTCAGGACCATTCTAATGCACAACTAACAGGTTAAGTATATTTATCCTTTTAGCTAGCACATTTCTGCTGTGTGTCTGAGTTGATTGATGCAATCAACCAGTTCTGCCCACCGACCTGGTTCTTCCTGTAGTCTTGTTGAGAGTGTCGTAATACCCGGTAACAGAGCCTGCAGATGTGCCTGAAGGGGGCGTGGCGCTGGTCACCAAGCTCTTCCAATCGCAGCATAGGACCATCCCCACTGTCCGTGAATGGGGCTTGGAGAAGTTTGAAAATCTAAAGAGGGATATGGATTCCATATGTCATTTAAATTGTGACACTCAAATTGACAATGTGGAGAGGTCAACTTAACATTGACTCATTGTCATAGGTACCCGAAGCCCAAAGTAGATGATACTACCACGGAGTACAATGAGCTGTACCTGTTTGAGGATGTTCTGCTCCCTCATGAGTTTCTGTCTCTCTCTGTTGGGCTTGTTGACCATGATCTCCAGCACGTCCTGGCCAGTGTTGGGGATGTCACACACGAAGAAGACCAGGTCCTCCAGAAGCTTAGTGACAAACCTGGAGACCAGAGAGACAGGGCCAGGGAGGAATGAATGGTTCCACCAGGAACCCAAATAACACCCACTCCTACAGCCAGCATCTCTAGAGAGAGGAGCCACGGACAATAGCTAAAAGAGAAAAACTATGGAATACCCAGTGGACCTTAAAATGATGACACATCTCAACATGAAAAATAATACTTCTACCAAATGTTAAAAGGCCAACAGCAATTTCTAAAATGACTTTCGACCTACCAGATATTTACAACAATGTTGTACAACATCTGTTTCAAACACACACTTTACCTCCTCTCATTCTGTGTTATAGTGCCCTTCTCCAGTTTCCCAGCAATGGATGCCAACACTTTACTGGCATCGTTGGCCAAGTCTAAGTCTCTGACTTCCGCTGGGGGGACAGGCACTATGGCAAAGGCCTCTTTGTCTTCTTTAACCGCTGATGTGCCAATCTAAAAGAACGATGTGTAAAACATACTTTGAATAAATAGATTTTACAAGTCCGATCAAAGGTCACACACTAGTATCCTTCCCAGCCACTTACCCGTAACATGACAGGCTTCTCCTCCTCCTTGTCAATGGGGTTGTTGGTGCTGTGGACCCATGTGTTGGTGCAGAGGTGCCTGAGTCTCACAAAAGAGTTCCTGAGGGAACAGGACAGAGCAACTCAGAGGACCGCACCAACACAAAAAACAACAGTCCACTAAACTAGTCAACCTCTCTATGATAATTCTACTAAGAGGCCTTTATATGCAAAATTATGTTTGTGGATAGTAATTCTTCAGGTGATTATTTTTTCCGGTGTCAACCTTACAGTAGCCTTGAAAAGTGAACTTTGTTTAAACATTTATATTGTTTGCAGAACTATTTGGGATTACTAGGGAATACCAACCGTCTGTAATGCTCTTTCAACTTGGATGGGGGAAAAATGCTGTCTTATTAAACCAAGCCCTGTGAGGACAGAATGGGACGCTCAATAACGTACGTCACTCAATTTCTCAGAATCTGCTCTTTATGCAAAAGCTCAACTGTAGACAACCGTGCATGGTGACTCTGCATGGATATAGATGGCTGAGTCAGGACAGGATATTCTTCAAAGTAGCCACCTTTTGCCTTGATGACAGCTTTGTACACTCTTGGCATTCTCTCAACCAGCTTCATGAGGTAGTCCCCTGAAATGCATTTCAATTAACAGGCGTGCCTTGTTAATACTTAATTAGTGGAATTTTTTTCCTTCTTAACGCGTTTGAGCCAATCAGTTGTGTTGTGACAAGGTAGAATTGGTATACAGAAGATAGCCCTATTTGGTATAAGACCAAGTCCATATTATGGACTTACTTCATTACTATACTTGAAGACATGAAGGTCAGTCAATCCAGAATATTTCAAGAACTTTGAAAGTGCAGTCGCAAAACCATCACGTGCTATGATGAAACTGTCTCTCATGAGGACCACCACAGGAAAGGAAGACCCAGAGTTACCTCTGCTGCAGAGGATAAGTTCATTAGAGTTACTGACCTCAGAAATTGCAGTTCAAAAAAATGCTTCACAGTTCAAGTAACAGACAAATCTCAACATCAACTGTTCAGAGGAGACTGCGTGAATCAGGCTTTCATGGTTGATTTGCTGCAAAGAAAACACTACGAAAGGACACCAATAAAAATAAGAGACTTGATTGGGCCAAGAAACACGAGCAATTGACATTAGAGCGGTGGAAATCTGTCCTTTGGTCTGATGAGTCCAAATTTGAGATTTTTGTTTCCAACCGCTGTGTCTTTGTGAGACGCAGAGAAGATGAACGGTTGATCTCTGCATGTGTGGTTCCCACCGTGAAAAATGGAGGAGGAGGTGTGATGGTGTGGGGGTGCTTTGCTGGTGACACTGTCTGTGATTATTTAGAATTCAAGGCGCACTAACCAGCATGGCTACCACAGCATTCTGCAGCGATACGCCATCCCATCTGGTTTGCGCTTCGTGGGACTATCATTTGTTTTTCAACAGGACAATGACCCAACACACCTCCAGACTGTGTAAGGGCTATTTGACCAAGGAGGAGGAGAGTGATGGAGTGCTGCATCAGATGACCTGGCCTCCAGAATCACCCGACCTCAACCCAATTGAGATGGTTTGGGATGAGTTGGACCACAGATTGAAGGAAAAGCAGCTAACAAGTGCTCATCATATGTGGAAACTCCTCCAAAGCTGTTGAAAAAGCATTCCAGGTGAAGCTGGTTGAGAGAATGACAGCAGTGTGCAAATCTATCATCAAGGCAAAGAGTGGCTACTTTGATGAATCTCAAATATAACATTTATTTTGATTGGTTTAACCCTTTTTTGGCTCCTACATGATTCCATGTGTTATTTCATAGTTTTGATGTCGTCACTATTAGAAAATAATAAAAAATAAAGAAAAACCGTTGAATGAGTAGGTGTGTCCAAACTTTTGACTGGTCCTGTATATCAATTGGTTGTTCAAACCACCTAAAACCAACTTAGTTATTGATAATGGTAATAACGTTTAGAGTGGGCTCTCACCACTAGTGGGTGTGATGACTTTCTGTAACATCCTCAAGCAAGATGAATGAAAATCTAATTCCAAAATACAAATACTTTGATGTTTTGTGTGCCAAAACAGCAGTGTCAGCAAATCAGCTTCTTTGTTGTTCAACGCGATGTGCCATTCATAATGGCTGCTGTAGCTACTGCTACCTAGCATGAGGACAAAAAGGGCAGTTTTCTGGAAGAAAAAAATTGCAATATTTCAATCTTCCCAATGTATCGGTTTGGATAAAGGTAACATTTGGAGTACAGAGGCATATCCCTATATCTATATTTTTTATTTTTCTTTAACAAGGCAAGTCAGTTAAGAACAAATTCTTATTTACAATGTTTACATTGTAAACACAATTTAACCAACACCCATCTATTTTTGTGGCTAACTGGACCTACCAATTGGTTTTGAATTACTGAAACCAAACCATAAGAATTGAATAAAAAGTATTTTAATAAACATGAAAAAGGTGAACGTAAGAGACGCTCAACATTTTGGATAGGCTACATGTCATAGTAAACTGCATATGAACACTCTAAATAGGTCAGGAGGCAGACAGGGAGCCTAAAAAAGAAATGAATTATTTAGGCTATATTATTTCAATTATCTCAAGGCTATAGCCTACAAAGAAATACATTGTGAAGTATTTGCGAGTACGACACACTAGTCTGGTAGGAGTCAGGGTCATTAGGCGCTCAGCATTTAAACAACATTTCATTGTGTTAACTCATTTTAGTCTATAAATTGCACATATAGCCCTGTGACTTACTTAGAATGAAATACAAATTCAATGAAAAAAATGCCTTATTAGACTCAGTCTACAGTGCCTTTGAATTCATTTTTAGAAACAGCAGTTCGTCCAGAGTCTGTGGCTTAAGGCTCATTCTGACGCTGCACGGAGAGCAGACCAACAGCGGAAAATATCATCTCCAAGCTTGCAGAGCCACTGGAGATGCTAAACACCTTTTTGGCCACTCTTACCAGGCTGATATATATATACACACATACACATACATATACACACACTACCGGTCAAAAGTTTTATAACACATACTCATTCAAGGCTTTTCTTTATTTTTAATATTTTCTACATCGAAGAATAATAGTGAAGACATCAAAACTATGATTTTTTTTAAAGATTTTTCCCTGTTTATCAAAGGTGTTGGAAAAACTTGTCAATAAACTACTGACTGGCTCACAAGTCCTCAAAACACCCGTCTCAACGTCAACAGTGAAGAAGCGACTCCGGGATGCTGGCCTTCTAGGCAGAGTTGCAAAGAAAAAGCCATATCTCAGACTGGCCAATAAAAATTAAATATTAAGAAGGGCAAAAGAACACAGACACTAGACAGAGGAACTCTGCCTAGAAGGCAAGCATCCCGGAGTTTCCTCTTCACTGTTTATGTTGAGGCTGGTGTTTTGCGGGTACTATTTAATGAAGCTGCCAGTTGAGGACTTGTGAGGCATCTGTTTCTCAAACTAGACACTCTAATGAACTTGTCCTCTTGCTCAGTTGTGCACCGGGACCTCCCACTCCTCTTTCTATTCTGGTAGAGCCAGTTTGCGCTGTTCTGTGAAGGGAGTAGTACACAGCATTGTACCAGATCTTCAGTTTCTTGGCAATTTCTCGCATGGAATAGCCTTCAATTCTCAGAAAAAAAATAGACTGACGAGTTTCGGAAGAAAGGTCTTTGTTTCTGGCCATTTTGAGCCTGTAATCGAACGCACAAATGCTGTTGCTCCAGATACTCAACTAGTCTAAAGAAGGCCAGGCCTAAAGGTTTTTAGGCAAAATAACCCAATCAAAATGGAAAGCTTCTTGAAAGTTGGAATATGACCTATTGGGCCAAAATCAATTATGGCATATTGTATAGATAAAATATAGCGGCACACAAGTAGACTACAAATGCATATTGGGCCTGGCATGCCCTGAGCTCATGAAATTAGCGCTACTGGAGCGCTATTGGAGCGAAATTGGAGCAGGGGCAAGAAGGCCGACACTCCAGCCTTTGGGAATCTCGCTCCGTGCTCCAGTCAAATTGAGCACTCACCGCTCCTCGCTCACATACTCTGGTGTCCACCTTCTCTGGCCGTAGGCACAGACAGTACACCAGACACTGGCTGTATTCTTGGCCTGGTTGCGTAATGACCCATTAAGCTAACAGGCTTACCTTTGTGTAGACCATCCACCATGCTCACTCTAATGACTCATACCTAAAGCCCAGCCTGCCTACTCGTGTCCTGAAGAACATGGGTTATTTCAGGTAGGAAGGGAGGGGAGGAGGAGCCGAGATGGAGGGTGCAGCCAATAGTAGCCAGAAGGCAAGCACGCACCTGACAACGTTACACAATACAGTCTTTGACACATCAGTGAGAGGCGCTGGCCTTATCTGATGTGATGCTGGTGACAGAAACAACCACACTATTGTTATTTTAGCAAACACCGCCATTGCACATGATACAGTCAATAAGGGTGAAGAAGAAGGAACACAGCAAAGGTAAATATAGACATATGGTATGTCAGAAATCTACGCCCTGTTGCGCACATGAGAGAGCTAGTCATTTTACTCACACTAGTGTGTGTGTGTGTGTGTGTGTGTGTGTGTGTGTGTGTGTGTGTGTGTGTGTGTGTGTGTGTGTGTGTGTGTGTCAGTCAATAGAGTTTCAGACACTTGTAGAATCTATGTCAAGGTGCATTGAAGCTGTTCTGGCTCGTGGTGGCCCAATGTCCTATTAAGACACTTTATGTTGAGAAAACATGTGGTTCGAGGCTGGGTTTCTTTATAGCACTTTGTGACATCTGCTGATGTAAAAAGGGCTTTATAAATACATTGGATCGAGCACACCTTAATATCACATTGTCTGATGTCCATATTTGCGGTAATATATGGACAGAACCTGATCATTCCCATGTATTTGGAAGTAGCCGTCTGAAAGAGCAGTTTACTTCATGAGAAATATGACGGTGTGTTTTCTGTGTGGGAGCAGATGGATGGTTATTCAACATCTGGCTTCTGTGTTTAGTTAAAGGGACCGGGAGGTGGCTAGATCAAGACATGTTGCAACATCTTCTGGTTCTCCTGAACAAGCCTGCAGTGCTGCAGTCTGCCTCATCACCATGGTTTCCTGCTTCAAACCATACCGGGACTTTCCTGACTATTATTAGATAGTAGAAAACAAACTGGACTCCCTCCTACAAACACGCACACACAGAAAGTGGAATGAATGGCCAATGTCCGGTATCACCTCAGCAAGGTCAGAGTTCTGACTGATTTTGAGAAAACATAACAGCACATTCTTGTGGAAGATGGTGAGACATCTTAGAACTAAGGATCACTTTGAAAACAAAAGTTCTAAAATTGAATCATGTGCACCACTGAGCTATGCTGTCCCGCAAACCTTCTATTCACATCAAAGAACAAACAACTGAACATTTCTTTAGCTATCCCACAATAGCCCTGAAATGGTTCTCTCTGAAATTGTAAACGCTGCTCCTTGGTTTCTCAGACTAACTATGCTGCATGATTAGACACCCCTGAGGTCCCTTTTCCATCTCTATGCGTCACGGGTGGGTGCCCCATCCAGTCAACACGTGACTGTCAGCAGCAGCCTGTAACACGGCCCCTACAGGAGGAAATAGAGTCCTGCCCACTACTTCCCCTTGACCCCAAGTAACCCTGGACCACTCCCTAATAACCTGACGGTACAGGTTCACGTGGGGATAACATGGGGATAAAGAGGGCACCAGACAGATTTGCATCATGCGTCACCTGTGCTATTTAGACCAGGTTGTTTGAAGATGTGATGAAAGACAGATCACAGTGGCAAGTAGCCTAGTGGTTAGAGCGTTGGACTAGTAACCGAAAGGTTGTAAGATCGAATCCCCGAGCTGACAAGGTAAAAATCTGATGTTCTGCCCCTGAAAAAGGCAGTTAACTGTTCTTAGGCCATCATTGAAAACAATAATTTGTTCTTAACTGACTTGCCTAGTTAAATAAAGGTACAATTTAAAAAAATATCAGGGTGTGGTATTTGACTGTGTACCTGGGCACTAGGGAGTCCCCACCTCTCAGGGTGGTAGGGTCCAGCTCAAAGATGGAGGAGATGTCCATGCCATCAGGAACAGACACCAGTTGGTACATGACCCTTTCCTGGGGGGTTCGCAAACGCGCTCTCAGGGCCTCATGGTCCGAGTCCAACTGGAGGTACAGTATAAAGAGGACACTGTTAGTTCATATTGAAGTCCCTACACAGCAGTCCAGTTCATAATTTCAATATTACTGTGACTGTGTGTAACACAAATGAGGAATGAAGACATGTTTCCTCTAATCTGTTCCTAGTTAAGACTTATGCATGGCAACAATAACTTAAATCAATGGATCACATTAAGAAGTTAAAGCATTGCAACACTGTTCGGGTTGCTGCAGTCAGAGATGTTCTAATTTCCAGCTTTACAGTACAGTAAGGCAAGTTAATCATTATGCTGATATTGGGATAATTGACTAACCTAACTCCCACTTTTCCTCCATCCCCCAAGACAAATACACCAACCAACACATCTCTCCTTGAGTACTCATCAGTACCACTCAGATGAGGACTGAGCAAGAAGTTACGTTGAGATGGGAGTTACGCCAACTCAGAGACATTTTCCAATTTTACAAGAGCTAATGTGTTGTTGACGCATCCTGTCAAGTTGACTGATCTAAAGGCTAATTCAATTCAGAATGCATTTAGATGTATATGATATATAAATCTATAAATAAAAACATTTGCGGGATGTTCCCCAATGATGGAAGGAGCCCCCTCCCCCCAGTTTGGGAACCACTAATCTAGGCTAAGGGCTTATATAATAAGTGAGATTTTATGAATGCAATTCAATAAGAAGGAAACTGAATCAAACTATGGAAAGACAGACAGACCCTGGATTCTACCCCAGAAGATCATATTTCTTTGGCATATTCCCTCCATAGCCACACTCCACACAGAGTAATAGATGGTGTTCTACTGCCATCTATGGCTGAGCTCCAGTACCATACACAGATAATATGGTATGATGACATCCAGTGGAGATCTACTACAACTGCCAATGCCATTTCATTTGTAAACCTATTACAAGTGGACGCTCTCCTTTCAGAATATGCAGAAAAATCTTCAAAATGTGATGATAGAAAATGGTTTTCATAAGAACTACTCAAAACACACTACACACAAACAGTGGCTTGTATGGAGAGACCCGAATTAAGGAAGTCAGACCAAGATTTAGTTTGAGTTCTCTTCAAGAGGGTGAATTCGCTATTAAATCATGGTTAAAGAATCTCTCAATTCATCAATGAAGTATTTCAGAGGATGAAACACACCAGGACAGACACAGTACCTGGAAGTTAAAGGGAACAGAATCCACCACCTGGAAAGAAAAACAAGATCCAACACAGAGTTGAAAGTGTAGATCAGCGGTAGATAGGGCAAGTCAGAGCAAACACAGCTCAGACATGAAACACAGACATAGAGTAGTCTCTGGTTGACTTACTGAGGATCTGGGCTCAGGACATTCTTCCTTATAGTCGGGGTTCACCTGAAAAGATATCAAGAACCAGAATGGGATACTTAACTCCAACATGTGAGGAAGCAAGAGGCAATACATAGTCCTCTTATAAGTGAATAGAAAGTAGATCAGGTCCAACTAAATCAAGCCCCGTTGTTAAGACTTTCAGACCGCATGCTGAAGCACTGCAAGATGATGGTACACATTATAATCCCAGGTATTAATCAATTGAGCCATGCAAGTGGTTGGTTGGTAGACTATCGTGTAATATGACTACAGTCGGGTGTGAGAGGACTCACCTCAGCAGCCAGGTATGATCCTGTTGCAAGGTGTTTGAACCGGAACAGGCTGTTCCAGTAGCCAGCTCCGCCCCGACAAGGGTCATGGTGGACCACCTGATAAAAGAATGCAAAACCTGACAGCATGAGAAACAGCTGTCTGGACTGATAACACACGAGTAAAAACATCTTATAAGATGCAGGACGACCCACATGGTTTCACCTGGTTCTCTCCATCCCAGGGGCCTCATTTATCAATCATGTGTAGGCAAAAAAAACATGTGTTGAATGCGAGATAACTGATCTTGCTCTGTTTGACACAGGTTGCATTTCACAGAGAGCACATTTTTTTTTTGACAGGTGGGACCTATTTACAGAAAGTACAGATATCAGATATTGTTTTTTTGCAAAGACCCTCTGTTTATTGGCCACAGGCACACACCATCGCACAACAGTTTGCGGTCAAGAGTTTTTTTTTTGCAATTAATGGGTTCCCAGATACCAACGGAGCAATAAAAGCCCCATCCCAAAACGAGTTCAACTATGGAAAAGGCTTCATTCAACTCAATTAATGTGAAGGTGATAGGTTATGTGACGCACAAAAGACGCTGCTGAATGTGGTGGCAAGGTGGCCAGGTGCAACGCGCGGCTCATTCATTCTGCACAACAGCAATGTTGGCCTCTACGCCTATAGGAGAGAGCTGTTGAGGATGGATGGCTTATTGGTGAGTGTTGCCTACTCATTTGAAGTATATTTGCCATTGCTAAAGCAACTTGAATTATCCTAATGGGCCTCTCTGTTTGTTCAAATGTTTACTGGTCAAGCCACAACTGAGCGAGCCAAATAAAACCTTTTGGCTGTATTCAACCTCTGACACCAACACCTTTATTTCAGGTCTCGGAAAAGTTTTATGCTTCTTAGCTTTTTTTGGTTGCATATCATGGTACGGCGTTGTATATTTCCCACAGGCTTTAAAGGGATGATTTTGACCATATATGGTCAATTAGGGGCGTTTCGCAATGCAAATAGACAAGGTTGTGCACGAGCACTGAGGCTGAGAACAATATTGATTAATATCATTGGAGATCTCCTACCGGTGTGCGTATGATGCCCGTATGATGGTTTGATAAATCACACTTTCTTTGCAAACGGACATTCTAAATTCTGTTTCTAAGTAGCATTTTAGAATAGTTTCACCGCAAAATAGCTTTGGAACAACCTACAGAATGTCATGGCAATGCAAAGTTATCGTAAAAACCATATCCTTAAATATCAGCGTCATATGTGATTGTGTACCATGAATTTCACCATGTATCTAATATCTCATTGTCCTATGCTCACCTCCACTTCCCACAATGCCTTGCTGCTAGTGGCGGAGGTGGCGGACTGGCGTCCTGTAGTCCTGAGAAAGACGTACTCCTTCTTCTTGAAGTCGTCACATGTCAGGAACTTCTCCTGCTCTGCATGGAACAGCCGAACAACATCCCCCTGGCAACACAAACACAGACACTAGTCAGTAAAATGAGGGCAGGAGAGCCATCTACCCTGTTTGTGTTATCGTGTCCAATACATTTCAATAAACTAATCAGAGTACCTACCCCTTTAAGAATAGTCTCCTTGTTGTCACTCCATTTCATGAACAAAACTACTTTCCAACTTGTGTTGCAGTTTACAGAGTTCACCTGAAAAACAAAATGATAAGCATGTGTGAGTTGTGTCAGGAAATACTTGGTTTAATTCTCAGTTATACAGTTGGGATAGACTTTGATTCACATCATCAAGTTTGTCTTAAAAAAGTGACATCAAAACAAATGAGCCTGCACCTTTTTGTGCATGTGGGTTTGCAGGAATTGTACAGGCTTGCAGGAATGGAGAAGCTCTGTAAATATGCACTGTGTGTACAAAACATTGCGAACATCTGCTCGTTCCATGACAGATTAACCAGGTGAAGCCAGGTGAAAGCTATGATCCCTTATTGATGTCACTTGTTAAATCTACTTCCATCAGTGTAGATGATGGGGAGGAGACAGGTTAAAGAAGGATTTTTAAGCCTTGGACATGGATTGTGTATGTGTGCCATTCAGAGGGTAAATGGGCAAGACAAAAGATTTAAGTGCCTTTGAACGGAGTATGGTAGTAGGTGCCAGGAGCACCGGTTTGAGTGTCAAGAACTGTAACGCTGCTGGGTTTTTCAAACTCAACAGTTTCCTGTGTGTATGAAGAATGACCCACCACCCAAAGGATATCCAGCCAACTTGACATAACTGTGGGAAGCATGAGAGTCAAAATGGGCCAGCATCCCTGTGGAACGCTTTTGACATCTTGTAGAGTCCACACCCTGACGAATTAAGGCTGTTCTGAGGGCAAAAGGGGGTGCAACTGTAATTTGTCTTTATGGCTGTTGAGCTTTAAGAATGGTGTATGTACTAGCATAAACAACCATCACTTCATTAATTCAAGACAATATGGCCGTTTTACATTCCATTCTTCACATATAGCAAGGATGATTAGTACGCAACAAAAATAAAACAGGAACTAATGAATGCGTTTCCTCATCTTTGAGAGGACAGAATGAACAATAACAAAGCACAGTTCTCAGCATAGTTAAAACCTGCACTACTCAAGGAAGTGAAATGTGCAGGGACACCTTGGTTAATAAAACAATAGAGACTTTCCCAATATGGATTCTGTTCCACAAGATGAAACATGTACTCTACCTCATTGCATCCTGGGTTGTCGACCAGCTGATGGCTGCTGGCGTGAAGGGGCTGTCCAGCGTTCACAGGGTTAAGGACCACCTTGTCTCCAATCACCACCTAGACAGACCGGGGAGCAATCAATAGCATTATTATACACACACAGTATAATCAACTACACAGAATATCACGGCCACACATGCTCACACACAAACACACATGTACATACAGAGACATGGACACCGAGACACAACAAACAGAGAGACTGTTTATATTTTATATTTTTGAGAATATTTTACATGCACACTAATAATTCAATATTAAACTGATTATGGCAGTAGGCAGATTTGCAATAGTCATATAAACACCTTACTCTGCATATCCTAATTGGCGTGAGGTCAAATTCTAAGTAAGCATACCCTGCTTTTCTGAGCATTATTTTGAAATTATTAGGACATGTAAACACCTTCAGAATCTGCGTTCCAGCGGTGTATTTTAGCTGCGCATGTGCTCACACCAGCCGAGAGCCTCCTCCTTTTGCGCGAGTGAAGTGAGTTCAGAACAACTGAATGTATGCATCTTAGAGGTAGTAGTTTTCACTTACAAACTTTATATGTCCCAACTCAGAATCAAATATGTTCCCAAAAATAACATGTTCCCTGTGGTAGAACGTTAATATTGATTGCCGATATCCTGCATTTTCAGGTAGATGGATTTCAGATGCGTCCATGTAAAACAGGATTATTTAGGGAAATCGCTCTTCTCACAAAGCATGTAAACGTTTTAATCGAAACATTATATTAAATATGTATCCACAATAATCACTTTATTGTGTGCGTGTAACTGCCATCATTATCATACACTGCTCAAAAAAATAAAGGGAACACTTAAACAACACAATGTAACTCCAAGTCAATCACACTTCTGTGAAATCAAACTGTCCACTTAGGAAGCAACACTGATTGACAATACATTTCACATGCTGTTGTGCAAATGGAATAGACAACAGGTGGAAATTATAGGCAATTAGCAAGACACCACCAATAAAGGAGTGGTTCTGCAGGTGGTGACCACAGACCACTTCTCAGTTCCTATGCTTCCTGGCTGATGTTTTGGTCACTTTTGAATGCTGGCGGTGCTTTCACTCTAGTGGTAGCATGAGACGGAGTCTACAACCCACACAAGTGGCTCAGGTAGTGCAGCTCATCCAGGATGGCACATCAATGCGAGCTGTGGCAAGAAGGTTTGCTGTGTCTGTCAGCGTAGTGTCCAGAGCATGGAGGCGCTACCAGGAGACAGGCCAGTACATCAGGAGACGTGGAGGAGGCCGTAGGAGGGCAACAACCCAGCAGCAGGACCGCTACCTCCGCCTTTGTGCAAGGAGGAGCAGGAGGAGCACTGCCAGAGCTCTGCAAAATGACCTCCAGCAGAACACAAATGTGCATGTGTCTGCTCAAACGGTCAGAAACAGACTCCATGAGGGTGGTATGAGGGCCCGACGTCCTCAGGTGGGGGTTGTGCTTACAGCCCAACACCGTGCAGGACGTTTGGCATTTGCCAGAGAACACCAAGATTGGCAAATTCGCCACTGGCGCCCTGTGCTCTTCACAGATGAAAGCAGGTTCACACTGAGCACATGTGACAGACGTGACAGAGTCTGGAGACGCTGTGGAGAACGTTCTGCTGCCTGCAACATCCTCCAGCATGACCGGTTTGGCGGTGGGTCAGTCATGGTGTGGGGTGGCATTTCTTTGGGGGGCCGCACAGCCCTCCATGTGCTCGCCAGAGGTAGCCTGACTGCCATTAGGTACCGAGATGAGATCCTCAGACCCCTTGTGAGACCATATGCTGGAGCGGTGGGCCCTGGGTTCCTCCTAATGCAAGACAATGCTAGACCTCATGTGGCTGGAGTGTGTCAGCAGTTCCTGCAAGAGGAAAGCATTGATGCTATGGACTGGCCCGCCCGTTCCCCAGACCTGAATCCAATTGAGCACATCTGGGACATCATGTCTTGCTCCATCCACCAATGCCACGTTGCACCACAGACTGTCCAGGAGTTGGCGGATGCTTTAGTCCAGGTCTGGGAGAAGATCCCTCAGGAGACCATCCGCCACCTCATCAGGAGCATGCACAGGCATTGTAGGGAGGTCATACAGGCAGGTGGAGGCCACACACACTACTGAGCCTAATTTTGACTTGTTTTAAGGACATTACATCAAAGTTGGATCAGCCTGTAGTGTGGTTTTCCACTTTAATTTTGAGTGTGACTCCAAATCCAGACCTCCATGGGTTGATACATTTGATTTCCATTGATAATTTTTGTGTGATTTTGTTGTCAGCACATTCAACTATGTAAAGAAAAAAGTATTTAATAAGAATATTTCATTCATTCAGATCTAGGATGTGTTATTTTAGTGTTCCCTTTATTTTTTTGAGCAGTGTATATATGATCATGTAGAAAACCACTGATAGCACTTGTACATACATCAGTGTTCTCCAGTGTGCTGATCTACAGAGGCCCCAGCAGAGCTGCTATACACTACAGCTCAGGCACACGCACACAGGGAGGGGTCAGATTAGTTTAGAGCAGAGGAAAGGTACCCTTCAAGATAACCAGAAGCTCTCGACTTCTGGCAACTGTTGATTGCACAATGAAAGAGAACAGCTGTCACGCCCTGACCTTAAATATCTCTGTTTTCTATATATTTTGGTTAGGTCAGCGTGTGACTAGGGTGGGCACTCTAGGTTTTTGTATGTCTAGGGTTTTTTGTATGTCTAGGGTTTTTGTATGTCTAGGGGTTTTGTATGTCTATGTTGGCCTGATATGGTTCCCAATCAGAGACAGCTGTTTATCGTTGTCTCTGATTGGGGATCATATTTAGGCAGGCCTTTTTCCCAATTTCTGGTGTGGGATCTTGACTATGTGTAGTTGCCTGTCAGCACGCTATTGTATAGCTTCACGTTTCGTTGGTTATTTTGTTAGTTTGTTCGGTGTTCATGATTTTAATAAAGAGAATGTACGCATACCACGCTGCGTCTCCTTCATACGACAAACGTGACAGAAGATCCCACCCAAAATGGACCAAGCAGCGTGTACAGGAGGAGTGGACTTGGGTGGAGATTCTGGAGGGAAAAGGACCCTGGACGCAGGCCGGGGAGTATCGCCGACCTAAGGAGGAGATAGAGACAGCGAAAGCGGAACGGCGACGATACGAGGATATAGCTCAACGTAGCAAGCGCGAGAGGCAACCCCAATAATTTTTTTGGGGGGGCACATGGAGCGAACCGGAGCCAGTCGGATGAGGAGCTCGACACAAGATTCCGGAGAGAGGTGCTAGCATTGAGAGTGCTGCAGAGCGGGCATGCTGAGGTGTCCGGTGTCACCTGTACCGGTCCCACTCATCAGGTCTCCAGTGCGCCTCTACAGTCCAGTACGTCCTGTGCCTCCTCTCCACACTCGCCCTGAGGTGCATGTGATCAACCCGGTGCCACCTATACCGGTCCCACGCATCAGATCTCCAGTGCGCCTCCACAGTCCAGTACGTCCTGTGCCTCCTCTCCTCACTCGCCCTGAGGTGCGTGTCATCAGCCCGGTGCCACCTGTACCGGACCCACGCATCAGGTCTCCATTGCGCATCCACAGTCCAGTATGTCCAGTGCCTCTTCCCAGCACTCACCCTGAAGTGCATGTCATCAGCCCGGTGCCACCGGTACCGGTCCCATGCATCAGGTCTCCAGTGCGCATCCACAGTCCAGTACGTCCTGTGCCTCTTCCCAGCACTCGCCCTGAGGTGCGTGTCATCAGCCTGGTGCCACCGGTACCGGTCCCACGCATCAGGCCTCCAGTGCACCTCCACAGGCCGTAGCTTCCGGCGACGGTTCCCAGTCCGTAGCTTCCGGCGACGGTTCCCAGTCCGGAGCTTCCGGGGTCGGTTCCCAGTCCGGAGCTTCCGGGGTCGGTTCCCAGTCCGGAGCTTCCGGGGTCGGTTCCCAGTCCGGAGCTTCCGGAGACGGTTCCCAGTCCGGAACCTCCAACGACGGGCCACAGTCCGGAACCTCCAACGACGAACTGCAGTCCAGATCCTCCAGCGGTGGTTCCCAGTTCTGAGCCTCCGGCGATGATCCACGGTCCGGTTCCTCCGACAACGATCCACGGTCTGGTTCCACAGAAGCGGAGAGATCAGTGTAGGGAGTGGGGACTGCGTCCAGAACCGGAGCCGCCACCGAAGGTAGATGCCCGGACCCTCCCCTATAGATTCATATTTGTGGCCGGGGGAGGGGGGGGGAGGGGAGACCTGTCACGCCCTGACCTTAGATATCTCTGTTTTCTATATATTTTGGTTAGGTCAGTGTGTGACTAGGGTGGGTACGTTTTTGTATGTCTCGGGTTTTTTGTATGTCTAGGGTTTTTGTATGTCTATGTTGGCCTGATATGGTTCCCAATCAGAGACAGCTGTTTATCATTGTCTCTGATTGGGGATCATATTTAGGCAGGCCTTTTTCCCACTATCTGGTGTGGGATCTTGACTATGTGTAGTTGCATGTCAGCACTCTATTGTATAGCTTCACACTTTGTTTGTTATTTTGTTAGTTTGTTCGGTGTTCATTATTTTAATAAAGAGAATGTATGCATACAACGCTACGCCTTGGTCTCCTTCGTATGACGAACGTGACAACAGCTGTGGTCTTATAACAGCCAGGTGAAATCCTGCTGCCGCACAGGATGTCCTGCCACACAGGTCTGAGATGTCTGAGCACTACCACCGCATAATTAATTCCTGTCAACATCCACTATCCTCTTAATGTATATAACTAGTGCTTGGTGCTATCTAACACCAGGCAAATAATGATAACACATTGGTTGACTTGTTCACATCAGACCATGTTGGCTACCAAGCACTAGGTGGCCACAGTGGACCATCTCATCAGCACAGGAATCATTCTGCCAGAAATACCCTAATGGCTAAAGCTAATGAACTTACCTACGGTAGCCTACTTGCAATTGCACTAGTACACACCCTGAATCCATCACAATGTCAAAATAGGTAATGATATATTAATGTATTCGTACAACTTGTCAATTCTATACACCCCTGATTCTATTTATAAAGCAGGTAAGCTTAAGTAGCATCAGGCGTTAACAGAGGAGTGCTGTCCGAGAGATCCCTGTGTTAATGATTTTTGCTGTGGCCACTGAAGCCAGGAGCTTTAAGAATCTTGTGTGCCAGACTCACCATGTGAACTTTCAGTGAGATCTTTACATGTTAAGCTCTTAATCACTCTTAATCTAGACGCCTACTGACAATACAACTTTGACCAGCTAGCCTGAATGTTAAAATGCTAGGCATATCCACCAATTAAATTGAAACCTGAAGAGAACAATACCGATAGCTATGAATCAGAACAATCAATGAGCATCACGTCTTGCTCTTGAGAATAAAGGCTGTTGTCTAGGCTTTATCATTGTTCTATAGAGAGACATGACAAGACTTCCTATCTGACCTTTGACCCACACTACAGCCAACCCGGGGCTAGACACTCACACTGTCTCCCAGGGAGCGCAGTTTGTAGAAGGGCTGAATGTAAAACCAGGAGCCCTCGTTGCCTGCAGAGTCCAGCGTCACCCTCATAGCATTCTTCTCCAACAGGGCAGGGAGTCGCTTATTCACCGTCAGGTACTTATTACTTTTCAAGTGCAACAGCTGAAACAGTGGTAAACAACAGACACAGTTATAAACTCATCCATGCATGTAAACATAATAAATGTACAGATGCATGTCACAGTCTGAGTCTATCATGGAGTGTATCTACAAGGAAAGTTGGAGTTAGATATCAAATATTGGCACAGTGGCCATTCGTAGATATCCCCAAAGAAACATAAAGGTTTAAACACCGTTTCCCATGCTTGTTCAATGAACCATAAACAATTAATGAACATGCACCTGTGGAATGGTCGTTAAGACACTAACAGCTTACAGACGATAGGTGATTAAGGTCACAGTTATGAAAACTTAGGACATTAAAGAGGCCTTTCTACTGACTCTGAAAAATAACAAAAGAAAGATGCCCAGGGTCCCTGCTCATCTGCATGAATGTGCCTTAGGCATGCTGCAAGGAGGCATGAGGACTGTAGATGTGGCCAGGGCAATAAATTGCAATGTCCGTACTGTGAGAGTCCTAAGACAGCGCTACAGGGTGACAGGACGGACAGCTGATCATCGCAGACTATGTGTAACAACACCTGCACAGGATCGGTGCATCCGAACATCACATCTGCGGGACAGGTACAGGATGGCAACAACAACTGCCAGAGTTACACCAGGAACGCACAGTCCATCCATCAGTGCTCAGACTGTCTGCAATAGGCTGAAAGAGGCTGGACTGAAGGCTTGTAGGCCTGTTGTAGTAAGGCAGGTCCTCACCAGAGATCACCGGCAACAGCGTCGTCTATGGGCACAAACCCACCATTGCCGGACCAGACAGGACTGGCAAAAGGTGCTCTTCACTGACGAGTTGCGGTTTTGTCTCACCAGGGGTGATGGTCGGATTAACGTTTATCGTCGAAGGAATCAGCGTTACACCGAGGCCTGTACTCTGGAATGAGATCGACTTATTTCTCTGCCATTATTTCTACTTTTAAACTCGGACAACTTGTTCTAGGTCCCAAGAAACAAAGAGATCTGTTGAATCTGACAATAAATCTTGATGGTTGTACAGTCGTCTCAAATAAAACTGTGAAGGACCTTACTCTGGACCATGATCTCTCTTTTGACAAACATATCAAGACTGTTTCAAGGACAGCTTTTTTACATCTACGTAATATTGCAAAAATCAGAAACTTTCTGTCCAAAAATGATGCAGAAAAATGTATCCATGCTTTTGTTACGTCTAGGTTAGACAACTGAAGAAAAATAAAAAGAAGAAAGAATCCTGACTAGAACCCCAAAATTTGATCATATTACTCCAGTGCTAGCCTCCCTACACTGGCTTCCTGTTAAGGCAAGGGCTTATTTCAAGGTTTTACTGCTAACCTACAAAGCATTACATGGGCTTGCTTCTACCTATCTTTCTGATTTGGTCCTGCCCTACATACCTACACGTACGCTACGGTCACAAGACGCAGGCCTCCTAATTCTCCCTAGAATTTCTAAGCAAACAGTTGGAGGCAGGGCTTTCTCCAAATAAGCTACATTTTTATGGAATGGTCTGCCTACCCATGTGAGAGACACAGACTCAGTCTCAACCTTTAAGTCTTTACTGAAGACTCATCTCTTCAGTGGGTCATATGATTGAGTGTTGTCTGGCCCAGGAGTGTGAAGGTGAACGGAAAGGCTCTGGAGCAACGAACTGCCCTTGCTGTCTCTGCCTGGCCGGTTCTCCTCTCTCCTCTCTCCACTCTGCCTCTAACCCTATTACAGGGGCTGAGTCACTGGCTTACTGGTGCTCTTTCATGCCGTCCCTAGGAGGGGTGCGTCACTTGAGTGGGTTGATTCACTGATGTGATCTTCCTGTCTGGGTTGGCGCCCCCCGCCTTGTGATTATTATTATTTGACCATGCTGGTCATTTATGAACATTTGAACATCTTGGCCATGTTCTGTTATAATCTCCAACCGGCACAGCCAGAAGAGGAATGGCCACCCCTCATAGCCTGGTTCCTCTCTAGGTTTTGGCCTTTCTAGGGAGTTTTTCCTAGCCACCATGCTTCTACACATGCACTGCTTGCTGTTTGGGGTTTTAGGCTGGGTTTCTGTACAGCACTTTGAGATATCAGCTGATGTACGAAGGGCTAAATAAATACATTTGATTTGATTTGATTGGAGGTGGAGGGTCAGTCATGGTCTGGGGTAGTGTGTCACAGCATCATCGGACTGAGCTTGTTGTCATTGCAGGCAATCTCAATGCTGTGCTTTTCAGGGAAGACATTATCCTCCCTCATGTGGTACCCTTCCTGCAGGTTCATTCTGACATGACCCTCCAGCATGACAATGTCACCAGCCATACTGCTCGTTCTGTGCGTGATTTCCTGCAAGACAGGAATGTCAGTGTCCTGCCATGGCCAGTGAAGAACCCGGATCTCAATCCCATTGAGCACGTCTGGGACCTGTTGGATTGGAGGGTGAGGGCTAGTGCCATTCCCCACATAAATGTCCGGGAACTTGCAGGTGCCTTGGTGGAAGAGCGGGGTAACATCTCACAGCAAGAACTGGCAAATCTGGTACAGTCCATGAGGAGGAGATGCACTGCAGTAATTAATGCAGCTGGTGGCCACACCAAATACTGATTGTTACTTTTGATTTTGACCCCCCTTTTTTTCAGGGACACATTATTCAATTTCTGTTAGTCGCATGTCTGTGGAACTTGTTCAGTTTATGTCTCAGTTGTTGAATCTTGCTATGTTCATACAAATATTTACGCATGTTAAGTTTGCTGAAATTAAATGCAGTTGACAGAGAAGAGGACGTTTATTTTGTTGCTGAGTTTATTTCTCATGGACCTTCATTGATCCATAATTTCAACCAATAAATAAATCAGGCATGTTTACTCTATTGACCTCAACCAGCCTCACCGCCTCAAGCAGGTATTCTACATCTGCATTGCTTGCTGTTTGGGGTTTTAGGCTGGGTTTCTGTATAGCACTTTGTGACATCGGCTGATGTAAAAAGGGCTTTATAAATACATTTGATTGGTACTGTGAGACTAGACCTTAACCAACCTTTCTGATTGTGGTTGTTTGTTTTGAGGGAGAAAGCAGCGACTGAAAAAACTAGTAGTTCAAAATGTCTCAGACAATTACAGATATATGCGTTTACAATGCATTCTCTCAAGTGTTGAGCTACCCACTTACTAGTGTAGTAAGACTGTGTTAAATATAAAACACTGGCAGAGGAGCACGGCTGTACCCTACTGCCCTCAATACCTTTCCTGTCATCACACCACTAAAACACATAAACCCCATAGGCCTACTGTACAACTTCCTCAAATACAGTTCTGAAAGTATGAGCACCATTTTTCCGGAGATAGCTGTCCTAAAATATATGCAGGTGTTTTGCCTTTTTAGATGATAGATATCGCTAATACAATGGGTCTGTCACTTGACAGGGGAGAGTTGGGTAAGTTGAGCCATTTTTACATTCGGCATCACTCCTTCAAGGAAAAATGTTTGTTCTTTCTAACAAAGATATCTACATATATTTCAGGATGTTGTGTATCCCCCCCAAAAATCTGAATTTATGTGAACATTACAGTTTTCAACACAATTGCTTTTTTGTATATTATGAATTTTAAGCATCTTTTAACACAGGCTTAACACCTAACTTTTAACATATTCCAGGCCCTGTTCTTACCTCATATCTCAGCTATAATGCCTTGCATTACACCTGGGAAGAAAACACTTCAATTTGCTGAACTTCCATTGGCTCAACTTACCCCAAGGCAAACATTTTGACTATGTTAGCCTCCACAGCTACAACGATACACTTCCATGCTAGGTTTAGGAACTCATACTGAAGCTTATAGAGACCCCAACTGATAAATAGAAACATTTAAATAAATATCTACTTTGGTTTAGATACAAGCATCATTAAACCTCTAACACAATGCATTCATTTGACTTGGTGAAAATACATATTTGGGACCAAACTTGCTTTCCACTTTTTCCATGTGGTTTCTTCCTTCACAGACTCCACAAAATTACAACCTCTTCCTAAATATTTTATCAAATTACTGGTTTTCTGTATGGTTTCCTAGAAACAAGGGCCCTCAACTTAACCCACTCTCCCCTACTATAGAGCACATCTACTTCTAGTGGTCCATTAGACCGGTTTCCCTGTGACCTGATAATCTCACTTCTGTGTCGTAAACTTTCACTGGTCAAATATGCAGAGGATGATAAGGCCTGGATGATAATTGTCTGCATTAATGGAGGAGCTGTATTGCCTTTCTTCTCCAGGCTCTTCACTAACCTTAATGACACTGTCACGGTATGGCTATACCAAACTCAATCTCCTTGTTACCACGTTACCCTTACTCTTCCTGGTCATACCTGAATGACATTTCCGTATTGGATTACAGTTCCTAGCAGCTTTCGGTTCTCAGATTCATTCTGTTTCTTCTCCAGATCAGCAGCATGCTGAAACATAGGGATAAAATATTATGTCAGACAATACAATAGCCACAAACGAAAGAGAAAACTCAACAGACCGATTGTCGGTCTGCACAGTTCGGGGCCGGATGTTCGCTGTTCATTCGCTTGCTGTCTACGCTGTGTGTTTAAATAGGACCACCCACCGTTGGTGATTGCCGTCATTTTCACTTGTTTCTACATGTAGAATCGGTTTGCACTTGGTATGCAAATTACGGCCAGTACTCTGTTCAGAGGTGCGAAGTACTCTTGGGCCAGAGACGCTCAACAATCCTACCGGTCTGTCCATGCCTTTAGATTTAGTGCTCCAAAAACACATTAAGAATAAGATGCAGTACTTTATGAAATACCGATCTGGCTTTATGGCGTGTAATAAAAGTGGAGAGTGTCTCACTTGTAATGATTTTCTCGACCTCAACAACACGGCAACACATGCAGATTAGAACCAGAAAGCAGAATGGGAAGCAGTTGTGTTAGAGAACAATGAATAGAAACCAGTGGGATGAGGGTACTCACGTGGAGTTTGTTCAGTAGTACTGTGTCAGTGGTGCTGTTTCCCCCTGGTTTTGCTGCCTTCCAGAACTGTTTCTGTGCAGAGTACCTGTTCATGGGGCACAGCTTGAAAAGGCAGTCTGGAAAGAAGAACAGAGAAGGAGAGTCAGAGAAAAGATGTGCTGATTTATCATCAAATCCATAACATTGAGTGCATGATGAATAAAGTGGTGGGAATATTTACCAAAAGGGCATGGAGGAGTAATTGGTTGTCAGTATAACAACATGAATATCTCTAAATCAATACAACAGGATGATGGTGAGTCCTGACAGAAAACCCTAGTTCCTCCTCCAGTCCCCGAGGCTGGCTACCGGCAAGGCACAATGGGGGACCTGATTATCTGTGACAGGTGTACAAAATTGCCGTTCCAGTGAGCGCCAAGCGCCACCACAAAACTTGTCCAACGAACGCCACAGTACAGGCATTAGCTGTCATGGGGATGCATGGTGGGGGAGAGGGAAGAGCGGGATGGATAAGCACAGGAGGAGGTGAAGAGAAGAGAGCCAGGGACAATAGGAGAGAGGGTTAGGTAAATGAGCGAGGGAGAGGAAGTGGGTTTATGGACTGAAGAAGACCATGTTAGGGGAATTAGGATAGGAGGACAGAATTGGGAGGAGTGTAAGCAAATGACACACAGTATGAAGGAAGGGTTGTGTTTTTTTCTTTTTTTAACAACAGTTGGCAAACTGTGCAGGAAATGGCAGGGTACAGTGTGACACAACCCACGGTGCAAACATTGAGGAACAGACAGGAATCAACATAAAACAGGCCATTGAAATGCTTAAACAATGCTGCTTTAGATCAAATAAATTGAAGTTTACACAGCAGGCCCACTGTACATTTTTTTATTTTTTTTAATAATATAATACTATATATAATACTTAGTACAGAATTGTCACAGTCACATTAAATACAGCATACTCTGCCAGACTGTGATGATCCAATGATAAAAGAGTCAACAGGTGACATTCTTCAAATACCATCGCCTTCTCCTTTCATCCATGTTATCACAGCTCTCTGAGAAGTGTATGAATACAATCAGAGACAGTCTATCACTGACAGGAATGAGTTGTCCTAGCAGCGGGTAATATTTCCTAGAGAAACATACCTAAGTGTCAGACATGTCACACAAGCAATTACTGTTGCAATGTACCAATCCCACATCAGAGAGGAAGAAGTGAGGTTTAAAACGCTGGGTTAAAGCTCCATGGAAACCAGTCCTTTTAAATAGCTTAACAGGGCTATTAATACTCAACAGGGATCTTAGGATTTAGCCAGGTACACTTTCCCTCTGTTCAGTGCTCAGGCACGCGGAGTCTTGCATGGAGTCTCAGTCCTGTTGCTGTGGCTACCTGGAGGAGTGATGAGGCCTGTGAGAGGCTGGAGAGGTGGGGTAAAGACGAGTACACTGCTACATCGCAAACCAACCTTGCCCCAAGCCCCATGAGGAAACTTAGGCAAATAAGGTTGAAACATGCTGATGCCATTGCACTTGGTCATGTCATCACTTGAGGTCATCGCTTGAATTGCCCTCAATAGACTCTGCTATAATTCAAATGCAAAGCCTGTAAAACACTGCGAGAGAATGCTATCCTCTCACTGTGCAGGGGGATCTGTAGCCATGGCTGATAGGACTTTCAGAACCGCACAAGAGCTACATTGTTCTACATCCATATCCATTACTGACCAATCTCAGAGTAATTTCTCTGGAATCCCAATAACTCTGGAACCGAAATTTGCAATAGATGCCCACAATACACTAGATCTTCAGTTCCAGAAGGAACTTCTGACATTGCCTTTAAGAAAGTAGTTCACTACCAGCACAGTATTAATTTCATGCATTCAATGTAGGCTGAATTTTGTGTTCTGGGCCCAGTTTCCCAAAATCATTTTAAGGCTAAATTAATTTTTAGAACCTAATTTTTTGAATCTCCAAACTGTCTTTGAAATGGTTACAAACAAGCAAAGAATAAAAAGATGAATGAAAACAGATGTCTGCAAATAATTAATAATAATTTTCCCCTCAATATATTTCATAATGTGTAACAACATGTGGGCAATGATGTGCCAAATCTGTGATTTAGTGCATCATTATAGGGTAAGCATTAGAATAAGCAGCAAAGTTTGCAGCCAGCCAAATAGGCAATAATATCTTTCTAAGAGCTGATCCGTCTCCAGTATTGTAGAATAATTCTAATGTTAAGGTAAGATTTGAATGAAGAAAAGCTGATCCGAGATCAGCCCTGCATGTCTTTCGATTTTATCAGTATCAACACATGCTCCAACAACTCACTTATTGAAAATTCATCACATGTGATGTGAGTTGTTTGGTCGTTATAAGAACGATGCATCTTTAAAATTAACTGTGACGTCACATCTCTGCGTTGGCTCCGTGCTGCTTGTTGCTACCTGCCAAACTTATTTTTTAAAACTTTTAATAACCGTTTAATTAAAATTATGCATTTAACCCATTACCAACGTTTAACTTTTTTCCTCTATGAACTTTATAATTTTTTTTCTACTTTTTCCACCCAGGATGCTTTATCTGGACATGTTTCTACAGGATCTCCACCAGCCGAAAAGCTAAGTAGTAACATTAACTCTATGCCGTATAATTTCAGTCGCTGTACTCATAATCTACAGGAGAACTATCGCCTCATGGTGAGGATAGCCGAGTTGCAAGCCCAGCTTCATATGCAAGGGCAATTTAAGTGTAGGAAAGGATGAAACAGCATTTGTCACCAGTAAGTACAGGTAGTAGTATAAATCCCCCCCGACCCGCACAGTCCCCGCAGCTGGACAATTTTTTCAAGGCTTCTGGTAAGAAATGCTGTCGGCATGCTCAACCGGTGTCGCTAATTCAGACAACATAAACTTTAAAACAGGTTCTCCTCATTAAGCAACGAGTCAGAGTCAGATGCCGAGCCTTCTAAGGTCTCTCCTCCACCCGTTACAATGGGGTCTGAGCCACCGAAGCCTCCTACCATTAGCTCTGACAAATTTAAAATCCTTGTCATTGGCTACTCCATTACCCGTAATATTAGATTTAAAAATAATAATCCAGCGATCAAACACTGTTTACCAGGGGGCAGGGCTACAGACGTAAAGGCTAATCTGAAGAGGGTATTGGCTAAGGCTAAAACTGGCGAATTTAGAAAGTATAGGGATATTGATATCCATAGTTATTGTTTACGGGCCTCCTGAGCCGTATACAGCATTCGTCACTGAGTTCCCTGAATTCCTATTGGACCTTGTAGTCATGGCAGATAATATTCACATTTTGGTGACTTCAATATCCACATGGAAAAGTCCACAGACCCACTCCGAAAGGCTTTCGGCTCAGTTTATTTTGGTCATCGACTCAGTTGGTTTTGTCCAACATGTCTCCAGACCCACGCATTGCCACAGTCATACCCTAGATCTAATTAAGGTCCTGTGTAACAAGTATTGTGGATCTAAATGTTTTCCTCATAATCCTGGACTATCGGACCACCATCTTATTACATTTCCAATCGCAACATATAATCTGATCAGACCCCAACCAAGGATCATCAAAAGCCGCGCTATAAATTCTCGGACAACCCAAAGATTCCTAGATGTCCTTCCAGACCCCCTCCACCTACCCAAGGACATCAGAGTATAAAAATCGGTTACCACCTAATTGGGGATCTAAATTTAACCTTTCGTAATACCCTAGATGCAGTCTCACCCCTAAAAAAATATATATTTGTCACAAGAAATGAGCTCCCTGGTATACAGAAAATACTACGTTTTCAGAAAATTGGAACGGAAAGACAGAACCATAAAATAGCTTGGAAAGTCAGTACCGTACAATATTAAAGAGCCCTCAATGCTGCTCGATCAGCCTATTTTTCCAACCTAATCGAGGAGAATTTATTTTTCGATACTGTCGCAAAACTAAGTAAAAATCAGCATTCCCCAAGAGAGGATGGCTTTCACTTCAGCAGTGATGAATTAAACTCAAGCATTTCGCTACACTCGCATTAACATCTGCTAACCATGTGTGTGTGACCAGTAAAATTTGATTTAATTTGTTTGTTTCGTTGTTCCTCAAGGTTCCGTTTTAGAACCACTATTGTTTTCACTATATATATTCTACCTATTGGTGATGTCATTCGGAAGCACAATGTCAACATTGCCTACCCTGAAAGCATGTGTGTCAGACATAAGGAAGTGGATGGCAACAAATGTTTTGACTTTTAAACTCAAACAAAACAGAGATGCTAATTCTAGGTCCCAAGAAACAAAGAGATCTGCTGTTGGATCTGACAATTAATCTTGATGGTTGTATAGTCGTCTCAAATAAAACTGTGAAGGACCTCTGCATTACTCTGGACCCTGATCTCTCTTTTGGCGAACATATCATGAATACTTCAAGGGCAGCTTTTTTCCATCTTCGTAAAGTCTTTACTGAAAACTCATCTCTTCAGTAGGTCCAATGATTAAGTGTAGTCTGGCCCAGGGGTACGAAGGTGAACGACAAGGCACTGGAGCAACAAACCGCCCTTGCAGTCTCTGCCTGGCCGGCTCCCCTCACTTCACTGGGATTATCTGCCTCTAACCATATTACGGGGGCTGAGTCACTGGCTTACTAGTGCTCACTAGTGCTCTTCCATGCCGTCCCCAGGAGGTGTGCGTCAATTGAATGGGTTGAGTCACTGACGTGATCTTCCTGTCCGGTTTTGCGCCCCCTCTGGTTCATGTGGTGTCGGAGATGTTTGTGGGCTATACTCCGCCTTGTCTCAGGGTAGTAAGTTGGTGGTCTGTTGATATCCCTCTAGTGGTGTGGGGCGGTTCTTTGGCAAACTGGGTGGGGTTATATCCTGCCTGGTTGGCCCTGTCCAGGGGTATTGTTGGACAGGGAAACCGTGTCGCCCGCCCCCCCCCCAAAACTCCAACATCTATGCTGCAATAGTCTATGTGCAGGGGGGCTAGGGTCAGTCTATTATATCTGGTGTAATTCTCCTGTTTTATCTGGTGTCCTGTGTGAATTTAAGTATGCTCCCTCTAATTCTCCCTCTCTCCCTGCCCTCCCTCAGGACCTGAGCTCTAGGACCATGCCTCAGGACTAATTGGCCTGATGATTCCTGGATGTCCACAGTCAACCTGGTCTCCACCCGGCACAGTTAGAAAAGGACTGGCCACCCCTCAGAGCCTGGTTACTCTCTAGGTTTCTTCCTAAGCTCCTGCCTTTCTAGGGAGTTTTTCCTAGCCACCGTTCTACATCTGCATTGCTTGCTTTTTGGGGTTTTAGGCTGGGTTTCTGTTTAAGCACTTTATGACACCTGCTGATGTAAAAAGGGCTTTAAAAATACATTTGATTTAAAACCCTCGCCCATATCTATCGGGAAACCAGGCCCAGAGCTAGTATGGCAGGAAACAAACTGCTGCTTAACAGGCGTTTATTTCGTGTTTTGGAGAAATGACAGCTTCAAAAGTTCTTAAGCACTCCAGGAACAACTGTACTTTGGTAATAGACTATTTCCCAATTTTATTAAGTGACTGGCTTCAATATAATATTACTGAGCCTGCAAGAGCAGTGAAAAAAATTAGCTAGCCAGCTAAAACTGGTACAGCTAGCTAGCTAACTAATGCTATCTGCTGAATCAGACTTTCATCTTTCCACATTTGTTTGGACACTTGTAGGTCATCAGGCTTAAAAAACAACATCAGTAGGCCTATACCTAGCGGTCTTTAAGTGTTTTGTATATTTTCACTAAACTAAAGTTCAGCTATTTCTTTAAATCAAATCAAATTTTATTTGTCACATACACATGGTTAGCAGATGTTAATGCGAGCGTAGTGAAATGCTTGTGCTTCTAGTTCCGACAATGCAGTTATAACCAATGAGTAATCTAACCTAACAATTCCACAACTACTACCTTATACACACACGTGTAAAAGGATAAAGAATATGTACATAAAGATATATGAATGAGTGATGGTACAGAACGGCGGCATAGGCAAGATGCAGTAGATGGTATCGAGTACAGTATATACATATACATATGAGATGAGTAATGTAGGATATGTAAACATTATATTAAGTGGCATTGTTTAAAGTGGCTAGTGATACATTTTTTACATCAATTTCCATTATTAAAGTGAGCTGGAGTTGAGTCAGTACGTTGGCAGCAGCCACTCAATGTTAGTGGTTGCTGTTTAACAGTCTGATGGCCTTGAGATAGAAGCTGTTTTTCAGTCTCTCGGTCCCTGCTTTAATGCACCTGTACTGACCTCGCCTTCTGGATGATAGCGGTGTGAACAGGCAGTGGCTCGGGTGGTTGTTGTCCTTGATGATCTTTATGGCCTTCCTGTGACATCGGGTGGTGTAGGTGTCCTAGAGGGCAGGTAGTTTTCCCCCGGTGATGCGTTGTGCAGACCTCACTACCCTCTGGAGAGCCTTGCGGTTGTGCGCGGAGCAGTTGCCGTACCAGGCGGTGATACAGCCCAACAGGATGCTCTCGATTGTGCATCTGTAGAAGTTTGTGAGTGCTTTTGGTGACAAGCCAAATTTCTTCAGCCTCCTGAGGTTGAAGAGGCGCTGCTGCACCTTCTTCACAACGCTGTCTGTGTGGGTGGACCAATTCAGTTTGTCCGTGATGTGTACGCAGAGGAACTTAAAACTTACTACCCTCTCCACGACTGTCCCGTCAATGTGGATAGGGGGGTGCTCCCTCTGCTTTTTCCTGAAGTCCACGATCATCTCCTTTGTTTTGTTGACGTTGAGTGTGAGATTATTTTCCTGACACCACACTCCGAGGGACCTCACCTCCTCCTTGTAGGCCGTCTCGTCGTTGTCGGTAAATCAAGCCTACTACTGTAGTGTAATCCGCAAACTTGATGATTGAGTTGGAGGCGTGCATAGCCACGCAGTCGTGGGTGAACAGGGAGGACAGGAGCGGGCTCAGAACGCACCCTTGTCACTTCATTTAGCTAGCTAGATAGGTAGAACAAACTGAATGGAACTGTCAAGCAGCCGTGCAGCGAGTGTGTGAGTGACCAGCTGCCTGCAAAGTGGGGTGCCCATTTTCTCAGGCGCATGATGAATTGATTGAAGCAGTGTACTGTTAGGTAGCATGCCTTCATGTGGAGAACCTATAGAATGCGGAATCACATTTTTGTTCATGACATGTAAGGTATAGAGCAGGGCTTTGCTTATAAATTCACAAGATAATGCCCCTGATATTTTGCTATTTCAAAAAGAGATATGGTACATCAAGTTAGCCATGTTTATGGAAGTTCTCATTCCACTGGCCAATGATGACAGTTTCAAGAAGGATGAGCTCACTCTACAAACACTAGGACTGTCCTTCAAAGATCATTTGTAAAAATCCAAATAACTTCACAGATCTTCATTTTAAAGGGTTAAAACACTGTTTCCCACGCTTGTTCAATGAACCATAAAAATTTAGTGAACATGCACCTGTGGAACAGTCGTTAAGACACAAACAGCTTACAGACGGTAGGCAATTAAGGTCACAGTGATGAAAACTTAGGACACTAAAGAGGCCTTTCTACTGACTCTGAAAAACACCAAAAGAAAGATGCCCAGGGTCCCTGCTCATCTGCGGGAACGTGCCTTAGGCATGCTGCAAGAAGGCATGAGGACTGCAGATGTGGCCAGGGCAATAAATTGCAATGTCCTTACTGTGAGACGCCTAAGACAGCACTACAGGGAGACAGGATGGACAGCTGATCATCCTCGCAATGGCAGACCACGTGTAACAACACCTGCACAGGATCGGTACATCTGAACATCACACCGGCGGGACAGGTACAGGATGGCAACAACAACTGTCCAAGTTACACCAGGAACGCACAATCCCTCCATCAGTGCTCAGACTGTCCGCAATAGGCTGAGAGAGGCTGGACTGAGAGCTTGTAGGCCTGTGTAAGGCAGGTCCTCACCAGACATCACCGGCAACAACGTTGCCTATGGGCACAAGCCCACTGTCACTGAACCAGACAGGACTCGCAAAGGTGCTCTTCACTGATGAGCCGCGGTGGGGTGATGGTGATTTGGTCAGGGGTGATGGTCGGATTTTCATTTATCGTTGAAGGAATGAGCATTACACCGAGGCCTGTACTCTGGAGCGGGATCGATTTGGTGTTAGATGGTCAGTCATGGTCTGGGGCGGTGTGTCACAGCATCATCAGACTGAGCTTGTTGTCATTGCAGGCAATCTCAAGGCTGTGCGTTACAGGGAAGACATCCTCCTCCCTCATGTGGTACCCTTCCTGCAGGCTAATCCTGACATAACCCTCCAGCATGACAATGTCACGAGCAATACTGCTCGTTCTGTGCGTGATTTCCTGCAAGACCGGAATGTCAGTGTTCTGCCATGGCCAGAAAAGAGCCCGGATCTCAATCCCATTGAGCACATCTGGGACCTGTTGGATCGGAAGGTGAGGGCTAGGGCCATTAACCCCAGAAATGTCCGGGAACTTGCAGGTGCCTTGGTGGAAGAGCAGGGTAACATCTCACAGCAAGAACTGGCAAATCTGGTACAGTCCATGAAGAGGAGATGCACTGCAGTACTTAATGCAGCTGGTGGCCACACCAGATACCGACTGTTACTTTTGATATTGAACCCCCCCTTTTTTTCAGGGACACATTATTCAATTTCTGTTAGTCACATGTCTGTGGAACTTGTTCAGTTTATGTCTCAGTTGTTGAATCTTGTTATGTTCATACTAATATGTATGCATGTTAAGTTTGCTGAAAATAAATGCAGTTGACAGTGAGAGAACGTTTCTTTTTTTGCTGAGTTTAGTATCACAGTTGAGTATTGATCAATCTCCAACCAAGCACAGAATGCTGCTCCCTGAGTGAGTATGTTTCTGTATGTCAGAGAGTTAAGGTCTGGTTTGGTTCCAGGAAATCAGCATATGGTTTTCCTTCTGTACTGTGGCATGAACACACTTTGCACTTGTCTTGCTAAAATGAACTGCCTGGTCTTGCATCTAATCAAACACCATGACAGGGCTGGACATGGTGGGAAAAGTCAAGGGGGGTTAACCCTTGCAGGACCTTGTGCTCTATTTCTGACTATGAGAAAAAATATTAACATTTAGGACATATGTTTAGCAGGGAGGACAGGATCAAGACAACTAAAAAGTTCCTAGGTAGCCTAGTCTCTAATTAAGTGCATCTGAGATTTGCTCTCTTTCCTAAAAGCAGAACTCTTCCTTCCTCTTCATTTTTCGCCAGTTAGACAACATTGCCAAATAAGGCAGGGAGGTCAGTGGGAAAAGGAGCTGGAGATAGGAATGGACCCTGCTGCCAATGTCTACCAATACTCAGTATACAGTATAACCGCCCTACAGTATAACCGCCCAATACAACATCAGTCCAGATAACTTTAGTCACTCCCATTGCTGCAACTAAGGTTCATCCATTCGAGCCTAGATGACTAAATAAACGAATGTCCAGTAGTGGTCATGTCTACTATAGCTATTTGGGGAACCGAAACAACAGTTGTGCAAACCACAACAAAAACAGCTCACCATCTTCACAATGCAAGCCATTTAGCAGAAACACAATTCGAAATGTGGCTAAAGACGTCATGTAGGACTATTCTCAATCAAAACTGAGAATGGTAAGGCCAGAAAATAAATAACAGCGGCACGAAAACATACAGTTGAAGTCGGAGGTTTACATACACTTTGGTTGGAGTCATTAAAACTCGTTTTTCAACCACTCCACAAATGTGCTGTTAACAAACTATAGTTTGGGCAAGTCAGTTTGGGTATCTACTTTGTGCATGACACAAGTAATTTTCCAAAAATTGTTTACAGACAGATTATTTCACTTATAATTCACTGTATCACAATTCCTGTGGGTCAGAAGTTTACATACACTAAGTTGACTGTGCCTTTAAACAGCTTGGAAAATTCCATAAAATTATGTCATGGCTTTAGAAGCTTTTGATAGGCTAATTCACATAATTTAGTCAATTGGAGGTGTTCCTGTGGATGTATTTCAAGTCCTACCTTCAAACTCAGTGCCTCTTTGCTTGACATCATGGGAAAATCAAAAGAAATCAGCCAAGACCTCAGAAAAAAAATTGTAGACCTCCACAAGTCTGGTTCATCCTGGGGAGCAATTTCCAAATGCCTGAAGGTACCACGTTCATCTGTACAAACAATAGTAAGCAAGTATTAACACCATGGGACCATGCAGCCGTCATACCGCTCAGGAAGGAGACTCGTTCTGTTTTCTAGAGATTAACTTACTGTGGTAAGAAAAGTGCAAATCAATCCCAGAATAACAGCAAAGGACATTGTGAAGATGCTGGAGGAAGAGGTACAAAAGTATCTACATCCACAGTAAAACAAGTCCTATATCGACATAACCTGAAAGGCCGCTCAGCAAGGAAGAAGCCACTGCTCCAAAACCGCCATAAAAAAGCCAGACTACGGTTTGCAACTGCACATGGGGACAAAGATCGTACTTTTTGGAAAAATGTCCTCTGGTCTGATGAAACCAAAATAGAACTGTTTCGCCATAATGACTATCGTTATGTTTGGAGGAAAAAGGGGGGGGCCTGCAACCCGAAGAACACCATCCCAACCGTGAAGCACAGGGGTGGCAGCATCATGTTGTGGGGCTGCTTTGCTGCACAAAATTGATGGCATCATGAGGTAGGAAAATTATGTGGATATATTGAAGCAACATCTCAAAACATCAGTCAGGAAGTTAAAGCTTGGTCGCAAATGGGTCTTCCAAATGGACAATGGTCCCAAGCATACTTCCAAAGTTGTGGCAAAATGGCTTAAGGACAACACAGTCAAGGTATTGGAGTGGCCACCACAAAGCCCTGACCTCAATCCTATAGAAGATTTGTGGGCAGAACTGAAAAAGCGTGTGCAAGCAAGGTGACCTACAAACCTGACTCATTTACACCACCTCTGTCAGGAGGAATGGGCCAAAATTCACCCAACTCATTGTGGGAAGCTTGTGGAAGGCTACCCAAAACGTTTGACCCAAGTTAAACAATTTAAAGGCAATGCTACCAAATACTAATTGAGTGTATGTAAACTTCTGACACTCTGGGATTGTGATTAAAGAAATAAAAGCTGAAATAAATCATTCTCTCTCTATTATTCTGACATTTCACATTCTTAAAATAAAGTGGTGATCCTAACTGACCTAAGACAGGGAATTTTTTACTAGGATTAAATGTCAGGAATTGTGAAAAATTGAGTTTAAATGGATTTGGCTAAGGTGTATGTAAACTTCTGACTTCAACTGTATAGTAAGACTCTACAAAGACAACTAAAAGGTACTCTGCTACTAGCTATTGATTCCTCTTTTATCTCAATACTAAGCAGTGACATATCTGGGTGAGTCCTGTTAGAGGCCTGAAACCTGATGCATGGATGGTTCAATCTCTAGCAGGAGTCTGGACGGCTGCTTCAGAGGAAGGAATTGACACTGTCCATCAAATTATCTTGAGCTCCTGCACTAAAAAAAACACAAAAACATCCATACGGCAAAACATACAACTGACATCAAACTAACCAGAGGCAATAAATTGACTCTTTACCATCTTCCATTGTGCTACAGTGCAGGTGATCTTCGATATCCGGATGAAGAGTGCAATATAGAGTGTATTCGGAAAGTATTCAGACCTCTTAACTTTCACATTTTGTTAAGTTTTTCCCCTCAATCTACCCACAGTAGTCCATAATGACAAAGCAAAAAGTGTTTTTTTAGCAACATTTTGAAAATAAGAAAATGAAATATTACATTTACATAAGTATTCAGACCCCTTACTCAGTACTTTGTTGAAGTACCTTTGGCATCGATTATAGCCTCCAGTCTTCTTAGGTATGACACTACAAGCTTGGCACACCTGTATTTGGGGAGTTTCTCCCATTCTTCTCTGCAGATCCTCTCAAGCTCTTTCAGGTTGGATGGGGAGCGTCGCTGCATAGTTATTTTCAGGTCTCTCCAGAGATGTTAGATCAGGTCTGAGCTATGGCTGGGTCACTCAAGGACATTCAGAGATTGTTCCTGAAGCAACTCCTGCGTTGTCTTGACTGTGTGCTTAGGATTGTTCATTCAGAGACATGTCCTGTTGGAAGGTGAACCTTTGCCCCAGTCTGAGGTCCTGAGCGCTCTGGAGCAGATTTTCATAAAGGATCCCTCTGTACTTTGCTCCGTTCACCTTTCCCTCGATCCTGACTAGACTCCCAGTCCCTGCCGCTGAAAAACAACACCACAGCATAATGCTGCCACCACCATGCTTCACCGTAGGGATGGTGCCAGGTTTGTTTCCTCCAGATGTGACACATGGCATTCAGGCCAAAGAGTTCAATTTTCGTTTCATCAGACCCGAGAATTTAGTTTATCATGGTCTGAGAGTCCTTTAGGTGCCTTTTTGCAATTGCCAAGCGGTCTGTCGTGCCTTTTACTGAGGAGTAGCTTCCGTCTGGCCAGTCTACCATAAAGGCCTGATTGGTGGAGTGCTTCAGAGATGGTTGTCCTTCTGGAAGCCTCTCATCTCCACAGAGGAACTTTGGAGCTCTGTCAGAGTGACCATCAGGTTCATGGTCACCTCCCTGTCCAAGGCCCTTCTCCCCCGATTGCTCAGTCTGGCTGAGCAGCCAGCTCTAGGAAGAAGCCACTGTGTTCATGGGGACCAAAGCTCCAAAAATGTTTTAGTAACCTTCCCCAGATCTGTGCATCGACACAATCCTGTCTCGGGGGTCAAACGACAATTCCTTTGACCTCATGGCTTGGTTTTTTTCTCTGACATGCACTGTCAACTGTGGGACCTTATAAGGACAGGTGTGTGCCTTTCCAAATCATGTCCAATCAATTCAATTTACAACAGGTGGACTCAAATCAAGTTTTAGAAACATCAAGTATGATCAATAGAAACAGGATGCACTTTAGCTAATTTTTTAGTCTCATAGCAAAGGGTCTGAATACTTATGTAGATAAGGTATCTATTTTTATTTTGAATACATTTGCAAAAAAAAAAATGTGTTTTGTCATTACGGGGTGCTGTGTATAGATTTATGAGGTAAACATTTTTTAATCCATTTTAGAATAAGGCTGTAACGTACCAAAATTTTGAAAAAGTAATGTGGTTTGCATACTTTCCAAATGCACTGTACAAGAGTAGCTGTGGTGTGTTTCATTACACACCACCTCTTAATTTTGTCACCATTGAACCTGAAGGTTGACATAAACTGTGACTCGCTTCAGGAAACTAAGCATATGTCGAGCATCACTACTTTACAGGAGAGGCATTTCAACGTAGACACATCGGTACGTTTCTAACGCAGCTATTTTCAAAAGATTTTGCAAAGTGTTGCTAATGCTCTCCACTTTCTGGTGGACCGTGTTTTAAAATCAGTGGAATGCCCGATGGAAGCAGATGGAGAGAATTCTGGCGTTTTATTGCAAATAATGCCGAGGGAGTCAAAAAGAGAACACACAGAAGAAGGCTTTGTATAAAATACCTGTCTCTGGATTATATCTTCAAACTAAGGGTAACCATGTCATCCATGACAGAGAGGGGGAAGTGTTCATCCATGTATACGGACGGGTAAGAGAGTCTAGCTTGCTAAATTTTCAGATACTATAAGTTTCTAATTTTGTCAGAAAGGCATTTTCATTGTAAGTTAAAGCGTATTGTTAGCTAACTAGCTAACGTTAGCTGGCTTGCTCGCTAGCTAACGTTACGTGTATGATCTTTGTAGTAATATTATTTGTATCTCAGAGACATTTGCATTGCTAGTTATAGCCTGATGTTAACTAGCTAGCTAACATTGAACCTAGCTAATTGGTTAGCTTTAGCTACCAGCAGATTCATGAAGGGTAGGAACATTATGAGTTGGGATTATGAATCATTGTTCAGGTAGCTAGCTAGCTCCATGTCCAAACAAAAGACTCCACTATGCAAGTAACCATTTCACTGTACCATTTATACCTTCTGTATCCTGTGCATGTGACAAATAAACTTTGATATAGTGTGTGTTTACCAGAGACGGTAATGTGAAGAGCAACATGACCTGCACCAAAGTCAAATTAGGATATAACGTTAGGCCAACGAGACAGTGTACAAGTTCTAAAATTCTATGTTAGAATGGCCTGCTTTTATTTCATCAAACTCACAACAATAAGCCACTTTCTGTAATTAGCTCACCATTAACTTGTAAATAATGATCTTGTTTTGAGTTTATTTTCCTGTAATAGCGAATACAAATTAGCTAAAGTTAAGATGTTGTCAGCTATATACGGTCATTATTTGAATTGGCTAGCCAGCTAATTCAGCGTTATCTAGCTAGCTAACAAGCTAGAAACGAACCAAAACATTGTTTAAAAAGTTGCTTTTAGTTGCCTGATTTGCTAGATTGACATTTTTAAACGGATGGGTTTCTGACCACCAGGCTGTTGATGTCATGCAGCCTGTCGTTTTTGTGTTTATACATGTTCATAGCGACAATGACAAGTTTGATGTAGGACAGCAATAGAATGTTCACTGCGACAACTATCTACATACATGTCGATAGACGCAGTATAAACCAGCCTTTAGTCTTGAAATCTATATAAAGTAAAGTGGGGCTCATAATTTTCAGGAATAAAAAGGTCAATTAAATTTACATGACCTTGATTCGAGTAAATGTAACTCACATTGGCCATCACGTCAATTCACTCAAAAAATAATTTACTAAAGGTCTGCTCTGGAGGCCTGCCAAGGCCTTGTGCTCATTTGAAAAGGGCTCCATTAGAGACCGAGACAGTATGCAGCCAGCGCCTCCAGGAGCCCATCAGCAGGAGTCTCACAACCACTCCCAGATGGCCCTCCCTGCTGATGCCAGAATCATTCTGCTGCACTGACCTTGAGATGCAGGGAGGCTTCTACTGTAAACACTCCAGGTGCTTTACTGTCTGACACATCACTGATCAGTCTTAAAGTCCCAATAACATCTAGCCTGTATGGTTTTGAGTTAGTGGGGGGGGAAAGTAACAGTTCGAGAATAAGTCTGAGAATAAAGCTCAAAACAGAACATTGGTATAATTTCCAACCAATCATACAAATTCATAGCTTCTCCAAAATAACCTAATGTAGTTTTCATCAAAGTGCTATAAATGAGAGTGTAGTCTATTATCTTATTATGTAGGCTGACAGTATACAATAAATTATGAAATTCAGCATTTGCATTACGCACAAGCCTATGTGTTCAACATGAGCTAAAAAAAGAGCAATTTTGTAGCATAACTTCATCCACCGTTGAAATCTCCATCTGGGAAAGGTCAATATACAATTTCTATGGCAATCAGATTGGCACAGTGCCAGTTCAAACAGCCATGGCAATTTATGATGAACCCCACGAGTCCCAATGTACTTTCACTTCACTAATCACAGTAATTTTTCCGAGTCCTCCGACTATTTGATGCTGTTGAATGACTAAACCTATACTTTGGATTTGATATGTTAAAGCAATAGAAAGTGAATTCCGAAACATCCAAGTATTAAATGTGGTAGGGTTTAAAACAGCAGTGTCAAAATACACTCGTAGATGTATCAACGTGTTTTATTTCAGGACAGTGTTGTTGTTCATGAATTAAGATGCCTTTCACTGGAACTAAGCTCTAGTTCCAGTGAAAGCAAAGTTAACTAAATAACAAACAAACTTTTTTTGCTGCTGCCTCAGCCTATCAAAATCCCAATAACAGAAAGCTGGGAATAAGGGTTTGCATTGGAACCAAGACACCAGGGGTTGCTTTTGGCTATCACAAATGGGCCTCAAAACCACCAAACAGTTTGCGACTTCACAGACAACATTACTGAGAGCAAAACTCAGGCAAAACCAAACCCTGGAAACACATTGGAGTCTAACACCCAGTTGGATGCATCATCCGCACTACTGCATCAATCTATATTAACTGAGTGCTCGCTCACCTGTTGATGGAAATGTGGAAATGGACAGTGAAGTCTATCAGACCTGTCATGAAAGATGTATGAAGATCAATCTGATCTAATGCAAGAACCCCTGGGCTGTGTTCATTAATGTCAAACATTGATCAAAAGCATGACTCATAACTTGTAGTAGAAGAATCCCGAATGCCTTGAGAAACTGCCAGAAAATAGTACATTTTACTCACACACAATCCTGTTTCAGACTTCTAGACAGTCTCTGAACACTTAGCTCTGAGAGATGTCCTAGCGTAATCCACACTGCTTACATTTGCAGGAAATGGACTGCATCTGGCTAGTTCTACTCGTCAGCCTCAATAACTATAAGAAACATGGCACTCCGCCATCAATCGCTTTACAGAATGCTTTACAGTCCAAAGACATTTGATACATTTGCACAAAGCTTAATTCTTAAATGCTGCCACTGCCAGATAAAATAATATAGATGAAAATTCTCATTAGGTTTTAGTGGTGAAAGAACAAAGGGCATCAGAGTTAAACATACTTTCCCCTCAGAGTTAACACAGGGTACAGGCCTCTCACTAGGTGACACATTGTGGTGTACTAACTGTACTGTAATGTAGCCTAGTGCCACATTTCAGTCAGGGGCTGAGGGGTGGCAGGTGAACGCAAGGTTAATTATCTTCATTACAGCTTCATTTACACAAAGACACCAGTTCACATTTCATAACAAAGGAGCAGGGGTCACATCTCCATGTCTCAAAATACCTTTTATATCTCCTCAGTGTCAACTACTGCTGATCTAATGGTTACACGGAGCACAAACCACTTGGTTAAACATACAGTACTTAGTTATAATCCCCATGTAATGACGATGGCCTCAGAGAAGAGAATCTAAACAGCTTTTTCCAGCTGACATCATGTCCAGTGTAATGTTATCAGACAACAGGGGACACTCACTTTTACCAGCAAGTCACCCGTGCAACTAGAGTGAAAAAAAACCTCTAGATCACCTTTACTCCACGCACAGAAACACATACAAAGCTCTCCATTTGGCAGATTTGACCATAACTATCATCCTGATTCCTACTTACAAGCAAAAACTCAAGCTGGAAGTACCAGTGCTCAATACGGAAGTTGTCCGAAAACTCAAATATAAAGTGCCAGTGCTCAATACAGAAGTGGTCTGACGAAGCAGATTATACACTACATGACTGTTTCGATAGCACAGACGGGAATATGTTCCTGGATTCATCCTATAATATTGAGGAGTTTACCACATCAGTCACCGGCTTCATTAATAAGCGCATCGATGAAGTCGTCCCCACATTGACCTTACATACATATCCCAACCAGAAGCCATGGATTACAGGCAACATCCACACAGAACTAAAGGTAGGAGCTGCTGTGTTCAAGGAGCGGGAAACTAATCTGGACGATTATAAGGAATCCCGCTATGAACTCTGATGACCCATCAAACTGTCAAAACATCAATACAGGACAAAGATCGAATCCTACTGTGCCGGCTCTGACGCTCAGCATATTTTGCAGGGCTTGCAAACTATCACGGATTACACAGGGAAACCCAGACGTGAGCTGCACAGCGACGCGAGCCTACCAGACGAGTTAAATTCCTTCTATACCCACTTCGGGGCAAGCAACACTGAACTATGCATGAGAGCACCAGCTGTTTCGGAGGACTATGTGATCTCACTCTCTGTACCCAACATGAGTAAGACCTTTAAACAGGTTAACATTCACAAGGGCGCGGGACCAGACGGATTACCAGGACGCGTACCCAAAATATGCGTTGACGAGCTGGCAACATTTTCAACTTCTCCTTGACCCAGTCTGTAATACCTACGTTTAAAGCAGACCACCACAGTGTGTCCAAGATCACCAAAATACCCTGTTTAAATTACTATTGCCCTGTAGCACATCTGTAGCCATGAAATGCTTTGAAAGGCTGGTCATGGCTAACATTAACAACACCATCCCAGACACCCTGGACCCACTCCAATTCGCATATTGCCCCAACAAATCCACTCCACACTATTGCACTCCATACTGCCCTTTCCCACTTGGACAAGAGGAACACCTACTGTGAGAATGCTGTTCATTGACTATTGCAGCATCCAATACCAAAGCTCATCACTAAGCTCAGGACCCTGGGACTAAACACCTCCCTCTGCAACTGGATCCTGAACTTCCTGACAGGCCATCCCCAGGTGGTGAGGATAGGCAACAACACATCCATCATGCTGACCCTAAACACGGGGACCCCTCTGGGGTGCGTGCTTTATCCCATCCTATACTCCCTGTTCACCCATGACTGTGTGGCCATGGACAACTCCAACACCATCATTAGGTTTGCTTAAGACACAAGGTTGGTTGGCCTGAGCACCGATGATGATGAGACAGCATATAAGGAGGTCAGTGACCTGGCAGTGTGGTGCCAGGAGCTGATCGTGGACTGCAGGAATGGGGCCAAGGACGCCCCCATCCACTTCAACAGGGATGCAATCGAGGGGGCAGAGAGGTCCAAGTTCCTCGGTGTCCACATCACTAAAGAATGATCATGGTCCACTCACCCCAACACAGTTGTGAAGAAGTCACGACAATACCTCTTCCCCCTCAGGACGCTGAAAAGATTTGGCATGGGCCCTCAGATCCCCAAAAAGTTATACAGCTGCACAGTTAATCCCTTTAATTGATTTGACAACATCCGGTGAAATGGCAGAGCGCCAAATTCAAATTCAAATTCACAAGTGCAATACACCAAATTAAAGCTTTACTTCTTGTTAGTCTAGCCACCATGTCAGATTTCAAAAAGGCTTTACAGCGACAGCAAACCATGCTATTATCTGAGGACAACACCCCATCAAACAAACACAAACAATCATATTTCAACCCGCCAGGCGCGAATAATACATTATGGCCTTTCTCTTGCATTTCAAAGATGATGGTACATTTTTTCAAAGATGATGGTACACAAAACAAATACAAAATAACTGCTTTTTTATTCTTGAATAATCTTTAACCAGATGTATTGTGTTATATTCTACTACATTCCTTTCACATTTCCATAAACTTCAAAGTGTTTCATTTCAAATGGTACCAAGAATATGCATATCCTTGCTTCAGGGCCTGAGCTACAGGCAATTAGATTTGGTATGTCATTTTAGACTAAAATTGGGAAAAAAAGGGGCTAATTCTTAAGAGGTCAAATAGCTACCTGAACTATCAGCATCAACCCCTTTTGCACTAACTCTTTTGATTCATCACATATGTTGCTCCTACTGTTTAAAATCTATCCTGTTGCCTATTCACTTTATCCTTACCTATATGTACATATTATCTACCTCAGTTACCCCGTACCCCTGCACATCGACTCTGTACTGGTACCCTGTGTATATAGCCAAGTTATCGTTACTCATTGTATATTTATTGCCTGTGTTTATATTTTGCTATTATAAAATTACGGAAGGGCCCGTAAGTAAGCATTTCATTGTTAGTTTACACCTGTTGTTTACAAAGCATGTGACAAATAAAAGTATTATTTGATTTGGACTGAGAGAGCAAGCTATAGTGAAAAAAAGGTCACATGAAGCGATGCCTTAACTCCTTGCTGATTGTTTGAGCAAACAATATTGGTTGAGTGCTTGCACTTGAACAGCAGACTGAACAGAGTGATAGTCCTTACCTCGAAATTTCTTGGGTGGGTTGTTAAGGTCGCCTGTGTCTGGCTGTACCACACAGCGGTCATCCACAAGCCTGGGGACAGGAGGAGCAATGACAGCTGTCAAACACTCAGAATATTAATTTCTCTGACTGCACATCCATCTAGCCTCCAAAAACAGACAAACAATAACATCAGCTACAATTTTCCTCCTCAGCAGTGGATGCTACTGATGCACGTGCATACACAGTACAAATAATGATGTTGAGTCGCTCAATACTTTAAAGGGATTTTTAAATACTTTAAAGGAAATTTGAAGACGAAACAATAACAAAGCTGGGCACCCCACTGCTGTTTTGGGAAAAGGCTGAGGGATGGGACAGGAGAAATGTTACCACATTGAAATTCTTAAGACAGAGCTATGGATGCTGAGTTGACTTTCATTTCAGTATACATGACAGCTAAAAGCTGAATTGCATGCACACCAAGAAATCAAAGTGAACCAATAAATGTCTTAGGTAGCTAATCCAGCAAGTTCAGACGTCTGATGGATGGGTCATGGAGGGTTGTTCAAGCACTTTGGATCGTGAACGGAGCAGCGTAGAGGAAACATCGATGGAGGAGGAAGCATCTCAGTCACAGCCAGGTGGTTAAAGACAGATAGGGCCGCAGCCTCAGCAGCGCACCTCGCCGTGCCCAACAGCCACTCTGTGCTCAAACAGCACCACCATTAGTGCAGCACCCACTTGAGTGATGCCACTGCTGCCACTGGCGCACAGGCTCATCAATATTTGGTAACAAACGCAAGGATTGACTGGAGGCTAGGACTGACCATCCATGGACTGATCATGCATGACATTAAAATGACAGTTTGAACCATGTTTTAAGACTATATAGTGTTTGTTTAGGCCTACATTTACATTGTTTACAAACATTGGAGTAAAACAAGCTTGTATTTTGGGGTTCTGCTGGGGTATATTCTTTAAGAATCAATGGGTATACATAATTTAGAATTGCAAAAAATGGATGTAGCAACTGCAGATTGCCCCTTTAGTCTCCATCTTCATTATTACACCCGTCTCTTTCACTCCTAAGCATGACTGTCATTTTGATCCAGGCTATCCTGCATGTGTCACCAATCAGCATCACAGTGCATAATACCACTATTTAATTGTATCAACAAAAGGAATATTGGTCAAGAATTGTAGAGGGCAGATTGCTGTGGGAGCTGCCCATCAAACTCAGTATGCCCAATTTTGGCTAAGCAGAGCAGAGGCATCCAGCTGCCCTCTCTGGAGGCTGCACATTGTGAGAAACTATAAGGACATAAAGGCCTGAGACCAAACTGCCTAAACAGTGGATGTGAGCTGTGTTTCACCCGCTACCTGCTGTAAGGGCATTCACAGCAATGCTAAGCCAGTCTGCTCACTCAGACCTAAGCCAAACCTTCTGAGCTAAAAATAAACAGAGCAAGAACAGCTTCGGCAGAGATTCCTGGCTTAAATGTATATATATATTTGAGGGGTTATTATGAAAATAAATACTTGGTTTGGGAGAAGCTGGTGAAATATCAAAAGGATTGGGGCTTTGCCTGTGAATAAACCTTTTAGGGTGTTAAACCTTTTAGGGCGGTTTCAAGAGCATTTTTCCCCCTTATTATTACAAATAATAGTTCTTAATACACGCCTATTCACACTTGACTCCTAAACATCTAAAACCATTGTGCCTTATGAACCAACACAGCTGAATTAATATTGGAGGAACTTGGAATCTGAACACCTGAACATCTGGGATTGGCATTCCTCGAACACTCTCTGTTTGATTCCTATGTTGGTGCAGCAATGCAAGTATCAGAATTAGGCCTCGTTCTTGGAGAATTCTGCTGAAGCATTTACACTATTAGGATCTAGCATTTTAATAACATTTGTTGCTCTCATACCTGTGTAGTTATGCTGTAATTACACTAGTCACAACATTGTATTGACATGTTACATGGGCTAATATGTTGTAACTAATAATAATAATAACGAAGTTGGGTGCTTTTTCTTTATTACACAAGAGGCATATACTACCTGGGAAATAGCAAGACACGCTCAACTCCCTTATTTTGCAATTACAATGCAATTAGTAAAATAATATGTAACTACAACGTTACTGTAGTAATTAGTGTAACTACACAGTTATAAGACCGATGAAAATCCTTTTCATAATAGCTCAGTCAGATTTACTACTGGCTGCAAAACACAGGATGCTTAGCAGGTAGTCTGAAATATAAATATGACACCTCGATGGGGTTCTGGATCCAGTCCAGGCAGCATTTTCCTTTTATAGCCCATGCAGTGTGTAGGCTATGTATCGTACTGTAGGACATTCTTATGTTTAGATTTTTTTTAAATACACTGTAAGCATCTCCCCAAGGGGAATGAATGGGGTTAGGATAGTTGTACTTGTTTTACATATCAAATTACTAATATTTTGTTAATGTATCACATGGATGAACTGCATTGTGCCGATAATGGGAAGATTCAGGCCTATCTGCATTAATGACTCCTGCAAGATGTCATTCAACTGGATTTGTATGCAGAGATCGTTTTGATTGCTCGTCCTGATACTTTGTGCAAATTCTTTGGGGACCTTCTGGATTATGTGTGTATTGTTTTGTATTGCGAGGGATGGCTGCACTGCTGCAGCCAGAAACAAAAGCATTCCGTTGCATCTGTGATAACATCTGCAAATCTGTGTATGAAGCCAATAAACTTTGATTTGAGCCTGTAAAGAGGTGTCATGGCGGATATGTAAAATCACCAGAGGGCTTCAGTCTTGCTTTGTGTTCCAGGATGCAGCCAGCCAAGGAAAGATTATAGGCCCCTGGTACAGTAGCAAACAGAACAGTCCTCTCTAAATCAGCAGCAGACCAGGTGGCTCATTATACAGCTGTCTCTCAGTGGTCAGTATGATACACAGAGACAACCAACAGCATCACAGCCTCCTGTACACTGCCTGCTGTTGCTATATAAAAAAAGTGATTACCAGTGCAACGTTGGCAACTTGACAAACGAGCACTGTCAAGTAGGGCATTGACAGTCATGGAATTTTGGAAGACAGTAATTGTCCAGCCAAATGACCGCGGTCAACGTAAGAACCATTTTTAGACCCAGATTTTCTCCTCTCCTCCGCTCCTGACCATGTGTGCTGCCATAGAAATAGAATGAATATAACGGGCGTCCCCATTCAAGTCAATGGTGGCATAATGGGTGGACATTGCGAGAGTACCGGAATTGTCTCACATCAGACAGGATCACTAAAAATAAGTTATTTATTCAACTCTAAATGTGCATGGAAATGTGCTAGCTAGTGTCTGCATGCTGGCTGAACCAGTCTCAAATCAATCCATATGAAAACGGCAGTTCACACATTCAATGCTTAATGCACCCTCTAGCTAGCTAGCGTAGTGAAATTCTATCTAATAGCACAAATTAGCTTTCCTGATAAGGCAGTTTGTTTTGCCATTATTAATGTGCAGAGTTCGGCAGCACAGCTGACCGCTCTAGCTGAAACATTATCGTGTTGGCCAAATGTTACAAAGTAGCAAGTAAGATACATGCTGATTTCTAAGAATAGTCCCAAAACTTTGGTGTCATCATACAAGTTCATCAACAAGCTTGCAAACTAGCAGAGGTGGAAAAAGTACCCAGAAAAAAAAGTAAATATACCTTATTAGAAAATAACTCAAGTAAAAGTGAAAGTTGCCCAGTACAATACTACTTGAGTAAAAGTTTTAAAGTATTTGGTTTTAAATATACTTAAGAATCAAAAGTAAAAGTGTAAATCATTTCAAATTCCTTATATTAGGCACCATTTTTTTGTTTTTAAAATCTGATTCAACTTAACTGACATTACAAAAATTATATTCCATTGCATGAGCCACATCAGTTAACATCATTTAAATGTATATTCTACATTATCATGGAAATTATTGCATCACAATACCAGGCAGCCATTGCCAGTGTACCCATGGCTAAAAGGTGCTGTGAAAGATGCAAGTTTGTGTTCTCGGAAGTAGCCTATGGCAACTACTCGTCTCCTCCATTGCAAAACTACTGAATCTTAGGAGTCAATTCCTAGCTTGACACCCGGAAATGGGAGTCGACGGGCAAGGAATCGAGGAATCTATCCTTTTGGTTTCAACTCCCCACCACTAGTGTCTAGGCAACTAAGACGTGTTTGCTACAACACCTTGCTGGTTTGAGCAAGGAGCAAGAAGGGTTCATTATGCTGTTAAGAGTCAATGTTACGGCAGAAACGGACTCAAGGGCCAGATAGTGACGAGGTATGATTAAGACTGCTAAACGAGGAGGCTAAGAGTAGAAAGGGCAATACAGATGCCATGTTCATTTTCACTGAGGGAAAAGAACAACAAAATGGCAGGAGCAGAAAATGGAGGAGGAACAGGAGGCAGTCAAGCTGCTCTGACGCCAGAGAACTAGAGGCTGAAATAATTTATAACCTTCCAGAAGTGTTGTCAAGTCCATCAGCCTTTTGTGAATCCAGTCACGGTTCAGTCAATGATCTCCCTCAACCCTCACTTTGGCCGTGATGAAAGTTGAGGTGCAAAAATGCTCTCTGATTCTCTTTGATAAATGGGTATCAGCACTTGGAGGAAGAACTGAAGTTTACATTTTATCAATTTTACAGTTCATTGCATAAGCTCTCAATATTTAAATTCAAACACAGGAAGCAAAATAATTGAAGCCACTTAGGCCCATCATTTCAGGTTTTACTAATGGTACAACTTGGGAGAAAGAGGAGAGCCAACACATCCCATAAACCTCCCACAATATGACATCACCTGCATCGTGTCCCATTGACACTATCCCATTCAGTATAACATGTTTCTCGTTCAACCCCATCCCTCTCTTCCCTGACACTCATATTTCCTATAGTTTTCCCTTTTTCCTTCATCTCACTCTCTTATTTGCTAATAACACCCTCACTTCTCTTTTTCCCCATTTCCACTGCTATCCTGCATCAGCTGGACTCCAAAAGTACGTGACCACTCTCTGCCTCTCACACTCCAGTTCCAAACACTCTCTGCCTCTCACACTCCAGTTCCAAACACTCTCTGCCTCTCACACTCCAGTTCCAAACACTCTCTGCCTCTCACACTCCAGTTCCAAACACTCTCTGCCTTGCCATTTATCAAAGTGTGTTCTAAGGGCATAGAACAGTATCACCTCAATGACAAGAATTCTGTAATCTTGCTGTTCTTATTATACACTTCACCACCACGATGTTTCTTCCATAAGAATGGAATTAGCACGGATTTATTCTGCTAATAACATTGGGGGAGCAAACATAATTAAACTTGTGAAGTAAAAGCCATGACTCAGACTAAGCAATGAACTAAATCCCTCCATTATTCTACGTTATCACCTTGGCTGCAGATCCAGCTGTCTCCCTGGCTTCAAACACCAATAAGGTTCATATTTCCACTGGTACCTGGATCTGTCTGTGTATTTGCATGCGTACATGTGCACAGACTGGTGTCTGATCTTGGCTGTGTACTGTACTGTGACAGACATGAGTCTATGGGCATGCATCTATTCAATTAAAGATCATGTTTTTCATGAATATCAGTGGGGTTTCAATGAGAATTCAAGTTGAGAGGGATGGGATTCATATGCAGCTGTAAAACAGTAGGCAGACAGACATACCCTAAAGTGCTGATAAATCCACTGGTCGAGCCCTCCGCATAGAGGGAGCAGATGTCGCCTATGTGGAGGAAACTGGACATCTTGTCCGACATGTTGCCTCACCCAGGACCGTGCCTGGAAAAGATGGAACAGACAAGAGTTAGCATGACAAATAAACCACACAGATGTACAGTCATTTACACTGATAAATACTGCATATTTAATTGTATATTATGTATTAAATAACCTATACCGCTATTACCGTGTAATTACAACATTGCTACTATAGTAACTACTGTGTAGTTACATAGGTATAATGGCAACATAAGGTAGTGTTGCCAAACATGTGTGCGAATGGATATGTATTGGATTTGTACAGTGTGGAGAATGGGAAGTAAGCATTGCATGCATGCCAAGATATGGCCCATGTTTACATATTAAACAATCAAACAAACAGTTTGGTGCATGCTGTGTGTATTTGTGTGTCGACATAGGCGAACGAAGGGTGTCAACTAGAGGTCAACAGAGTAATCGGTATGGCCGATTAATTAGGGCCGATTTCAAGTTTTCATAACAATCGGAAATCGGTATTTTTGGGCGCCGATTTGCCGATTTTTTATTTTATTATTATTTTATTTTTATTTTTTTATACCTTTATTTAACTAGGCAAGTCGGCTAAGAACACGTTCTTATTTTCAATGACGGCCTAGGAACGGTGGGTTTAACTGCCTTGTTCAGGGGCAGAACGACAGATTTTCACCTTGTCAGCTCGGGCGATCCACTCTTGCAACCTTACAGTTAACTAGTCCAACGCAATAACGACCTGCCTCTCTCTCATTGCACTCCACAAGGAGACTGCCTGTTACGCGAATGCAGTAAGCCAAGGTAAGTTGCTAGCTTGCATTAAACTTATCTTATAAAATCGATAATCAATCATAATCACTAGTTAACTACACATGGATGATGATATTACTGGATATTATCTAGCGTGTCCTGCGTTACATATAATCTGACTGAGCATACAAGTATCTAAGTATCTGACTGAGCGGTGGTAGACAGAAGCAGGCGCGTAAACATTCATGCAAACAGCACTTTTGTGCGTTTTTCCAGCAGCTCTTCGTTGTGCGTCAAGCATTGCGCTGTTTATGACTTCAAGCCTATCAACTCCCGAGATGAGGCTGGTCTAACCGAAGTGAAATGGCTAGCTAGTTAGCGCGCGCTAATAGCGTTTCAAACGTCACTCGCTCTGAGCCTTCTAGTAGTTGTTCCCCTTGCTCTGCATGGGTAACGCTGCTTCGATGGTGGCTGTTGTCGTTGTGTTGCTGGTTCGAGCCCAGGGAGGAGCGAGGAGAGGGGTGGAAGCTATACTGTTACACCGGCAATACTAAAGTGCCTCTAAGAACATCCAATAGTCAAAGGTTAATGAAAAACAAATGGTATAGAGAGAAATAGTCCTATAATTCCTATAATAACTACAACCTAAAACTTCTTACCTGGGAATATTGAAGACTCATGTTAAAAGGAACCACAGGCTTTCATATGTTCTCATGTTCTGAGCAAGGAACTGAAACGTTAGCTTTCTTACATAGCACATATTGCACTTTTACTTTCTTCTCCAACACTTTGTTTTTGCATTATTTAAACCAAATTGAACATGTTTCATTATTTACTTGAGGCTAAATTGATTTTATTGATCTATTATATTAAGTTAAAATAAGTGTTCATTCAGTATTGTTGTAATTGTCATTATTACAAATAAATAAATAAAAATCGTCGGTTTTTTGGTCCTCCAATAATCGGTATAGGCATTGAAAAATCATAATCGGTCGACCTCTAGTGTCAACACAGCCAAATCTCTCACACACAATACAGTACAGAGCAAGAATTGAATAAGGGTCGTTCCATTTGAATTCAATCACTTTCTGACAGCACCCCATTTGATTCCAGCAAAACCTTCCATAATTGATTGCCCATGGTAGACGTGGTCAGAAAGTAATCTTTTGGACCTGAATGCCAAAGCATTCAGGAGATGGAGGTGCTCAAAGTTGACCCTAACATGAGACATCAATGTCTACATCACTGAAAAATATAAATGGTTGAGATGTATATTATTTGAAAGCTCACAAAAAGGGTTGGTAAACGATTTCATAATTTCTATATTAAAAAAATATATTTTACGTCAATTACTCAAAACACGTGAATAACAATATTGTTCATGTTCATATACACTGAGTGGACAAAACAAAAAGGAACATATTCCTAATATTGAGTTTCACCCCCTTTTGCCCTCTGGACAGTCTCAATTCGTTGGGCATGGACACTACAAGGTGTCGAAAGCATTCCACAGGGATGTTGGCCAATGTTGACTCCAATGCTTCCAACAGTTGTGTCAAGTTGGCTGGATGTCCTTTGGGTGGTGGACCATTCTTGACACACGAGAAACTGATGAGTGTGAAAATCCCAGCAGCGTTGCAGTTCTTGACACACACAAATTGGGGCGCCTGGCACCTACCAACATACCCCGTTCAAAACCAATTCAATCTTGTCTTTCCCATTCACCCTCTGAATGGCACACATACACAATCCATGCCTCAATTGTCTCAAAGCTTAAAAATCCTTATTTAACCTGTATCCCCCCTTCTACACGGATTGAAGTGGATTTAACAGATGACATCAATACGGGATCATAGCTTTCATCTGGATGAATCTGGTCACTCAATGTCATGGAAAGAGCAGGTGTCTTTAATGTTTTGTACGCTCAGTGTATGTAGATCAGACTCGATTTTACATCGTCTGAGGTGTTTGTGATGTGCACACCATCGGTTGAGACACAGTATACTATTGAATACAGGGTGGGTGTCATGTGGCTTATAACTGTACTAAAATGTAAATACAATTAAAATGTAAACTTTCAAGTGCTACCACAAAGCTGGTTGGAGCTCCACACATGATAGAATGTTGACTTGAGTGGGAATATCTATTGTTTTAAATTAAACTGTCAATCTTCCATAGGAAACCTATTGAAATCATAGAAATATAGATAATAGAACAGACATTCCTATGGAAGTCAGCCATCTTTCTGGTAGTAATTGGAAGTTGCAATTTCAATTCAATTTAAATTTAAATAGAGTACCAGCTAAATTGCAGTGGTCTGAAGGGATAGGTCCATTCTCAGAATTCTGTTTCTATGATTGAAATGACACGCACCCTGTATTCAAGAGCATGCATGGCTGGCACAACACAAACACCTCAGATGATGTAAAATAGGGTCTAAGCTACAACATGTGAAAATGAGATGAATTTGAGTTTACCATTTTTTTTTTATATTTGACGTGATGAAGACATGGATGTCTCATTGTGGGGTAGGGTATGTAAAATGGGTCAACTTTAGGTACCTCTATCTCCTGATTGTTTGGGTATTCTGGTCCAAAATGTAACTTTCAGACCACTTCTACAATTTCTACATGTATGTAAGGTTTCGTTCAAATCAAAAGAGGTGCAGTCAAAAAGTGATTGAAATCATTATGGAAACAGTGTGTAACAATGAATGCGGCCCTGAGAAAAACTGGTCAGAGCACAGGGCCAAAGTCACTGCATACTGATTGCAGTGACACTGTACCACTTCTGTTGAGAACCTCTGAGTGACAGTTAAGAATTCGATGCTACATTCAAATTAACAAACCTGAACACAAAAACATATTGGATTAAATGCATTAAAAGGTGACATTTGTTATACTATGCACTACAAGACACCATATAAACTCCGAACTAGAGCTGGTGTAATCTAAATTGTCTTTGCATTCATTATCTGTTTAACATTTACATATCCCTGGGCTTTTGCATGGGACGATAGTCCATTACAGTAGTAATTTAGGACAGAGGTCCTCTTGTACATCACATTTGTTTTAGGTCAATTTGACTTGATCATAAATTGTTTCAAATGATAGTGTTCAACAACCAACACAGCTCATGCAGATAGCTGCGAAGTGAGTGATAGCCCACAGAGGCTATGTGAACGAAAACTCAAAGAAAATATAAGCCTATTTTAAAACTCTACATTCACAAGCATACTCATCTTTATGGAACACATTGACAAACCTACAACTCTAATTCCCAGAAGTGTCCAAATGGAAATGTCTGTAGACCTATCCATTAGTAATAATAATTCCTGTCCAAATCCCCAGTGAAAAACACTTGTTTGTAAACAGGCAGCGCACCTCATCATCAACACCCCCAATTTAAACCTCATCCAAACAGCAAATACTATAGCCATCTACAATGTGGCAATAGGTCTATCTGACTCCATCAGAAACAACCATCTGACAATTATATTTTACTGTTGCATGGCTTGTTTACTACGCTGTCATTGATGTAGGCAACAATTGCTTGAGATAGGCTTCTGAATCATCAGGATGAAACAAAATGAATCAATACAGATAAAAGTTAGACTAATCCTACATTTACACTAACACTAACCCCAAACATTAGATTTGTTTGACAATGACTATATTGATACATTGTAATTACAATGTTAGGCTACGTTGCCAGTCTTTGCCTGCTTGCTAGGATACATGGTTACATCCTGAGTGAAGCTGTCAAATGCAACGGAGTCGCATAAACCACACATTTACCGCTTGGTTACATTGTGTCAGTATTGCCCACAGCTGCCATGTCACTTTGAGTCTAAAACACTCTGAAATTTTGACGTCTTAAATTTCAGGTTTAATTCTACTATACAGGCCCATTTTGGTGAACTTGAAATGCAATGCAATAAAAACGCTAGAAGCCGTAGCCTACTAACGTTATGTCGAGGTAGGCTAGCCACAACTTATGGGTTAGCCGTACTGTACTTCCTTGACAATTGACGTTTGATGAGGATGCTCCTCGCAAAACTAAGCTACAGGATGAGGATGTGCATAGGACTTTACCTTCACAAAAGGAAGAATGCGACGAAAATAGAAGAGATTCAGGAAGGATCAGCAAACGTGAATTTCTACTGCGCTGTCCTCGTTTAATTCCATGATAGCCGGCTGACACTCCAGTGAGAACACCACGTCTCTGACAGCTGAATTTGTCCTCAGCGGCAATCCCCTTCTTACCTCCTCCACATGCACTTTGAAGAAACGCCCCTTTCGCTATATATATATATATATATATATATATACTGTATATATATTTGGACACACCTACTCATTCATTTTTCTTTATTTTTTACAATTTTCCACATTGTAGAAATCACTGAAAACATCAAAACTATAAAACAAGACATATGGAATCATGTCATAACCAAAAAAGTGTTAAACAAATCAAAATATATTTTAGATTTTAGATTTAGATAGAGCTTTGCACACTGTTGGCATTCTCTCAACCAGCTTCACCTGGAATGCTTTTCCAACAGTCTTGAAGGAGTTCCCACATATGCTGAGCACTTGTTGGCTGCTTTTCCTTCACGCTGCGGTCCAACTCATCCCAATCCATCTTGATTGGGTTGAGGTAGGTTGATTGTGGAGGCCAGTTCATCTGATGCAGCACTCCATCACTCATTCTTGGTCAAATAGCCCTTACACAGCCTGTACAGTAGGTGTGTTGGTTCATTGTCCTGTTAAAAAAACAAATTATATTCCCACTAAGCATAAACCAGATGGGATGGCAAAATGCTTAGGTAGCCATACTGGTTAAAACCTCTTAGGACTAGGCCCCTTTTTTCACGCCTGACTGACGTGCCCAAAGTAATCTGACTGTTGCTCAGGCCCTGAAGCCAGGATATGCATATAACTGGAAAGAAAACACTTTGAAGTTTGTAGAAATGTTAAAATAATGTAGGAGACTATAACACAATATATATGGTAGGAGAAAATCCAAAGAAAAACCAACCAGAATATTTGGGGGGAGAGACTATGCTCTTACAATGGAAAGTATAGGGGCATACTTAATTGTAGCTCCCGGGATGCAATTCCTATGGCGTCCACAGGGTGTCAGCAGTCTATGTTCAAAGTTTCAGGCTTGTAACTTCCGAAACGAATAAGAAATATTTGTTTTAGTACAGGGACACATTCTTGGAAATTTGTGTTTGGGCGCGCCATGAAGACAAGATGCACCTGCTAATATTGGTTTCCTATTGAACATACTTCTTTCCATAAGAAATATTATAGTTTGATTACATTTTAGGGTATCTGAGGAGTAAATAGAAACGTATTTTGACTTGTTGAAACAAAGTCTAGGGGTAGATTTTTGGATGAATTTTTTCTGCATTTTAAAAAAGAGGATTAACCAAATCGATGGCAATAAAAAAACATACTTTTTGGGATATAAAGAAGGATTTGATCTAACAAAACAAAAGTAAGTGAATATTTAATCGCTATTTGTGAATTTATGAAACCTGTGCCGGTGGAATAATTGTCCTCAGAAAATCGCATGGCATGTTTTCTATGTAATAGCTACTGTAAATCAGACAGTGCATTTAGATTAACAAGAATGTAAGCTTTCAACCAATATAAAACTATTCTACGTACCTAAATGTTTAATATCCATAATTTGTATGTTTATTTATTGAATTGCGCGCCTTCCAGTTTCACCGGAAGTTGTCCCGCTAGGGGGCCGCCAATCCCTGAGAGGTTTTAAGTGTGCCTTGAATTCTAAATAAATCACAGGCAGTGTCACCAGCAAAGCACCCCCACAGCATCACACCTCCTCCTCCATGCATCACAGTGGGAACTACACATGCGGAGTTAATCACCTACTCTGCGTGCCATAAAGACACAGTGGTTGGAAACAAAAATCTAAAATTCAGATTTCCACCGGTCTAATGTCCATTGATCGTGTTTCTTAGCCCAAGCAAGTATCATCTTCTTATTGGTGTCCTTTAGTAGTGGTTTCTTTGTAGCAATTCAACCATGAAGGCCTGATTCATGCAGTCTCCTCTGAAAAGTTGATGTTGAGATGTGTCTGTTACTTGAACTCTGTGAAGCATTTATTTGGGCTGCAATTTCTGAGGCTGGTAACACTAATGAACTTATCCTCTGCAGCAGAGGTAACTCTGGGTCTTCCTTTCCTGTGGCAGTCCACACGAGAGCCAGTTTCATCATAGCTCTTAATAGTTTTTGCGACTGCACTTGAAGAAACTTTCAAAGTTCTTGAAATGTTCTGTATTGACTGACCTTCATGTCTTAAAGTAATGATGGACTGTTGTTTCTCTTTGCTTATTTGAGCTGTTCCATAACATGGACTTGGTCTTTTACCAAATAGGGCTATATTCTGTATACCAACCCTACCTTGTCACAACACAACTGATTGGCTCAAACGCATTAAGAAATAAGACAAATTCCACAAATTAACTTTCAACACACCTGTGAAATGCGTGATTGAGAGAATGCCAAGAGTGCGCAAAACTTTCTTCAAGGCAAAGAGTGGCTACTTTCAAGAATCTGAAATATAAAATATATTTTCATTTGCTTAACCCTTTTTTGGTTACTACATGATTACATATGTGTTGTTTCATAGTTTTGATGTCTCCACTAGCATTCTACAATGTAGAAAAAAGTAAAAATAAAGAAAAACTATGGAATGAGTAGGTGTGTCCAAACTTTTGACTGGTACTGTATATATAGTGCAGCAGTTGTGTTTGGGGAATGTTGTTCCAATGAGAAAACTGTTCTTATGCACCACTGACCTATTCCTTTCCAGTCTATGGCACTGGGAGCCATTGTATGATATTGACGTTGAAGTTCATGATATGCCAATAAAGATAGACTTATGTTTAGAGCTGTTTTATAATTGCTGTGTTGATAATTTTTTAGCTTGAAAGTGTATTAGGCCTACTATTATAAACTTTGACACTATGAATAACTTTGTAGGCTAAAGTGTGTCATTATGGATGAACAATTAATTTAAAGTGCAGTCTCTATTTGGGAGTGATTTGTCCAATTACATTTTTACCAAATGTTTCATGTGAGGTGACAGTACAGAATGTCACCTTTTGTCACGTTCGTTGTAACGAGGAGAGCAAGGCGCAGCGTGATGTGAATACATTCTTCTTCAATAAAAGGAAGAACACTAAACAAACTATACAAAACAATAAATCGAACATGAAGCTATAAACAACTAGTGCTGACATGCAACTATACATAGACAATAACCCACAAAATACCCAAGGAATATGGCTACGTAAATATGGTCCCCAATCAGAGACAACGATAAACAGCTGCCTTTGATTGAGAACCAATCTAGGCAACCATAGGCATAAAAACACCTAGACTAGAAACAACCCCATAAACATACAAAAACCCTAGACAGGCCAAAAACACATATATCACCCTTGTCACACCCTGACCTAACCAAAATAATAAAGAAAACAAAGAATACTAAGGTCAGAGCGTGACATCGTTATTTCAGGGTATATTCACACATTTATTTTTAACGTTTAAAAATGATATTACTATATGTATCTAGTCCCCCTATTTGAAGAAGTTTTATTTTTTATACAGTTGAAGTCTGAAGTTTACATACACCTAGGTTGTAGTCATTTAAACTCATTTTTCAACCACTCCACAAATTTCTTGTTAACAAACTACAGTTTTGGCAAGTCGGTTAGGACATCTACTTTGTGCATGACAAGTAATTTTTCCAACAATTGTATACAGACAAATTATTTCACTTATAATTAACTGTATCACAATTCCTGTGGGTCAGAAGTTTACATACACTAAGTTAACTGTGCCTTTAAACAGCTTGGAAAATTCCAGAAAATTATATCATGGCTTTAGAAGCTTCTGATAGGCTAATTGACATCATTTGCGTCAATTGGAGGTGTACCTGTGGATGTATTTCAAAGCCTACCTTCAAACTCAGTGCCTTTTTGCTTGACATCGTTGGAAGATCTAAATAAATCATTCAAGACCTCAGAAAAAAAATTGTAGACCTCCACAAGTCTGGTTCATCCTTGGAGCAATTTCCAAACGCCTGAAGGTACCACATTCATCTGTACAAACAATAGTAAGCAAGTATAAACACCATGGGACCACGCAGCCGTCATACCGCTCAGGAAGGAGACGTGTTCTGTCTCCTAGAGATGAACATACTTTGGTGCGAAAAATGCAAATGAATCCCAGAACAAAAGCAAAGGACGTTGTGAAGATGCTGTATGAAACAGGTACAAAAGTATCTATTTCCACAGTAAAACAAGTCCTATATTGAAACCTGCAGCAAGGAAGAAGCCACTGCTTCAAAACCCCCATAAAAAAGCCAGACTATGGTTTGCAACTGCATCATACGTTTTGGAGAAATGTCCTCTGGTCTGATGAAACAAAAATAAAACTTTTTGGCCATAATGACCATTGTTATGTTTGTTGGAAAAGGGGGAGGCTTGCAAGCCGAAGAACACCATCCCAACCGTGAAGCACGGGGGTGGCAGCATCATGTTGTGGGGGTGATTTGCTGCAGGAAGGACTGGCGCACTTCACAAAATAGATGGCATCATGAGAAAGGAAAATGATGTGGATATATTGAAGCAACATCTCAAGACATTAGTTAGGAAGTTAAAGCTTGGTTGCAAATGGGTCTTCCAAATGGACAATGACCCCAGGCATACTACCAAAGTTGTGGTAAAATGGACAACAAAGTCAAGGTATTGGATCACAAAGCCCTGACCTCAATCCTATAGAAAATTTATGGGTGTGCAAGCAAGGAGGCCTACAAACCTGACTCAGTTACACCAACTCTGACAGGAGGAATGGGCCAAAGCTTGTGGGAAGCTTGTGGAAGGCTACCTGAAACATTTGACAAAAGTTAAACAATTTAAAGACAATGCTACCAAATACTAATTGAGTGTATGTAAACCTCTAACCCACTGGGAATGTGATGAAAGAAATAAAATATTAAATAAATCATTCTCTCTACTATTACTCTAACATTTCACATTCTTAAAATAATGTGATGATCCTAACTGACCTAAAACAGGGAATTTTTACTAGGATTAAATGTCAGGAATTGTGACAACTGAGTTTAAATGTTTTTGGCTATGGTGTATGTAAACGTACGACCTCAACTGTAAGTAATTTGGACAAATTCACTTATAGTGTATTAAAGTACTTAAAAGTTTAGCATTTGTTCCCATATTCCTAGCATGCAATGAATGCATCATGCTTGTGACTCTACAAACTTGTTGGATCCTTTTGCAGTTTGTATTGTTTATGTTTCGGATTATGTTTTTCCCAGCAGGAACTGAATGGTGAATAATGTATCTTGTCATTTATGATTCACTTTTATTTAAAAAAAAATGGAATATGTATCTGAACACTTCGACATGAATGTGGATGCTACCATAACTATTAATAATCTTGAAGAAATCGTGAATAATGATAAGTGAGAAAGTTACAAAGATCATACACCCCCCAAAAATTATACATTCCCATGATTGGTAATGGTAAGTGACTAGCCATCTTCAAATGGGGGGACTACATACATAAAGTGCTTTCATTTCTAAATTGTAAAACAGATATGCATGAAAATACCCTCAAATAAAAGTTGACCTTCTGCACTGTCGCCTCATCACATTTGATCTGAAATTCTAAATCCTACAGTATAGAGCCAACTGTACAAATTTTAACTTCACTGTCCAAATAGATATAAAAGGTATGTGGGTGTACAGCATCAGAATAAATAGCATCAGAATAGCAACAGAAAAATAGCTTAAAAACTGTTCCTGATCTAGCTCATAAGCTAGTGTAGTAATGGACAAAACAGCTGACATGGGCCTACATGTCACATGACATTGCTTTTACCATGCACATGATGACGATGGAGGATAAAATCCCTGAGATTTAGTAATGTTTTTATAGGATATAACTGTGTATAATAGGTTGGTTGCCATGTTCAAAACAGAAATGTCCAAAACATACACTCTTCCTTATAGTGTGGCCTCATGCTGTGCATGTCGGTCTTGGAAGGGAAATGAGAGAAGCCCAGCGTTTGTGTGGACAACCTGCTGTCAAAAACACCACAGTCACAAACTCTTCAATCAATTAGATTTTCGGAATAGGATTCAACCGGGTCAGACACCTCAACAATTCAACCGGGGTCAGACACCTCAACAATTTACCGGGGTCAGACACCTCAACAATTGAGGCTGCATGGTTTATTCCCTCTAGGCTGTTGTTCACACAGGAAAATATCATTATTCCTAGCCGTGGATGGAGTATCCTGAAGACGCAACTGTATTGTACACATGCTGCAACTTAGAGAGCATCTAGTGTTCTGAAGTGATCCTTCAGCTGAGGTGGACAACGAACATCAACAACAAAAGGCATGAATGTACATTTGGTTATGGTACGCTAATTTAGTTTCTGTCCTCTCTGTCTCTCAACTAGCGAATAAACTCTGTCTTTGATTTCAGGTTTTGTAGCTCTGACTTGGTGTGAGTGATCTACTTTATTTTCATTTGCCCCATTAAAATCTTGTCTTTCCAATTTTTTTTCCTGCTGGAGTTGGAACACAGACTCGTCAATGTACTCCGGATTAAACATTAAAAAACATTGAAGCCACTAAAACACTTCCCAGATGAATTGAATAAATTGAAGTGATCCCCTGACTGTTTCCAGACCCCACTTAAGCAACTGTTGATTTTCCAATAAAAATAACTTTAAGATCACTTAATAAACAGTAAATACCACTTTTTGAGATTGTTTTACCTCCCACTGGAATTCAGTAAACCACAAAAAGTATCTGTTGAAATGCTTTTAATATTGTCCATCAAGTTTTCTTAGTATGGTTGTCTTAACGATAAGGTGCATTAGTTATTTATGTCAGCATTTTGACATATAATTAGCTATCACACCACTTAAGTCCATTTTCTCATCTGGCCTGTGATATTTCCATTACTATATTATTACCATGTATTTAAGCACAAACACACCCACACATGCATGTATGCACTCCCGCATGCACGCACACACACATGTTTACACACACTCACGGCTCAGTATCTTCAAATCTTGTTCATGGAGCATGTTCATTTGAAAACTGCAGGTTCTAAAGGGATAATGATTCAGGTTCAGCATCTGTGAGAGTGCCAGTGTATCTGTTACCATATGAGAGCTGTTCCCTCAGGTATCTATCTCCCTTTCCCTTTCCCACATTCACCCACCTCACACTCCGCTTTCGCTTAGTGCTCAATAAGGAGGCCTTTGAGATGTAAACGTTTGCAGATCGATACAATATATAAACGTTTTAGCGGATGCTTTGAAGATAATTTAAACCCTTTGTGGTAGACCTTACTGTAGTGTCACTTTGATCAGTGTGACACATGTATTAATGGTGTTTACCTCCACCAAATTAATTTGGAGTGTCATGCAACACGTCTCTTTGATACAGCTGAAGGCATGATAAGAGTAATAGTCCTGAAGGGACTGCGGTCTCCGTGCACTCCAGGTTGTACTCGAGTTGCTACACTGCATAATAAAAATGTATTAGTCATTGCAGAAATATTCAATGTTGGTCACACTTGGTCCACCTATTATCCTTCCCCCTTAAGTATTTCTCATGACCTTTTTAAATCATACAGGAGTTGGACGTGATCCCCATGTGAGAGCTTAGTCTGTCAACAATAATACTCCGTGCCTACAATGGATTACATCCCTGTGTAAAATCCCTTACACCACTATGTTTTCCAATATGCATTTTCTCTTCCTTCCCTACCAGTATCCGGAGTCCAGACGTCAATGATGTCTGACAAAAATCATCATGAGTTGTCAGTTAGTTATGTATACTGAGTACCATCTGGGTTTCACTTCATATTCTTCTATGCCTACATTACCAAACTGAGTGGCTGACTGGGACTTTCATAAATTGCTATTGTCCCTATGTCAATATAGTTTGATTTATTCCTGGCAAGTGTACCTTAGTCATTGAGAGGTTCCTTTCATTCTTAAAAGTCTGAGCCGTGAGTGAGTCAATCTAACCACTACTGTACTTCCTTTCCATGATCAATCTTAAATCAAACCTTTTCCCAGAGGTTTCAGCTTTGACTTATTTAGGATTGCAAATTCCCACAGAAATATAATAATATAAACATAAAAAGTATGTGATGTGCCTTCACTTTAAAAGGCTGGGGAAGAACTGGATTGGTGGTGTGATCTACCAATTTCACTAATTGGGTGTGTTAATTTCACGGCCGTCTTCCTGGAAGGAAGAAGTGGACCAAAACGCAGCGTTGTGAGCGTACATTACTTTATTTCTAATGCCGCCAACAAAACAATAAACAATCCAAAAGGACCGTGAAGCTTAAGAGGGCTATAGTGCCACTAACAAAGTCAACTTCTCACAAAGACAGGTGGGAAAAAAGGCTACCTAAGTATGGTTCTCAATCAGAGACAACGATAGACAGCTGTCCCTGATTGAGAAACCCCCCCCCCCCCCCCCCCCCCCAGCTCTGGCTGGGCCACTCAAGGACATTCAGAGACTTGTCCCCAAGCCACTCCTGCATTGTCTTGGCTGTGTGCTTAGGGTTGTTGTCTTGGAAGGTGAACCTTCGCCCCAGTCTGAAGTCCTGAGTGCTCTGGAGCAGGTGTTCATCAAGGATGTCTCGGTACTTTGCTCCGATCATCTTTCCCTCGATCCTGACTAGTCTCCCAGTCCCTGCTGCTGAAAATCATCCCTACAGTATGATTCTGCCACCACCATGCTTCACCGTAGTGGTCCGACTGGATGGTGCCAGGTTTCCTCCAGACGTGACACTTGGCATTCAGGCCAAAGAGTTCAATCTTGGTTTCATCAGACCAGAGAATATAATATCGTTTTTCATGGTCTGAGAGTCCTTTAGGTGCCTTTTGGCAAACTCCAAACGGGCTGTCATGTGCCTTGTACTGAGGAGTGGCAGGATGCACCTGAGCTTAATTTCGAGTCTCGTAGGGTCTGAAAACTTGTGTAAATAAGGAATTTCTACCAAATAAAAACCAAATATAAACATTTAAAGTAGGTGTATCTAATGCTTGGATAGTTTCATCTGATTCACTGGCTTAGTCCTGTTCTTTAGTTGTCAAAAGGTTAATTAGCTATTTACTGTATTTCAAAAGTGTTAGTGTATTTCAAAGTGTTGTACACACAACCAAATATCAACATTTGAAGGAGATGTACAGTATTTTTTGTGCCGCTGACTTAGTCTTTTTTAAATTCCAGTTTGTCTACAAATTAATAATTGATATATCTCCATCTCAACCAAAAATATATATTAAAGAATAGGACTAGTTGATTTAGTCCTATACTTTAACTTCTATTTTTCTTCGAGATGGAGACGTGAATCCAAAATATTAATTATTAATTAACTTACATTTGAAATCAACCAAAGTTTGAAAACCTTGGACTATATTTGTTGTTTATTTTTAGTTGGACCCTGGGTTGAATTGAAACAATAGTTGTAAGCCTAAATAGTATCATTGATGATACATGTATGTGACTTATATGTTCGGTTTAACCTTCCCTTTGGAATGACTTCGATAGCAACACTGAATCTATTTAGATATTACAAAATCTCTCAACAATCATTCTCACAATAGCACATTGGTAGTAGTCAGTGACAAATATCAAAGCTAAGCAGAGCTTGGTTAAAACACTGAATGGGAGACCAAATGGATATTGCTAATGTAGATTGATCAACACTCCAGTAGGAGATACTGCCCAGCCTATTGTTTTTGTTTTCTGATAGTGGATATAACGTTGAAGATCTGACGTTGTTTCAAATTCAAAGGCACAAATTCAAAAATGTTTATTCAAGGTTTGTCTATGTTTAAAATTGGTTACCATGATGATATAATTCTGTGGTTGAAATTTCACCCTGAAAACAACAGGATCTCTACACCAGGCAGTGTCAGAGGAAGACCCCAAAAATTGTCAGACTCCAGTCACCCTAGTCATAGACTGTTCTCTCTGCTACCGCACGGTAAGCGGTACCGAAATGAAAGTCTAGGTCCAAAAGTCTCCTTAGGAGCTTCTACCCCCAAGCCATAAACTACTGAACAGTTAATCAATGACTACCTGGGTTATTTGCATTGACCCCGCATTTTTTTTAACGCTACTGCCACTCGCTGTTTAATATTTATGCATTGTCACTTTACCCTACATGTAGATATGACCTAAATTATCTCAACTAACCTATACCCCTGCACATTAACTCAGTACCGGTACCCCTTGTTTATAGCCTCATTATTGTTATTTTAATGTGTTTATTTTTTGAATATTTTTTTTTTACTGTAGTTTATTTAGTAAATATTTTCTTAACTCTTATTTTTCTTAAAACTGCATTGCTGGTTAAGGGCTTGTAAGTGAGCATTTCACGGTCTACATCTTTTGTATTCGACGCATGTGACAAATACAATTTGATTTGATTTGATTTTGATGAATTTTTGCAAATCCAATGTAATTTCCACGTCACAATACGTTGACAAATTATGTTGAAACAATGTTGTATTCAACCAGTTTGAGCCCAGTAGGGAGGCTTATTCTTCCCACAGTAAGCCTACACATCTAAACGAAATCAACCAATTGAGACCTTTAACAAACTGCAGGTCATAGACAGGGAGCCGAGCGATTGCGATGACATAGACACTGACAGTCTGGCTTGTGGTGGCCTTTGGGACTTTGGGACATGTGTCTGTTTCTGATAGCATTTCTGTTCCTTTCTGTTCTCACAAAAACTACAATGCAAATCTTCTTCATGCACAGAATGTAAAACAGAGAGTAGGTTAACAAAATGTATTGCCCATGCGTGGGTGTGTGTTTCATAGATTTGAGTGAATGTGCAATCTGCTAAATGATTAAAATGTAAAATATAAATGTGTGTGTGTGTGTGTGTGTGTGTGTGTGTGTGTGTGTGTGTGTGTGTGTGTGTGTGTGTGTGTGTGTGTGTGTGTGTGTGTGTGTGTGTGTGTGTGTGTGTGTGTGTCTGACTGTTCCGGCCTGACGCCATTCCTCTGCCAATGTTGTGTGGGTGTAACCATAGATGGTTTTCTTGATTCACAAGCCATGTCAGGGTTTCAGGGTTGCTATTTCTGTGTGGGCCCAGTCTTTAATCTTATCTTAGTATTGATACAAAAACTATGATAGCGGGGGAAAACTCAATTACAACCAAAGAAACAAAGAAAATCTGGAATTGTCTGTGCAGCTAATGCTTGCGTTATGAATACAGTGCCTTCAGAAAGTATTCGATCACACCCTTTGACTTTTCCACATTTTGTTGTGCTACAGCCTGAATTTAAAATAGATACCATTTTGATTTTGTGTCACTGGCCTACACAATATTTCCCCATAATGTCAAAGTGGAGTTGCGTTTCAAGAAATGTTAACAAATGAATTAAAAATGAAAGGCTGAAATGTCTTGAGTCAACACGTGTTCAACCTCTTTGTTCTGGCAAGCCTCAATAAGTTCAGGAGTAAAAATGTGCTAAACAAGTCACATAATAAGTTGCATGGACTCACTCTATGTGCGACAATAGTGTATAGAGCTATTTGTGTTAGTCAGAATATGGGCAACAGGACGGTTATATAGTAGTCTGATAAGCCCAACATATTTTCGACCTACATTCCAGAAGTTCCGATCAAATGCTTTTATTGCGTCCAACGCAGCCATCACTACAGGCTCCTGTTTACCCTCCACGCAATACATCATATTTAATAATCTCGTAATATTGTCTGACAACGATCGGTTTCGTACCAAGCCTGTCTGATCTAGATTAACCAGGCCTGATAACACCCCGTCGAGTCTATGGGCTATGAGTTTAGCAATAATTGTATAGTCTGGATTAAGTAGGGATATGGGCCTATAGGTGCTGCATTGGGTGGGGTCTTTCCTTAGCTTAGGCATTATAGTAATGAGGGATAGCGCTAGAGTGTCTGGTAGCTTGCTTGTCACTATAGTATGGCTGGACATATTACAGAGTGGCTCAATTAACTTGGGAAGGAAAGCATTGTAAAATGCAATGGAAAATCCATCCAGCCCAGGTGCCTTCTCCCCCCCCCCACACAATGCTAAAAAGGGCCTCCTGAATTTCATCAGATGTAATTACCTCTTCCAGATTATCTCTGTCCTCATTAGTCAAGGACTTTAATGTTACTCTATCCAGAAACCCCTGCATCACTTCTGACAAACCTCCTTCAGACATGTAGGTTCTCGTAAATAATCTTGAACGTCAAGTTCACATCATCAGAGCTCAAGACTACAACAGTACTAGGCAATGTAATTGAATCTGTCTCTCTTTGCTTCCTTCCTTTTTATTTGCCAGCCAAGTAACTGCCGGCCTTATCCCATGTTCGTAATAGTTCTGTTTAAGTCTAGTTAGTGCATTTTATTGTTCACGGGTCATTAAGGTGTTGTATTCAAGCTGTTTCAAGTTGTCCGTTTTTGTTTTGTTAGGTCCTCAAATGTTGTGTAATGAGATATTTATTTATTTCATTTTCAAGAAATGTGCAACATTTTCTAAATACATGTTTGCACTTCATCATTATGGGGTATTGTGTGTAGATGAGTGAGAAAAATAATACATTTAATACATTTTGAATTCAGGCTGTAACAAAACTAAATGGAATAAGTCAAGGGGTATGAATACTTTCTGAAGACAATGTAAGTAATAATAAGGTCCCACAGTTGACAGTGCATGCCAGAGCAAAAACAAAGCCTTGAGATCGAAGGAATTCCGAGACAGGATTTTATTGAGGCACAGATCTGGGGAAGGGTACCAACACATTTCTGAAGCATTGAAGGTCCCTACGAACAGTGTCCTCCATCGTTTTTAAATGGAAGAAGTTTGGAACCACAAAGACTTCCTAGAGCTGACCGCCTGGCCAAACTGAGCAATCTGGGGAAAAGGGCCTTGGTCAGGGAGGTGACCAAGAAACCGATGGTCACTCTGACCGAGCTCTAGAGTTCTTCTGTGGAAATGGGAGAACCTACCAGAAGGACAACCATCTCTGCAGCACTCGACTAATTAGGCCTTTATGGTAGAGTGGCCAGACGGATGCCACTCCTCAGTAAAAAGCACATGACAGCCCGCTTGGAGTTTGCCAAAAGGCACCTAAAGTACTCTCAGACCATGAGAAACAAGATTCTCTGGTCTGATGAAACCAAGAACTCTTTGGCCTGAATGCCAAGCATCACATCTGGAGGAAACCTGGCACCATCCCTACGGTGAAGCATGGTGGCAGCATCATGCTGTGGGGATGTATTTCAGCGGCAGGGACTGGGAGACTAGTAAGGATTGAGGGAGAGATGAACAGAGAACAGTACAGAGAGATCCTTGATTAAAAACCTGCTCCAGAGTGCTCAGGACCTCAGACTGTGGGCGAAGCCTCACCGCTGCTCCCTCCCCTCAGGCTGACCACCATCGGAAAGCTCGGCATTGCGCATGGTGATCTTAGGCTTGTGTGAGGCTGCTTGGTCATGGAAACCCACTTCATGAAGCTCCCGACGAACAGTTTTTGTGCTAACGTTGCTTCCAGAGGCAGTTTGGAACTCGGTAGACAAATAATTTCTTACTCGTTACATGCTTCAGTACTCGGTGGTCCAGTTCTATGAGATTGTGTGGTGGCATCCTATGATGGTGCCATGTTGAAGGTCACTGAGCTTTCTATTAAAGCCTTTCTACTGACGATGTTTGTCTATGGAGATTGCATGGCTGTGTGCTCAAATTTATACTTAGTCAGCAACGGGTGTGGCTGAAATAGCCGAATCCACTAATTTGAAGTGGTGTCCACATACTTGTGTATTTATAGTGTATTACAAGTCTTATATCAGATTTTTGAAAATATAGTTTCGAAATGGTCTGAAAAGAACAATTGACAGGGCAATTCAAGCCTAGCAAATATGCAGTTATAATGTATTAAGCCTATAGCCCATTGCACAACCCTCCAGAACTGTTTTAATTGGTTTATGTGCCTAAGCTTATATTTTTTAAGCCATGTTTAAAAAACAAAATTGAGTGGTACTGTAGATGTCGATTTGCATTTTGACTCAGAAAGTGATCTTGACTCATAAAAGGTTGGTGACCACTGTTTAACAGTAAGCTACTGTATAGGAAAGCTGGGTCAAGTGTTCTGTTTTTCAAAATGTATCTCATTTCAAGGTAAGTAACCAGCTATATCTTTTCCATCTGTAGGATCAGATCCCAGTGAGACAGAGGAAGAACAGTCATGGCTGGTTGGTTTATTTATCTCAGAAGTACCCCACTCTACTCTAAGCCTTGCCGGCATGGGAGTACTGAGCACTCTCATAGCAACTTCCTCTCCTCCCTGTCCTCTCTTCATTTGCATCCCATCAACCAAGCCGGAAATGTAAAAATAAATGTCAGATTAGGTAGAATGCACCCATTGATAAAATCTGATGTTTCAAATGCTGTTGGCCAGTGTGTTGTAGGACAGCAGCCTGCGGACAGACAGGTTTCTGGGTTTTGAATTTAGTTCCATGCAGATGCGAGAGACAGAAACAGGACAGAAGTTGCTATGAAGAAGTTGGGAGAAAAAAAAATATATATAATTTATGTTAAGAAAATGTAGGATGAATACTTGAATACAATTTTTTTTTTATGCCCGGAAGATTCAACATATGGTTGCTTTTAAAATGTCTAATGTCATGTTCTCATGAAGATCACTGCCCTCTCCTCTCTTCAAAGTACATGCCTAGTGTTATTTTATTTAAGTTTTGTATTTATTTGGTTCAGTTTCATTTGGGTCCTGCTGTCAAAAGAACAGGAACTGGTGCTGTGCCCTACAGGGTAGAGTTCTTCCTCACTAAAAATAAAATACAATTATGCCATTATAATGGCCTTGCAATCCCCTATGGAAATGTGCTTATTAAACCAGCTACAGAGACATTCTAATTAGGCCTAGTGGTTGGTGCTATTACTTCTATTGCTGCTCTCAAAGTGTGAAAAATGATGTTTCCATCTTATGTATTTCTCCACACATTATTCTTTGCAGGAATTTAGAATTTAGCTGCATCTTTGGTCAAAGGAAGTACACAACCCATCACTTCAAGAAGGGGAGATCACATGCTTGATATCATGGGATATTCATTCTGCTCAGTGTTTTGTAGACCAAAATACTAACTCATCTCTTGATTTCAGCATAATAGAGATGTACCAGAACAAATTGTCTACCAGGTGGTGTTTGATTCAATTACGTTTAATGATCCACATTTCAAGAGTGTGAAGACTGTACCAAGGAGCACCTACCTTGAACAAGGAGAACGGCCAGAGAGCCATGCAGGGGTGATGATGAACTCACCTATTTAACCCACAGAACCCCTTTTAACCCAGTTTCAGTAATACCCTTTAACAGCAGGTAATCTCTTTGGATCCAGTCTGGTGACGAACCAGACAGAGCTACTGACATGCTTTCACTTCCATGTTTATACATACTATACACGTACGTGTCTGTCTTACTCTCCCGCTGTATATGTTTCCATGAATAAACAGTTGACACTTCTTTTAACAAAAAAGGGACAATTCAACTCAAATGAATGTGTGCAAAAATCAGACAGCGATGTTCCATTGAATCACCAGACATGTTGTACTATCAGAGATTGTCACTGACTGTAGCGGTGAGAAAGAACATTGGTAATAGGATTGTTACAGCTTAGATAGAAAACGCCAATGGGTCTGCAGGTTCAGGTGGGTAGTTTGGTTCAATGATACACAATATTGTCATGGATCCTCCCGGTACTGATGCTCATTCTGTTCACCAGTTTCCGGAGATCTACATCACCGGCCTTCTAGGTGTCACTGAACTGGGTCATCACCACCAACCCCCGACTGTCTTGTCTCATTATGCACACCTGGTTCCCATTCCCCCTGATTAGTATGTGTATATGTGTGCCCTCTGTTCCCCATTGTCCTTGTCGATCACTGTCCTACAGTACGTCCGTTGGTCTTGTGAGTACCTGTGCTCTGTTTTATTTGGTTTTTGGCGCTCTGTGTATTTTTGTGCACTTGTTATTACGGGTGTCCTCCCGAGCGTAGGAGAAGGAGGAATCTGGGCCTCTGCTCCTTTGGTGGAGAAAGGGGTCATTTTTCCCTGACCTGCCCTCTATCCACAAATAGGTGAGGAGGTGACAAGCCAGGGAATTCCCCTGCTACAATCCAGGCAGGATGCAAGATCTCCCCTCCGCTGCCGGGAATCTGTTAGACAGCGCACTGGACACTGCATTAAGCATCCATTTGGTTCCACTACAGTCACCCATTTCCGGTTAGAGCCCTGGATACAGGGCTCATACATCACATCACGGTTCCCGTTTCTCTGCTGATCCATGACACTCATTTAGAACAGATCACCTTTTTGATTATAGACACCCCCATGCACCCTGTTATTTTAGGTCTCCCCTGGTTGAGTTGGCTTAACCCTGTTATTTCCTGGTCTGGGGTTTTATCTTCCCCTCTAGTCACCAGCCTCCTCAAGCTTCTTTTGTGAAGAAGAAAGATGGGGGACTGTGCCGCTGCATTGATTATCGAACTCTGAATAAAGCCACCGTCAAGGTCAGCTATCCTTTAACCCTCATTCCAACCATCATCGAACAAATTGGACTTGAAACAAACTGGACTTGAGGGGCTCCTACAATCTGGTGCGCACTCGTGCAGGCGATGAATGGAAAATGGCCTTTTCCACGACCATGGGCAATTACTAGTATCTTATAATGCCTTTTGGCCTGTCTAATGCTCCTTCAGTCTTCCAGGCCTTTATTAACGAAGTGTTTCGGGACATGCTGGGACGGGGCGTAGTGGTTTATATAGATTACATTTTGGTCTATACTGCTGACCGTGCCCAGCATGTCTCGTTAGTCAGGTCTGTGCTGGGAAGACTGTTGGCGCATGATCTATATACTATGTTTTTCCATTGGCCCATGTCCTTTTCGGACTACTTTACATCCATAGAGGGAGTGGAGATGGAGGAGTAACGTGTCAGCTCAATCAGGTCATGATCCATCCCCAACTATGTGAAAGCAGTGCAGTGATTATTGTCTACAAAACAACTCCAAAGCCCTGAAAAAGCCATAACATTATTGGAACAATTTTCTGGAATTTAGATATGGCCCCAACAGATCTCTTTTATCTGTGTTGACTTTATCTTTTTTTGGGGGCCCCAAGTTCGGTGGCAATGACATCTGTTTCTTCATTAGAGAGGTGCTCCACTTCGGTAATGACAGGCTGCCAGACCATATTTCTGACTGACCATTCTGAAATTGACTCTATACACCCACTACTTGTTGTCTCTATCATGTCTCTATCATAGCATGAGTGGAACAGGCACTGTTAAGTTGTAGCCTAGAGCTGCAGGGCGATAGATTGTGTCAGTGGACACACACAAAAGAAAGTACCACCACACTGGCTTCAATGTTCTTCTGATTATACGTATGGACCTGACTATGGCCAGTCAAGTTATTATTTTTGATAATCTTTCTCATTTGAAGTATTAAAGTTTAAACTCATTTAAACTCTCAAAATGATTCATGATGAATTCGATCAATAAATATCCCGTATCTAACACTATATATGTATCTAGGACAAGAAAAAGTTCAAGGCTATGACACGCTCATTTTAGAAGACATTTTGAGCAAAACATTCGGCCGTAGACATTTTTCTTGAGGTCAAAAATAAATGGTACAGGTATTACTCAAGTTGTAGTCTTAGCATAGAAGGACAGCGTAACATACTGTAGTCTACAATCAATGTCTGTCCGTCTTAAGTGTTGCGACTGGTGTGGCTGTGACCAAGGCTGTGCTGTAGCAGCTGCCCACTGCAATCACCATGAGGAAGTTCACCTCATGTGGTTAAGTGCTGGTTGCTAGGTGACTGTTCTGGGAATGAGGCACTCAGTTCCAGCTCCAGTCCTGAACAGTGTGTGTGGAAGACTGCTTGTCCGGCACCATGCACACAACCCTGCTGTCCAATCGCCTACTGTACACACATCCTGTTTCCATAGGGACTTAAGGGGTCGCTTGCTTACTCACAAAATTACATAAATCAAGTATTACAAACAGGATTAGGTCTCTGCTTCGACATGTTCTGGAACGCTCGGACACAGAATTACTCAGGTGAAAGAAAAATGCTTCCTCGTGAAAAAATTGGCACAGACCAACCTGCACCCTACCTTGATGAAAGACAAATCTCAGTGGTCACAGGTGTTTGATATACTGTGCCACCTCTGATAGAAGTGGAATGGCAGAAGAAGCGTTCCCATGGTCAATCAGAACCAAACATAACAAACTAAACATATAGAGCAAAGGGAACCCTCATTATAGAGCTGAGAAAATGTAGGTTGATGCATAACATCCTTTATAGTTCATCTCTCTCTCTGACACTGATGGAGGCCTACCATCTCCCCAACATGCTAGAGAGGATGGGTGCGTTCTTTAAGCTTGCCTGGCTGGTGCCCCGGCTGGGCAGAGATTTCATTTTAGGACCAATAAGATAAGTCTAAAATGTGCCAATTCCGCCCACGCTTTAACCTGGGTGAAGTAAAATGAGTGCACCTAGTGGTTGAGCTGCGCTGCTCGACCCCCAGCCCCACAACGTGACTGGAGCGCTGGTCTCATTTCTGGACTGAACACGCCATGGTATCTGTACTAATTAACCCAGATGTGGATATTAATAAGCAGCTGGTATGAAAGCGGGTCTAGACTGGAAGTGGGGACATTTGAGAGGAGAGAGGCCTCATTTAAGAATGGTCACAGTAAAGTGGGACACAGTGGCCCCTCCCGTGGCAGGGGAATAAGACCCGTTACTATATTGAAATACCCTCCGGCCCTTCTTAATGTCTCACACCTCTGGAGATTTGGCTCCAATGAAAAGCTGAAGATACCTTCAAGGGGGGCACTGTGTTGAAAGAATACAGAAATACATAGAGAATTGTGAAGTTGAGGGATGAAGACTAGATGCCCATGACTTCTATGCTCTGTATCTTTGAAGGTTAAATGGATGTGGGGATCATCTCTATTGACACGGAAATACCTTTGCACACAACATTTAAAAGCCTATCTAGGAGCACACATGATTTGTATAATATAGGGTTTCACAAACTCGGTCCCCCCCCCTCCCCCCCAACACTACACAGCTGATTCAAATGACCAACTAATCATCAAGCTTTGATTATTTGAATCAGCTGTGTAGTGCTAGGGCAAGAACAATGAGTTTGGGAAACCCTAGTATAGTACATACCACTAAATAGCCATACCCGTCTTTTACTGTAGTCAATTTTAGACGGTTGGCATAAAGATCTGATAGATTCATCTGCGGTCGGGCGAGGGCTTACAGTCCAGGCAGGGCATGATGAGACTTGGGGACTGAAGTGTTTCGATAGCTAGGTCTGGTGGGACGTGCCCCACATAGCCCAAGTACTCTCTGACAGAGAGAGCTTTTAGTTGGTCTGCTCAACACAGATGGAGTTTATACTTTTTGACAGAAATGCTGTATCTCTATATCAGACCAGCGATGCCATCCAACAGAAAGGAGTTGGGGACAGTGAGACAGTTGGCAATCGTGAGAGAACAGTGGGGGGTCATCATAGAAGGGTCAATCCAGGATTTAGAAAAACAATGCGGTCACCGTGACACTTGTTCTGGTTAACAGCTGAGGGATGAACTGGAGAAATGTAACCACTCGCAAATTCATAGACAGAGCTATGGTTGCAAGGACTGACCATCGATGAGATTTTAACCATGTTTTGAAGCAGTGCATGTTTAGACTATAACATCCTTATATTTTGGGTTCTGATAGGGTATGACAGCCGAAGCTGTCGTACCCCATCCGTTATATTATTCAAGAATCAATGGTTACATGAGTCCAAAATGGAGCAATCCCGGATTGCCCCTTTAATCCAGATGGATGGCACACTGGTACGGACAGGATGACTACATCAGCAGACTGTGTAGGTGGAGCAACTGATGTGTCATAGAGAACCATCTTTATCTACAATGATGGACGATGCTGTTAGCAATCAACTGACACACTGGGTGCAGAATTTACATTTAATAAAATAACACGCGCATTAGAACTGGAGAGTTGGATTCGACCAAATTAAAAAGCAAGGGTTCTGTGCAAAATGTCTCTCCTTTCCAGTACAACACGATCACTTCAAGTTACAAAACATCAACCTACAGATATGAAACAAATAACCACCTTCCTCTATCTAATTGTTGAGAACTGGTATGTCCAGTGGCAGGAATTGGGCACAGTTCTGTGCACCACAACAGTATGGTTTCCTCTGGAGGGTATCTGTCCCATTGGCTTCTGTCCCAGGGTCACTCTGAACCAACCCATAGAGTGTGTATTGCTATAGCTCGCTGAATAGTCAAATGTGAGCTCTTGAGGGGTGATGTCCCTGACAGTGAACAGGGCCTGGACAGGCACCATGAACAGGTGGGGCTGGAAGGAGTGGTTCAGAAATCGCCCCACATTCCCAACCACAATAGGGTCCACAAAGGTCTCATTGACTGGGCCCTGTCCAGCATACTCCCGCACAGCAATTATGTAGTTGTTGTCCTCAGGCCCCTGTGCAAGCTTTCTACGCCTGGCCTCCTCAAAGCCGAGCACTTTCCCAGCGTACTCACACACAAAGGTCCCACAGGAAATGGGCTCCAGAGCTCGCACCCCCAAGCCCCTGTCCTCTGTGGGGTAGACACACAACCTGAACCCCAGGCCTCTCTGGACCACCCGGTTACCTGCAGACCTCACTACAGCCACACAAGGCGTTACACTCAAGCACAGGCCTGCAGTAACAATTGACTGTATCTCCTCTGGTCCTGGTGACAGCCTGTCGTATGTCTGTCCGTATGTCTGCAGGCAGGAGGAGCTCTCTCTCAGGCAGGAGTGGGTGTAGCAGGAGCATCCAGGAAGAATGACCTCACTGGGGTCTATGTGACGTCCTGGCCCCTGGACATTCTCTGGAGAATACTGAAACCAAAGAGACAGATGAAAAGGGGACTGATGTTTTATAAGATGCAAAGGTAACCAGTCAAGGTATTGGCGTTGGAGGATTTAACTTAGATGGTTACAGAGTAAAAGTTTTTTCAATCCCACATAGAAGTTTTGTAATCCTTAATAGCATCCAATCCAGCATAGCTCTGCTTCTTTTAGCAAGCAGTGGTGCAAATCTTCAAAGAGAAAGACGTGTAAGAAAATTGTATAGTGGGGCAGTTCACCAGCTTTAGAAGTGAGCCTATTTTGGATTCTCTATTTTGTCCAGAATGTCTAAATGATGTCTAGTGATGATACTGTGCTGCCACCAGCTGGCAGCAAATAGTTTAGACAGCCTGAATGAGGATCTTCAGGTAACTGCCAAAATAAAGGAAACATCAACATAGTGTCTTCCATGACCCTCCAGAACAGCTTCAATACGCCTTGGCATAGATTCTACAAGCGCCTGGAACTCTATTAGAGGGATGCGACACCATTATTCCACGAGACATTGCACAATTTGGTGTGTTGTTGATGGTGGTGGAAAACGGCGTCTTAGGTGCCGCTCCAGAATCTCCTGTAAGCGTTCAATTCGGTTGATATCTGGTGACTGAGACACACACATACACACGCCCCCTTTAAACCCATTATTACAGTAAACCACAAGTTATGGGGGGCTTCTACTAGGCTATTATATGGAATTGTTTTAAGAAGGTAATACCAAGGGTCATTATGCTATTGTATTTTGAAGTTTAAGACCTCTTGAAGTATCAAAAAATATATACTAAAATCATTTGATTAAACATTGCATTTGGGATTACTACTATTAGCCCATACAAACACATTGTTACGAAGTGTCTGTCCTATATCTGAGAGATGTAAGATAGATTTGGAATTGAAACATTTTCTTTTACACGTCCCTTATCTTTGTCACTAAACAGTCTCCATGCAGTCCATACATGGTACCGGGGGAACTCAGACGAGTCTTGTGAGGCTTGTGGGCGTCCTAGAGCCAAACAACCCGCCGTACATACTCTTGTGAGTCTCACCTTTTCACATATTAGTGTGTAGCCCAAACTGTTCGGACGCTACAGACAGGAGTTGGGTTCGAAGACGCCTGTAGGGGTCGTAGAGCAAAACGGGAACAGCATCGTGTTCGTGAGATTCTCGTCTTTCCGGTAGAGGGGTTTGAAAAACAGTTTCGGACGCTACAGACAATTTTGTGAGGCGTCCGATTTTAAGGGATGGTCTGACAAACACGGCTCTAGCTCTGGCACCATTCACCGCAGATGTGGAAGTGCGACATAGACGGAGGCGGAGGATTGAGAGGCGTACAATGCAAAAAAAACAGATACACTATATATACAAAGTATGTGGACAGCCCTTCAAATGATTGGATTAAGCTATTTCAGCCACACCCATTGCTGACAGGGGAATAAAATTGAGCACACCGCCATGCAATCTCCATAGACAAACATTGGCAGTAGAATGGTCTTACTGAAGAGCTCAGTGACTTTCAACGTCATGGGATGCCACCTTTCCAACAAGTCAGTTCGTCAAATTTCTGCCCTGCTAGAGCTGCTCCGGTCAACTGTAAATGCTGTTATTGTGAAGTGGAAATGTCTAGGAGCATCAATGGCTCAATCGAAAAGTGGTTGGCCACACAAGCTCACAGAACGGGACCGCCAAGTGCTGAAGCATGTAGAAAATGTCTGTCCTTTAAAAATGTCTGTCGAAACATACAGAAACCAACCAGCATGCATTCTGTTCTACAATGTTGCCCCCACATTTGGATCACATGTAGGCCCATGTAATTAGATTGCAAGAATGTAAGGATGAAGATGTATTTAAGCTCTAAATAGTAATTCACCCAAAACAGTAAACATGCAGATATAATAACCAATGATTGGTGGCGACATCAACAATTTAGGAGTCTGTAGCGCCTTTTGCTTAGAAAAAAACAGAAAAAAGTTGTCTCCCACAATGCTTTGGTTCCGACTTCAAGTTACAGTTGGTGAGGAGCAACTGTCCAGTCGACTGCTGTCGAAAGTTCATGACCTTTGATCACATGGTTGTTGTAAAGGCCATACAGTTGACATGTAGTCACAAGTCAGACAATCTTTACCCATAAAGCAACACACTTTGAAAGGCGGTGTCCAACGATGGTCAACGTCTTGACAAAAGTGATCTACTTGAATCTACTTCAATATAGAAAGGGCACTGCACCAGTCCAAGGAGAGACTTAGGGAAAGTCTATGATTAATGTTTTACATTGTCGCCACCTGGCGGCCTTCTAGCACAAGGACACTGTCGCACTGCTGCAATTTTTGCAGTAAGTGGCGCTATGAGACTTAACAAAGAGACCCACTTACAGCCAGAACATCATGTAATGAATCACTGACTCATTAAAGAAAAGTGTGTGTGTGTATGAGACATTAGAATTCAGAGGTAATATAGACCAAATAAAAAACATGGCCATATGAGGAAACAGTGTCCTGTGGTTCCCACATCATAAGAGCACAAACACGCATTGTTGGAAGTGGAACCCAGCTGGAGAGTGAGGGAGACAGCAGCCTGTGAGTAAGGAGTGAGGATCCTCTCTTCCACTCCAACAGGGGGACGCCTGGCACAATGTAGCTTTGGAAGCCACCCCTGTTACCTTGGAGATAACGATACACCAAATGGACAACAATGGAAGGCTCCTGCCAGTGACATAATCCATCCTGTAATGATGGGGCTTTGGAAGCACCGTGCTCCATCTGTTCCTTAGACCCATGGGGAGGGGAGAGGAAATGGAGAAGGAAATCATACCACAGTATACAAAAAAATACTATAGTATACTGTAGTGTTTTTGCAGACTAAAGAGTAGAATTTATTGTAGTATATTGGAGTATACTGTAGTATTTACTGTTAACAGTAGTATAAATACTGAAGTAAAAGAAAACTGTGCTATATAGTATATTATCAACTGGGTGGTTAGAGTCCTGAATTCTGATTGGCTGACAGCCGTGGTATATCAGACCGTATACCACGGGTATGACAATATTTGTACTGTTCTAATTACGTTGGTAACCAGTTTATAGTAGCAACAAGGCCTCTTGGGGGTTTCTGGTATACGACCAATATACCATGGCTAAGGGCTGTATCCAGGCACAACGCTTTGCGTCGTGCATATGAACAGCCATACTTAGTATATTGTCCATATACCACACCCCTCGTGCCATATTGCTTAAGTAATCAATGTCGTTTTTGCGAATTGTATTATACTGTAGTATTTACTGTAGTGTTTTTGTAGACATGACTGTAGTATTTATTATAGTTTTTCTGTTTAATTATCTTTGACATGGAAGTGGAGGCTTTCTCCATGAGGAAACCTACTGGAGAAATACTTAAAGAGTACATTTTCCATAACCTGTAGGTAGGTAGGTAGGTAGGTAGGTAGGTAGGTAGGTAGGTAGGTAGGTAGGTAGGTAGGTAGATAGTTATAGCTTCTGCTCTTTTCTATAAATTGTATGTAACACAATATGATCTATACTTGGCTTGTAGGTTTTTCACTTATGGGCGACACAAATTGGGACATGGGAAGAGGAATGGGCAGGGCATATGCAAATTAAACACTGTAGTATTTACTATAGTTAAATAAAGTAGTGCTTTTGCGGACTGCAGAGTTTTTGCGGACATTACTGAGGTATTTAATATATTAAAAAATATTTTTCTCAAGTGGCGCAAGGAAGCAGATGGGGAGAGGTCACATTGCTGGCTGGCATTTCAGCTGCACACACAACTGACCCTGTGTCATCTTCCTCTGAGAATACTCCCCCTATCCTAATTCCTTTACAATGTCCTTGTGCAAAAACACATTTTGTTATTTTGAATTCTACTGGATTCTACTGTAAGCAGAAGTATTGCAGTTATGGCATTAACGAGGACACTGGATGCTCACCAACAAAATGACCTTTTTAGGGAAACTAACTTTAGATATGGGTAGAGCTCTGGGTAGAGTATTGATGGCTGTCATGCAACGATGATTAATTAATCGATGAGCCCAAGTCTGTCCAGTCAGCAATATGTAAATATATTACACAATGAAATCTCCCATCAGCACTTTGTCATTTTACTGCTTGCTCCTGCCTCCCTGTCTGCTGAAAATAAGCAAATGGTACAGGATCAAATAGTGTTTAGCAAGACTGTATTATATTCAACCCACACACAGCTTGAAGTGTATCTCTCTGGATTCCCCCAGTGCTGTAAACTGAAACAAAGTCTGGACAAATATATTACATTTACCGTTGAAAGTTTGCTATCCCATACAATAGAGGAAGAAAAATATGCGTAAGAGGGAATGTGTTTTTGATTGGATTTCTCAGTTGGAAATCGGTTCTAAAAATGTACCAGAAGTACCAGCTTGGTTTTCTCAATGAGGGTCTCTACATGATTAATATGACTTGACAATGTGAGGCTCTCATGAAGCACATCCCTTACCTCCCGTTCTCTTAATGACAGAGCTTGTTGGGGGATCTTTAATTAACTCCTTTGTCTTTTGGATTTAATGAGAAGACAACAACACAGAAGACCTGGGCTTTGAGGGCATAATACAATTGGTTGGACAGCCAATGATCCAAAAGCATGATAGACCACGTCCTTTGGGGAAATGATCAACAACACCCCAGTGCTCTCTCTGCTCCTGTGTTTATTGGCTTCTCTTCAAATTGCCAGTGATGCTGCTCTCAGCTAGTAAGGAAAGTTGCTCGGTGGCATGCTGCTCACTGTTTAATTTGACTTTGGAGAACAAAGGACATTTCAAAGGCTCCCCCTTCTCCCTTCTTTAGCCTGAGAGGGCTTGATTACTAGGACTCTCCCTGTGCCAACTCCCCAGGCCTCTCAAAGGGGCCTGCCATCATGGTTCTCACAGTTCATCAAAGGCCACAGTCCTACTGCCAATGAAACAAAGAGGGGCACAACTTGTGGAGGAAAAAAAAACATTAGGGAGGTTGCCAAACAAGCAAAACCGGGAAAGTAAAAGTAAAAATAGAAGAACAAAAAAAAGGGGGAAAAAAGTAATAATAAGTACCCACATTAAAAAGTACTATAGTATACTATGGTATAAATACTGTAGTATTACTATATTTACAGTGCCTTTGGAAAGTACACATTTTGGTAGGTTACAGCTTCCTTCTGAAATTGATGAAATTGTTTTTTCTCCTCATCAATCTCCCCACAATAACCCATAATGACAAAACAAAAACAGGTTTTTAGAATTCATGAATGAAAAATTAAAAGCTAATATATCACATTTACATGTGCAATCAGACCATTTACTCTGTACTTTGTTGAAGCACCTTTGGCAGCAATTACAGCCTCGAGTCTTCATGGGTATGACAAGTTTGGCACACCTGGGTTTGGGGAGTTTCTCCCATTCTTCTATGCAGAGCCTCTCAAGTTCTGTCAGATTGGATGGGGAGCGTTGCTGCATGGCTATTTTCAGGTCTCTCCAGAGATGTTAGATTGGGTTCAAGTCCGGGCTCTGGCTGGGCCACTCGGAAGCAAACAAAACGAAAAAGGTATAAACATGGCTGAATTTGTCCAAGAGAAACTCTCATTTGCAAGTTTTGGACTAATGATTACTCCCTAGATCAGCTAGATGCAGGAAAGAGTGTGCAAGGCGGTAATTAATGTGTTGCTGTCTGTGTTACATCTGCTCCTGCCACGCCCTCTACTGCTCATCCTGTGTCTCCTTGACCTGCCGCCGCTCCCCCAGTTCTCACTCCCTCTCCCTCTGTGTGTGTGTGTGTGTGTGTGTGTGGGTGGAGACAGGTGTGCTGGAGTCAGAGCAGATCTCCACCAGCTGCAATCTGTTCCATAATCAAGACCTCTACAAATACTCAGTCCTGCCACATCCACACTGCCAGATCGTAATCTCTGCTCAGTCAGTCTAAGTTTCTAGCCGTTTGTTACTATTTAGATCCTGTTATTCTGCCGTGCCTGTTTTCCTTGCCTGATGGTTTTCCTCCCCGCAGAAAGTTCTGCCCTTTCTGACTCTGGTTCCTGTCTCCAGTTCCACGTCTCCTCATCCTGCTACTCTGCCCTAGATTCCCCACTCTGCTGCTCCCTTGGATTCCCCTCCGGACCTGCTCACCCTGTCCCAACCCCTCACGCTCCAGCCTCAACCGCCTCACCTGGTTTCCTGCAACCCGCCCGAGCTTCTCCTGGCCTACACTCCATCTTCCCCGTGTTACCAAAAATACCTTGGTTACTTCATCCCAGTCTCCTTGTCTGAGTCTAGTCTTGGGTTTCCCTGTTCCACTCCGCGTAACAGCCTGTCACCTTGATTACTCATAATTCTCTGACCTGTGCACCAACGTTGTAAACGGTCATTCATAGGCTAGGCCGTAGTAACCTCAGGATGGGAACAAGGAAAATGTGAGTATCGTATAGTAGCCTAAACCTATCGAAGTTATATTGAGCTGGGTGAATGTAATATGAATGACAGTCGTCCAATATTGTAATAGAAATAAGACCACGCTCATAAAAAAGTATTATCCTCCCTCATCTTAAACGTCACCGACCACCACTGATCAAAATGTTTCTGAAGCCTGTCGGCCAAGACCCTCTTGAAGAACTCACCTAGTCTGCAGAGAAGGCTAGTTGGCTGGTTGATGGGGTTCTTTGTTGGGTGTGGGGATCATGGTAACCAAGGCTGATTTCCAGGTTTTGGGGAAATGACCTGTGAGAAGGCAGAGGGTGAGCAAGTCAGAGATTTGACTAAGGAAAGAAAGAGGCGATTTTTAAATTTGTTTTATTTATACAGTGCCTTGCGAAAGTATTCGGCCCCCTTGAACTTTGCGACCTTTTGCCACATTTCAGGCTTCAAACATAAAGATATAAAACTGTATTTTTTGTGAAGAATCAACAACAAGTGGGACACAATCATGAAGTGGAACGACATTTATTGGATATTTCAAACTTTTTTAACAAATCAAAAACTGAAAAATTGGGCGTGCAAAATTATTCAGCCCCTTTACTTTCAGTGCAGCAAACTCTCTCCAGAAGTTCAGTGAGGATCTCTGAATGATCCAATGTTGACCTAAATGACTAATGATGATAAATACAATCCACCTGTGTGTAATCATGTCTCCGTATAAATGCACCCCGGACTCGGGGTGCAAATGCATCGTCCGAAACATGAACCGCCAAACCATGCTTCTTAAACACCTGCACGCTTAACCCGGAAGCCAGCGGACGAAACACCGTTCACCGCAAAGTTCAAGGGGGCCGAATACTTTCGCAAGGCACTGTATGTATTTTTCCCCCTTTTTCTCCCCAATTTCAATCTTGTGTCATCACTGCAACTCCTCAACGGACTCGGGGTGCAAATGCATCGTCCGAAACATGAACCGCCAAACCATGCTTCTTAAACACCTGCACGCTTAACCCAGAAGCCAGCGGACGAAACACCGTTCACCGAGGTCAGCCTGCAGGTACCCGGCCCGCCACAAGGAGCCGCTAGAGCACGATGACCCAAGTAAAGCCGGTCAACAATTACCTTCCACTCTAGGTCGAACAGGGGGCCTGGAGGACAGGAATGGACTTGCTGTAGGTGGTCTTTAAATACTATATGTTAGCCCTTTTACTGTCCTCTTTGACAATCTTCCCATTGTGTTTCAGCACTGTTACTTTTGAGCTGTTTCCCCTGCCATTTAACATGTCAACTTTTTGCCAGAAGGTTTTGGGGTTTGGATCTGTGTTTAGTTAAAAAAAAAAAAAATCTATCCTAGTAGGTGTCTCTTTCTTTAGCCTGTAATGTTCTTATTTGGGTTTGTAGCTGGTTTACTTTTCTTTTTGTTTCCTCAGATCTGTACTTCATGTAAGCTCTACGTGCCTTCCGTTTCAACTGGATGAGGTGAGGGGGAAGAGGTTTGGGATGTTTGGAATGGCTTTGGTGTTTGACAGAAGATTCTCTGGCAGAAAAGAGAATCTGGCACAGCTCCACCGTTTAGGGTCACGGGGGGGGGGGGGGTAGGTCAGAGTTCTTGGTGGATACTATGTCTCTATATTTTTGCCAGTTTGCTGTGTTGTAATCATATTTTTAGTTTTTCCTGCAGGTTAGGTATGGAGGGAGAGCGAAGTGAGTATTAGTAAGTGGTCCCTTCCTACATCTCCACATGCCGAGAACATGGCTACCTTGGCAGCAGGCTCGTGGGTGCAGAAACAGAGGTCCAGTGTTGTGTTAGTGATTTTATATGATGTTGAGTAGGAAGGTGGGCTGGTCATTGCTTAATAAGACAAGATCATTTGGATTCAGGATGGAGTGGAGTGTTTTACCCGCCGGGTTGATAGATTTGCTGTTGAAAGACAGGTGTTTGGAATTGAAATCTCACATAATTATGAGTTTGTCTTGCTGGAGCAGGTGGTGGAAGAGATGAGGAGGGGATGATTCCAGAAGGGCAGTAGTTGGAGGCCAGAGTCAGGCTTGTTATGTTGGTCAACCTGACTCTGGTTGTGATTCATTAGTTTAGCTTGAATTGATCTGGAGTTAATATGATGGATGTTTCGATGAAGGAGAGTAAACTCTTAATCAGGAGAGCCACTCCTCCCCTGTGACTCTGGGTCCTGTCCCTCCTTAGGATATGATATCGTTGTGAAGAGAAGTCCACTTTGGTTGATAAAAACATTTAATTCATAGAAGCAGCATGGAACTCTTTCTCAATTTATAAGCTGTTGAATGTTCTCTGTTGGCCCAGAGTCCCCTGATATTAATATGTAAAACATTTTTTTAAATTATCAATTAGGAACGGTTAAATTAATTAAAAAAAATATGTGCTGAGGCAGTAAAGTGCAAATTATTGAGGTGCTCCTCCGGACTCTTCAAGATTGAGCTGTACAGGGAGTTATCCTTGCATAGGCCAAGGAGTTCAATTTGGAGGTCAATGCATTTGGTCAGTGCCCTCTAGACAGGTCGGGCCTGGTTTTGGGGCTGGGACGGAGGCTGGACTGAGAGGCTAATTGGGGCCTACCAAGGCCAGGTAGGTAGGGCACTGCTTGGAGGGCAGCAGTTGGTACATTTGGCATCATGCTTTTCTATGGTGCACATTTTGTGTGAGTGTTCTACTCCACATCTCACACACTTGGTGGGGTTAGTGCAATTCTGTGCAGTGTGTTTGAAAAGCTGTCAGTTAAAATATTGTGTAACATGGACAGCGACGTGGGGTTTTTCTACCATGTAATGAAAGAAACCCATGAAGAACCCTTTTTTTAAGTAGCAGGTGAGTGGAGTCTTCAGGCCAGGTTAGATGGTCCCTGTCAAAGGTGGTAGGTTGTTCGGTCCTCCTGCTGATGATCCTGTTGATATTTGTGTGGCAACTTCTTGATTTTGTTGTTCTTTGATTTTCTCTGAGGTGATGGAGGTTGATAGGCCTTTGATTGTTATTTGACTCTGTGGTCTGTCGCTGGCATCCTGCCTTCCATGGCAATTTGCCATTGTTTTTGGAGAATGGGGCTCCTTTAAAAGCATCTGTTTGCCATGGAGCCAGGAGCTGGGATATGGGTGATAGGAATGGGTGGGGTATATGTAAATTAAATGCTGTAGTATTACTATAGTTTTAAAAAACGGTAGTGTTATTGCGGACATTACTATAGTGTTCTACAGTATAATACAAAATGTTATAGTAAGTATTACACATAATTGAGGCTAGTATAGATTTGTAGTATACTACAGTATGCTACAAAATTGTATAGTAGGAACTACACTATCGAGGGGGATACTACAGTGTGTAGTATAATATTCTACAGTATAATACGAAATCCTATTGTAAGTATGATCAAGGGATACTACAGAGTATAGTATAGTATTCTACAGTAAGTACTATTTTATAGTAACCTGTGCTCTTTTTTCATGTGGGTAAACACATTACAGATGTAGACATACCGTAGACGTACTGTAGCATGACACATTGACAAACGTTCCCTCCCTCTCCACAGAAGTGACATGAAGGGTAGTGTGTATGGGTGTATGTAGAAAGGCTGAATATTGCATTTCCTCGCCCTCTGAGACTCATAAGAATACTTCCTCTGCTGCTTGGCAACAGTGACGGGCAGCATGATTTACTCACATGACAAAAATTCACAAAAAACGTAGGAAGAGTCAGGGATGGTACTAATGTGGATGCTACCATGATGACGGATAATCATGAATAAACCGTGACTAAGGATAAGGTAAGACCCAGATGCCGACCGTGTCAAAGTAACAATGTTTATTACAGCAACAGAGGCAAAGGTACAGGACGGCAGGCAGACTCAGGGTCAGGGTCAGGGTCAGGGTCAGGCAATGGTCAAAAACCAGGAGGGCGAGGAAAAAGAGAGGCTGGGAAAAGACAGGAGCTGACAAGACAAATGCTGGTCAACTTGACAAACAAGACGAACTGGCAACAGACAAACAGAAAACACAGGTAAATACAGGGGATAATGGGGACGATGGGCGACTCCTGGAGGGGGATGGAGACAAGCACAAAGACAGGTGAAACAGATCAGGGCGTGACAATAATGATGAGTGAGAAAGTTACAGATGCACGAAGATCATACCCCAAAGACATGCTAATCTCTCACCATTACCAATAATATGGGAGGATAGCATTTTCGGGAGGGTATGATATTTAATGCCTCTGTAACTTTCTCACTCATTATTTACGATTCATTCATTATTATTTGTAATCGTGGTAGCCTCCACATGAATGTAGAAAAGTTACAAAGCATATTATATCATTATTAACAATAAAAGGGACTCCAAAATGACACAATACATTATTTACCCTTCATTACTATTGGGCATAACATAATCCGAAACACAACCCAAACAAACTGCAAATGCATCCAACACGGGTGTAGAGTCACAAGCTTGCGTGCTAGACATATGGGATTTCATTCTAAGACGTTTGACTACTTTAATGCACTATAAGTGAATTTACCCAAATGCTTATGACACATACAGTAAAGTGCCTTCATTTCTAAACAGTTAAACAGATACCGTATGTATGAAAATATTCTTAATTAAAAGGTGGCATTCTGTACTGTCGCCTTATATGAAACATTTATTCTGAAATCCAAAATGCTCAAGTATAGAGCAAAATTAAAAGTTTTATCTTCACAGTAAAAATAAACTCTTAAAATAGTTGATGATGAACATCACAGCAGCAACAAAACAGCACACTAGATTTTCATACAGTAGTAGAGGACAGGACACTGAGGAGTCTTTCACGTTAACACAGGGGGAACCAAGAGAAGCATAGTGTATGCCCTGTGTTGCAAGTCTGAACAAGCCCCTGGTGAGAGACTCACAGAGTTTCATGGTGATCTTTCTCCACAGCACTGCACAGGCCATCAGTGACTTCTCAACTATTACTCAGCTCCCTTTTCCTTGCTTCTCTCTTCTCTTCTTTTCTGACTCTGCAGGTTACTACTGCCTGCTTGCCGAGGGGGGGAGGAGAGAAGAGGGCCATTCCACAGATGTATGTCTCTCACAGAGACAGATGAAAAGGTGGAGGTGATAATGGAGCAAATTCTGCAGATTTAAAAAGCATTTCACCCGTAATGTGAAGTAATAGAGAGGGCAGGACCTTAGCCTCATGGTACTGTGGTTGAGTGCCAGACTAGAAGGATGATGATACGTCTGGGTGCGTCTGCAGAAAATAGAAACACAGCCATTTGCCAGTACAGCTTAGACAATAACAAAGACAAGCAATCAATAGAACATACAAATATAAGATAGAAATTCAGTCCATAAGGCTAACATGGGGATAAATAATGAACATGACATTAATGCTAAAATACAGCTAGATTTTTTTGTATCATATCAAACTAAATAAGTATGGTTATTTTCCCATTCCATGGCCTTGAGTCACTAGTGACTGGTATGTCCAGCCAAGCTCAAGCAGGTTTCACCCATTAACCTAAATCTTTACTCCCTTAAACTGCCTGAATCCAATGTAATTCCCTTTGTCTACTTCCACTTACCTTGTCATGGTTCAAATTCGATGTTACAGATGGGATACAGTAATCTCTCTGCACTGTCTTACCAGAGGCTTGCTAAGTTCTGGAGACAAAATAGTCTATTTCCTCATTTGGAAGTGTTTGACCTTAACATTGTTTTAAAGACATATTGACTATGCTCAGTAACTTCAAGGTGGGATGTCAATGGAGTCAATCCTCTGTTTAAAGTCTTGTATAGCATCATTCTCAACTGAACATGATGTTAAATACACCACCATTCAAAAGTTTAGGGTCATTTAGAAATGTCCTTGCTTTTTAAAGAAAAGCACTTTTTTCCCCCATTAAAATAACATCAAATTGATCAGAAATACAGTGTAGACATTGTTAAAGTTGTAAATGACTATTGTAGCTGGATACGGCAGATTTGTTTTATGGAATATCTACATAGCCGTACATAGGCCCATTACCAGCAACCATCATTCCTGTGTTCCAATGGCACATTGTGTTAGCTAATCCAAGTTTATCATTTTAAAAGGCTAATTGATCATTAGAAAACCTTTTTGCAATTATGTTAGTACAGCTGAAAACTGTTGTGCTGATTAAAGAAGCGATACAACTGGCCTTCTTTAGACTAGATGAGTATCTGGAGCATCAGCATTTGTGGGTTCGATTACAGGCTCAAAATGGCCAGAAACAAATAACTTTCTTCTGAAACTCGTCAGTCTATTCTTGTTCTGAGAAATGAAGGCTATTCCATGCGAGAAATGACCCAAAGCACAGCTCCAAACTATGCAATAACTAATTAGGGAAGAAGCTGTCAGCTGGTATTCTGTCTATAATGGAGTGGCCAGCACAGTCACCGGATCTCAACCCTATTGAGCTGTTGTGGGAGCAGCTTGACCGTATGGTATGTAAGAAGTGCCCATCAACCCAATCCAACTTGTGGGAGGTGCTTCAGGAAGCATGGGGTGAAATCTCTTCAGATTACCTCAACAAATTGACAACTAGAATGCCAAAGGTCAGCAAGGCGGTAATTGCTGCAAATGGTGGATTTTTTGACGAAAGCAAAGTTTGAAGGACACAATTATTATTTCAATTAAAAATCATTATTTATAACCTATTCAATGTCTTGACAATATTTCCTATTCATTTTGCAACTTTATTTCCGATTCATCATGTATGTTTTCATGGAAAACAAGGACATTTCAAAGTGACCCCAAACTTTTGAACGGTAGTGTCCTATAGCAACTGTTTCCCTCTCTTCAGTCGTATTTCTTTTTACAGTAAAACTGACATCTCTAAATCACTGGCGCTTGAAAAGATAACTATGAGTTGTTATTATGATGTTTTGATGTTCTCCAGACACATTTTATAGCCAGATCGATGCACAGACAAATTAAGTCATAAAACGTGGAGGTGACAAATGGTGATATTTGTTATTTCTCGGGAATAGACCCGTGGTGATGTCAAGGAAAGCGTGCCATCCCACCAGTGGTTCTCTTCACCTCAATCACCTGGTAAAACACAGACCCCAAATTTAACTGTCTACAGACCCTTCAGAAACTTCTGTAACCACTTTTCCATCCGCAGCTTTTATGAGTGTAAAGTAATACCATATATAAAAAAATCACAACAGCTGTGATGGAAACAGGAAGTTTCGTTAAAATGTTATAAATGCAGACAGATCATTTGAGGGGGAAAAAACAGACTAAGCCTGTAACGTAGCAACATTTTGAAAAAGTCAACAGGTCTGAATACTTTCTGAATGCACTGTTTAAGATAATTTTTTATTTTATTTTTTACCTGTATTTAACCCTTTATTTTGGTATTAAACAGTCTAAACCATGTCTAAGCCGGGGGAGGAGGGGAGTTATACTAAGCTATATGGAATTGTTTTAATGCTGGCCCGTGTTGACTCCAATGCTTCCCACAGTTGTGTCAAGTTGGCTGGATGTCCTTTGGGTGGTGGACCATTTCTGATAAACATAGGAAACTGTTATGCATGAAAAATCCAGCAGCTTTGCAGTTCTTGACAATTGTCTCAAGGCTTAAAAGTCCTACTTATCCTGTCTCCTCCCCTTCATCTACAGTAATTGAAGTGGATTTAACAAGTGACATCAATAAGGGATCATAGCTTCCACCTGGATCACAGCTTCCACCACCAAAACCGACATGTACGTGTTCGTGAGCGATAAAAAATGGAAAACCCTATATCGTGTTTGTGAAAGACTCATCTTTCCATAGAGTGGTCATATACGTTTGTAGGCCAAACCATTCGGAAACTGTCACGAGTCCGACCGAGGGTGGCTTCCTTTCCTGGTCGGGTGGGTGGCGCTCGGCGGTCGTCGTCACCGGCCTATTAGCTGCCACTGATTGTCTTTCCTCCCCCTCCATGTATGTTTATTGGTAGCACCTGTTTGTGAATGATTAGTTGGGCATTAGTTGTACATTTTTCGTCCCCCGTGTTTGGGGCCGTTATGGTGATGGGGTGGTGATGGAGGGCGACCGCATTAGGGCCGTGTGTAATTGGCCGACTCCGACCACGGTAAAGGAGGTGCAGCGTTTTTTGGGTTTTGGCAACTACTACCGGAGGTTTATCCGGGGTTTTGGCCAGATAGCGGCTCCCATTACCTCACTGCTGAAGGGGGGCCTGGTGCGGTTGCAGTGGTCAGCAGAGGCGGACGGAGCTTTCAACAAGTTGAAGGCGCTGTTCACTGATGCGCCCGTGTTAGCGCATCCGGACCCCTCTCTAGCATTCATAGTGGAGGTGGACTCGTCCGAGGCTGGGGTGGGTGCCGTGCTATCACAGCGCTCGGGTACGCCACCAAAACTACGCCCCTGCGCTTTCTTCTCAAGGAAGCTCAGCCCAGCGGAGCGTAACTATGATGTGGGGGACCGGGAGTTGCTAGCGGTGGTTAGAGCTCTGAAGGTGTGGAGACACTGGCTTGAGGGGGCTAAGCACCCCTTTCTCATCTGGACCGACCACCAGAACCTGGAGTATATTCGGGCAGCTAGGAGACTTAACCCACGTCAGGCAAGGGGGGCCATATTCTTCACCCGATTCCGGTTTACTTTGTCTTATAGACCGGGCTCCCAGAACGTAAAGGCTGACGCACTGTCCCGCCTTTACGAGGTCCACCGAACCTACTCCCATCCTTCCCGCCTCAAAGCTGGTAGCACCAGTGGTATGGGAGGTGGACTCGGACATCGAGCGGGCGTTACGGGCGGAACCCGCGCCTCCTCAGTGTCCGGCGGGGCGAAAGTACGTGCCGCTTGGTGTTCGGGACCAACTGATTTGGTGGGCTCACGTCCTACTCTCCTCGGGTCACCCTGGAGTGACGAGGACAGTGGGGAGCCTTCGGGGGAGGTATTGGTGGCCTACTTTGGCTAAGCATGTTAAGGGTTATGTCTCCTCCTGTTCGGTGTGCGCCCAGAGTAAGGCTCCTAGGCACCTTCCTAGAGGGAAGTTACAACCCCTCCCCGTTCCACAACGGCCATGGTCACATCTATCCGTAGATTTCCTGACCGATCTTCCGCCGTCTCAGGGGAACACCACGGTTCTAGTGATTGTGGATCGGTTCACTAAGTCCTGCCGTCTCCTCCCGTTGCCCGGTATCCCTACAGCCCTACAGACTGCGGAGGCATTATTCACCCATGTCTTTCGGCACTACGGGGTGCCGGAGGACATCGTTTCTGATCGGGGCCCCCAATTCACGTCCCGGGTATGGAGGGCCTTCATGGAACGTTTGGGGGTCTCTGTCAGCCTGACCTCCAGTTATCACCCCGAGAGTAATGGGCAGGTGGAGAGAGTGAACCAGGAGGTGGGTAGGTTTCTGCGGTCATATTGCCAGGATCGGCCAGGGGAGTGGGCACGATACATTCCCTGGGCTGAAATGGCCCAGAACTCACTACGCCACTCCTCTACTAACGTGTCCCCTTTTCAGTGTGTGTTGGGGTACCAGCCGGTCCTGGCACCATAGCATCCGAGCCAGACTGAAGCTCCTGCGGTGGAGGAATGGGTACAGCGCTCCAATGAGACCTGGAGGGCCATCCAGGAATCTCTCCAACAAGCGAGTGGATGGCAGAAGAGGAGTACTGACCGCCACCGCAGTGAGGCCCCCGTGTTTGTACCGGGGGACAGGGTCTGGCTCCCGACCCGAAACCTACCCCTCCGCTTGCCCTGCCGGAAGCTGGGTCCGCAGTGTGTAGGGCCCTTTAAAGTCTTGAGGAGAATAAACGAGGTGTGTTATCGATTACAACTCCCTTCCTATTATCGTATTAACCCCTCATTTCATGTGTCTCTCCTCAGGCCGGTGGTAGCTGGTCCCCTGCATTACAGTGAGATGCCCCCCCCCCCCCCCTCTGGACATCGAGGGGTCCCCGGCGTATACGATACGGGCCATTCTGGACTCAAGACGCCGGGTGAGGGGCCTGCAGTACCTTGTGGACTGGGAGGGGTACGGTCCGGAGGAGAGGTGCTGGGTACCGGTGCTGGGTACCGGTGGGGGACATCTTGGATCCATCCATGTTGAGGGATTTCCATCGCCTCCATCCGGATCGCCCTGCACCTCGTCCTCAGGGGCGACCTCGAGGCCGGTGTCAGGGGGGGGGGGGGGGGGGGGGGGGTAGGTTTTGTAGTAGAGGAACGTGTTTGTTCCTGGTCGTGTATTTCAGTTGTACATTTTTCGTTCCCCGTGTTTGGGGCCGTTATTGCTGTGAGCACCCTGTGGTGCATTAAAGAGCACAGCATTGCACTCACTGTCTCCTGCGTCTGACTCCACACCCACGACACCCGGAGCATTACAGAAACAACAGACATTTTCATGAGCGGACCGGTTTTTGGGATCTCTCATGGTCTGACAAATGCCGCTGTAGCTCGGCAGTCAACCGCAGATGCGTACGGTTGCAATTGGCGGATGCAAATAAAACAGATATCTCTAGCTTAAACAGACACATTTTGATGGGGATATTTGTTATTAATCTAATTGTTTCACCTTAAGGCAAAAATTGTATTGCCTCCCCTTTTGTTGGTGGAGGGTTTTAAAGTTAATATTCTGCAATTCTACACATTTTGCCATAGGGTGGAAAGACATTTTGTAGTTATAAAGCAAATTTCCTGTAATTCTGCACATTTTACCATGACTTACCATGTTAATGATATCTGAGAGAGAATGAATAACAAAATCAGTGGTGGGCTCCTGGAGGTTAGGGCTCTGGGCTAGACTAACTACCAATTACATTTTTTTTTGCTGACATAGCTAATTAAGTGATGGTCAATGACTGACATAACAAGGGAAAAACTGCCGAATGATGCACAACCAAAATTGCACCAGGTGCATTCTTCTATTCTTACTCTCAATAGTAAGTTCAGACCTCAGACCTCTGAGTTCCTAAAAGGGAATTGGGGGACCCCAAGCAGCCGTGGGGCCCTAAGCAACCCTTTATGCCGCTTATGCCTGGAGCCGGCCCTGGTGGGCAGTGTGTATCACTAATGTCACATTGATCTAATTCCAACAAGGTGATCTCATTCATTTATTTGCAGTAAAGATTGAGAAGTTTTTATTTCCTATTAAAACATAATTTTGATGTTCAGACGATTCATTTTCTTCTAGTAAGTACTTTCACGGCACAGGGGCCTCAATGGGTCAATAGCTGCTTTTCCGCGATCATGTTCAGGTCTTTTAGTTTCCCACTGATACTTCCTGCCTCAGAGGAGCTCAGTACAGAGTCTACTCCTGTGGTGGAAGTTGAAATAATAAGAAAAACATATATTTAGCCATAAATTAACAATAACGATTTTGTTGTTTTAGGAACCTTGTATCTGTACTGAAAAGCCTTATGAGCATAAGAATTGGCTTTCAGTGCGTTTGGGCTATAACTTTCCCCCCAGTCACCAAAATAGGTGCACATTGTCACTCTGGTAGAGGGCTCTGCTATTTGAGCACAGCAATTAGTAATAGACCACTTTTCTGAGCTCTGCAGTGAAAATACCCAGCGAGAGTCTCTCTTTCTTTCACGTTCCCACTCCCCACATAGCAAACCTACAGTATGTGGAATCTGCAGGACTGTTGTCCAGGGTTCTGAAACCCTTAGTGGAGAAATTGACATTCATGGAAGACCCTCAGATCAGTGAGCAATCAACAGTGAGTGTTGGACAATTAACAGACTATAATTTAAGCAACATACTTGTTCCTGAATGCAACAAAAAATGAACTGTTCCCGAGACCATATCGGTGAAGATGTTATAGGCAGTTTGCTGTCAAAGGGAAATAACCCTGATGTACTCTGTACTGTACACGTCGCAACCCCTTTTCACGAAACCGCTCTATCTTAGCCACATGGCTATGAAGAGCACCCACGGATGCTGCCTGCTGAATCAATATCTAAACGACAGTTGTGGACTATCAACACTTACAGAGGGTAGGAAACCCAGTTTTGATATCATATTCCATTAATCATCTTCTGCACCAGTGCCTGTCTAGTGTACAACTTAATTAATGAGTGATGATATGCAACATTGTAATATATACCGAGTATTGCTCAAGTCCAGCCGTTCTTCAATTATGATCTTACAATCACCGTGGCTCCATATTTCTCTCACCAGCCCGTCAACTGCCCACGGAAACCATACATGCATGAAATGGGCTGTCTGTGGGAGAAGTACATTTACACCAATGACAAAAACAGAATAATTGCCGCAGCAGACAATAGGACATTATTGTGGAATATCCTCAATGTCATCGCATCACAGTACTGTAAAACGTTTTAGAGTAAAATGAGAAAAGCTTCTGACCTGTTTTTATCACAAGCAATGCAATTACCATTTGTTCCATATTCAATTTGGAAACATAACGAGCATGGCCCCTTGGCTCAAATCAATGTAATTAAGCCAAACTGTTTTTCAGATAAACAAGAAAGAAACTGCAAAGCCTCACTGGAGACAATAAACACATGATAAAACGATCTCTATGAGGAGAGAGTCACAACCTTCAACATGTAACCTGGCCTGTACACTGCAGCATTGTGTCTGTGGATACCTTTCCTCACCAGTCAGGTATATCTTCACTCTTGAATTACCTAATTGTTGTGCCTTGGGCAAGAAGTCCAGCTAGAAAGTGCCTTATATCTAATAGTTTAAGCATATAGAGACGTTTACATTATAAGACATGGATTAGAAATTATAAGATGTTTTGTGACCCATTTTTTTATGGCTCAGAATACCCAGAGGCGACATAATGTCAGGCAAAAAGATGCTGACAGTAGTAAGGATATTGGCTAATGTTGCAAAAACTAGGGCCTGAAAGTGCATACACACACATATGCACATGTATTCAGGTACACACAAACGCACACCCTTTCAAAGTGGTGTAAAGTACTTAGGTAAAACTACTTGAAAGTACTACTTAAGTAGTTTTTTGGGGTATCTGTACTTTACTTTACTATTTATATATTTGACAACTTTTACTTTTAGTTCACTACATTCCTGAAGAAAATTATGTACTTTTTACTCCATACATTCTCCCTGACACTCAAAGGTACTCATTATATTTTGAATGCTTAATCGAACAGGAAAATGGTCTATGTTACACACTTATCAAGAGAACATACCTGGTCATCCCTACTGCCGCTGATCTGGTGGACTCACTAAACATATGAGGAATTTGAAATTATTTATACTTTTACTTGATACTTAAGTATAATTCAGCAATTACATTTACTTTTAATACTGAAGTATATTTAAAACCAAATATTCTTAGACTTTTACTCAAATAGGATTTTACTGGGTGACTTTCACTTTTACTTATGTGATTTTCTATTAAGGTATCTTTATTTTTACTCAAGTATGACAATTGAGTACTTTTTCGACCACTGCACTTTCACACACAATGGGGAGATCAATTGGTTTAAGGCTTCCTTTCTCTCAGAAATTAGGACATCAGAAGATGGAGTGGGACCATCTTTGAGGTCCATAAATTTTGCAAGGCAGTAAGAGAGGAAGACAGCCTATGAAGTCGGAGTCCAGGGTATAATTGGAGGGGGGATTAATAGCCTTTTCCTCCTAGAACTGACAGTTTTACAGCCAAGTAGAGACCTGTGGACACACATATTTCCCAGTCATACTCTCATCTGTGTTTATTTATGAATCATAAACTGGCTGAAAGCTGTGGTATATCAGAGAAATATACCACAGGTATGAAAAAAAAATGTTTTTACTGTTCTAATTACATTGGTAACCAGTTTATACAGTAATACCAGTCACCTCAGGTTTTTGGGGGGCATATGGCCAATATACCACGGCTTACGGCTGTAGCCAGGCACTCCGTATTGCGTCATGCTTTAGAACAGCCCTTAGCAATGGTATATTGGCCATGTACTGTACCACACCTTCTCGGGCCTTATTGCTTAATTATGCCATCGACACAACACATTTAAACTGTTGCATGTCTTGCTTAGTTGCACCTCATCACATTTCTTTTGAGTGGAATTAATTGTAACCAAACTTACAACAGAACGCAGCTAGCAATGAGGAATCGACCCAGAAGCGGCCCTCTTCCTGGGGGCCGGAAATGATTGAATCAGCCTAGAATCGGAGGTCGGACTCGGGCCGGAATTAAAATGAATGACTGGCCAGAATGGGCCCAAGTACATCGGGCCGTTTCCATCTACCAGAATTCAGACGACTTTGCCGGCATCTTACCAGAATCCCCCCAGAAGCGTCCCGATGCAATTTTAAATAAATGTATACAAAATGACCTGATTTAGTCATTTTAAATATTACTTTTATCCATTATACATTATACAAATTATACCCATCCACAAATATTTTTTTTGAAATTTTTTATTAGATTTTTTACCCCCTTTTCGTCATATCCAATTGCCTTGTCCCATCCCTGCAACTCCCGTACGGCCTCGGGAGAGCGTCCCAACGAAACACAACCCCGCCAAGCCGCACTGCTTCTTGACACAATGCACGCTTAATCCGGAAGCCAGCCGCACCAATGTGTCAGAGGAAACACCATACACCTGGTGACCGTGTCAGCATGCATGCGCCTGGTCCGCCACAGGAGTCTCTACATCGCGATGGGACAAGGACATCCCGGCCAGCAAAACCCTCCTCTAACCCAGACGATGCTGGGCCAATTGTGCGTCACCTCATGGGTCTCCCAGTCGCAGACAGCATGGGTATCGATCCAGCATTTGTATCAACACAGTTTGCACTGCGATGCAGTGCGTTATACTGCTGCCCCACTCGGGAGGCCCCATCTACAAAGTTTGTAATGCTTATCAATTGCCTTGCACAAAGTATAGAAAATACGAAAATACTACTTAAACAGGACTCATAAAAAATTTAATTTAAATGTTAATTTTATTTTTTGATCACAGAAACAATGAGAAAATATGGAAAAATAAATAACTAATGAAACGTTAATTATATAAAGCAGCCTGTGTAATCATCTGCCAGAGAGTAGCCACAATCGTCCCGAGCCCCAAGTAATACATTTGGGCCAGATAACTCTTACCGGAATCGGACCGAGCTCAATCCTCACATCCTAGCCACAAGTAATACAAGTAATACTGCCGAAGGCGGCCCAGACTCGGGCCACATGACTCTCAGCCAAGTGCCCCGAATCTCAGGTGGAATCGGCCCAGATCCACCCTGCCAGCTGGAAACAGCGTACAGATGAAAAGTTGATGAATTGAAAGCTACTCTCACAGTGAGACTAACACACACAGCACTTCAAGCCAACTGAATCTTTTAATGAGGCCCTGGGAGAAAACACAACAACAGCACAATCAGTCCACCCGGTTTACTATGCATTTAACAGATGATTAACAATACAGAAATAAAGTAGATTGGGTACTTTCACTGAGCTCTTAATTCAATAGCTAGTTGACGCCCAATGAACACAACAAAGGGTGCATCACTGCAGAGACCTATATGTGGGCAGAACTAGAACACTATCAGTCAACAGACACACCCAGGAGAATATAGAACACTCAGATTAGATCACTTCTACCCTGGGAATGTACTTTAGGCATACGAATAAGCAGTCATTTATATTAAGCTCATTTATATAACTGCTTTTGAGAGAAGATTAACTTTCTATATATTTTATCTTTTACAAAGTCTAAAGAGACAGAGAGAGGGAGTGAGAGAGAGAAAGAGAGAAAGAGAGAAAGAGAGAAAGAGAGAGAGAAAGAGAGATTGGACATTGAGGAGTAGAGAGAGAGTTAAAGAGAGAGAGATTTGATATTGAGGAGGAGAGACAGAGCGGGAGAGAGATGGGGAGGGAAGGGATGACAAGTTGACAAGTTCTCTCTCCGCAGATCATCCCATTGCACTCTGGGTCGGGGGTGAAATCATGTCATACAAATGAAGGAAACAAGAAAATTCAACTTTAGTCTGGAACAACCTCCATTACACTAGCATGAGTAGTGCCCATCACATGTCCAGCTGTAGACACAGGCAGACCCCTAAATGCTTCCATGAAAACGTCAAAGTGCAATTCTCAGCAAAGTCTTCTCTCTTATCACAGCGATTTGAGGGACAATTTAGCTGTCTCTGCCTACAACTCTTTGCTCTGCAGAGCTTCTGGGTCTTTTGTTGTCCTTCATCTCTGTCTCCTGTGCTCCACTCTATATCCATCCATCATTATTATCTAAGCTGACTACAAGCACAAAGTCTTTAACTTGGGAGACCTATGAAAAGCAATGCCAATTATGGAGGTTTGTCCTTGGACTATATTGGTTGACCAACAGACAGCATGCTACTCTATGACAGAGATTTCACGGGGAGCAGGGAAAACAAAGGTATACATACTCTATTAATGTCCAAAATACGTTAAATTAAGCTGCCAGCCATACACCTTTAGAAAAAAGGGCTCCAAAATAGTTATTTGGCTGTTCTTGAAAGTTCCTTTTTATGGGGACAGCCGAAGTTCTTAAGCGTTTACAGTATAAGGCTTCCGAATCTTTCTTTTAATGGCCTACAGGACACCTCACCATTATCCCTCAGCTCTAGAAAACCACGTGGTTCTGTTCAGGAACATACATCTGGAGAGCGTTAAATCGAAGCCCATTCCTTCCCAAACTCTTCACGTGGACAAGGTAATTGTGTTCCTTAACAAGGCATTAGTAATTCCATTAGAATTATTGGCCTTTTTTTAGCAACAATATCAGCAGCCTGTAAATAAAATCTGCCTAAACCCCCAAAGGAGAGATGAAGAGAAGTCAATGTTGCCATGGTAACAACCCCCCTGCACTGGTGGTGACAGGCAGGCCACTTGAGAAAGAGAAGCTTACAACTAAATGGAGGAACATGTCACCAGTTTTACTGTTAAAAGTGACATTGTGTGTCTAGGAATTTGTAATGTGCCGTCATCAGTTTACTCAGAGTGAGGCATTTTTGGATGCTAATAAAGATATTAATAACTTTTCCAATGAATCTGGAGTAAGATTCATTCACAGTGCCTGCCTGTATTGGCTTATAATCATTGACATTATTTAGATTGTGACAGAAATCATGATTCATATCTGGTATGCATAAAAGCCTCATTGAGATATAAAGGAGTATAATTGCTCTGTCGCTCAAGATTCCATGGAGTTCAATTTGTTTTAGCATAAGGCACAACTATTCAATTTCTGGCAAATCCTAGCCATTATTTGTGCTGACATTTTTATTGCTAACTTTATGCCGGCATTGCGAAAACAAATGGAATGACTAAGAGCGTAATAAAATGTGTTATGTGAAAATGTGTTTCATGTCAATCATACAATGTTGTATTTGCGTAACCTTTTGTCTTGGCTGAAAATTCACTTTTGAGAATACCACGGCAGTTGTTGCTGAGTGATTTCTCCTGCTTGCTGTGACTTCCTCCATCCTGGCTATTGCGAGCGTCATACAGTAGACGCCTCTCATAAATTGACAACCTCTCCTTTGAAATTAATGTATTCCATTTTAAAAAACGAGGGGAAAAAATGATAAATGAAAATATAGAAGAAAAAAAAGAAAGAAAAAAGGTATTCAACAGCAGTCTTCTTCCCTTGCCAATAATAATAAATTGGCCAAGTCAGCATTTGTAGAAGTGTACCTCTATGACAGTATGCATCATTTGAACTCTGTTTCTCTTTAGTATGTTCTGAACGCTGCTGAACAAATACGGGCCTAATGTAAGTTAATTCCTGCCTCTTAAAGAAGGAACTACCTCTGTTAAGTGAGCTGGTCTAATAAAAAGTGTCAGGTCCTGGCGCAGGCCTTGGCTTTCTCCTCATGCTGAGCAGAAAGATTACATTTTGATTAATTTCTCTCAGCGAGGGCCGCAGGCTATGGGCCTGTTGGGGGAGAGCTGATGGCTGGGCTGTGAGTCAGGAGTCAGAGGGAAACGGAAGGTCACCTCAGCTCTGGATGGCTGCACTGCTGCCAGCTTCACACTCCAGCGGAGCAGTAAAAAGAGACCAGACACCAGCACTGACATACCAGACACCAGCACTGACACACCAGACACCAGCACTGACACACCAGACACCAGCACTGACACACCAGACACCAGCACTGACACACCTGACACCAGCACTGACACACCAGACACCAGCACTGACACACCTGACACCAGCACTGACACACCAGACACCAACACTGACACACCAGACACCAACACTGACACACCAGACACCTCGAACATGCTCTGGGCTGAAACATGTATATGACAAATCTCCAGCTGTATTCCCACACACCGTGCCAACAGACAGTATTAGGCTCATGTTTCAGTCATTTGGGATGGCTTAATCTGGTTTCAGTTATTGCTCCAGAGACCTTGCCAAATGAATCTCTTTAAATTTGATCTCCATTTGGCGCCATGGTTATAGGGTGACCCCATTCTGTCAGATTTGACAAATGAAAATGATTCACTGTATTTGCAGAAACATAGACACAGCCAACCTGTGCATTGTGGCGTTTATCTATTGCGCCATGAATTGCAAGAAAAATCCAACCCAATTAAATCACAGCTGCTCTCAGTGAACGCTTGTCCTGACTTTGATCCATGTTAGGTTTTTCCACACTCCTGCAAAAGCATGGCTTACACAGCGGCATGATGCCTAGAATTAAGTAGTGGTATACAGGCAACAACAACAGAAAATCTCTGCACACCTTTGAAAGGGAACATGGTGTTGTTGTAGTTCCCTGCCTGCAGGGAGTTAACCTTGTCAGTGGTATTTTAGGCTCTGTGCCTTGGGGCTTTTTTTTAGACTGCTGCCAGCCACCTTCTGTAGGTAGTAACAGCTAGGGGTTGTCATGGAAACAGGCCGCTGAGATGAGACATGGCGCAGACTAGCACACACATTTTCAAAAGAAAGCATTTATTGGCATTACAACTAAACAATACAAATCTGTTCCAATCCTCAGATGCTCATAAACACATATCAGATCATGCATGATCATTAGGTTTGCATTAGTTAAGTAATGTGAAAATATAGATTTCCGACTAAATAGAGACACCTCTTGTTTCTAGGAAACCATACACAAAATTCATAATTTGACCAAATATTTAGGAGTCTGTAATGAGAGAAACCACATGGAAAAAGTGATTTTCACAAAGACAAATTCATTTATTTGTGTTAGAAGTTTAATGATGCTTGAATCTAAACCAAAGTAGATTGTTCTATACATCAGTTGGGGGTCTCTATAGGCTTCAATATAAGGTCCTGAACCTAACATGAAAGTACATCCTTGTAGCTGCATGGGCTAATATCGTCAAAAAGTTTGCCTTGGGGTAAGTTGAGCCAATGGCCATGGGGTAAGTTGAGTCAAAGATTGTGCAAACTTAATATGTGTAAACATTTGTATGAACATAACAAGATTCAACAACTGAGATATAAACTGAACAAGTTCCACAGACATGTGACTAATAGATGTGACTAATATAAATTGAAAAATGTGTCCCTGAACAGAGGGGGGGGGGTCAAAATCAAAAGTAACTGTCAGTATCTGGTGCTGCAATGGATCTCCTCCTCAACGACTGCACCATATTTGCCAGTTCTTGCTGTGAGATGTTACCCCACTCCTCCACCAAGGCACCTGCAAGTTCCCGGACATTTCTGGTGGGAATGGCCCTGGCCCTTACCCTCCGATCCAACAGGTCACAGACGTGCTCAGTGGGATTGAGATCCGGGCTCTCGCTGGCCATGGTAGAACACTGACATTCCTGTTTTGCAGGAAATTACACACAGAAGGAGCAGCATGGCTGGTGGCATTGTCATGCTGGAGGGTCATGTCAGGATGAGCCTGCAGGAAGGGTACCACATGAGGGAGGAGGATGTCTTCCCTGTAACGCACAGCGTTGAGTTTGCCTGCATTGACAACAAGCTCAGTCTAATGATGCTGTGACACACCGCCCCAGACCATGACGGACCCTCCACCTCCAAATCAATCCCATTCCAGAGTACAGGCCTCGGTGTAACGCTCATTCCTTTGACGATAAACGCGAATCCGACCATCACCCCTGGTGAGACAAAACCGCGACTCGTCAGTGAAGAGCACTTTTTGCCAGTCCTGTCTGGTCCAGCGATGGTGGGTTTGTGCCCATAGGCGACGATGTTGCCTGTGATGTCTGGTGAGGACCTGCGTTACAACAGGCCTACAAGCCCTCAGTCCAGCCTCTCTCAGCCTATTGTGGACAGTCTGAGCACTGATGGAGGGATTGTGCATTCCTGGTGAAACTCAGGCAGTTGTTGTTGCCGTCCTGTACCTGTCCCGCAGGTGTGATGTTCGGCTGTACCGATCCTGTGCAGGTGTTGTTACACTTGGTCTGCCACTGCGAGGACGATGAGCTGTCCATCCTGTCTCCCTGTCGCGCTGTCTTAGGCATCTCACAGTATGGACATCGCAATTTATTGTCCTGACCACATCTGCAGTCCTTAAGCCTCCTTGCAGCATGCCTAAGGCACATTCATGCAGATGACCCTGGGCATCCTTCTTTTGGTGTTTTTCAGAGTCAGTAGAAAGGCCTCTTTAGTGTCCTAAGTTTCATAACTGTGACCTTAATTGCCTACCGTAAGCTGTTAGTGTCGTAACGACCTTTCCACACGTGCATGTTCATGAATTGTTTGTGGTTCATTGAACAAGCATGTGAAACAGTGTTTAAACCCTTTACAATGAAGATCTGTGAAGTTCTTTGAATTTTTACGAAGTATCTTTGAAAGACAGGGACATTTCTCTTTCAGGCCCCTGTTTCTTCTTCGTTAGAAAGAATACTATATTTCCCTTGATTGAGTATACTAAGTATACTAGTAATACTAATGTGATAAAAAATACACTACATGAACAAAGGTATGTGGACACCTGCTCGTCGAACATCTCATTCCTAAATATTGGGCATTAATATGGCATTGGTCCCCCCTTTGCTGCTATAACAGCCTCCTCTCTTCTTGGAAGGCTTTCCACTAGATGTTGGAACATTGCTGCGGGAATGTGCTTCCATTCAGCCACAAGAGCATTAGTGAGGTCGGACACTGATGTTGAGCGATTAGGCATGGCTCGCTGTTGGCGTTCCAATTCATCCCAAAGGTATTCGATGGGGTTGAGTTCAGAGCTCTGTGAAGGCTAGTCAAGTTCTTTCACACCAATCTCGACAAACCATATATATGTTTTTACCCCCCTTTTCATCATATCCATTGTTGATCTTGTCTCATTGCTGCAACTCCCCAATGGGGAAGAGGCAAAAGTTGAGTCATCTGTCCTCCAAAACATGACCCGCCAAACCGCGCTCCTTAACACCCGCACGCTTGACCCGGAAGCCAGCCACACCAATGTGTCAGAAGAAACATTGTTCAACTGACGACCGAGATCAGCCTGCTGGCACCCGGGCTGCCACAAAGAGTCGCTAGAGCGCGGTGAGCTGAGTAAACCTCCCCGGGCCAAACCCTACCCTAACACAGATGACGGTGACCAATTGTGCGCCACCCTATGGGACTCCCAGATGTGACACAGCATGGGACCGAACCTGGGTTTGTAGTGACACCTCAAGCACTGCAATGTAGTGCCTTAGAACACTGCACCACTCAGGAGGCTCAACAAACCATTTTATGATGGACCTCGCTTTATACACGGGGTCATTGTCATGTTGAAACCGATAAGGGCCTTTCCCAAACTGCTGCCACAAAGTTGGAAGCACAGAACTGCCTAGAATGTTATTTTATGCTGTAGCATTAAGATTTCCCTTCACTGGAAGTAAGGGGCCTAGCCCTAACCATGAAAAACTTTACAGTATACACTATTCATTGGGGCAGGTAGCATTCTCCTGGCATCCACCAAAACAAGATTTGTCTGTCGGATTGCCAGATGGGGCAGCGTAATTCATCACTCCAGAGAACGCGTTTCCACTGCTCCAGAGTCCAATGGCGGTGAGCTTTACACCACTCCAGCCAATACTTGGCATTGCGCATGGTGATCTTAGGCTTATGTGCAGCTGTTCAGCCTTGGAACCCCATTTCATGAAGCTCCCGACGAACAGTTCTTGTGCTGACGTTGCTTCCAGAGGCAGTTTGGAACTCGGTAGTGAGTGTTGCAACCGATGACAGATGATTTTTGCAAGCTACCCGTTTCATCACTCAGCGGTCCTGTTCTGTGAGCTTTGTGGCCTACCACTTCGCGGCTGAGCCAATGTTGCTCCTAGATGTTTCCACATCACAATAACAGCACTTACAGTTGACCAGGGAAGAGCTGATATTTGATGAACTGACTTGTTGGAAAGGTGGCAGTAAGGCCATTCTAAGGCCAATGTTTGTTTATGGAGATTGCATGGCTGTGTGCTCAATTTTATACACCTGTCAGCAACGGGTGTGGCTGAAATAGTCAAATGAACTAATATGAAGGTTGTCCACATTCTTTTGTATATATAGTGTATGAAAATATGAAAAAGTACGTTTTTTCTTATTCAACAAAAGTGGGGGAGTAAGGCTTGAAATTATTTAAATGCTTTCTAAATATAGTAACAATCAAATTATAAACAACTTGCTATAATATTTCACCTTTCTTACAACTGTAAAATATATATGACATATACTTATACTTAGTGACAGTACAAAATTAGCAACATTTCATATAACTGACGACAGAGCATTTTCTGCCCAGCGTCCTCTGAGCGACGCACAGACGCCATTCAAATGCCTGCTGAATCATTGCTTTTCCTCTGATTTTGTCCCTCTGTGATCAAGAGAAAGTGTCTTGTTTAAATTCTATTAAATTATTTTATATATTTATTAACTCGCCTAAATAGGGGACTTAAAGTTTAAGAGGTACTGTACCACAAGATGTTCAAGGTAACTACATATATCCAACAAGCTCTCACTGTCTCACTGCAGAATTAAACGTTCATCTATGTTCTCCAAACGTCACATTTCAAAGCGTTTTTGTTGCTCCTGCTAATCTGTATCATTCCATTTCTCAAAATGTCACATTTACAGTACAGTACATTACAGTACAGTAGAACACAGTAGAGTACAGTACATGAATGAAAAGTAAAGAAAAGTAGAGTAGAGTTGAGTACAGTACAGTAAAGTCCTGTACAGTAGAGTGGAATAGAGTGGAGTAGAGTTCAATACAGTGCACAGTAGAGAACACTAAATTGACTACACTATAATATACGGTACTGTACTGAACTATAATGTACTTTATTGTACTGTACTGTACTGAGCTCTAATCTACTTGACTGTACTATACAGCACTCTACTTGAATGCTTTCTTATGTATTATACTGTACTGTACTGTGATTCACTGTGCTGTACTTTGATGTCCAAACTTCTGAAACATTGACGTCTATGTTTGGTTCAGATTTGGTCCGGTTTGGACCAACCAAATTTGGTCTTGTTTGGTGGCAGAGCTCATTAAAATAATAGCCCGAGTGTAGAATAATACCCAAATATGCAACGGAGGATATTGCATATTTCTACCTTGTTGTACCTATTAGGATACATCACCATGAAGAGAATGACATTCATAATTATGCATTACAGTATAGTACAGATCGGGGACCCATGATGAAATTATTTTTCCACAATTCTGTTACTGGCTGTATATCCACTTCACTTAATGTAGTTCAATCACCAAAACCACCTGGGGACAGCCCGTCAAGAAATCCATGATCCAATTTCAGAGGGAGGTGTTTAATCCCAGGGTCCTTAGTTTAGTGATGAGTTTGGAGGGCACTATGGTGTGGAACGCTGAGCTGTAATCAATGAACAGTATTCTCATGTAGGCATTCCTTTTGTCCAGATGGGAAAGGGCAGTGTGGAGTGCAATAAAGATTGCGTCATCTGTGGATCTGTTGGGCCGGTATGCAAATTGGAGTGTGTCCAGGGTGTCTGGGATGATGGTGTTGATGTGAGCCATGACCAGCCTTTCAAAGCATTTAATGGCTACAGATGTGAGTGCTACGGGGTGATTTAGACAGGTTACCTTGGTGTTCTTGGGCACAGGAACTATGGTTTTCTGCTTGAAACATATACAGGACCAGTCAAAAGTTTGGACTCACCTACTCATTCAAGGGTTTTTCTTGAGAGAATGCCAAGAGTCTGCAAAGCTGTCATCAAGTCAAAGGGTGGCTACTTTGAAGAATCTCAAATATAAAATAAATTTGGATTTGTTTCACACTTTTTTCGTAACTACATGATTCCATATGTGTTATTTCATAGTGTTGATGTCTTCACTATAATTCTACAATGTAGAAAATAGTAAAAATAATGAAAACCCTTGAATGAGTAGGGGAGTCTAAACACGCAACATCTCCCCTGACTTTCCCCCGACGCCACCGTTCTGTCCTGCCAATGTATAGAAAAACAAACCAGCTAGATTTATATTTACCATGTCCTTGTTCAGCCACGATTCTGCGAAACATAGGATATTACAGTTCTTCAGATCACATTGATAGGATACGGAACTCATCCAGTTTATTCTCCAGTGATTGGCAATTTTTCCTCTCTGTGACGTAGTCTCGTCAGGTAGCCTGTACAGCGCCATCTCCTCCTTATTTGACTGTCGAGGATTTGGGCCTGGTTTCGCCTCCGACTCATTGAAGTAGAAGTCCTCTTCCAAATCGAGGTTAGTGATAGCAGTTCTGATGTCCAGAAGCTCTTTTCAGTCATAGGAAATGATGGTGGAAACATTATGTACAAAAACACACAAAATAGCACAATTGGTCAGGAGCCTGTAAAACAGACACTATTCCCTCTAGTATCATTCTCAGACTCAAAGCAATAATTATTTTAATTAGTAAAAACATAGGGTGGTAAAAGCTAGCTAGCATCTCCCCATCATTCACTAATGAGTTTCATTTCTGACAGGCTGGTCAGATTACATTTCAGCCTCAGAGGCTGAAAAATCAGGATTCTGCCGTGTTAGCTGTTTCATAGGTAAAGCTCCTTGTAGGCAGATTAGTAGTCAGTGATTTAAAGGCTGATGCAGGGCTGCCAGAAAATGTGTGGCGAGGCGCCATTTGCCACAGCACTTTTTAATCAGGTGTGGCAGCGCCACATTTTTATTTTGTTGAAATAAAATATTTTGACGCAAAATGCTAAAAAGAGGGGCAAAAAACACAGCCAGATGATACAAAATGTTAGGACAGTGACAATGTAAATGTAAAACAGTGACAATAAAACACGATCAAGATTAAAAGAGCTTAGTTTCCTTAAAAAGTAGAGCCTTTGCTGTCCTTTCTTATACATCAGTGGTGTGCATTTTCCCCAACGTAGCTTGTGGTGATGCACAGCTAGGGTTGGGTGGGTTACTTTCTAAATGTAATCCATTACAGTTACTAGTTATCTGTCCAAAATTGTAATCAGTAACATAACGTTTGGATAAGCCAAACTCAGCAACGTAATCTGATTACATTCAGTTACTTTTAGATTACTTTCCCCTCTTAAGAGACAATAGAAAAATACAAAAATGTATGTTACCAATTGAACAACATCTATCGCAGGATAAACCGATGTTAAAGTTTATATAGCTGGCCATATATGGATGTTACATTTTACTTTATGTGTTGGTTACGTAGGCTTCTTCTAACCTATCGCTTTCTACTACATAAAATAATACGATTCAGTTATATCTTTACATTAATATTTATAATTTATGAGTCCAAAAATGGATGTAGCAACTACAGACTGCCCCTTTAAGTATATCAACAGTTTGAGCATGTCTCTATTAGACCTATGAATTATAAAAAAAAATTATCAGCATGAATTTGATAGAGCAATAAAAGCCCCACTTTTATTCTATAGGCTGGGATCGCACTATGCAGCTGTTGCAAGATCACATTTTTCACTGGCTGTCCACTGGTTTCAAAAACAATGATTGATATGCAGTTTAAACTTCTTGAATTCAACCATTCCTGGGTTCAAATAAACATTTTGATTTGTGAACAGCCATCCGCAACAACCACAATCCATAAGCGGCAAATAGCTAAATGAGAGAGCAACAGTGTGTTTCACATCAATGTGCAATGTAGATATCAATAATAAGTGATCCGTATTGCCATAGACTACACCACTGCTGTCATCCTTACCTCCAAGCGTTTATTCAAGTTGGTTAATCTTTGGATCCCGACAGCAGTCGCACCATTGGAAGACATAGCTTGGACTGTAGCCTACAAAAGCCTATTCCTGCTCTTTTCCCTCGATCCATCAAACACATTTGGTGTGTCATCATAGTGGTCTCTAACTTGTGGTCAGACTCGCTCAGGTGGAACAAACATAAATTTACGCCATTTTTCAATGCTCATTTGAATGTCATTGAGAAAACAGAGAAGTGGCATTTTTTTTTTTTTTAAACATCCTTTCTGAATTTAAAAGTAATCCTCTAAGTAATCATCTAGTTTTTCAAAAGTATCTGTAATCTGATTACAATTGTTGCTGGTAATGTAACAGATTACAGTTACTGTTTTTTGTAATGCCTTACGTGTAACAGATTACATGTAGTCCGTTACACCCCAACCCTGTGTACAACACCCAAATCTTTATACTCCTACACTACCTCTATGTATTGCCCCTGAACAACAGTCAGTGGGGAGGGTGTTATGTTTCCCCTACAGTCAATATGCGTTTCTTTTCTCTTTTTTTGTGTTCAGCACTAAGTGAGAGTCATCACACCACTTAACAAAGTTCTCCAAGACTGGCCCGTGCTCCTTCTCCTCATCCTGGATTAGCCTGACCAGTGCTGTGTTGTCTGCAATCTTAATCAATTGTCTACCAGGGTAGGAGCTTTTACAGTCATTGGTATACAGCTGCGGAGAAAGCACACACCATTGAGGAGAGACCATGCTAGTGGTGCGCTTGTCTGACATCCACTGTCCCACCTTGACCTGCTGTGTCCTATTGCTCTGGAAATCCAGGATCCACAGCACCAGGCTTCTATCCAATGATAGATTGTCTGTCAGTGTCTGAGCCAAGGTGGAGGGATGGATTGTATTAAAAGCCAAAGAGAAATCAACAAATAAGACCTTAGCATGGCATTTGACCCTCTAGGTGATTGTAGATACAATAAGGTTCAGTAGCATAAGGATGGCATCAACAACCCCTTCCCCCTACCAGTCACAAAAGCAAACTGAAGGCAATTAAGACGCTGCTGTATCTTAATCCCCTTCACAAAACATTTCTTAACCAGGGACGTTAATGCCACTGGCCTGTAGTCATTTGGGGATGGGTACAATGGTAAAGTTTTCCAGAGTGTAGGTGCATGTTGCTGATCGAAAGAGGATTTAAAAACGAAAGAGAAAATACCTGCCAGTTGCTCTGTAAAGAGTTTTAAAACAGGCAGAATCCTGATTTATCAGCCTCAGTTCCAATTGTGTTTCTATGTATGTGCAGTGCTGCAAACAATGATTCATCTGCATTAACTTTCTACTTTTTAAAAAATGTATCTCAGTTTAAGGAACTGTATTATGGCCTTCCATGGATTCCTTGTTTTACTGAGAGCAAACAACTCACAAAGTAAAAGAGACAAATGGTTGTTGACCTTCATAAATCAGAGAGTAGGTACAAAAAAAGGGATACAAATCCAAATATACCACTTACCACTATTAGGGCAACGAGTAAGAAGTGTAAAACCACTGGAATAGTGGTAAATGTGCCTTGTATCGGACGCATGTGTATCTTGTCGCAAAGTGAGGAAGATGAGGAAGTGAGGAAGATAGTTCGGGAGGCAAAGAAAGGTTCAAGGGCCACAGTTGGAGAATTACAGAACTTGGTTGCATCTTCGGTTCACCAAGTCTCCAAATCTAGCATTAGATGCCACTTAAAAGACAATAGCCTCTTTGGAAGGGTTGCCAAAATTTGTAAAATTCTTTAGAGCAACCAAGAAATGTAAATTCCTGCCTGAGTTTGCTAAATGACATTGGCGCTTGGATTGGAAACAATGCTACGGTCAGATGACATGAAAATAGAGCTCTTTGGCCACACACACCAGTGGTTGGTTTGGTGTCAAAAGAAGGATATCACATGCAGAAAACAACCTCTTACATACTGTAAAATATGGTCGTGGATCTTTGATGTGATGGGCTATTTTGCTTCCACTGGTCCTGGGGTCCTTTTTAAGGTCAACGGCAATTTGAACTTTACCAAGTACCAACGCATTTTAGCCAAAACCCCTGTTCCCTCTGCCAGGAGGCTAAACCTTGGCCGCAAGTTAATCTTCCAGTAAGACAATAACATCAAGCACACATCAAAATACACAAATAAATGGTTAATTGACCACAAAATCAACATTTTGCAATGGCCAATGGTCTCCGGACTTGAACCCAATTTGAAAACCTGTCGTTTGAAGTGAAGAGGGCAGTCCATAAGCACACACGAAGGATATAAAGGATCTGGAAAGAAAGTCTATGGAGTAATTATCTAAGATTTCTCCCAATGTGTTCTCCAATCTCATAAAACATTTTAGAAAAAGGCTCAGTGCCGTTAACCTCGCAAGCAAAGTTTTGTGGAGTACTGAAAAATAATCTTTACTTCTAACGACTGCTCGCACCCTCCTGCCCGTCCAGCATCACTACTCTGGACGGTTCTGACCTAGAATATGTTAACAACTACAAATACCTAGGTGTCTGGCTAGACTGCAAAATCTCCTTCCAGACTCACATTAAGCATATCCAATCCAAAATTAAATCTAGAATCGGCTTCCTATTTCGCAACAAAGCCTCCTAACCGCCAAACATACCCTCATACAACTGACTATCCTACCGATTCTTGACTTCGACGATGTCATTTACAAAATAGCCCCCAACACTCTACTCAGCAAACCCTGTAGTCTATCACAGTGCCATCCGTTTTATCACCAAATCCCCGTATACTACCCACCACTGCGATCTCTATGCTCCCATTGGCTGGCCTTAACTACATATCCATCGCCAAATCCATTGGCTCCAGATCATCTAAGTCTTTGCTAGGTAAAGCCCCGCCTTATCTCAGCTCACTGGTCACCATAGCAACACCCACCCGTAGCACGCACTCCAGCAGGTATATTGCACTGGTCATCCCGAAAGCCAACACTTACTTTGGCCCCCTTTCCTTCCAGTTCTCTGCTGCCAATGACTGGAACGAGTTGCAAAAATCACTGAAGCTGGAGTCTATATCTCCCTCTCTAACTTTAAGCATCAGCTGTCAGAGCAGCTTACCGATCACTGTACCTGTACACAGCCAATCTGTAAATAGCACACCCGACTACCTCATCCCCATATTATTACTTACCCTGTTGCTCTTTTGCACCCCAGTATCTCTAGTTGCACATCATCATCTGCACATATATCACTCCAGTATTAATGCTAAATTGTAATTATTATTATTATTATTATTTCGCCTATATGGCCTATTTATTACCCTACCTCCCTACTCTTCACCATTTGCACACACTGTACGTAGATTTTTCTATTTTTCTTTTCTTTTGTGTTATTGACTGTACGTTTGTTTATGTGTAACTCTGTGTTGTTGTTTTTGTCGCACTGCTATGCTTTATCTTGGCCAGGTCACAGTTGTAACTGAGAACTTGTTCTCAACTGGCCTACCTGGTTAAATAAAGGTGAAATAAAATAAATAAATAAAAAATATCTTAGAGAATTTTTGTATTACATGTTCAACTAAATCTATTGACCTGAGCATTTGTATTAGTGTAAAATAATATAATTTTCAAAAAAAATTTAGCATTTAATATAGCTCAGTATTTTATACAGTGTTTCTTGCTCCTCTAAATCAATGGTGCCAATAATGTTGGACCTGACTATATCTATTATTTGTAATGCTAGAAAGTTAACAAAAGTATTTAATATATTGTATCAATAAAAATAATAAATAAATTGAGGGAGGGGGGGTTAACCTTCCAGACTGGAAATTGTGTCAACTCGCTACTCAAGGCTTTTACTTTTATATAGTTACATAAATGCACTAATTGAATATGTGCATGTTCATCCCCAGAATATTTCAACATGGAGGAAAATTAAATGTATTCTACAAGAACCAATATAACACCCTAAAAACAAAACCTTTATGGAGCAATCCTTGGAGAGCTTTTCAGAATTCACTGATAAATTGGTCTACATGGAAAACTAAAGGAATATAAACTGGTAACAGGCAATAAATATGTTTCCATGACAGAATTAAAAAGTAATTTTGGACTGACCAATGTAGATAGTTTCAAATGTCATGAAATTTTGATTTTAAATCTTTTGGACGTCAGAGCAACCTTGAGGGAATCTTATTTGAATCAGAAAATAATATTCATATGAGTGTGAAGATATATAAAACCATGCAAAGAGCATATCCAACTGACAATCTCTTAGAAAAAAATATAACTATTGGAACAAAGATTTAAAAATTACTGATGTTTTCACAAGATGGAGAGAAAGTTGAAGCATAACTAACGAAATTAAAGTTAACTGAAATGTACACTTATTCCAGTTTAAATTAACGTATCGATTTATTATACAAGAGACAAAATACACATAATCTACAGAACAACGGCAGAGTCATATCTTACTATAAGTGTAAAACTAATAAATACTCAATTATCAATGCTTTCTGTGAATGCAATAAAGTCCAGAAGTTATGGAAGGAGCTAGAAAGTTAGAAGGTATTACAATGTTAACATACTTTTAACCCTCTTACTGTGTTCTGGTCGAATTGGACCGATTTCCATTGGAGTTTTCTCTCTGAAAAATGTAGTTCATGTAATCTGATTGTCATAAGGTTCCATGACGTTGTCCACACAGAGCATCTGAACACACAAAATACATTTTGATGATTTTCATTACATTTTGAGTGTTTTATTTAACTTTGTACACCTGTGGTGTTCCCAGTCAAAATGACAGGTCATTAGAAATGAATTGGTGAAACTACAATTAGTGTATACAATTGAGTTCAGTCACATGCCCATTCATCAGATGGACACACTTCCTCTCCCAGACCCCCACATGCATGTGTGTTTGAGCACACATACACACACACCTCACTCTTCTTCATGGCTTCCATGGCAACCCCCACGTGAACCTTTCCCCAATATAATCTTTCCCCCACGGGAACCACACCTTTTGACATTCTCACAAACAATCGCAATATTGTTTCAATAATATATAGAACTTTTCTCACCGCTCTGGTATATAAAGCTTTTTTGAGGCCTTGCTCAGAATTCATTCTGTGGCAGCACAATTACCAAACGATATTGTCACACCCTGGCCATAGAGAGGCTTTAGTTCTCTATTTTGGTTAGGCCGGGGTGTGACTAGGGTGCGCATTCTAGTTTCTTTATTTCTATATTTCTATTTCTTTGTTTTTGACCCAGTGTGGTTCTCAATCAGAGGCAGCTGTCTATCCTTGTCTCTGATTGGGAATCATACTTAGGCAGTCTTTTTCCCACCTGTGTTTAGTGGGAAGTTGTTTTCAGTATTTGCCTTACAGAACTGTTCGTTATTCCCTTTGTTATTTTGTTCGAGTGTTTTGATCAATAAATATCATGAACACTTACCACGCTGCGCTTTGGTCCAATCCTCATTCTGACAAGAGATGTTACAGATATACTGTATGTGAGGCTCTTGATCATATCTTTGATCATGACACTGGTGAGAAGGAGAGTCCTTGTTAAACTTTAAACTTTGACACAAAGTAGTCTGTGATAAATAGCACAATATGTTTCATCTGAGTATTTGTTATAGTCAAAATAATCCATACATTATGCTTTTGTAACTCAAAAGCGAGTTGAATGAGCTCAGGTCAATGAGGCCTACAGGCCATAAATAGCATATAGAAAGTTCAAAACGTGTAATGTTCACAAGAACTTAAGTTGATAAAAAGATCTAACACAATATTAGGTGATAATGTATGTATTATTATGGATTTATAATCAGCTACAATGGGGCAGTCGTTTTGGACCGGGAACACAGAATGAATTAACATGAAACGAACACAACAGGAGGGTTAATCTGTCTGTCTGCATATTTTAAGACATGACATACGGGGGTGTAGTGAGATACCCAATGGTCTGGACCATTCTCTTCTCACCACTCATGTTGAAAAACGTATATTAAAAACTTGGAAATCAATCAATCCGCAATCATCAACACAATGGAAAAATGTAATGATTTACTATTGAAATATTGAAATAGCATGGGTGACTGAGAATTTTTTTTTGGTACAATTTAAGGCCAAGTGGAAAACAATAATGCAGGCACTTGGGATGGAGGTGTGAGAATGTGGCTCTGGTCAGATGAGATGTAGTCGTTGTTTGTGTGCGTCTGTAAGTTGTTGTATTTGTTTGTGTTATAAAAATTACGTTTTCAAAAAACATTAGATTTTACTGTCTGTCCCTCAGTTGTATGTCACCATCTTGAAAATCACTCATTACATAGATATGCAAGGACCTTGAGCATTCCCCCCAGTGGCAAACTGTTATCGAGGGAGGGATCTATATTAAATACAATTATTAGCTTCCTTTTAGTATGTCATTACTTTGAGGATTCTATTGATTCTTTGGTGTGTCTAAATCCAAAGTGTCACTTCGTGTTACTCAATTTATAACAAGATGGTGCCAATACACATGGTCACCCTATTTCTAGCTCCTAGCCAACTTTGCAGTATTCTTTTAAATGTTTGTATTATTTCTTACATGATTTGCTCAGAAAGTTCCTTGTATTACTACCTACAGCCGGAAAATACTTTTGGACATTAGATTGGCGGTCACCTACCAGAAATTCAAGCAAAAATGTTACTTCCCTGACCAGGGTCCTTTGTTTGAACTTCCAGAGGCAGCTTTATTCATCACGGGGCCTGCACCAAAACGCTGATGCCAAAGACAGTGAAGAACAAGTGGACCCATAGTCAAACTCAAGCGGTGTGCATACCATCCACCACTACCGAATATATCACTCGCTAACGTTCAGTCCCAGGACAATAAAGTAGATGAGCTGAGAGCGAGGATCTCCTTCCTGAGAGACATCAGGGATTGTAACATACTTTGGACTATGTGCAAACTGTAAACCACATATCGCATAAATCATATTTATTGTATCTGGGGACTTAAATAAAGGAAATCTGAGGAAAACGCTACTGAAATTCATCTCACATAGCACATCTCCTGTGCTACACACACACATCACACATTATTGATCAGTGCCCTCCCTTCAGCAAATCAGATCATGCCTCCATTCTGCTCCTCCCCACCTATAGTCAGAAACTTAAACAGGCAAGCACCCTTTGTAAGGACGGTTCAACGTTGGTCTAACCAATCGGAATCTATGATTGCACCTGGTGTATTCTACTCTTCTTCCTCTCAATAGTAAGTTGAGACCCCGATTGAGTGGCCGTGGCCCTAAGAGACCGCTTATGTCGCTTATGCCTGGAACAGGCTCTGCTCATACAGTATGAGGGTACAGACAATTGGGAGCTGCTAGCATCTCTCTGAATAAAGCTGTGTTGCTGACTGTAAGATAATGCAGCATTCTGGCTGCTTAATAGTGCCCATTATCCATAATCATATCCTCCTTTAATCTAAGCTCAGCCACTTCATTCCTCCCCTCAATGCTGCCCACACCCATCTCATCTCATCCTGGAGAGTGGGCATGGCAAGGGAGGACACTGTTGCCATTAAATGGCAGTGTGAACACTGAAGATCTGTCCTCTGTGCCCGGTGGTCTTCATCACTTTGGGAGGCTTGTCTTGCCATTTACTCCCATATGTCCTCTTCCTGGTTTCCAAAATCTTTCATCTGTGGTTTTTTAGGGCTGTTTGCTCCTCGAAGGCTTTTTGCAGCAATAATTGGAGACTAAAGGGGCAGATTTTAATTACGCTCTGATAATTGCTTTTGCAGCATCTCAGCCTCTGTAGTTAGTATCTCTCCACTCCATCTCTCTTTATCACAATCTACACTGTGCCTACACCTACACTCAAACTGATATAATGCATCATTTACCATAATGTCATAATGTAAAACACATCTTTCCATCTGCCCCGCGTTACATGTTTTCATTTTAGTCATATGAAATTATGGTAAACACCGTCTTTGTTGTCAAAGTATATGCTTAAGGTTTGAAATGAATATATTATTCCAGAGCCTGTTTTTACTATATGATGTAACATACAAATAATGACACAAGGTCTGGAAATGGTATAAAAAATATGAGGAAAAAAGTATTTTATTTTTGCTTGCTCCTCAATATACAACATACAGTATTTGCGTGTGTAAATCACAACAAACTCAGTGAATGATTCTAGCAAAATCAAAAATAATATTCTGAGAATTTAAAAAGCTTTATGTCTACTTACCTAGTTATTAAACATTCATATTCTATTGCTGGTTTATGGTATTTTCTCTGCAAACTTAAGTTCTTAATAAAAAATTACTGTTTGTTAATGTCAAAAAAGTCATTCAAATTATAGTTGATACAACATTACAGAGCAATTGCTAACATTATTCAATAGACAGTATATCAAGTCTAAACTTACTTTGTCAGCTTATATTGTAGTCCATAGACAAATTGGTTTATATATTGCATTGTACAACAGTTAACACTTAAACTGTTTTATGAGAAAAAAAACCATTGTATTCTCTAAGAATACTTCCAGAGAAAGAAATCAAAATGGATCCAATTCCAGCTCCAGCAAGTTGATCCAGACTGAATCCATGACAATACCCATGCTATGATATCAAAACAAGTACTCAAAATAAAGCACAATGACTACCAAGTCCTGGGAGCTAAACAAAGCTGCCATATTGACTGTCAAAAAGGGGGCAAGAGGAGAAAGGCAATACACTATACTAAAAAGTCTGAAATATCTGTCTGTTCTTCGCCTCAAATGAGCAAAGCAGAAAACTGCAAAAAAATATTTCATATTACTGTCACACAAAGAAGCAAAATGAGTGACTTTGTGCTCCTAAAATGTGTTATTTCTGGTTTACCCCACATGTAGTGGCTTTCACCACATGTAGTAGCTCCGTGTTGTGTCCACCTGGCCTGGTTTGGTCTCTGATGAGGAGGAAACATCTTTCTCCTTCTCACTGTCCGCCTCCCACAGGTTGATGAGGGGAGGGTAGAGTTCATTGAGGGGGATGGAAGATGTTTTCTGCATGTACTTTTTCAGGGAGTGATTGTAGTTTTTCCTCTTCCACCTCTTGGAAATGTACACAGCCATAGAGGCCAGGCTGATGATGCCGAATATGGTACCCATGACCGCTGCGAGAGCGGTGTTAGTGCCTTGGTCAGATATCTCCACAGTGAAGGCAGCGTGCTTCGTTGTGACATTGACACAGGACTTCTGTGTCTGCTGGTGGATGTTGGAGACGGTGAGACATACCTCATACTCGGTGGAGGGCTGTAGGTGTGTGAGGTTATACTCATGGACATCCACTGGGACCCTGGCTGTGTAGGTGATGTGAGGGTTGTCTATCTTCATTGTGGCAGATGACCACTTGAGGTTGGAGGTCATGACGTTGGAGTTGACCTTCCAGGAAACCAGAATGGAGTGGGACTCAGTCTTCTTCACGTACACTTTCATCAACTGGGTGCTGTCTAAGAGAGTACCATTCACCCTAATAGCAGTCACCCGAGTGTCCGCCCCCTCAGCATTCTGAGCCACACAGGTATACCTGCCAGAGTCCTCGACCTGGATTTGAGAGATATGCAGTGTTCCCTCGCTACTGAGGCTGTATTTATCAGACAGGGTTTCCACCATCACCTTGTTCCCTACAGGTGTGACCCAGTAGATATCTGGCTCAGGCTGGGACATGGCACGGCAGTCCAGGTCCACAGTCATGCCTATGTCCAGGTTCAGGTGGTTGGGAAAGCTGTCGTGGGAGATCATGGGCAGGCACTGCTCTGCTGAGTCCTGCTGGAGCAACTCCCTCACATGCTGACCTCTGACCTCGACTGGAAGAGCACAGAACATGGAGAGGGGTTCCATGAAGCGGATGCTGGTCTTGTTGGAGCTCATCCACTGGATGACGCAGTCACATCGCAGGGGGTTGCTGTGGATGCTGATCTCACGCAAGTTGGGCAGGGAGTCCACAGTGGACTGGTAGAGGGCGTTAAGGGCATTGTTGTTCAACATGAGGCTCTCCAGGGCAGGGACGTCACGGAAAGCCTGCCGGTTCACGTAGGAAAATTTGGGGTTATTAGTAGCCTCCAGCTTGGTAAGCTCAGGGAGGTTATCGACGGCAAAGCGGTCAACGGAGACCAGCTCCCCCATGTTGTTTATGCCCAGCTCTTTCAGCCTCAGCATGTTCTTAAAGTCCCCCTCTTGGATTTTGTGCACAGGGTTTTTGTTCAAGTCCAAGAACTTGAGGTTAGGTAGTTTCTGAAGGGCATTCTGGGGAACTCTAATTAGCTTATTGTCGTAGAAGGAGAGACTCTCTAGGTTGTCTAGTCCCACAAAGGCATTTCCAGGGACGTCTGTTAAATCCATTCCAGCCAGAACCAAGCTCCTCAGGTTTACAAGCGGCTTGAAGTTAAAGCCCAGGATGCCAACAACAGGATTTTCCCCGATCATGAGGATCTCAAGGTTGGGCGTTGACTCAAACCAGCGACTGTCAATGGCCTTGAGCCTGTTGGAGTTGAGATGGAGCCTGAGCAGATTGTGCAGACCAGAGAGGGCGTTTGGGGAGATTATGTTGATCTGGTTATGGTTGATGTAGAGCTCTTGCAGGTTGCTGAGGTCCTGTAGGCAGTAGTCAGGCATTTCAGTAATCTGGTTCTCCTCAAGGTGCAGTGTGGTGAGCTGGGACATGTTGGTGAGGCCCACATCGTGGATGCTGCTGAAGTTGTTCTGAGACAGGTCCAGCTCGGTCAGGTTGAAGAGCTGCTCCAGCTCTTCACTGGTTCTGGCGATGTAATTGCTCTGCAGGAGGAGCACCTGAGTGTCGCTGGACAAGTTGCCTGGAATGCGTGTGAGACGGAGGTCGTTACAGTCCACCGTCGTGGCTTCTCTGTAGGTGGATTGGGGGGTGAACCAGGGTCGGATCTCACACACACACAGCTGGGGACACTCATTATCTCTCTGGATGGAGGATAGACCAACGGACGCCAGAATCAGGCCAGCCAACAACTGCCCTAGTAGACGGTAGATGAATCTCCCTCTCGCCATGCTGTCTGTCTGTGTTCACCGGTCCAAACCCACAGAGGGTTGGACACCAGAAAAGGTTGATGACCTTGGCAGGAGCTGTGTTATTGTCATTAACCAGAGGTTTTGCTGACTTGTAGTTGTATCCCTGTAAAATGGTCCAGGTGGGAAAAGATGTGCAGGGGGTTCCAGTGAAACAGTCCCTGAGTTACAGTGAGCCTCCCACTGTTCAGAGTGTTTCTTTCATCAAAACCTCAGGACTGCACGGTGAGTCTGTAAAACAAAGACAAAAAAAGACTATGGGTTACTGTACAGTTTAGTTTAATGCATAGACAACCAGGAACACATACAGTTGAAGTAGAACAATTACATACACTTTAGCCAAATACATTTAATACAAATTCCTGACATTTAATTATAGTAAAAATTCCCTGTCTTAGGTCAGTTAGGATCACCACTTTATTTTAAGAATGTGAAATGTCAGAATAATAGTGGAGAGAATGATTTATTTCAGATTTGATTTCTTTCATCACAAACCCAGGGGGTCAGAAGTTTACATACACTCAATTAGTATTTGGTAGCATTGCCTTTAAATTGTTTAACTTGGGTCAAACGTTTCAGGTAGCCTTCCACAAGCTTCCCACAATAAGTTGGGTGAATTTTGTCTCATTCGTAGAGCTGGTGTAACTGAGTCAGGTTTGTAAGGCCTCCTTGCTCGCACACGGATTTTCAGTTCTGCCCACACATTTTCTATGGGATTGAGGTCAGGGTTTTGTGATGACCACTCCAATACCTTGACTTTGTTGCCCTTAAGCAATTTTGCCACAACTTTGGAAGTATGATTGGTCATTGGAAGACCCATTTGTGACCAAGCTTTAACTGATGATGTCTTGAGATGTTGCTTCAATATATCCACATAATTTTGCTTCCTCATGATGCCATCTATTTTGTGAAGTGCACCAGTCCCTCTTGCAGCAAAGCACCCCACAACATGATGCTGCCACCCCCATGCTTCACGGTTGGGATACTGTTCTTCGGCTTGCAAGCCTCCCCTTTTTTACTCCAAACATAACGATGGTCATTGTGGCCAAACAGTTCTATTTTTGTTTAATCAGACCAGAGGACATTTCTCCAAAAAGTACGATCTTTGTCCCCATGTGCAGTTGCAAACCGTAGTCTTATGGCGGTTTTGGAGCAGTGGCTTCTTCCTTGCTGAGCGGCCTTTCAGGTTGTGCTGATATAGGACTCGTTTTACTGTGGATATAGATACTTTTGTACCTGTTTCCTACATAATTTTTACAACGTCCTTTGCTGTTGTTCTGGGATTGATTTGCACTTTTTGCACCCAAGTTCATTCATCTCTAGGAGACAGAATGCATCTCCTTCCTGAGCGATATGACGACTGAGTGGTCCCATGGTGTTTAATGTGTACTATTGTTTGTACAGATGAACATGGTACCTTCAGGCGTTTGGAAACTGCTCCCAAGGATAAACCAGACTTTTTGAGGTCTACAATTTTTTTTCTGAGGTATTGGCTGATTTTTTTTGTTTTCCCATGATGTCAAGCAAAGAGGCACTGAGTTTGAAGGTAGGCCTTGAAATACATCCACAGGTACCACTCCAATTGACTCAAATGATGTCAATTAGCCTATCAGAAGCTTCTAAAGCCATGACATAATTTTATGGAATTTTCCAAGCTGTTTAAAGGCACAGTCAACTTAGTGCATGTAAACTTCTGACCCACTGGAATTGTGATACAGTGAATTGTAAGTGAAATAATCTGTCTGTAAACAATTGTTGGAAATATTCATTGTGTCATGCACAAAGTAGATGTCCTTACTGACTTGCCAAAACTATAATTTGCTAACATGAAATGTGTGGAGTGGTTGAAAAACAAGTTTTAATGACTCCAACCTAAGTGTATGTAAACTTCCGACTTCAACTGCATAGCATAAACAATTTGATTTATGAGACAGGGAGTTGGTGAAAAGTAGTGTCTGGGGTAAATGTAAGGGTATCTATCATACGTCTAGTCACATCATGTTAACCAGAAGTGACATGTCAGCCATGTTAAATAGAACATGAATGTAACACAGCTCATGATGATGTTGAGAGCAAGCCTTCAGTTTGGCTGCCGTTTACATCTTCATCTCCCTGAGAGATTGTTAATGTCAATTATGCGGCATCATCAGTTGAGGAAAAATGCTAAATCAGATCCTTATAATGCAGGCACAATTAACATAAAATAAAAAAACTTGTGTATACTTGGACACAGATCAAATTCACTTGAGTGCTTTCATCTATCCAACAGGCCCATCAGCAATAGATCATTAGCGTCTCTGCACATCATTAAATACTTACTCTGAGATATGTCAGTATTCTCCATGCCTCTGAAGAAAATAAATGATGGCAAAAATATGTTCCTAGATTATTAATGAAAGAGCCCCTGTGTCCTGGTTTTGGTACAGGAATATGGTGGATTTCTTTAACATGTGTTGTGTATTTCTGAGAGAAGCCTTCAGTGAGCATTGCAAGTACAGTATTTTGTAAAAGCGCATACATCACACTTCTCCTCAGCCTCAACTGTCAGTTATTCATCCATAACTACTTTTGTCCAAGGACAAGAATTTCAGGAGAAGGACTTGTAAATCCAGAAACTAGTCTTGTGAGGAGCATAACAGGAGCACTGGCATCTGCCATACCATACAGTGCTGACTAACAAATAGGCCACAATACTATTAAACCTCAAGTTAATATGTGATATCAATTAACATTGACTTTAATTGTGGTAATGTTCTTGAACATAATGATTTCACTGACAATTGAGTTGGTTCCTAGGCTTTTGCTCCCATCACTAAAGAGTGTTAGTGATTTTGCAGAGGAGAGGCAAGCACATATGCCCACTTGAGCAACTACAAGGTTCTGTAATTGAGTTCTGAATGTGGCAAGTGGAAATCAATAAGGACTGATTCCTCCCTGTAACTACCGGAACATTCAGACCATTTGAAATAGTGCTTAACTCTTTGAGTACCAACCTGTTCTGTATGTGTAGTAAAAGTATATAATGTAGATGGGCTAGCTGGCTCTACCATGGTGGAATCCTGTAGGGCATTATAATCTGAGCAACACTTAAGAAACCCCGTAACCTAACTAGGTGAATGTACTAAAGGAGGTATCAATCTCAGTGAGTGAGTACTGCATTGCCATAGGCCTTCTTAACCTAACAGAGTCTGTGGTCAACACTCGCTAATAGGCTTTGGAACTAAAGAGCTGACTAATTCATCTGAGTGCAAAACTGCTTGGCAACAGAACAAGGGTGACATGAAACAAGTTTAAGCTCTTCCTGCACAGGGGATTTTTCTCCTGGGACAGGGTGAAATAAGGGTAATACAGACATGTTTCTGAAGCTAAAGCAGAATAAGTGAGTGGTTAGTTAGAGGTGGAGATCAATCCAAGGAAATGTAACAGTTGAAACCCTCAGGAGAGATTTTTTATTTATTTTATTAACCTTTATTTAACTTCGCAAGTAAGAAAAAAATATTATTTACAATGACGGCTTAGGAACAGTGGGTTAACGGCCCCGTTCAGGGGCAGAACGAGAGATTTTTACCTTGTTAACTCGGGGATTCGATCTAGCAACCTTTCGGTTACTGACCCAACACTCTAACCACTAGACTACCTGCCACCCCGAGATACAGCTCACTGTCTAACTACTTTAATTAAAAACAACTGTAGCCGATCTGATTATGTTATTCACTGACTATTCACAGAAAAACAACATATTCAAACCATTCTATTGAAATGTAAGAAAACTGCTTATTATTGGACCCTTATGTCATTGCACTAATGCTTTTAATGCACTACAGCATGATAGTAGTGTATGTATTCTGAACACACCAGTTGAGACAAAGGTTGAGCCAGAACAGAGAGTCCTCCGACAGCCATTACTGATAGGCTTAAATAGGCTTAGAAGTAGCCCACAATGCCTCAAAAACACATAAAAGTGACAAGGTTATGCAAGTTCTTAAATCCTGAAGTTTAAGGCAATAAATATGGAGCCTAAAAGGTTTCACAAGCTAAAGGATTGCCATTGATACCATTGGTTTAAATCTGATATTTCAATTTACTCGTACTGTAGTTATGCATTCTCTCATAATGCCTTCATTTATCACAATGGGGTTAATCTGAGATTCTGTTCATGACTCCGAACGACCTTAGAGATGGGACCATTTCATTGTGAGAGGTGACATTTAAGAGGCCATCATTTCATGTAAGTCTTTGTATTCCAGACAAGGGCTTCAGTTTAAATATTATCTAAAAGGTCTAAGCCAAAGATTAAACACATACACGTTTTTGTTTCTTTTACTCTCATAGCTTCCCTGACAACAGTCGAAACCAAGGAAAACAAAACAAATATTGTTGTGTCCACTTATCTCTGTCAGACAGAGATAAGTGTCATTAAACATGTACAAGTATCAAAATGGTTATATTGGAAACAGTTTAGTTTTATAAGGCAGGTGGGGGCGGGGGGGGGCGGGGGGGGGACACATTTAAGAAATGTATATGAACGTTTAAGTGGTGTGGGTGTATCATTACTGCCTGGAACCATGACAATACAGCTGAAGAGAGCTTGTGAACTTGGCCAATGCTGTGTTAATAAACAGCTGTAGAGCCACGTTGACACTACCCTGAAACAGCCCTGACCGTGTTCTCCTGACCCGGAGGGCTCAGAGCCAGAGGAAACTCAGCCTTGAAACCTGGCCTCCACAGCCACACAGCAGGGGGGAAGAAAACAACACTACATGGAAGGAAAGAAAGAGAAAGCTATTCAGTTTGAATCACGACAGCCTTTGTATCTTTCAATGGGGGTACTTAACCTAAATACAGCAGTCACAGTTAATACTATGTGATCCTATGGGTAAGTGATTTGAAGATCACAATTGTCTGTGATATTGTAGTACAGCCTGAGATGTGTATGTGTATGAATTCATATGGGTACAAAGCTACTTTAGCACATGATATGTAAGTGCAAAATTCCTTGGTATACATGATTCTTGGGCATCAGTGGTTACTGGTGCGCACAGTAGTCGTAGCTTGTCTGCTATGAGCCAAAATGGCATATGACAACCATGAAAAGGACTATTTATGAGCGATACACCTGCCATTGTCTATCCAGAAAACTCTCTGTCCTTTGTCAAGAACACATACTACTTCTACCTTGGTGCACCTGCTACAACATGTAATATCTGCTAAACTGTGTACACGACCAATACACTTCGATTTGATTTGAATGCCAACTCGCAAAACAGTGTCAATCAAAAATATGTTTTCAACACCAAGTTATTGCAGTCAATGTTACAGTATGCTATTCTGTTTCGTGTGAACGTTTCTATGTTGGCTTTCATCTGATGTACTCCATTTTAAATATAAAGAGACTGCGACAAAATAATGACGTTCATGGTCTGACTGTGTGTCCTTGAATGGATGGTAATGGAAATAAGGGTGCTCTTGAATGGATGGTAAAACTAAACAAAAGTATGTATGGGAAAATTCAACATTTACAGTGTATACAATACTTCAATCAAACCCCAAGAGGACAACCGCACAGTAAATATCTGGTACACAGACACTCAGACTACACATAAGACACACAACACAGAGCTTAAAAAAATTTAAAAAATGTTATCTGTACTCTTGTTATATAGTTACACATTACAATACAAATCTGTGTAATCAAATAGAAGAGACTGTGCTGGAAAATCTAATGGTTCACTTCACTACAGTACCTCTAGTTGTCAGATAAAACTGAATCATGCAAAGAATACATGAATACAAATTGACAATTGAGAAATATTTGAGTTACAGGATTCTTTTTGAATGCTGATGGTTAATGATTTGCTTGTTCCCAGGTCTTTGATATGTAATGAGGAGTGAAATCCATTTTTCCATGAGAAGGGTGTTTACTTTCAATCCTGTGTACACAGTGCATATTACTCACAGAGATGTGAGCAATAGAAGACATGAAATCCCATCCCATAATTCTGACATCTAAATAAACAAGATAAGGCTTCCCTTAGGGACAATCAAATTTAAGTCAATTCTCCACCATCACCAATCCCTCGAGAACTCCCTCTAAACCAAGTGAATAAACTAATTCCACAGAGGGCCGAGTGTCTGCGGGTTTTCGCTGCCTTCCTTGTACTTGATTGATGAATTAAGGTCAATAATTAGTAAGGAACTCCCCACACCTGATTATCTAGGGCTTAATTGAAAGGAAAAAATAAAAACCTGCAGACACAAGGCCCTCCATGTAATGAGTTTGACACCCCTGATCTAAATGGACACTCACGCTCAAATAAATGTTTTTAAATATTCAAATGTAACCTTTACTGAACTAGGCAAGTCACTTAAGAACACATTTTTATTTACAATGATGGCCTATCCGGGCCGGTTTGTGCGCTGCCTTATGGGACTCCCAATCACAGCCGGATGTGATACTGCCTGGATTCAAACCAGGGACTGTAGTGACGCCTCTTACACTGAGATGCAGTGCCTTAGACCGTTGTGCCAGTTGGGAGTCCTATGCTAACTCTATAATTGAGTAACAATGAGCAATACAAAATGAGAAAGTAGATTTTCAACACACTCGTTCATTTGAGTAGTGTAAACATGAAGTCAAAGACAACGAAAAGTGTTGATAAGCCCTGAGGCACTCGAGGGGCAGGCTTGAAGGGTGCTCAGAATCCATTATTCTGATTCCTAAAAGCCCATGAACATTTACACCTCCGTAAGAGTCTAGTGGGCTGGGATTGGGAAAGGAAATTGGTGGCTAGCACAGAGAAGATTTTTAAGAACAGTAAGTATTAAAATAACTATATTCCCCTGAAAAGGTGGGAGAGGTGATATAAGTTACATACAGGAGAGTTTGGGAGGGAAGTATGTTGTACAGTATGATACGAGGAGCAGAATCAACTGGCCGGCTCAAGTTATGTCCTGCATTAAATGGTTCAGCCTCTTCATGTCCTGTCAACATGAGAAGATGCATGTTGATTATAGGCTAGATTAGAATATGACAAATATTAATATTGTACATCTCTGTAGTCATAAGATATCTGTGAGAGAGGTGTGTTGAGTCTTTCCGGTATCAAGAACACTGTAAAGTGAAGCGTTACCTGAAATGTATGCTCGTATTTGTAGCCTGTGTCCTTCGCACTGAGAAAATAGAACAGTAATGTCCTACCACTAAGCCTGGGGTGTGTGGGCCCCTAAACCCACTGTAAAAGTTCCATTCTGCACAGAATGATTTCTTCAGCTGATTATGAGGACGGAATTAGTTGAACAGCTGCTGAGCCTGTGCCATGCCTTATCTCTGAGATCCACACAAAGACTAATGTGTTGCAACACCCTCCACCCACCCCTCCCCATCCCCCCTATCCCCAGCCTCAAGGGAACTCACTTCTCCATGGTGGAGAGCATTGTGGCTTTCTCACCGACTCCTAACAACCCTGCCTGGTGGACAGACACACGCACCCGATTAGCAGGCCTTTGTCACAGTGTTCTCACAGTAAAGTGAGTGTGTGTGTGTGTGGAGGGGGAGGGGGAGAGAAAGGGGGGAAGGGTTATACCCCCAGGGTAGACAGAAGAAAAGGCCAGACCCCTCATCAGGCACCTTGCCACTCTTCTGCCCCTCCTCTAATACTTTGTTCTTTGAGTTTTGAGAAATGGATTTGCCCGCTGTTCACTGTCAGTTCTGGTCTTGGATTGTAACTTGACATATCACATAGGGCTCACAACAAGGTCAAGTGTTGTGTCTTTAGCATTACTCATCTCCTTATTTGAACTGCTGTAAGAAAAAGGTCATCCTCAACACTTTATTTTTCAGTCTAGACTCTGACAGCCTATGCCATACTGCCAACACTGACTGAGGCTCAGTAGGCAAAGTGATGACTTGATAATTCTAGCATAGGCAACTTGAAACCACAGCAATGAGTGACATTGTATAAAACAATGAAAGTCTGTAGCTAAGTGATAACAAATGACAACTTTAACAGACTGACCGATAACAAATTGGATTTGGTTAAAACTATAATTTTGGATGGTCAGTCCTTGAATCCATAGCTCTGTCTATGAATTTGAGAGTGGTTACATTTCTCCAACCCCATCCCTCAGCTTTTTACCGAAGTATGGGCTGGGATCATCTTTGTTATTGTTTCTACTGTTGATTACTGCTTTAAAACAGTGCCAAAGATACTGCTCCACTACCATAGCCTAGCCTTAGTGTTGACAAAAACTGTTGGTCATACAAAGGGGGAATAAGAAGCTTGTGAGACAATAGTCTTAAGTTAATAACCTCAGCTATTGCATAGGAGCAACAGCTGCAAAACAGCAGACGCGTATATACAATGACAATAGGCTACCCCACTCCCTGCCCCCCTTGTACAACCTGTTCTCACTTAGATATTCTTGAAACATTGAACTTTTTTTTCTTACAGACCGGTTGCCTGTTCGAATTCTGCCGATATAGACTAATGAAATAATCGAGACATCTGCCCACATGCTTTCGCATCTATATGCAAATCACATTTTCCCTACGTTGCGTGCACCACGCGAGCCTACCTACATTTATGCGCAGCGGTGAGCCACACGAGGATCAAAGTTTGTTTCCGAGCACGTTATCTGACGCATTGAGATGTTGAAATGTGTATAATTCTGACTGTGAATGACCGGAATATAATTACAAGAATAATAGATGCAGATATAAAACAACAGGCAGAGTAGTCCTGATCAATTATATAGATCGCCTGATATTACATTATTATAGAAATCGGTTGCCTATTAGTTATTGTGTCGTATAAAAGGCTATTGCCTTGGGTCCCTCCACCCCATGCACAGCAAGACATGCCCTGGCAGTGATGCAGTAACGGTAGCTTGTTGGCAAACAAATACCATTTTGTTAGGGAAATGTCCTTCACAGAAAAATTGATACTATGACCCTCGTTTTTTCTGGCCACGTTCAACCTTATTGTGAAGGTAAGTGTCAGACAATCGGTGCACAGCCACGGAGTTCCAGTTTTCATAACATCCACGTCCACCTGTTCTCATACTACTGCAAAATACCTCGAAAGAGCATGGCAGGCTACAAAATAAACAGCTTCCGTTTAATATATTCTGACTTTGTTCAAACATTAGCCTAATTAAAGCAATAATTGTAAGTATTGGCCTCACCTCGTTGACATGCAATCCCCTCTCTTCTCAGTTGCATCCAGTTTCTTTGGACATCAGTAAGGTTTATGCAAATAGCCTTCACCTCTATGCGTCAACAGCCTACATCCCCAACAAATGCATACAATAAATACATAGATAGCCTGAACGGATTCCTTAAATATGATCATGTACAATTAATCTTCCTCTATTCCATGTGATTCAAGCAGCAATTCAGGTAAGCTAACCTTCGAGCAGAGCATAGTGCAGATTGCAGAGACATCCAAACGCCAACTGAAGCCACATTGACTAGTTGCCTGCCGATATTCTACTCTTCGCCCGTAGCCTACTGCTCCTTCAAGGAAAATATGAAAACAGCACCTGGCGCTGTCCAGACGAGTCAGCTGATTCCTGACTACGCGATTGGCTGCTGGCTGGTGCCTGTCATTCTCGCCCAAGCATAGCACCATCTGTTCGATGATTGTTGTGATGGGGACAAAGGCAGGCGCTAGGGCTGCGCAGTTGGAGAACGAGGGGAGTGGATAGAGAAACGCAAAGGGGGGCACTTTTTCTTGATTTTTCTTTTGAGAATGTCTTCTGCCTGCGGCCCCCTCCTTCATCCAGACTGCATTGCTACGTCTGTTGCCCCAGCTTGACAAGGAGACAATGTGCCTCTTTGTTTTGCGGTCGTTAAGTTGCTCTGATTAAAGTTGTTTAATATGCAACCCATTCTATTTGTTGCTCCACTTGAACTTTGTAACATTGTATAATTTTAACAAATGTCAGCAATAACTGGAGGGGTCTTTTTGTTTGAATAGAGATATATTGCAGACCTTCAAAGGCAAAGTTGAATTGGCTGATTAATTATTGACAGTCTCACCTATTTTAGACCAGATAGACAGAACCCTAGGTTCATGGCAAGACCTGAAAAGGATTTAAATCCCAAACCAGATATTTTCAGGTCTCCCTAGGCAGTGACTCAGATGTAATGGACCCAACACATTATTCAGTGTTGTATTTGCACCATTAAGATTTGCGCAATAGTGTATGATGGCATCACATTTATCACAGGGGACAGTTTTAGTATGCAAAAGGTTGGCTGGTCCTCAATGTCCTGTAGGTCACTTCATTACTCCCTCTTTGTTTACAAAGCTCTGCTAGGCCTACACAAGCTTCAGACTTGCCTAACTTCGGTGTTGAAGTATAAAAACGTGAGTTACAAAACGCATTCACAGGGTTGGTTAACTCTTGAGGTTCCTCAGGTCTCCACTGAATGAGGTAAATTCGTTTTTGGTTTTAATGCAGCTCACTGCTGGAACAATTCACAGATCTTATTAAAATAGGGTGTCAGTGTAGACTCCTTGTTAAAATAAATGTGAAATAAAATAAAAAATATAAAAAATGTATGATGCTGAGAATCCTTTTAGTGAGGGTTGAACCCACATGAACCCACTCCAGGTTCAGGAACACACAAGGCTGTGTGAACCTGCTCATGCAACACAACCCTGTTGCCATGTCTCAAAGTACATGGCAACAAACCAGAGGGGAGCCAAGTGAAAGCTGAAAGGGTTGAAGTGGAAGACCTGCATGAATAATTGCTCCTCCACCTCTATTCTCCATCCATCTCCTGCTCTCTTCACATCCATGTGTTGCTGGAGAGCTTTTCTTTATTAGAACAAGAACTATGCACTCCAAGCAATCCATGTCATTTTGAATACAGTAGACCTAAATGTTTTTTTCTGGTAGACACCCCTTACCCTGCTCTGTAAAAGTCAAAAAGGTCCAGTTTATTTTCAAGAAAGTGAGGCTTGATGTCACTTGGACTGCTCTCCTTGAGTGTTCTTCACTTTGAAGCACCTTGATCCCAATGCACTCCACAACATGAGATAGATGAGACATGCACACTCTTGGAATCTAAGGTTCATGACTGGCAAGATTAACTATTCCAAGTCTATGCTCAGTGATTCATTCCAGTTGAAAGTGAACATATCAGGTTGAGACTGAAATCATAACAGATTTAAAGATTTAATCCTGAACCTAATCTATCCTCGATCTACAATCCCTAGGCATAAAAATACATGTGTTTGTGAACTGATTGACTGGTCAAACATGATCTAAAAAGGACTGACACCAAGCCTTTAAAAAATGACCCTGAGCTTTCATCCTTTCTGGAAAGATAAACTAAACCGTTTTAGCTGTAGACCAGAAGGTAGATCTTGCAGACTGTGCAAGACCCATGGCTTCAAAACCTCCCTTGGTGAGGTGACAGGAGAGGTGGGCAGGGAGGAGGCAGGTAGGGAGGAAAGTTCTTATCGACTCCTCCCAGGGCCCTATTTGTCCGTCCCTGTCCACGGAGAGAGATGAAGACAGATGGCCAGCTCTGGCCCTGATAGAGAGAGGCTGCAGTGAAAGCACAGGCTCTCTGGAGCTGGATGGGCAGATGGATTGACCAAATAAGGTAGGGAGGAATGTCAGGAAGAAGGCTCCATCTTGCACCGCTACCTCTTCCAGGTGTATTGTGGAGCTGCTTTTTGATGATTCATGTCTGTTCATATCGGAAAAATGCAACATTGGGGTGATCATAGGCATCGACTGTTTGTAATTAAAGCAAAATTATGATGTATTGTTACTCATGAGAACTTCACAGCCTTTTCATTGAGGAACTTCTCGAAGGGACATCTCCCACCGGTCATGACAGTAGATCTGAAGGTCTTGTTGTGTAGTTCAAGGTCTTGATACATGGTCCTTGGTGTAGTCAAATGGGCCTATCACACACAAGAGAATATAATGGCGGTAAAGACTATATTGTCTCATTAAGATCACAACACACAGATAGTTGCTCCAGTTGTGATAGACTCTTTGGCAAGCGTGTCCTGCTTTCATTCCAGAGATTTTGTATTCACAGTATCGATGCCGGGTATTGATTCCTCCCATTAACTTGTGCGGTAAACAGTGTGGTTTATCAGGTGTTGTCATCTGCTTCCAGTATGATTCTCTGTGAATACTAAAGTCCACATCGCATAACAAGCGTTAAAGGGGAGCTCGGGAGGACAAACAACAAACACATTTGTGCTTGGTGTCTCCTTTTCTAATATCCCTTAATCTCACAAAGGGACAGTCTCTGGAATGGCCAAAAAGCTATCACTCACAGCTGCCAGCTGCAACTGAATGACTGTGATGTTTTATGTGAAATGTTAGGGGGTGTGAGGAGAAAACTAAAACAGTTCAGAATATGGACCATGTAAGGAATACTTATTGGTAACTAATACTGTTTAGGAGTGTGTTGATATAGATAGCTGTATCAAGTGAATTTGTTTCCATCGGTTTAACTTCACGTCTGATGATGGACAGTGATAACAGAGAGTGTGATTAATGTGACTGATCGTTACTCATTTCCAGGATGATGTGTCAAGTCGAAGTGAGAGGTGCTGTGGGAGAGTCTGGTCAGACTGTGAGCATGATGCCTGGCCAAAGTGACATGGCATTTAGCCGTGAGTCAGCCAGGAGGTCAGCCTGTCAGGACCACTGACCGTTAGCCATGTATGCCATGTGTGTCTCCCATAGACACCAATGCATTTGCAGCTGGGCCTGGTGTACTTAATTCACTGACTTACATTGAACTGAAAAAAAGAGAGAGAAAAAACAGGAAGGGGGGTGGTCTCACTTCCTCTTTAGTTTCTGTTTAAAGGTCTTTTCTGCTCTGCATAGCTCTGAAGGCTCTTCCAGCCCTTTTCCTACAACAGTCGAGCCTCACACCACACTTCTCGCCTCCACTGACTGATTGAAGTTTGTTCATATTTCACTCGGAGATGAGAATAAGAATGTAGGGCAGGCTTAAGACAGAGCCTCTGCAGGATATTGAGACCAACTTGTCCTCTTAATCTGCTACCTGAGGCAGAGGTAGTGCAAATTGCAGATATGTTACTGTTAAGTTATTTAATTTCCATTCAACGTCCCATTCTTGCTTGTAATAAAGGATGCAGGATTATGGCAGTTTAGACATAATAGTTTCAAAGCACTGGCCAATAGAAAAGAAGGTCATGTTATCATTTCATCTATTGGAGGAATCCACAGTTGTATACCTCCCCTTAACCAGCACATAAACAATCTGGTGACATTAGTTCCATTTAAAGTCACAGGACTTGAACATGACACATGCTAGATTCATGAGCTCTCATATTCCAGCTGAACACCTATAACATTAGCATGACAAAAATAATGTGCGAGTGTGTGTGCTTTCAGAAAGTATTCACACCACTTGACTTTTTCCACATTCCACATGTTCTGTTACAAAGTGGGATTAAAATGGATTTTATTGTTTTTTTGTCAACAAACTACACAAAATACTCTGCAAGGGAAAATAAAACACTATCATATCTTGGTTAGATAAGTATTCAACCCCTTGAGTCAATAAGTGTTAGAATCGCCTTTTGCAGAGATTACAGCTATTACAGAGCCTTTCTGGATAAGTCTCTAAGGGCTTTGCACACCTAGAATGTACAATATTTGCCCATTATTCTGTCAAATTGGTTGTTGATCATCGCTAGACAACCATTTTCAAGTCTTGCCATAGATTTTCAAGCAGATTTAAGTCAAAACTGTAACTCGGCCACTAAGGAACAGTCATTGTCTTCTTGGTAAGCAACTCCAGCATAAATGCTGTCTTGTGTTTTAGGTTATTGTCCTGCAAAAAGGTGAATTCATCTCCCAGTGTCTGGTGGAGAGCAGCCTAACCCAAATTTTACTCTAGGATTTTGCCTGTGCTTAGGTCCAATTCCTTTATTTTTTATCCTGAAAAACTTCCCAGTCCTTAACAATTACAAGATTACCCATAAAATGATGTATCCACTACTTCTTGAAAATATGGAGAGTGGAACTCATTTCGTATTCAGGACCAAAAAAGTGAGTTGCTTTGCCACATTTTTTTCCATATTACTTTGGTGCCTCGTTGCAAACAGGATGCACATTTTCGAATAGTTTTATTCTGTACAGGCTTCCTTCTTGAAACTCTGTCAATTAGGTTAATATTTTAGAGTAACTATAATACTGTTGATCAATCCTCAGGTTTCTCCTATCACAGCCATTAAACTCTGTAACTGTTTTAAAGTTGCCATTGGCCTCATGGTGAAATCCCTGAGCAGTTTCCTTCCTCTCCAGCAACTGAGTTAGGAAGGACGCCAGTATCGTTGTAGTGACTGGGAGTATTGATACACCATCCAAAGTGTAATTAATAACTTTACTATGCTCAAAGGGATATTCAATGTCTGCTTTTTTTTATTTTGACCCATCTACCAATAGGTGCCGTTCTTTGAGAGGCATTGGAAAACATCCCTGGTCTTTGTGGTTGAATCTTTGTTTGAAATTCACTGCTCGACTGAGGGACCTTACAGATAATTGTAAGTACAGAGATGAGGTTGTCATTCAAAAATCATGTTAAACACTATTATTGCACACAGAGCGAGTCCATGCAACTTATTATGTGACTTATTAAACACATGTTTACTCCTGAACTTATCTAGGCTTGCTATAAGAAAGGGGTTGAATACTTAATGACTCAAGACATTTTAGATTTTAATATTAATTAATATGTAAAAATCTTGAAGAACAGAATTCCACTAACATTTTGGGGGTTATTGTGTGTAGGCCAGTGATAAAAAATGTAATTTTAAATTCAGGTAGTAACACAACAAAATGTGGGAAAAAATCAAGGGGTGTGAATATTTTCTGAAGGAACTGTACAGTATGTGTACATCTGAGTGTGTGCCTCTAGGTATGAGAGTCCTTACTGCCCCCCCCCCCCCCCCCCCCCCCCCCCCCCCACCCCCCACCCACCCACCCACTCCTCACTCCTCTCACTTTCAGTAAATAACCACCCAGGTGGCGTTGGGGAGAAAATACCAAATGTTAGTGTTTCTGTGTTCAGAATGGCTCTATCCTCAGGCAATGTGGTAGCTAGTGACTGTGGGTCAAAAGTGAGAATCACAAAGGGGATGTCTGGGGATAACAAGGTCAGGGGTAGTGCAGTGATAGGGATGGGAGGAGACAGGCAGGGGAAGAAGATATCGCAGATAGACTAATAATGTGTATATTGCTACAGTTGCCAGGCAGATTTGATAGCTTGACGTTGGCTATGCAGCCTGTCCTTTCCCTGACTGGGGGAATCTCATCTCTTCTGCTTGCCTCCGCTCTCTCTTTCTCCCTCAGGTCTAAAAGGTTTTTATCCTTCTCTCTTAAACACACACACACACATACACACACTCACATGCACACACACACACATACACACAATACATAGCTAACAGAAATATTCAGGTTAGATAAATTCATAAAAATGGAGGAGCTGGAAGTGAACCACCTCAGTACCTGAGTATTTCAATAAATAAACATCCAGTAAGAGAGTTTTGCTGTAAGCTGTCACTCATGAGAGATGGTGGTAGTGTAGTCATCAGTTAAACATCCACAGGAATCCCCCAGCATTTCTCCTGGGGAAGGTCCATTGCCTCTGCATCACTGGAGATCGCATAAATTAATTTACTCAGCACATGCACAGGACCACGCCTTTTAAATACTGAATAACCTCTATCTAGTATCTACACATGTGTCTTTCATGGGCTGCTATACTGTACGGCCATCTCCCACAGAGTAGTGAGACAATAAAGTAGACGAGCTCAGGGTGAAGATCTCCTCCCAGAGAGACATCAGGGACCGTAACATACTCTGTTTACGGAATCATGGCACTCTACGAATATATTGTCCCGTCCCTTCAGCCAACAGGGTTCTCCTTCCATCGCACAGACAGAAAGAAAGAACTCTGGGAAAAATAACGTTTTTTTTTTTTACAGGAACTCAAGTCCTTTTGTCCTCCCAATCGGGAATACCTTACCATCAAATGCTGACCGCATTACCTCCCGAGATAATATTCTTTGGATAATCTTCGCTGCCATGTACCTGTATATTCCCCCCCAAGCAGACACAGCGACGGCTCTGAAGGGACTATGTGCAAACTGTAAACCTCATATCCGGAGGCCGCATTTATGGTATCGGGGGACTTCAATAAAGGAAATCTAAGGAAAACGCTATTGAAATTCTATCCACACATCTCCTGTGCTACATACGCAACACAGACCCTGGATCATTGCTATCATTGCTAATTTTCCAGTCTGGGAAATGTTCTCGGTTGCTTCTGAGAATAGTGTCCACGTATAGACTGACGCAGCGACTGGGTTCATCAGGAAGTGCATATAGGATGTTGTTCCCACTGTGATGATGAGAACAAGAAAAAAACATGGATAGATGGTAGCATTTGTGAAGATGAAAAAGCGCAAACCACTGCATTTGGCAAGGGGACTGGGAATATGGACATGTACAAAAATACCAGCTATGACCTCTGTAAGGCAATCAAAGAGGCAAAACGACAGTACAGGGACAAAGTGGAGTTGCAATTGAATGGCTCAGACACGAGACGTATGTGGCAGGGACTCCAGACAATGGACGAGCGAAACACCTTCTTCGCCCCCTTTGAGGAAAACATCTTCAAGCCCCGACGCTGATGAGGACTTTGTGCTCTCATTTTCCGTGGCTGACATGAGTAAATCATTTAAGCTTTTTAATCCTCACAAGGCTGCCTTTATCCAACTTTATATCCCTTTTACTGCCCGGAAGGCCTCTGCTGATCCTGTAGCTATTGTATGCTATTTAGAGCATTGGACTAGTAACCGGAAGGTTGCAAGTTCAAACCTACGAGCTGACAAGGTACAAATCTTTCGTTCTGCCCCTGAACAGGCAGTTAACCCACTGTTCCTAGGCCGTCATTGAAAATAAGAATTTGTTCTTAACTGACTTGCCTAGTTAAATAAAGGTTAAAAAAAATTAAAAATTCATATGCCTATGAACCAGAGTAATACTGTTACTACTACTGTGCCCTAGTAGGAAGTCCACCGTGTGCAGCTCACCCTGCACTAATAAAATAACCTGAATATGTCTCTCTCTGCTAAACTTCCCAGTAAAGCAAGAAACATAATTAAGCATCCCAGAAAAGTGTTAAAAATAGCCCACGTTAACATTTGTAGCTGAAAAAACAGGCGAAAGATGTAAAAGATTACATTCATATTCTGACAGTCTCTGAAACTCACTTTAAAAATACCTTTGATTATAAAGTGGTGCCAAAGGTGGAGGTGTGGCTGTTTATATTCAGAACCACATTCCTGTAAAGCTTAGAGAGGATCTCATGTTAAATACTGTTGAAGTAATATGGCTACAGGTTAATCTGCCTCACCCACCCATTCTGGTGGGAAGCTGCTATAGACAACCAATTGCTAACAGTCAGTATCTAAATAAGGTGTGAAATGCTTGATTATGTATGTGATATCAATAGAGAGGTAATTCTTTCTGGGTGATTTAAATATTGGCTGGTTTTCACCAAGCTGCCCACTCAAGAGAAAGCTTCAAACTGTAACTAGTGCCTACAACCTGGTTCAGGTTATCAGTCAACGTACCATGGTATTTACAAACAGTACAGGAATGAAATCATCAACATGTATTGATCATATCTTACTAATACAGCATAAATTAGTTTAAATGCGGTATCCAAATCCATTGGATATAGTGATCACAATATAAACTCGGCGAAAAAAGAAATGTCCTCTCAATGTCAACTGAACAAGTTCCAAAGACATGTGATTCCACAGACATACGAATAATAGAATTTGAATAATGTGTCCCTGAACAAAGTCAAAATAAAAAGTAACAGTCAGTATCTGGTGCGGCCATCAGCTGCATTAGGTACTGCAGTGCATCTCCTCCTCATGGACTGCACCAGATTTTCCAGTTCATGCTGTGAGATGTTACCCCACTCTTCCACCAAGGCAAGTTCCCGGACATAACTGGGGGGAATGGCCCCCCTCACCCTCCAATCCAACAGGTCCCAGACGTGCTCAATGGGATTGAGATCCAGGCTCTTCGCTGGCCATGGCAGAACACTGACAATCCTGTCTTGCAGGAAATCACGCACAGAACGAGCAGTATGGCTGTTGGCATTGTCATGCTGGAGGGTCATGTCAGGATGAGCCTGCAGGAAGGGTACCACATGAGGGAGGAAGATGTCTTCCCTGTAACGCACAGCGTTGAGTTTGCCTGCATTGACAACAAGCTCAGTCCGAAGATGCTGTGACACAGCCCTAGACCATAACGGACCCTCCACCTCCAAATCAATCCCGCTCCAGAGTACAGGCCTCAGTGTAACGCTCATTCTTTTGACGATAAACGCGAATCTGACCATCACCCCTGGTGAGACAAAACCGCCACTCGTCAATGAAGAGCACTTTTTGCCAGTCCTGTCTGGTCCAGCGATGGTGGGCCCACACCAGCGATGGTGTGCCCATAGGCGACGATGTTTCCCGTGATGTCTGGTGAGGACCTACCTTACAACAGGCCTACAAGCCCTCAGTCCAACCTCTCTCAGCCTATTGCGGACAGTCTGAGCACTGATGGAGGGATTGTGCGTTCCTGGTGTAACTCGGGCAGTTGTTGTTGCCATCCTGTACCTGTCCCGCAGGTGTGATGTTCAGCTGTACCGATCATGTGCAGGTGTTGTTATACGTGGTCTGACACTGCGAGGACGATCAGCTGTCCATCCTGTCTCCCTGTAGCACTGTCTTAGGCGTCTCACTGCAATTTATTGCCCTGGCCACATCTGCAGTCCTCATGCCTCCTTGCAGCATGCCTAAGGCACATTCAGGCAGATGAGCAGGGACCCTGGGCCTCTTTCTTTTGGTGTTTTTCAGAGTCAGTAGAAAGTGGTCTTTAGTGTCCTAAGTTTTCATAACTGTGACCTTAATTGCCTACCGTCTGTAAGCTGTTAGAGTCTTAACGACTGCTACACTGGTGCATGTTCATTAATTGTTTATGATTCATTGAACAAGCACAGGAAACAGTGTTAAAACCTTTTATAATGAAGATCTGTGAAACTATTTGGATTTTTATGAATTATCTTTTAAAGACAGGGTCCTGAAAAAGGGATGTTTCTTTTTTTGCTGAGTTTAGTAGCCATATCTAGGAAAACCAAAGTTTCAAAGGCTGGGCCTTGTGTATAAGTGGATTTATACAATACATTTTGTAGTGATTCCTGTGTTGTTGACGTGAATAATATTTGTTGATCCGTGGTGTGTAATGACGAGCAACCAGATGCTGCACTTCAAATCAAATCAAATCAAATGTATTTATATAGCCCTTCTAACATTAGCTGATATCTCAAAGTGCTGTACAGAAACCCAGCCTAAAACCCCAAACAGCAATGCAGGTGTAGAAGCACGGTGGCTAGGAAGAACTCCCAAGAAAGGCCAAAACCTAGGAAGAAACCTGGAGAGGAACCAGGCTATGAGGAGTGGCCAGTCCTCTTCTGGCTGTGCCGGGTGGAGATTATAACAGAACATGGCCAAGATGTTCAAATGTTCATAAATGACCAGCATGGTCAAATAATAATAATCACAGTTTTCGAGGGTGCAGTAAGTCAGCACCTCAGGAGTAAACGTCAGATGTTTTCATAGCCGATCATTAAGAGTATCTCTACCGCTCCTGCTGTCTCTAGAGAGTTGAAAACAGCAGGTCTGGGACAGATAGCACGTCCAGTGAACAGGTCAGGGTTACATAGCCGCAGGCAGAACAGTTGAAACTGGAGCAGCAGCACGGCCAGGTGGACTGGGGACAGCAAGGAGTCATCATGCCAGGTAGTCCTGAGACATTGTCCTAGGGCTCAGGTCCTCTGAGAGAGAGAAAGAAAGAGAGAAAGAGAGAATTAGAGAGAGCATACTTAAATTCACACAGGACACCGGATAAGACAGGAGAAGTACTCCAGATATAACAAACTGACACTAGCCCCCCGACACAAACTACTGCAGCGTAAATACTGGAGGCTGAGACAGGAGGGGTCAGGAGACACTGTGGCCCCATCCGATGATAGGGCCAAACAAGAAGGATATACCCCACCCACTTTGCCAAAGCACAGCCCCCACACCACTAGAGGGATATCTTCAGCCACCAACTTACCATCCTGAGAAAAGGCCTAGTATAGCCCACAAAGATCTCCGCCACAGCACAACCCAAGGGGGGGGGGGGGGGGGGTGCCAACCCAGACAGGAAGATCACGTCAGTGACTCAACCCACGTAAGTGACGCACCCCTCCTAGGGACGGCATGAAAGAGCACCAGTAAGCCAGTGACTCAGCCCCTTTAATAGGGTTAGAGGCAGAGAATCCCAGTGGAGAGAGGGGAACCGGCCAGGCAGAGACAGCAAGGGTGGTTCGTTGCTCCAGAGCCTTTCCGTTCACCTTCACACTCCTGGGCCAGACTACACTCAATCATATGACCCATTGAAGAGATGAGTCTTCAGTAAAGACTTAAAGGTTGAGACTGAGTCTGCGTCTCTCACATGGGTAGGCAGACCATTCCATAAAAATGGAGCTCTATAGGAGAAAGACCTTCCTCCAGCTGTTTGCTTAGAAATTCTAGGGACTTTTAGGAGGCCTGCGTCTTGTGACCGTAGCGTACGTGTAGGTATGTACGGCAGGACCAAATCGGAAAGATAGGTCGGAGCAAGCCCATGTAATGTGTTGTAGGTTAGCAGTAAAACCTTGTAGTCAGCCGTTGCCTTAACAGGAAGCCAGTGTAGGGAGGCTAGCACTAGAGTTATATGATCACATTTTTTGGTTCTAGTCAATATTCTAGCAGCCGTATTTAGCACTAACTGAAGTTTATTTAGTGCTTTATCCGGGTAGCCGGAAAGTAGAGCATTGCAGTTGTCTAACCTAGAAGTAAGAAAAGCATGGATACATTTTTCTGCATCATTTTTGAACAGAAGGTTTCTGATTTTTGCAATGTTACGTAGATGTCAAAAAGCTGTCCTTGAAACAGTCATGTTCGTCAAAAGAGAGATCAGGGTCCAGCGTAAATCCGAGGTCCTTCACAGTTTTATTTGAGACGACTGTACAACCATCAAGATTTATTGTCAGATTCAGCCAAAGATCTCTTTGTTTCTTGGGACTTAGAACAAGCATCTCTTTTTTTGTCCGCGTTTAACACATTATGAAATTGACACATTATGAATTGTGCATCATGAAATTGCTTATCCCAGTTACTAATAAGCATGCACCCATTAAGAAAATGATTGTAAAAAAACTGTTAAATCCCCATGAGGAATTGAACAATTGTATGGTTGAGAGGGATGAGGCAAAAGAAATGGCAAATAGGTCTGGCTGTACAATCGATTGGCAAACGTACTGCAAATTGAGGAATTATTTGACTAAACTGAATAAAAAGAATAAACTACACAATGAAGCCAAGATAAATTACATAAAGGATGATAGTAAAAAGCTTTGGAGCACCTTAAATTAAATTTTGGGCAAAAGGCAAACTCTGCTCCATCATTCATAGAATCAGATGGCTCATTCATCACAAAACCCATTGACATTGCCCACTACTTGAATATTTTTTTAATTGACAAGATAAGCAAACTTAGGCATAACATGCCAGCAACAAACGCTAACACTAACACATCCAAGTATATCTGACCAAATTATGAAAGACAAGCACTGTAATTTTGAATTCCATAAAGTAAGTGTGGAAGAGGTGAAAAAATGATTGTTGTTAATGAACAAAGTCTGACAACTTGGATGGAAAATTACTGAGGATAATAGTGTACGATATTGACAGTCCTATTTGCCATATCTTCAATTTAAGCCTACTATAAAGTGTGTGCCATCAAGCCTGGAGGGAATAAAAAGTTATTCTCCTACCTAAGAGTAGTAAAGCCCCCATAACTGGCTCAAATAGCCGACCAATCAGCTTGTTACCAACCCTTAGTAAACTTTGGGAAAAAAATTGTGTTTGACCACATACAATGGTATTTTACAGTAAACAAATTGACAACAGACTTTCAGGACACTGATAGGGAAGGGTATTCAATGCTACTTAATATAATGTTTACATACCCTACATTACTCATCTCATATGTATATGTATATACTGTACTCTATATCATCTACTGCATCTATATCATCTACTGCATCTTTATGTAAAACATGTATCACTAGCCACTTTAAACTATGCCACTTTGTTTACATACCCTTCATTACTCATCTCATATGTATATACTGTACTCGATACCATCTACTGCATCTTGCCTATGTCGTTCTGTACCATCACTCATTCATATATCTTTATGTACATATTCTTTATCCCTTTACACTTGTGTGTATAAAGTAGTAGTTTTGGAATTGTTAGGTTAGATTACTCGTTGGTTTTACTGCATTGTCGGAACTAGAAGCACAAGCATTTCACTACACTCGCATTAACATCTGCTAACCATGTGTATGTGACAAATAAATTTGATTTGATTTGATTTGATTCAACAAGCACAGCACTTATAGAAATGACTGATGATTGGCTGAGAGAAATTGATGATAAAATTCTTGTTGGAGATGTTTTGTCAGACATCAGTGTGGCTTTTGACATTATCGATCATAGTCTGTTGCTGGAAAAATGTATGGGTTATGGCATTATACCCCCTGCTATATTGTGGATAAAGAGTTACCTGTCTAACAGAACACATATGGTGTTCTTTAAGGGAAGCCTCTCCAACAAAATCCAGGTAGAATCAGGAATTCCCCAGGGCAGCTGTCTAGGCCCCTTACTTTTTTCAATCTTTACTAACGACATGCCACTGGCTTTGAGTAAAGCAGGTGTGTCTATGTGTGCAGATGACTCAACACTATACACATCAGGTACCACAGCGATTGAAATTACATTAACACTTAACAAAGAGCTGCAGTTAGTTTCAAAATGGGTGACAATGAATAACTTAGCCCTAATTATTTCAAAAACGAAAAGCATTGTATTTGGGACAAATCATTTACTAAACCCTAAATCTCAACTAAATCTTGTGACGATTAATGTGGTAATTTAGCAAGTGGAGGAGACTAAACTGCTTGGAGTAACTCTGGATTGTAAACTGTTGTGGTCAAAACATATTGGTACAACAGTAGCTAGGATGGGGAGAAGCCTATCTATAATAAAGAGCTGCTCTGCATTCTTAACAGCTCTATCAACAAGGAAGGTCCTACATGCCCTAAGTTTTGTCGCACCTGGACTACTGTTTAGTTGTGTGGTCAGGTGCCACAAAGAGGGATTTAGGAAAAATGCAGTTGGCTTAGAACAGGGCAACACGGCTGGCCCTTGGATGACAGAGAGCTAAGATCAATAATATACTCCACACTCCAAGACTGCTTCCATCACGTGGACTGGGAGATGTTTCGTATTGCGTCAGATAACAACATTGACGAATACGCTGATTCGGTGTGCGAGTTCATTAGAATGTGCGTTGAAGATGTCGTTCCCATAGCAACGATTAAAACATTCCCTAACCAGAAACCGTGGATTGATGGCAGCATTCGTGTGAAACTGAAAGCGCGAACCACTGCTTTTAATCAGGGCAAGGTGTCTGGTAACATGACCGAATACAAACAGTGCAGCTATTCCCTCCGCAAGGCTATCAAACAAGCTAAGCGCCAGTACAGAGACAAAGTAGAATCTCAATTCAACGGCTCAGACACAAGAGGCATGTGGCAGGGTCTACAGTCAATCACGGACTACAGGAAGAAATCCAGCCCAGTCACGGACCAGGATGTCTTGCTCCCAGGCAGACTAAATAACTTTTTTGCCCGCTTTGAGGACAATACAGTGCCACTGATACGGCCTGCAACGAAAACATGCGGTCTCTCCTTCACTGCAGCCGAGGTGAGTAAGACATTTAAACGTGTTAACCCTCGCAAGGCTGCAGGCCCAGACGGCATCCCCAGCCGCGCCCTCAGAGCATGCGCAGACCAGCTGGCCGGTGTGTTTACGGACATATTCAATCAATCCCTATACCAGTCTGCTGTTCCCACATGCTTCAAGAGGGCCACCATTGTTCCTGTTCCCAAGAAAGCTAAGGTAATGAGCTAAACGACTACCGCCCCGTAGCACTCACATCCGTCATCATGAAGTGCTTTGAGAGACTAGTCAAGGACCATATCACCTCCACCCTACCTGACACCCTAGACCCACTCCAATTTGCTTACCGCCCAAATAGGTCCACAGACGATGCAATCTCAACCACACTGCACACTGCCCTAACCCATCTGGACAAGAGGAATACCTATGTGAGAATGCTGTTCATTGACTACAGCTCGGCATTCAACACCATAGTACCCTCCAAGCTCGTCATCAAGCTCGAGACCCTGGGTCTCGACCCCGCCCTGTGCAACTGGGTACTGGACTTCCTGACGGGCCGCCCCCAGGTGGTGAGGGTAGGCAACAACATCTCCTCCCCGCTGATCCTCAACACTGGGGCCCCACAAGGGTGCGTTCTGAGCCCTCTCCTGTACTCCCTGTTCACCCACGACTGCGTGGCCACGCACGCCTCCAACTCAATCATCAAGTTTGCGGACGACACAACAGTGGTAGGCTTGATTACCAACAACGACGAGACGGCCTACAGGGAGGAGGTGAGGGCCCTCGGAGTGTGGTGTCAGGAAAATAACCTCACACTCAACGTCAACAAAACTAAGGAGATGATTGTGGACTTCAGGAAACAGCAGAGGGAACACCCCCCTATCCACATCGATGGAACAGTAGTGGAGAGGGTAGCAAGTTTTAAGTTCCTCGGCATACACATCACAGACAAACTGAATTGGTCCACTCACACAGACAGCATCGTGAAGAAGGCGCAGCAGCGCCTCTTCAACCTCAGGAGGCTGAAGAAATTCGGCTTGTCACCAAAAGCACTCACAAACTTCTACAGATGCACAATCGAGAGCATCCTGGCGGGCTGTATCACCGCCTGGTATGGCAACTGCACCGCCCTCAACCGTAAGGCTCTCCAGAGGGTAGTGAGGTCTGCACAACGCATCACCGGGGGCAAACTACCTGCCCTCCAGGACACCTACACCACCCGATGTCACAGGAAGGCCATAAAGATCATCAAGGACATCAACCACCCGAGCCACTGCCTGTTCACCCCGCTATCATCCAGAAGGCGGGGTCAGTACAGGTGCATCAAAGCTGGGACCGAGAGACTGAAAAACAGCTTCTATCTCAAGGCCATCAGACTGTTAAACAGCCACCACTAACACTGAGTGGCTGCTGCCAACACACTGACACTGACTCAACTCCAGCCACTTTAATAATGGGAATTGATGGGAAATGATGTAAATATATCACTAGCCACTTTAAACAATGCTACCTTATATAATGTTACTTACCCTACAATATTCATCTCATATGCATACGTATATACTGTACTCTATATCATCGACTGTATCCTTATGTAATACATGTATCACTAGCCACTTTAAACTATGCCACTTTGTTTACATACTCATCTCATTTGTACATACTGTACTCAATACCATCTACTGTATCTTGCCTATGCTGCTCTGTACCATCACTCATTCATATATCCTTATGTACATATTCTTTATCCCCTTACACTGTGTACAAGACAGTAGTTTTGGAATTGTTAGTTAGATTACTTGTTATTACTGCATTGTCGGAACTAGAAGCACAAGCATTTCGCTACACTCGCATTAACATCTGCTAACCATGTGTATGTGACAAATAAAATTTGATTTGATTTGATTTGATTTATACATATCAATATCTCCTTGCTAAAAGTGGAGGAGAGATTGACTTCTTCAAATCAAACTTTATTTGTCACATGCGCCAAATACAACAAGTGTAGACCTTAACGTGAAATGCTTACAAGTCCTTAACCAACAGTGCAGTTCAAGAAGAGTTAGGAAAATATTTACCAAATAGACTAAAGTAACAAATCATAATAAAAAGTAACACAATAATAACAACAATAACGAGGCTATATACAGGGGGTACCGGTACCGAGTCAGTATGCGGGGGGGTACAGGTTATTTGAGGTAATTTGTGCATGTAGGTAGGAGTGAAGTGACTATGCATAGATAATTAACAATGAGTAGCAGCAGTGTACAAAAGGGAGGGGGGGGGTCAATGTAAATAGGCCCGCTTGCCGTGCTGTAGCAAAGAAAACCGTCTATAACTTGGGTGACTGTCTCTGACAATTTTATGGGCTTTATGGGCCTATATTTTATAGATCCTGCATGGCAGGAAGCTTGGCCCCCCGTGATGCACTGGGACATATGCACTACCCTCTGTAGCGCCTTACGGTCAGATGACGAGCAGTTGCCATACAGGGTGGTGATGCAACCGGTCAGGATGCTCTGGATGGTGCAGCTGTAGAACCTTTTGACGATCTGGGGACCCATGCCAAATCTTTTCATCACTATTGTGAGAGGTGTTGACATGTTGAATGCACCGAGCTGTCTGTTTGAACTACTGGCAAACAACTCGAACACCCATGCATGCCCCACAAGACATGCCACTAGATATCTTTTCACAGCCCCCAAGTCCAGAAAAGACAATGGGAGGCGCACAATACTACATAGAGCCATGACTACATGGAACTCTATTTCACATCAAGTAACTCATGCCTGCAGTAAAAGTTGCCAAATCTACTAAAAGGCAAAAGGCCTCCTGCGGGGACGGAGAATTTAACATTTAAAATAAAAATATAGGACGAAACACACATCACGACAAGAGAGACACCACCATACTACATAAAGAGAGACCTAAGACAACAACATCGCATGGCAGCAACAAATGACAGCACAGCATGGTAGCAACATAACATGACAACAACATGGTGGCAACACAACAACATGGTAGCAACACAAAACATGGTACAAACATTATTGGCCACAGACCACAGCACAAAGGGCAAGAAGGTAGAGAAAGCAATACTTAATGCGAAGCAAAATAACTGCCTTAATTTTGCTGGTCCCCAGAAGAGTAGCTGATGCCTTGGCAGCAGCTAATACAAATACAAAGTACAGGTGCATCAAAGCTGGGACCGAGAGTGCAACGACGTGAAGCAAGTTCAGGGAGTAAGTGTTTTAATAAAATAAACAGAATATAATACAAAACAAGAAACACTAACAGCACACAGACAAGAAACAGAAACAATGACGCCTGGGGAAGGAACCAAAGGCAGTGACAGATATAGGGAAGGGAATAAGGGAAGTGATGTAGTCCAGGTGAGTCTGACGACATGCAGGTGCGCATAACGATAGTGACAGGTGTGTGCCATAACGAGCAGCCTGGTAGCCTAGAGGCCGGAGAGGGAGCACAGGTGACAGAGAGACTAAGAAAGAGCTTCTATCTACAGGCCATCAGACTATTAAACAGTCACTGCTAGCCGGCCTCCACCCAGTACCATGCCCTGAACCTTAGTCACTGTTCTAGCAGGCTACCACATGGTAGGTACTCTACCCTGTACCTTAGAATTCAGCCCTATCTACATAGAGTCATTGAACCCCGGCCACTTTAATAATGTTTACATACTGTTTCCCCCACATTAAATGTGCATACTGTATTCTAGTCACGGTTCATCCTATTTAACTACTGCGGTACACACCTTTTATTGTCATATACTTTCCATACTGTCTATATACACCATTCTATGTATATATACAGTAGCAGTCAAAAGTTTGGACACACCTACTCATTCAAAGGTTTTTCTTTATTTTTACTATTTTCTACATTGTAGAATAACAGTGAAGACTATCAAAACTATGAAATAACACATATGGAATCATGTAGTAACCAAAAAAGTGTTAACCTTTTGTGACTAGGGGGCAGTATTTTCATTTTTGGAAAAAAAACGTTCCCGTAGTAAACGGGATATTTTGTCAGGACAAGATGCTAGAATATGCATATAATTGACAGCTTAGGGTAGAAAACACTCTAAAGTTTCCAAAACTGTAAAAATATTGTCTGTGAGTATAACAGAACTGATGTTGCAGGCGAAAGCCTGAGACAAATCCAATCCGGAAGTGCCTCATGTTTTGAAAGCGCTGCGTTCCAATGTGTCCCTATTGAGCAGTGAATGGGCTATCAACCAGATTACTATTTCTCCGTATTCCCGAAGGTGTCTACAGCATTGTGACGTAGTTTTACACATTTATGTTGAAGAATACCCGTAGGCGGCTACATTGCGCAAGTGGTCACCTGATGCTCCCAGAGAGATTCTCGCATAAGATACAGAGGTAGCCATTACTCCAATCGGTCCTCCTGAAAAACGAATTGTCCCGATGGATATATTATCGAATAGATATTTGAAAAACACCTTGAGGGTTGATTATAAACAAAGTTTGCCATGTTTCTGTCGATATTATGGAGCTAATTTGGAATATTTTTCGCCGTTTTTGTGACTGTAATTTCCAGGCGATTTCTCAGCCAAACGTGAAGAACAAACGGAGCTATTTCACCTACAAAAATAATATTTTTGGAAAAAAGGAACATTTGCTATCTAACTGGGAGTCTCGTGAGTGAAAACATCTGAAGCTCATCAAAGGTAAACAATTTAATTTGATTGCTTTTCTGATTTCCGTGACCAAGTTACCTGCTGCTAGCTGGACAAAATGCTTTCGATAAACTTACACAAATGCTTGTTTGTAAATGCTTTGGCTGTAAAGCATATTTTGAAAATCTGAGATGGCAGGGTGATTAACAAAAGGCTAAGCTGTGTCTCAATATATTTCACTTGTGATTTTCATGAATAGGAATATTTTCGAGTAATATTTATGTCCGTTGCGTTATGCTAATTAGTGTCAGATGATGACAATGGTCCCGTTCACGGGATGGGGTGTCACTAGAGGTTAAACAAATCAAAATATATTTTATATTTGACATTTTTCAAAGTAGCCACCCTTTGCCTTGATTGACAGCTTTGTACACTCTTGGCATTCTCTTAACCAGCTTCATGAGGTAGTCATCTGGAATGCATTTCAATTAACAGGTGTTCCTTGTTAAAAGTTAATGAACCGCTAGCGGTACACCTACGACAACATCCGGTGAAATTGGAGGGTGCAAAATTCAAAATACAAAAATCGTAATATTAAACATTCATGAAAATACAAGTGTCATGCATCACTTAAAAGCTTAACCTCTTGTTAATCAAACCTCGTTGTCGGATTTCAAAAAGGCTTTACGGCGAAAGCATACCATGCGATTTTCTGAGGACAGTGCCCCACATCAAAATACTTTTTTCATCCAGCACAGTGAAGACTTACAGAAAATGTTTGACCTCTGTCATTGCCAACAAAGGGTATATAACAAAGTATTGAGATAAACTTTTGTTATTGACCAAATACTTATGCTCCACCATAATTTGCAAATAAATTCATTAAAAATCCTACAATGTGATTTTCTGGATTTTTTTCCCCTCATTTTGTCTGTCATAGTTGAAGTGTACCTATGATGAAAATTACAGGTCTTTCATCTTTTTAAGTAGGAGAACTTGCACAATTGGTGTCTGACTAAATACTTTTTTGCCCCACTGTATATATATATATATTTTATGGATTATGTGTATATTTTTTAAAAGTTTTATTGCTAGGTATTACTGCAGTGTTGGAGCTAGAAACACAAGCATTTCGCTGCACCTACGATAACATCTGCAAATCTGTGGACGCGACCAATAAACTTTGATTAGATTTGAGAGAAGTCTAGCCTGAGAGGGGTTTATTTCCTGCTTAATGGTAGATAGATAGAGAGATAGAGAGAGAGAGAGAAATGTTTTGAAAAAAACGAATACGCTCCCACTGGATTCATGATCCTACCAGTTGTGTTTTCTGGCTTTGACTTCTCCTGTCCAGCTCCATTTTTTGTGTTAATGTGTATAGACGTAATAACCCTGGGCCGGTAGGGTAAAATGTAGACTGCAGCTGTGATGCTGTTATACTCCCAGTGTGTATTTGTTGTAACCTCTTCCAGAAATTGCTGCACAGCACTCACACAATTATGGGTCCCAGCATGAGTCTCTCATGGTGATATCAGCACCACGGACACTGGCAGACAAGTACTGTAGGGCAAATTTAATACAAGTTCACCTCTGAAAACACCTGTATCAGGACCGCAAAGGGCATGTAAAGGGGACTAATAGAGACTAGAGTTGATTCTGCCTCTCTATTTACACTAAGCAAAATCCTATGTGCTGTTGAAGTTGAAGTTGAAGTCGGAAGTTTACATACACTTAGGTTGGAGTCATTAAAACTCGTTTTTCAACCGCTCCACAAATTTCTTGTTAACAAACTATAGTTTTGGCAAGTCGGTTATGAAATCTATATTATGCATGACACAAGTCATTTTTCCCCAAAAAATTTACAAACAGCTTATTTCACTTCTAATTCACTGTATCACAATTTCAGTAGGTCAGAAGTTTACATACACTAAGTTGACTGTGCCTTTAAACAGCTTGGAAAATTCCCGAAAATTATGTCATGGCTTTAGAAGCTTTTCATAGGCTAATTGACATAATTTTAGTCAATTGGAGGAGTGCGTCTTTGCTTGACATCATGGGAAAATCAAAAGAAAAAAAATGGTTGACCTCCACAAGTCTGGTTCATCCTTGGAAGCAATTTCCAAACGCCTGAAGGTACCACGTTCATCTGTACGAACAATAGCACGCAAGTATAAACACCATGGGACCACGCAGCTGTCATACTGCTCAGGAAGGAGATGCATTCTGTCTCCTAGAGATGAATGAACTTTGGTGTGAAAAGTGCAAATCAATCACAGAACAACAACAAAGGACCTTGTGAAGATGCTGGAGGAAACAGGTACAAAAGTATCTATATCCAAAGTAAAACGAGTCCTATATTGACATAACCTAAGAGGCCGCTCAGCAAGGAAGAAGCCACTGCTCCAAAACCGCCATTCAAAAGCCAGACTACAGTTTGCAACTGCACAAAGATTGTACTTTTTGGAGAAATGTCCTCTGCTCTGATGAAACACAAATAGAACTGTTTGGTCATAATGACCATTGTTATGTTTGGAGTAAAAAGGGGGAGGCTTGCAAGCTGAAGAACACCATACCAACCGTGAAGCACGGGGTGGCAGCATCATGTTGGGTGGGTGCTTTGCTGCTAGAGGGACTGGGGCACTTCCCAAAATAGATGGCATCATGTGGACAGAAAATGATGTGGATATAGTGAAGCAACATCTCAAGACATCAGTCAGGAAGTTAAAGCTTGGTCACAAATGGGTCTTCCAAATGGACAATAACCCCAAGCATACTTTCAAAGTTGTGGCAAAATGGCTTAAGGACAACATTGTCAAGGTATTGGAGTGGCAATCACAAGGCTCTGACCTCAATCCCATAGAAAAATTGTGGGCAGAACTGAAAAAGCGTGTGCGAGCAAGGAGGCCTACAAACCTGACTCAGTTACACCATCTCTGTCAGGAAGAATGGGCCAAAATTCACCCAACTTGTTGCGGGAAGCTTGTGGAAGGCTACCCAAAACGCTTGACCCAAGTTAAACAATTTAAAGGCAATGCTACCAAATACTAATTGAGTGTATGTAAACTTCTGATCCACTGGGAATGTGATGAAAGAAAGACAAGCTGAAATAAATCATTCTCTCTACTATTATTGTCACGCCCTGGCCTTAGTTATCTTTGTTTTCTTTATTATTTTGGTTAGGCCAGGGTGTGACATGGGTGATGTATGGTTTTTGTCTCATCTAGGGTGTTTGTACTGTCTAGGATTTTTGTAGATTTATGGGGTTGTGTTCATTCTAGGTGTTTATATAAGTCTATGGTTGCCTAGATTGGTTCTCAATCAGAGGCAGGTGTTTATCGTTGTCTCTGATTGGGAACCATATTTAGGCAGCCATGTTCTTTGGGTATTTTGTGGGTGATTGTTTCCTGTGTCAGTGTTTGTGCCACATGGGACTGTTTCGTTTAGTTCACGTTTTTGTATTTGTGTTCATGTTGTGTTTTTCTTATTAAAAACCATGGACCCTGCCACGCTGCGTATTGGTCCGATCCTTGTTTCACCTCTTCAGAGGAAGAGGAGGAAATCTGCCGTGACAATTATTCTGACATTTCACAATCTTAAAATAAAGTGGTGATCCTAACTGACCAAAAACAGGACATTTTCACTATGATTAAATGTCAGGAATTGTGAAAAATGAGTTTAAATGTATTTGGCTAAGGTGTACAGTATGTAAACTTCCGACTTCAACTGTACCTCAACCATCCCCATAAATATTCCTTTGAGTGTACGAGAGAATCTGTATGAATGTTCAATATGCACACATTAAAAACACATTGTACACACAGGATTTTTTTCCACACTCGCACTAATCCCGAAGGTAATGCGTTTTGAATACTAAATTATATTACTATCACAGCATTCCATTCCATAAACCCTATAGTAAGTATTATGATATTTCTATTAATACCCCAACGTCTGCCAGAGATTATGGAGAATTTATTTTTTCCTAAAGACAGTACACCAACCAGAAATCCTCTTAAAATACTTAACGTTGTCTAAACAACATACTGTAATCCTTATAATCTGATCATTGACAGATTATGTCTGCTGGGAGTCTGGCACTGAAAACTTTTAGTTTTGTTTCATTTGATTGTTTCTCTTGTTCTTTTGTTTTTACTCCGTTTCCATCACATATCCAGTGGAATGATTGCTACAGAGGATCAACCAGGATGTCTATACTCTGCAGTGCTTGCCAATGTCACATAGATAATACAGCAAAAATGTATCTGTACCAGCTCTCATTTATGGATGTCACCCACATAGCCCATACATTTTATTGACTGTACAGTAATATACATTGAAAGGTTAGCATTGTTCGGTCACAGCCAGTGGTAAGGATCTTTTTGTCATTTATTCATCATTATGAACAATATCAAGTGATCCCCATCACTGCTGTTAGGCTGAAATTAAACCCTGAGTTGGATATACGCGTTTTAAACTTGTTCTTCAAAGAACATCAAGTGTGAGCCCCAGGGAACACCATGCAGGAACTCTTTATTTGAGCAGTATTCAGGTTAAGAGAAGTTTTCTCCCTATTTGAAATATCATACTACAAAGGTTCAGGAAAATGTGGTAAATCTTTTTAACTCATTTCATCATGAAAACATAACAAACCAAAACCATATTTAGCTATTCCCTTTGGTCATAAAAATATGACGTGTGTCAATTGTGAACTTCTAACTACTACAGCTACAGGGTTTTCAACATAGAGAAGTGGTATTCACCTCCTACTTGTCACACAGTGTAGTGTTGATCATTAGAGACTGAAATGCCCAAACAATAAGTCTGTTCAATTGAACAGTGAGTGGGGTCACCTTCCAAGATTCGGCCATACCTCAGGGGTTTGACGAGATGTAATATAGCTTTTGCCAGATTTGAATTTACATCAGGTTTGATAAGAGTTGTATCCCTTCTAGCCATGACCATACTTCAGGGGTTGTTATTTGTCCTCCAGTGGGACTGATCGCCAAGTGCTACAGTGGACTGCAGTAGAAGCCCAAAGTATTGTGGGTATTATAATGTCCAAACCCTAGATTTCTACTCTAGTTTTGGATTTCAGTAAACATTTTATTATCTATTCTTCTCTTTTTCAATGCTTATCTTAGATTGAAGTAGGTACGTTTGGGCATTGCATGTTTGCGAATGAATTTAAAGCTTTAATGAACACAAACACACAAGCAAAGAAAGAACAGCTACTCCAAAGGAGCTCAACAAAGACATAAGCTAACAGTGGGCCTATAAAATATAGAGACTAAAAATAATAATTAAACCTGGGACTGTGTACTCTGACATTTCTGTTGGGGTTAACCAACATTTGAGCTTGAAAGTTGAACAAAAGAAAGAAACAACAAAAAACATCAATTGAAATTGACAGAAGTTGCACTTACTGGTGGAAAATGAGCTTTGGAATAATGCCCAGACATTTGGGGTATAAGAAAGCTGTTGAAGGAAGTCTGAGGATTGCCATTGTACTGTATGAATAGCAAAACCCTGCTACCACTAAGCTGCTTGAAAACTCTGTACAAAGCAGATTATTGTTACACCTGCTGCTCCTCGGCAGGGAGAACACAATGCTGCTCTTTTAAACACATCGTGGTGACATTTGCAAAGCGGGATGCATATGTATTCCGTCCCCTCCCCTGACTGGCACTTCAGAAAGAAGGAGCTTAGAGCCCTGCCCCATGGGGATCACACATAGAGAGCCCAACTAACAACCAACATTAAACCCCATGGTAAACAGCTTGAAATCTTATCAAGATTGCCAGACAACGCTGGTCTGATTGGCTTCCTCACCCACCAAGCCTCAAAACTAGTTCTCTTTAATTAAGTACTCTCTCTAAAATCCTTTATTATAAGCATCATGATGTCTCTCCTCTTCTCTCTCTGTCTCTGTGTCTCTCTCACTCTCTCTACATACCCCAAACTATTTATGCTCGGCAGAGCTCCCTTTATTACACTTTTAACAACACAGAGGATCTTCTGTTGTTTATACTGCCATCAAGTACCTTCCACATCATTATCAGGTGACTAAACCGAGCTGGATAGAAAATGACTGACTTAGACCAATCTCCCACATCCTTAACACCCACTCAATGTGAAGCAGTGAACAAAATGTATAGGCCTAGGCCTAAATGAGGCATATGTCAAAAGATGTAACATTATAAAATCTCATAGCTTTTTATTTAACATTTTCACAGTAAAGGTTTTTGCTTTGAGTACTGTAGTGATTTATTTATTATCTTAAATTGTTGTGTCATCACATATTCATATGTCTGTTCATTGCACTTTTGCTAAACATTTATTGAATAGCCAAACTCCCAGGCCAACATGTTGAACCAATGCCATGTTGGTCTGGCAGTGCTACACATTGAGCCTCAGACGCCAGCCAGTGCTGTCTATTTGTTTACAGACGGCAGTGGAGCAGATGGAGAAGCTCCATCCATATTCATGATCCAGCACCTGTCATGTTGACCCTGCCGTGGGACTCTGATCCTGGGCTCTATGGGGAGTGAATGGGGATGGGCTACGCCACGGTAGAGCCCTGTGTGAGGCGCTTTATCCCAGGCATGCATGGGGGGAAAATGCATGAGCTTCATGCCTCCAGTGATTCTCGGTATTCAGAGTGTGGTGGAGTAAAGGCCTCTTATAGTTTAGAACATCTGCCTGCCTGGTCACCTTTTCAATAAGCCATGTTGGTTGGTGATGGATGAAGATACAAACAGAGAGGAGTAAAGCCCACAATGCTGACCGTTCAAGCTGAAGCCTCAGCTAAGAGAACAAAGCTGATCAGTTAGTCTTGAGTGGTGAGGGTACATGGACCAGCATGACCATTCGTTTCCCACAGAGCCTGGTCCCAGTCTGATTCCAACAGGGAAAATCCTGAACCAGGACTAACAGTGATATGAGTAGGTTTATTGAGGAATGGGGAACAGTGCAATGATACTGAATAATCTGTACTCTGTTGCCTTGTGCACTGGAAAACAAAAGCAGCGATGGCCACTTCATAATGCAATTAACCTTTATACCCATGCCAGGCAGAGAAAAACAATCACAGTGAAAAATGGAAAGGAAATGGCTGCCATCCATAATTCAAATGGCTATTTATGCTCTGCCTATGATCTGTTCTGCCCAGCATGGTATTTTGTGGGGAAGTGATTTTTTATACTATGATGGGAATTTAATTTTCAGTCTTGAAAGGCCCTACTGTCTCCGAATGGCAATTGATTACAGTGACCTTTGCATACAAAAGGTCTGGAGGCACAGTGACATGCTACTTACTAATGACATCAGAGTGACATGCATCACAATACAGCTCTACACTCCTAGAAAAAAGGGTTCCAAAATAGTTCTTCAACTGTCCCCATAGGAATGCCCTTTTTGGTTTCAGGTAGAATCATTTTGGGTTCCACGTAGAACCCTCTGTGGAAAGGGTTCTACCTGGAACTAAAAAGGGTACTTCAAACGGTTCTCCTATGGGGACAGCCGAAGAACCCTTTAAGGTTCTATATAGCACTTTTTTTTAGTATTTCCTAATCACTCAGTCATTCATTAACAGCCAACAAACTGTAAGGCCTGTGCAACTCAAAAGTTCAAAGGCAAATGTAGTGAGGTCAAACCCCTCAAGAAGGTAAGAAAGAGATAGAATCAGCAACATAGTGTGGAGCTCATCACCTCTCTGCAGTGCAGTTTCCCCTAAAACCAATGTGTAAACCAGACCCCTGAGGACATAAGCATACAGCAACTACATCACTGCATAAACTGTATTAATCTTCTGCAGTAGATCTAATCTCTGACGGCACCATGCGTCTGTATTCCCCATCCAGAGGCCACTACAGAAACACATTACTCACTGTGACTATGGGAGCCCCATGTGGGGAGTATCATCTCAGACACACGGGAGAATGCTTCTCCGAGATCCAGATTTATCTCGCACTATTCTGCAGTGCCTGTACCTGAGAGTGGTGTCTGAGGTAAGAGGGCAGGGTGCCATTGTGATACACAGCAGAAAAAAGGAGGAGGTTGCCTCAGAGCATTGGGCAAAAGTCCTCCCTGGACCCAGGAAGTGTGTCTGTTTCTCCTTGAGAACTCACTGTGCTGAGGCCGCAGAACTAGGTGAGTGCAAAATACAAATATAGTGTCTCTTCTGCATTAGACAGGGCACCTTCGTGTCCTTTTTTATTCCTAAGAGGCCATTGCCTCCACTGAGCTGTTCTCACTTTAACCTTATGAATTTTGTTGAACAATTCAGCGCCAGATTCTGATGACACCATGTGAAGGCTCTGATCAGGGAGGGTAGGAAAGACCTTATTACAGGTAAATCGTCACACTTCTCTATGATTGCTTTTGGTGGTGAACAAAGTTCAATTCCCATATTCTCTTCCTTATTGTTTATTCTAATAATGTAATTCAATGTTCTACTACCAGAAGCTTTCTTAATTAAACTAATTCAGCTCCACACAAAGTTCTGTGACAAGTAGGATTTCCAATGTCTGTGAGCAGTAGGAGTCCCATGTATCTCTGTCTAGCATCAATTCAGGGGTCGGCACGGGGCGCCCGCACAAAAAAACTTGGAATGGTGACATTTACGCAATCAGTTTTTTATCGCTAATTTGCACATCACGTCAATGATATCATGTCACCGTTTAGGACTGTGGGTCAATTAACTTGTCGGAGTGGGCGCACTGATTCTAGTTTGTGAGCCAGGCAGGCTACTGCCTGGGAAGGTCTCCCACTCAGAAGTACGAGATGGGGAGGGGGCGGGTGTAGGTTGACCTCAGGTCTCCCCCCTGGAAGTCCGAGGTAGGGGAGTGGAGGAATCTATCAAATAGCGCACCTCTAACTTTGTACAGCGCTAATGCAATTAGTAAAATCAGTCACACCACGAAATGCTACCAGATAAAGCCCAATTCATTCATAATACTGTGAATATATAGTTTCAAAGACATATTGTTGCATTTTTTTCTGATTTGTTCGAAATCGTTAACATCTTCGAGATCGGTGTCCCGAGCTAACGTAGGCTAATGCAATTAGCATGAGTTTGGAAGTAACAAGAACATTTCCCAGGACATAGACATACAGTGGGGCAAAAAAGTATTTAGTCAGCCACCAATTGTGCAAGTTCTCCCACTTAAAAAGATGAGAGAGGCCTGTAATTTTCATCAAAGGTACACTTCAACTATGACAGATAAAATGAGAAAGAAAAATCCAGAAAATCACATTGTAGGATTTTTTATGAATTATTTGGTCAATAACAAAAGTTTCTCAATACTTTGTTATATACCCTTTGTTGGCAATGATAGAGGTCAAATGTTTTCTGAAAGTCTTCACAAGGTTTTCACACACTGTTGCTGGTATTTTGGTCCATTCCTCCATGCAGATCTCTTCTAGAGAAGTGATGTTTTGGGGCTGTTGCTGGGCAACACAGACTTTCAACTCCCTCCAAAGATTTTCTATGGGGTTGAGATCTGGAGACTGGCTAGGCACCTCCAGGACCTTGAAATGCTTCTTACGAAGCCACTCCTTCGTTGCCCAGGCGGTGTGTTTGGGAAAGACCCAGCCACGTTTCATCTTCAATGCCCTTGCTGATGGTAGGCTTTGTTACTTTGGTCCCAGCTCTCTGCAGGTCATTCACTAGGTCCCCCCGTGTGGTTCTGGGATTTTTGCTCACCACTCTTGTGATCATTTTGACCCCACGGGGTGAGATCTTGCATGGAGCCCCAGATCGAGGGAGATTATCAGTGGTCTTGTATGTCTTCCATTTCCTAATAATTGCTCCCACAGTTGATTTCTTCAAACCAAGCTGCTTACCTATTGCAGATTCAGTCTTCCCAGCCTGGTACAGGTCTACAATTTTGTTTCTGGTGTCCTTTGACAGCTCTTTGGTCTTGGCCATAGTGGAGTTTGGAGTGTGACTGTTTGAGGTTGTGGACAGGTGTCTTTTATACTGATAACAAGTTCAAACAGGTGCCATTAATACAGGTTACGAGTGGAGGACAGAGGAGCCTCTTAAAGAAGAAGTTACAGGTCTGTGAGAGCCAGAAATCTTGCTTGTTTGTAGGTGACCAAATACTTATTTTCCACCATAAATTGCAAATAAATTCATTAAAAATCCTACAATGTGATTTTCTGGATTTTTTTTCTAATTTTGTCTGTCATAGTTGGAGTGTACCTATGATGAAAATTACAGGCCTCTCTCATCTTTTTCAGTGGGAGAACTTGCACAATTGGTGCCTGACAATACTTTTTTGCCCCACTGTATCTGATATTGGCAAAAAGCTTAAATTCTTGTTAATCTAACTGCACTGTCCAATTTACAGTAGTTTTTACAGTGAAAGAATACCATGCTATTGTTTGAGGAGAGTGCACAATTTTGAACATAAAAATATATTAATAAACAAATTAGGCAAATTTGGGCAGTCTTGATACAAACTTTTTAACAGAAATACAATGGTTCATTGGATCAGTCTAAAACTGTGCCCATACACTGCTGCCATCTCGTGGCCAAAATCTAAATTGCATCTGGGCTGGAATAATACATTATGGCCTTTCTCTTGCATTTAAAATATGGTACAAATAAAATACGAAATAATGTTGTTTTTTTCTTTGTATTATCTTTTACCAGATCTATTGTGTTAAATTCTCCTACATTATTTTCACATTTCCACAAACTTCAAAGTGTTTCCTTTCAAATGGTAACAAGAAGATGCATACCCTTGCTTCAGGGCCTGGGCTACAGGCAGTTAGATTTGGATATGTCATTTTAGGCAAAAATTGAAAAAAGGGGCGGAGCCATTTAAGAGGTTGTTAAGAATAATATAAAACCAGTCTACACACCACCAAGGTGAATTGGTTTAGTCTTGACTCTTGGTTGATAGTGTTGGGGGATGGGTAATGTATTGATGCTCGAATGCCAAATCAACACAATTTTGTTTCTTTGAGTCTTATTGTTGTATATATTGTTATATTTATATAGTTGTAAATGTTATGATTGTAAAAATTACAGTTAGTGCAGAATGGTGCTTTTTTTGGTAGCGGAGAGGGGTGGGAGGGGGCGCTGAAGGGGGGGGGGGGGGGGGGGGTTCACCCAGGGAGCCTTACAAGCTTACAAGAACTGGGAGTGTGCTATTGCTCCTGGGGGGCACACAAAAACATAAAACCCGAGCAGTAACCAAAAACTGATACACACACTGACTGTTCTTGTCTATCAGTGTGTCATTTCACAGACCCTATTGTGCCATGAGATGTTGTTTGATATATTTTTAAAATGTCATTATTTGCTGTTTGCTTCAATAATTGCAGATGGAAGGGATTTCCATGCGATCATGGCTCTGTATAATACTGTGCGTTGCCATGAATTAGTTTTGGACTTGGGGACTGAAGTATGTATGGGATATGTCTTGTGGGGTATGTATGGGTGTCTGAGATGTATGTTATGTGATTATGCAGACAATCTGGAATTTTCATCACAATAATATTTCTCATAAAATCTAGAAGAGAAGCAGTTCATCTCTCATCAACCCTCAACCAGGAAAGACAGGTATGCTTATTGTTGATGTTGGTTCTGTATGTGCAAGGCGTGCTTCTCTGTTGAGCCAGCTGCAGATTTGCTAGGTCTTTATTTGTTGCACTTGACCATATTGCCAGACAGTAGTAAAGATAGGACAAGACCAGAGCCTGAACAATTAGTACAATTGATTTTTGTGTCAAAATATTTTTAGAACAGACATACCCCTCCCCATATTTGTGTAAGACTAGTGGCAAATAATTTGTAAAAATAGAGAAGCGTAACAGCCCAAGGCAACTGCCCTGAGGGACACTATACTATACATATCTGATGTTAGAGAAGCTTCCATTGAAAAACACTCTTGGTTATATTGGATAAATAATTTTCTGACCATGTGATGGCAGGTGATGTAAAGCCGTAGCAAGTGAGTTTTTTTTTTATAACAATTTATGATCAATAACATCAAAGTTTGCAGTGAAATCTAACAATACAGCTCCAACTATCATCTCATTATCCATTCATTTTAACCAATTATCAGTCATCTGAGTCAGTACACTACAAGTTGGATGTCAATATTTAACTTTTTATTAAAAAATTGTATTTGGTCAAACAATTTTCTAAATCAATTTACCAAGAACAGGCAGCAAACTGATTGGGTGTCTGTTAGACTTTACTAAAGGGTACTTTACACTTTTTAGACAATGGAATTACTTTAGATTCCTTCCACACCTGTGTACACATACACTCCTTTAGTCTGCTACCATTCTCAATAGTTTCCCATTAAGGTTGTCTATACCTGGTGGGTTATCATTATTGATAACAATAGTTTCCCATTAAGGTTGTCTATACCTAGTGGGTTATCATTATTGATAACAATAGTTTCCCATTAAGGTTGTCTATACCTGGTGGGTTATCATTATTGATAACAATAGTTTCCCATTAAGGTTGTCTATACCTAGTGGGTTATCATTATTGATGACACTAGTTTCCCATTAAGGTTGTCTATACCTGGTGGGTTATCATTATTGATGGATAACAATAGTTTTTCCACCTCCCCTAACCTGACCAAATTTCAAACAGCAATCCTTCTCTTTCATTATTAGATATTTTATACAAAAATTTGATAGTCCACTGTTGTCATTTCATTTCTGAGTTTTTCCACTTTACTAGAGAAATAGTTATTGAACTTGGCAAAATCAAAAGGTTTTATTGTAAATGACCCATCAACTTTAATTAACGATTTAGACGGCTGTCTTTCCACATCCCTGCAGGGGAACTATTTGTTTTTCACTTGACCGACGATACAACCACTGAAAACCTTGAGAGTAAAAGTGACCTGAGATTAAAATGTTTGACTCTTTGTGATAGTTCTTCAGCTGCATACGACTTGAAGCTGAAATGTTCCCTGGAGACATAAACCTACCTTACCTCCCTCTGGGACTCCATCTCTTCTGCTCCTCCAATAAGAGGCTTTCCCTCCAGCTACCCAACACAAAAATCTCTCTGACACTAATGCAGAACTACCAAATCCCCTTCAAACGTACATTTTCTTCTCTATGGTCTATGCAAACTAGCAGTTCACTGCTTAGAGCTCAAGACACGGCTAAAATTGTAATAAAAAAGGGTAGACATTTTTCTTACCTAATGTAAATGCAATACTCAGATACTGTGTAGTAGGCACTCTCAAAATCCTAGATGAAAATATGTATGAGAAGAATAGACAGGGATCCTCTTTTCAACAGGACATACATTTAAACAGCGTTAATTATATGGTTTTCTTAAAGTTACATTGTGCATTGTTTTGACACAATCTTCTACAGCTGGACTTCAGAGTTGGATGAGGGAAGCTGATGCACCTGTTCTTTTCCTGCACTCAAATGACCTAGTGGCCTCATGGGTGGAAGGTTATTAATATTTTTCATCATTTCATAATTAATAAACATATATTATACTTTTTTACGTCGGTAATCTGATGTTTCTATGTCAAACGGTTTTATTATATTTCAGTCTTCTGTGATGTATATAAATTGCAATATCGGGATGCAAACTCAAAATGGAATACATTTCAACTCTATATCTAATATGGTACAGATGTCTTCTTGTTTTAAAGCCTATAACCATGTGTCAGGTGGATTTGTTTAAGACTACCAAGAAACTCTCTGTGTGACCCTGATTTAGCCCATGGCAGTAAAAGGTTATTTATGGTACCATAAAAGCAAATCAGGGATGCAGACTCACCTTTGTGATGTGTGTATGTAAGCACACAAAAGTATGTTTGCTTTTTTGAATCCCTGGCACACACTGTAGCAGGCTTCTCGGCCCTCTGATGTGTCTTTGATTCCTGGAGAGATGGATCGTTGTCCAAGCCAATAAACCACAGGTGCCAGTTTGTGACAGAGTGTGGTTGACATGGTTACGCTCTCGTCGCCGTCTCTGGGTGGATGTAATACAGAGTAATAGCCTCTGAGGTTAGGGGGGAGGGGTCCTTGATTAGAGAGGCATATTGGGCTCCCTGGAACACTGTGGTCTGACAGCCAACTCTACAACATCTGCAATACTGTCCATATACAGAATGACATGTAGCATATTCATTAGTTGAGGTAACTACCTACTCTCTGCTATTGACAACATGAGGGCCTAAGTGGAAGCGTGCTGAACAGATATTCCACAGTGCTTTGGGTAATGGACAGGGCCGATTCCACATTATTTCTAATAAATATGCATTTATATTTTGACCTGAATGAAGGCTGTCTATATTAAAGATACTCAATATTGAAGTTACATTCCTTATAACCAACCATTCTGAACTTCATTCGACATGAGAGAGGTCAAAGATTGGATAGAGAATATGTCTAACAGATCGTCAGAGAGTACACAGTGACAGTGGCTGTATACTATACTGTTACGCCCTGACCTTGGAGATCCTTTTTACGTCTCTATTTTGGTTTGGTCAGGGTGTGAGTTGGGGTGGGCTTTTCTATGTGTTGTGTTTCTATGATTTTCTATCTCTATGTTTTGGCCGGGTATGTTTCTCAATCAGGGACAGCTGTCTATCGTTGTCTCTGATTGGGCACCATACTTAGGTGCCTTTTCCCCCACCTGTCTTGGTGGGAAGTTTGTTTATGGCACTTAGCCCAGAGCTTCACGGTTGTTTGGTATTGTTTTGTCGGCGTCATCACCTAATAAAAGGAAATATGTACGCTCACCACGCTGCACCTTGGTCCAGTTCATTCAACATATGCAGTATGTTCAATGGAATATATAACTATTTTCTTCTCCAAAAATGAAGATGTACCTGGTAGACTTTGATTAAGAGCATATTTTGAGCAGTGTTCATCTTTGCTCTATTTTTGCCTTAGAATAATGTTAGAGAGACGTCAGGGAAAATCTAGAGAGATAAAATGGTGTTTCAAAAATATATATCTAATCTCCCCAGATGGGCCTACAATGCTGTGCACACCAGATGAGTTATCATTTTGTTTGAATAAAAAAGGTCATTTAAATTAACAGCAAATGAGATTTGGTGATCAAGCGATTAGCGAGCGCTGCGGCAGGCAGGAGCCAGTGTTTCATTCCAGGTTGACCGTATCGGCAGCAACTGATTTCCTCCCACACGGAGATCTTCACAAGGCCGTTCACTTTTATCAGCACTGAATTAACCACTTTCTCATTAACAGCCAGGGATGGATGTCTGCAAAGAGAGAATTTAAACAAGCAGCAACCAAAATAATATCCATCTGTCACAACCATAACTCAAGATAGAGATGGAAATGAAAACAAATATAGTAAGACATAGATTGCTGTGTTACTAATGTGAGGTTCTATTCTATTGCAGTATGTGCATTTTGGTTTGGTTTCATACTGGAGAAAATCATTTGGCCCTCTTCTAAGCTAAAATTACGTTTGAACCGGACTGATCTCCCACCTCTTATCACTCAGCAAGGGACCAGGAAATGGGAATTGGTGAGAGGCAGTTTGCAATATTCTTTTTGGGGACTTAAAGTCGAATAGGAAAGTGCTCTAGAGACAAGCATTGACAGAGCCTCTGCTGGAGAGCCCCCATCACTCCTCCTTGGCTTTCCCTGTCACACTCCACCCATCATCCCGCAGCTTAATTTCACGACCAGAGCAGGGCTGTATGTGAGCGATGGGGCCTGTGTCAGTCCCTCGCCTGCAGATTGATACTATTTACTGGACCCCTGCATGGTCGGTGGCTCGGCTCAAGAAGAGAGAGAACTAGAGGGAAGCAGAGGTCTCTGCACTGCAAGCATGAATCACTCCTTTAAAACAGACCATTGATATTACTGCAGCAGATGAGCTGTAGGGTCAGGCTGTCAGGGTCGCAGAGAGAACTCCATCATGTAGATCGCAAACACCAGGAAGGCTTGATGGAGATTAGACACAGTTCATCTCCCCTTCTAAAAAAGCCTTGAGAAAACCTAATGTTTTACAGGTGTTGGTAAGCAAACAGAAAACCCAACAGGCTTTGTAGACATGATGAAGAGGCCTTGGTCCCAATAATAAAATATATAAACTTTGTATGGTCGTCATCTGGATCGGTTCTGACGAGCATCTTGGGACTAATGAGGAGGCTACATATAAAGTGGTACTGTACATATGAAAGCTGTCCTATGAGAGGTGCCTGACTGGTACTAAGCAGTTATAAAAGCTATTTTACTGCATGAGCGCCAGAGAAGGTCTATAAAAATGTGCATTGTCACCACGGAGATGTAATGTGGAAAGGCCAGTAAATCAAAGTGAGTATAAATGGAAGCAGATCCACATTAATGATGGCTAATTAGCTCATAATGATGGTGGCTGGAGGGCTTTTGTTGGTTCAGAGTAGTGTCCTATGTGACAGACCGCCTCGATTCGGTCTTATGTAGCAAAACTTGAAATAGTGTTTTTTACATTGGATAAAAGTAGAGACTCAGAGCTATAAAATTGCATATCATACACTGCACTTGAGGAACAACGGCAAAATAATTCTGCTTTGAAAGTTGATAAATGTGTAACCCCTTGAATGATTTGGTACACCTACTGGAGAGCTCTTCTTTGTCTATACCCATTCAGTATCGTTCACACCCTCTTAAGCCTTAGCCCCACCCATCTCTTTAAGGATTCACATGTGAGGCCTTGTGGGAAACACGCTATATCAAATAAAATCCAAGTTCATTTGTCACATGCACAGGATACAGAAGGTGTAAATGGTACACTGAAATGGTTACTTGCATAGTAGCAATATCAAAAACAGAAATTGTACAGACACAAATATTTTATAAATATTTAATAATTATTGGATGATGATTACCTGACACACGTCTAAATTAATTGTCATGTGAAAGAAATGCTATAACCACCCCCCAGCCACATCCAGCTAAGTGGATGGGTCACTAGACATGTACACATGTTCATGAAATACAATAGATGGCCGTAATCCCCCCAAGACACACCTGGCTAATTTGATGGGTCATGTAATAATCCGGCCGAAGTGGAGTCTTTTGTTTAGACATGTAGCTAGCAATTGACTGATCTGTGGATAGCGCCTTCTAAATTCAGGGCATCAATGTTGTTGAGAAAAGTAGGAAAACTTTTGTAGTTCTCGATGGCTAATGTTATATCTTTCAAAAATAGTGTGGTAGAAAGGACTATTAACACATACTTAACACCTCACATCACTTCCGGCGCCGACAGAGATGGCCGCCTCGCTTCGCGTTCCTCTGTCCAACGCTGGTCCGACCAAGCTGACTCCACACTCCAAGACTGCTTCCATCACGTGGACTGGGAGATGTTTCGTATTGCGTCAGATAACAACATTGACGAATACGCTGATTCGGTGTGCGAGTTCATTAGAACGTGCGTTGAAGATGTCGTTCCCATAGCAACGATTAAAACATTCCCTAACCAGAAACCGTGGATTGATGGCAGCATTCGTGTGAAACTGAAAGCGAGAACCACTGCTTTTAATCAGGGCAAGGTGTCTGGTAACATGACCGAATACAAACAGTGCAGCTATTCCCTCCGCAAGGCTATCAAACAAGCTAAGCGCCAGTACAGAGACAAAGTAGAATCTCAATTCAACGGCTCAGACACAAGAGGCATGTGGCAGGGTCTACAGTCAATCACGGACTACAGGAAGAAACCCAGCCCAGTCACGGACCAGGATGTCTTGCTCCCAGGCAGACTAAATAACTTTTTTGCCCGCTTTGAGGACAATACAGTGCCACTGACACGGCCTGCAACGAAAACATGCGGTCTCTCCTTCACTGCAGCCGAGGTGAGTAAGACATTTAAACGTGTTAACCCTCGCAAGGCTGCAGGCCCAGATGGCATCCCCAGCCGCGCCCTCAGAGCATGCGCAGACCAGCTGGCCGGTGTGTTTACGGACATATTCAATCAATCCCTATACCAGTCTGCTGTTCCCACATGCTTCAAGAGGGCCACCATTGTTCCTGTTCCCAAGAAAGCTAAGGTAACTGAGCTAAATGACTACCGCCCCGTAGCACTCACATCCGTCATCATGAAGTGCTTTGAGAGACTAGTCAAGGACCATATCACCTCCACCCTACCTGACACCCTAGACCCACTCCAATTTGCTTACCGCCCTAATAGGTCCACAGACGATGCAATCTCAACCACACTGCACACTGCCCTAACCCATCTGGACAAGAGGAATACCTATGTGAGAATGCTGTTCATCGACTACAGCTCGGCATTCAACACCATAGTACCCTCCAAGCTCGTCATCAAGCTCGAGACCCTGGGTCTCGACCCCGCCCTGTGCAACTGGGTACTGGACTTCCTGACGGGCCGCCCCCAGGTGGTGAGGGTAGGCAACAACATCTCCTCCCCGCTGATCCTCAACACTGGGGCCCCACAAGGTTGCGTTCTGAGCCCTCTCCTGTACTCCCTGTTCACCCACGACTGCGTGGCCACGCACGCCTCCAACTCAATCATCAAGTTTGCGGACGACACAACAGTGGTAGGCTTGATTACCAACAACGATGAGACGGCCTACAGGGAGGAGGTGAGGGCCCTCGGAGTGTGGTGTCAGGAAAACAACCTCACACTCAACGTCAACAAAACTAAGGAGATGATTGTGGACTTCAGGAAACAGCAGAGGGAACACCCCCCTATCCACATCGATGGAACAGTAGTGGAGAGGGTAGCAAGTTTTAAGTTCCTCGGCATACACATCACAGACAAACTGAATTGGTCCACTCACACAGACAGCATCGTGAAGAAGGCGCAGCAGCGCCTCTTCAACCTCAGGAGGCTGAAGAAATTCGGCTTGTCACCAAAAGCACTCACAAACTTCTACAGATGCACAATCGAGAGCATCCTGGCGGGCTGTATCACCGCCTGGTATGGCAACTGCACCGCCCTCAACCGTAAGGCTCTCCAGAGGGTAGTGAGGTCTGCACAACGCATCACCGGGGGCAAACTACCTGCCCTCCAGGACACCTACACCACCCGATGTCACAGGAAGGCCATAAAGATCATCAAGGACATCAACCACCCGAGCCACTGCCTGTTCACCCCGCTATCATCCAGAAGGCGAGGTCAGTACAGGTGCATCAAAGCTGGGACCGAGAGACTGAAAAACAGCTTCTATCTCAAGGCCATCAGACTGTTAAACAGCCACCACTAACACTGAGTGGCTGCTGCCAACACACTGACACTGACTCAACTCCAGCCACTTTAATAATGGGAATTGATGGGAAATGATGTAAATATATCACTAGCCACTTTAAACAATGCTACCTTATATAAATGTTACTTACCCTACATTATTCATCTCATACGCATACGTATATACCGTACTCTATATCATCGACGGTATCCTTATGTAATACATGTATCACTAGCCACTTTATACTATACTATGCCACTTGGTTTACATACTCATCTCATTTGTACATACTGTACCCGATACCATCTACTGTATCTTGCCTATGCTGCTCTGTATCATCACTCATTCATATATCCTTATGTACATATTCTTTATCCCCTTACACTGTGTACAAGACAGTAGTTTTGGAATTGTTAGTTAGATTACTTGTTATTACTGCATTGTCGGAACTAGAAGCACAAGCATTTCGCTACACTCGCATTAACATCTGCTAACCATGTGTATGTGACAAATAAAATTTGATTTGATTTGATTTGATTTGATTAGAAGCATTCTACATGGCTGGGCCACTCATCTGCCAGCATGCCCAGCCCATTCATTATCTCAGCCAATCATGGCTAGTGGGAAAGATCCTTTCTTTTTCAGTGGCTAAACCAACTAGGCTCGTAATTTAACAATTTTATTCATATTTATGTATGAAATACAAGTTTGGTATTAAGGCACATGAAAGTTGACATGTTCCAGAAGGTATTTGATTAAAAAAAAAAATGTTTTCATTAAAATGGCTCTCCTGTGAAGTAGTGACGTGTGACATACGTGTGTGACTAGTTTACTGAAACGAGACACATATGTCAGGGCCATAGGTTGCTTTTATACAGATAATTTTACCTATCCCCGGGGCGCTTTAAAAAATGACATATTTGAACATTTCAAAAAGGCGGTGTTGTTCACAATAAGACGAATTTAACCAAATGTATATCAATAGGAAATACCTAGAAACGGGTTGACTTCACAGCAAGGGTTGTACTGTATTATTGGGAGTATAATACAGAACCTTTGTCTCTGCCAGGTTGGTCTAAAAACTATGTACCAACGGGAGGACAGGACTCACCTGTGTTCTGAGGTTTCACTGTGACTGTTTATTACTCAGTACCATAACACTCATCTAGTCCTACACACCTACACATCCTTTCTGCTTCTCTCTGTCGAGAAGATGCTGCATCTGCCTCCAGGAAGAGCAAGTTAGCGTTTTTCATCATGAATCTTGTTTTGGAGGCAGCTCTGAAGAGTGGTCACTTGCTGGCAAAGCCACAAAATCAGAATCCCCCCCCCCCTTGTCTTATCTTGTCTTAACTCCCCTACGGATTCGGGAGAGGCGAAGGTCAAGAGCCGTGCGTCCTCCAAAACACCACCCTGCCAAGCCACACTGCTTGCTTAACCTGGAAGCCAGCCACACCAATGTGTTGGAGGAAACACGTCCAACTGTCAACCAAAGGGCCAATAATGCGCCGCCCCATGGGTCTCCCGGTCATGATCGGCTGTGACACAGCATGGGATTGCACCTCAGCACTGAGATGCAGTGCCTTAGACCGCTGCGATCATAAAATGGCGGCCATCTCCTTCGGGCGCAATTATGACTGATACTAGCCTACGTGGGATTCCAGCACTGTCAACACTGTTTTCATTTAACACTATTACAAAACATATAACGCACTTCTACCTACTTCCACTAATGCTACAATGAACGAGTATCCAAGTGTATCGACAGCCCTGTGTTTTTATTACTGTTAGCAGCTCATTGTGTCGATTTTAATATTGAGGAATATTAAACTTTCTCTGGTCATAGGAACAACATGAATTAGTGCATGAGACAGATGCAGTAAGACTCGAGTTTCGCAATCAGATGGAAGAAGTTGTCCCCTCTCTATGGAGGAAAGGAAGGAGAGAGCAGGGCCCATGTAAGGTGGAACCTCTGCTGCTCTCTCCTTCCCTCTGCTGCTCTCGCCTTTCCTCTGCTGCTCTCGCCTTCCCTCTGCTAAGACTAATGCCATGATCAAAATAACTGAGAACTTTGAAGTTGAAAACCTCAGACTTCCAACGTCAGTGCGTTCAAGACAACTGGGAACTCCAATTGGGAAACTTGGGCATCTTTCTAGAGCTCTGACTTTCCGACCTAAAGATCACTCGTATACCTCGTTTTTTTCCTCGAGTTTCCAGTTGCCTTGAAAGCACCATGGCCATCAGATGCAGGTAACATCAGTCGAGTACAATAAAAAAGCGAATTATTTGAAAATGATTTCAATTTATGCTCGGCTATGCCTCGCAAGTCTACAATATGCTGTGATAATGTTTTAAGCCTACTGCACAAACCTCATTCCTTCAGAACTGTTCTTATTAGGTTCATATAAAAAAATGTAAGTCATGTAAAAAAACAATCTGAGCGGTAGATCTCGGCTTGCTTTTTGACTGCGAAAGTGATCTTGAAATGTCTGCCTTAAATGAAGACCAGAAAGCAATTTTTTTATTTTCATAAATTTTTCAAATATAGCCAATTTTGACTTTGCAGCTGGCCTGTCTAAGGGGAAATCACTCAGTTCTGCCTCCAGGACAAGATGTCAACCTGCTCAGGAAGACTGTCATCTGTGGTTATTCATTCTGAAGGCACTTTGCAGACAGGAGGACCTCTGGTAAAATAATCCATGCCTTCCTGTCAGCCCTTTTGAAATGCAAACCTCGTCTTCCACTGTAGAGTCCCACCAACGACTTTCAAAGCCGTAGGAAAAAAAACAGTGGTGATATGACTGTCACAGCGTAAGAAGAACCCGGAGGCACATTGCCTTCATCTCAAAATAGATGACTGGGCTAAAAGGCAAAAATGCTGAAAGATTACAAAGTAGTGGCTGTGTGGCAATGTCTGTAGGGTATCAGCTGTGTGCGAGGAATAGTTGATGTTATACATTACTGCTTTTCTAAGTGAAGGAATTTCATACTTAGAAACCCAAACCTGTTATGACAGAAATGTCATAAAGAGTTTTAATGGGAAGCAGCTTAACCACATTTCAGACATATGCTGAGAATAATTCCAAGCAGTCAATCCAAGCAGCACAAATGAAGAAGACGGTATTTACTTCTCAGTACGGCAAATTTGAGAAAATGCTGCTCAAATACGTAAATCAATGTTGATTTGACAGGACTGCACGGTGCACAATGAAATGTTTTAATGAATGCGAAACAATGGTAAGAATTGCAGATACTGTACATTCTGAGATATGGTTAAATTGATGGAATTAGCCAAGAAAAACATTTGGAATAGTGCATGCTGGGTTCTAGTCATTCTGCTCTCCCTGATAAATTAATAACACTGTCCATAATAATTATATCTGATTAATTTGTTCCGATCCAAGTGTGAAGTATTCTACATTAATCATGTACTGTCAAATACATTTTACTTACACCGACCTAAGCAATTTTTCTAAACATAACCGGGTCATAGCTGATATTGTTTTTCGTTCCTCCTTGGTCAGTAAATGTAACTGGGAAGGGAATATGTTATTCTGGAATGGAGATATCTTATTTCACAGCAAGTTATAGTCGAATGCTTCGCTCACTCTTCTCACAATGGAAATTGAATTGAAAATGTATTTGATATCTTGACCCAGTCAATCCAAGATAATACCATGATGGTAAATACCTGCTCTCCCCCACTGTTTCCTTTTATTTATTATATGAATTACAGGGCTCTAACAAACATGAGGACTTTTCTGGTGGCGCCCCAGGAGAGGGTTGGTAAACGCTGATATAACACATCAATGTGGAGAGCCTACTGTATATTTGGCTTAAATAGTTCCATATCACTTCACAGAGTTTTTATTGCTTTTACTGAACAATCAACACCCACAGATGATAATGTGCAACGCCGTATTTTATATTGGTCGACCGGTCTCAAAAGGAGATGATAAAAACTCCCAAATTGGATGCCTTCCTCTCTGCTAATGGATTCTGTCCTGTTCTTCTGTGACCTTCCTTGTCAATGCAGCTTCACGGTTCATAGGAACGGTTTATTTGAGGACGGTAGCATAGAACTGTACACATAGCATTGTATATTAGTATGTGAGTGAGCATGAGCTACGTTACTGTGCATTTAATTATTGGAATTTATCCCATGTTACATCCAGTGTAACAACACCCTTAAACAAAACATATATGCACTGTATGTCCAGAGAGCCAACCCACCTACTCCGAGTCAGCTACCCTGCAGTGTAAAAGCATGTGATAACAGCAAACACCACAGAAATCATATGTAGAGGGGTCTCTCTCTCTCTCTCTCTCTCTCTCTCTCTCTCTCAGCAAAGGCGTGCGGGTGTTGTGTAGAGTTAGATATTCAGAACTTTCGGTTTTCTATTCTTCTGTGCATGATTAAGGTTATTATGACTAGTCCAGATGCCCACTACAAGTAATGAGGTTCAGGTGGGGCTAGTCTCCCAGGTAGTGGAGGAGATGCCTGGTACGAGTGATGGGGTGCACGTATTGCAAGGGATGTGGTAGAGGGGAGTCAGTTGTCTGTGGCCTCAGCTTAGGAGGATCAGGAGAAGGATATGGATATCTCTTTTGATATGATAGCAGCTGGTGAGGACTCAATTTACGATCTAGAGGAGGTAAATGGGTTTCTGGATCAGACTTTTGGGAAATCTGTCAAATTGGCAGATTATTTTGATGTTGATAAGTTTGTGAGGTCAGCTGTGATGTTACAGAAGACGGTGGGGTTAGACCAATTGAGTGAGAAGAAGCGGTTTCGCTTGAGGAAATATGTTACTGCTGTTGCAGCAGCAAAAGGTGGTGGGAAACGTGGTCAGGTTAATAAGAGAAGATTTAAACAATGATGATGATCATGCTTCATAGGGTGTCTTTTTTCTCTTTGGTTTCTCTGTGGTTTCTTCTGCTTTTCTTTTTTCTATATGGAGGTACTAAGGGTAGGTTCTCTCAATATTAATGGGGGAAGGGACAGGAATAAGAAGGCTTGGGTATTAGAAGTAATAAAACAGAAAAGGCTATGTGTAGTTTTCCTACAGGAGACACATAGTGATGAGTAAAATGAGGTTGACTGGGGTATGTGGTGGGAGGGGCAGCATATACTCAGTCATGGTACTAATGTCAGTGCTGGGGTGGCAATCTTGTTTTCCTCAGGTTTAGGGGTGACTGTGGTATCTACAACACAAGGTTCAGGTTTTATTGGTCAAGGTGGATATTTTTTAATTTGTGATGTTTATGCTCCTAATGAGGGTACAGAGAACATTGCTGTATGTGATCAAATAAAGGAAACCTTAAGACAGTGTGACCAAGAGGGGTGTATGGTTTTAGGGGGTGACTGGAACTGGACAGTGGATTTTACTGTTGATCGCACCGCTGAAGAACCTCACCTGCGTTCAGCCACTTGCCTGTCTGGCCTATTAACTGAGTTTGAGCTTTCTGATGTGTGGAGAGTAAGGAATGCAAAAGTGAGGCAGTACACATGGCTAAAAATTAATGAAGGTCGTGTCAGTGCAGCAAGGTTAGACAGGTTGTATGTATCTGAGCAATACTGTAGTAGGGTTGGAAAGTGTGCCATTACTCCTGTGGGTTTCTCTGATCATCATATTGTTACTGTTGATATTTACTTGTCCTGTCCACAAAGGTCATCACCTTACTGGTATTGTAATGTTACATTTTTGCATGTCATGTTTTGTGAAAGGTTTTTGTTGTTCTGGGAAAAATGGAGGGTTACAAAAGGGAATTTTGAGTCCTTGAGACAATGGTGGGAGGTTGAAAAGGCCCAAATGCGATTATTTTGTCAACAGTATATTGCTCTGTCTCAAATTGAAGTTGAAGAGACTATCAAGGCCCTTGAATAGGACATCAAGTCTATTGAATTGAAGCTGCTCACTCAGAACGACCCTGGACTAGTCATGAACTTACAGGACAAGAGACATGAACTGAGGTCGTTTCTGCATGAAAGAGTGAAAGGTGCCTTCATTAGGTCTCGTTTCGCTTCCCTCAAGGATATGGATGCTCCTAGCAACTAGCAACTACGACATTGCAACGTAAACAGATGGTCTGCCTTCGTCTCCCTGATGGGAAGGTGACCACGGATGACAGTGAAATGCGTCAACATGCCGTGGCTTTCTACTCGGCCCTCGATAAGGCCGAGGATTGTGACTCTCCGTGTACTGAACAGTTGTTACACGGTCTTCCATTGGACCCTGACATTACACTGCAAGAGCTGTCCACAGCAGTTATGCAGCTCTCAACAGGCCGAGTCCCTGGCATTGATGGTTTACCATCTGAGTTTTATAAGCACTTTTGGGGGTCTATTGGGGAGGATTTATATGAAGTGGTGTGTGAATCCTTTCATGAGGGTTCCCTTCCTGTACCCTGTCCACGTGCGGTGCTTTCACTGTTGCCAAAAAGGGGGATTTGGCTCTCATAAAAAATTGGAGACCTGTTGCTTTGCTGTGCGCAGAATACAAAATTGTTTCTAAATGTCTCTCAAACAGGTTGAAAGAGTATCTGGGATTGTTGGTCCACAAGGACCAGTCCTACTGTTCACCTGATCGCTCTATCGTTGATAACTTGTTTCTGATAAGAGATGTTTTAGACATTTGTAAACTGTCTGATGTAAATGTGGATTAACTTTATTTGGATCAGGAGAAGGCTTTTGATCGTGTGGACCACCAGTACTTGTTTAAAACGATGAAATCCCCAAACCCAAAGGCAGTTTTTTTGTCTTGGATGAATTTACTGTATGCTGGGGCCTCGTGTATGGTGAAGGTGGGGGGTGGTTTGAGTTGCCGCATCCCTGTCCAAAGGGGCATCAGGCAGGGATGCCCAATTTCAGGGCAGTTATATAGTCTGGCGATTGAACCCATGCTTTGACCCGAAAGAACAGTATTCGGGGACAGGGGTCTGTGGATGTGGTGGGAATGCTGGAGGGAATGTTGGCAGTGAGACTGAGGGTTGAGTTTGCCTATTATAAACTTGTCAACAATATTGATCTGTTTATGAGTATATGGGGTATTCAGAGGCTGTTGTGTTTAGTTACTGTGGAGGAGGAATTGGAGTTATGTTTTTAATTGATGTGTAACTATGGTTTTGTATGAGTATTTATTGTGTTGTGAGCTCCCAGACCCAATAAAGATTATTTAAAACCAACTCACCTTCTCCGAGTCAGCCTCCCTGCAGTGGAAAAGCATGTGATAACTGCAAACACTACAGCCATCATATGTGGAGGGGTTACCAACAGGCCAGGGTTTTCTCTCTCTCTCTCTCATAAATAAACACCATATGTTTGTGTCTGGAGCCCCCATGGTGATGGACTGCAGCTCAGACAGGATATGACATAGTGATGGTGATGAGAGCCCATAAAGCCATAGTTGAAGGGCCTGCAGCATTAAGCACAGATGGCTGTGGCAGTGTGTGTGACTGCCTGCGTGTGCAGGAGCAGGTATGCCCTGTTGCTGTCTTGTGTGTGAAGGTTAAGCGCAACCATAGGGAGAAGAGCTGTCAACAGTCTGAATCTCACTGCTGCCCACTTCAACACTCTACCGAAATAAAAAACCCACCTGTGAAATATGCTTATTGCTCTGTCATCGCTGCAATTCAACACTGCTAATATCACATAAATGGATGCCAAGTCTGGCAGCTTTCCCATCAATGACTAAACCATCCATAATACTGCTGTAAATTGCTTTAAGGAGCCTACTATTTAGGACATAATTATGTGTTGTTTGGGCCTGCGTTCCCCACAGCTCCTTGTCTCTGACGTCAGCTAGGCGTCCTGGCAGATGTGAGTCATGTCACTGCTCCAGGGTGTCTGCGTCTGGATGTGTGGGTGTGTCTACAACTTGGAGATATCACCCAGTTAACAATTCAGTGTGTGCACAAAATCCCATAGAAATATCAAGTTAAGAGAGAGGAATACTAAATTAGCTGTGTTTAATTTTGGATTGGGTAGAGATGTGTCTTTTCAGGATCACTTTTCATCACCATAATTGTCTCTTAATATTGGTTGAATTGTAGATATTTGGTCATGTGAATTGAGTCTGGTATCTGGTCACAAAGCATTATCAGCAGATTTGTAATCCCTTCACTATGATAATATGTGACAGAGTTGCGGTCAATTCCATTTCAATTACAGTCAATTCAGAAAATCAAGAAAATTTGAATTCCAAATTTTTGTCATTGAAAAGCAATGGTGATAATTATAATTTGAGTTAGAATTTGATTGTACTTCCGGAATTTACCCCTACTCTGTTATGCGCATTTCCACAAATATGTGTGTGCTCGTGTGTGTGTGGGAATACAGTACGAACTGTCATCCGACACAGAAGTCTGTATATACAAACATTTGAGACGGCAGCAGCATTTGCTTAATGATGTAACATTTAGGTTAAAGGTTTCCAAACATCTCGTGGAGAGAATATCTGTTTTCCCAGTCTCTCAGACATTCATGCCAGTAGTCCTCAACAGACCAGATGTTGAGAGGAACCCTAAGGTGCCAGACAGAGAAAGACAAAATCCTCCCCATCCTCTCAATAATTCAACACACAGAGTAACAGCAATTATATAAAGTGCCTGATCAATTATTAACGCAACCACATGCATTATTGACTTGGCAAGCCAGAACGTTATTGTGACTTTGTTGTTGTGACTGTGCAGAAGCAGCAGTGTCAAACCAACTGCCTGTACATATTGCTGTTTCATTTCTTGAGTTGACCACTGTGGGGCTGTGGCCCGGAAGACAGCAGACTGGGATGGAGTTGAGAGGGGACACACAGCACTCATTAAGTGATTCACCAGCAATTCCTTTTCCATAAATTGTTGGACCCTGATTGCGATGAACATCGTGGAACAATTGTCACAGAAATGTGTTTTTCTCCTTGCATTGATTTCCACTAGCTTTCAATGGCATGGGTTTTACTGTAATTTCATTCACTGTGTATGAAGACAGTCTGTGTCTACTGACATAAAAAGGTAAGCCAACTAATAAGCAAAATATGTTATTGTGCACACCAGTACCTTTATCTAAGGGTATACAGTAATGTGACAAATACATTGTTTCCTTTATATGTATGTATATATATATATAGGGCTCCTGAGTGGCGCAGCGTTCTAAGGCACTGCATCTCAGGGCTAGACGCATCACTACAGACCCTGGTTCGATTCCAGGCTGTATCACAACCGGCCGTGATTGGGAGTCCCATAGGGCAGCATCATCTGGGTAGGCTGTCATTGTAAATGAGAATTTGTTCTTAACTGACTTGCCTAGTTAAATAAAATATGTGCTTTATGCATTATATTTACTGTGTGGCCTACATGACTGGGGAGTCTGTTATACTCCACTAATGCAACTTGAAGCAGAGAGTTTCAAGAATTTCTAATGAGAGAAACTTTTTCACAGCCGATCAGTGTAAGCTGCAGGCACATCAAAAGGCGTGTCAAACAACTACTGAGGAGCTGTTGAGTTACTTACTGTATATCACTTTAGGATTTTCATGGCATCATATGCAAGGCTCCTGTCAGACTGTTTCCTTCATCTTTCTGTATTGATGCATGTTGGAGTGTATGCTGTTTCCACGGAAGGGAGGGGGGAGAGTGTGCTGACCCTTTGAGCAGCACAGGGGCATTCACACACCAGTCATGTATCACTCTGACAGTGGAAAACAAATTCACCAAACATAGGGACAATAATGGAGGGAGGGAGGGAGGGAGGGAGGGAGGGAGGGAGGGAGGGAGCAATGAGGAAAGGGACTGATTTCTGTGATTGAATTAGTCTGGAACAAGTAAACTGTCAACAAATATGCATCACCCACATGAGAGAGCATTTCCATGTTCAAGCAATGCCATTTCAAATGATCCATGTCATCACATTAAAACTCATGCAGAATACAGGGCCTAACCATATCCTCATTAAAACACCATAAGATTAATAATTATTGTTGTAGTTCCTTTAGATAATGCAGTTGAACTAGGAGGTAAACTCTATTAGTAGATCAGTCTGAAATCATGTCGCTCCTGGAAGGCTAAACAGAACGGAGGAGCAGGGTGTGTGTGTGTGTGTGTGTGTGTGTGTGTGTGTGTGTGTGTGTGTGAGAGAGTGAGAGAGAGGACTAAACAAACAACAGAGTCAGCATTTAATTTTTGGGATTTTTGTTGAAATGTAAGGCACATTCAGTTAACTTTAGTTCAAGGCAAGCCTAGTCATCATCCGTCAGTATCAGAGTGATTTATCTATCTCTTTTGACAAGTATCAGTTTCATGATGCATCTTCAATAACTGAGCATCTGGTTCGTGTCAACGAGCCTTGAGCTCATACCAGAGAAAGAGCCTGGGCAAAACAGCAGTCTATTCTGGACAAACCACAGATGTCTGAACGAATGCTTCTGAATATCTATTACTGTATAATAGAGCTTGCACTTACATTTAAATTGAATTATCTCCCTCTATTGAGCAATTTAGGGGTGACTGACTGCAATAAAAGCTGGGCTCCACGCTTGTGCCATCAAGCCCCTGTAACTGATCCAAAACGCTGCAGCCCGCATAGTGTTCAACCTTTCCCATGTCACCCCTTGTAGTGGAAGCTTACATCTACTACAAGACCATGGTGCTTGCCTACAGAGCAGCAAGAGGAACTGCCCCTCCCTACCTTCAGGCTCTGCTCAAATCCTACACCCCAACCCGAACACTCTGTTCTGCCACCTCAGGTCTATTGGCCATCCCAACCCTACGGGAGAGCAGCTACAGCTCAACCCAGTCCAAGCTCTTCTCTGATCTGGCACCCCAATGGTGGAAACAGCTTCCCCCTGAAGCCAGGACAGCAGAGTCCCTGCACATCTTCCGAAAACGTCTTTAAAGAATATCTTATATAATCCCACTGCACCCCCCCCAAAAAAACCTAAGCCTTTCGTGAACTAACACTCACACTTTACTCTTTTATTTATTACTAGCTCTGACTTTGCTACATAATTGAGGACAAATGTACTTACTCTGACTAAAATGTAAATAAAACAACACATGTTCCTGAATGCTCCACAGGTAATGTGTTGGAATAAAATGAGGGTCATGTATCAAATGAGGCCTTGAAATTCAGGCAAGCCTGGGAGAAAGGGTCAGGTGTAGGTAAGGTATATTTATGTAAAAAAATAGGCATTCTATGACACAAAAATGATATGACAGTGTAAGCCCATAATTTCATTCTAATTCTTATACTGATCATGATTCGTTTTACATTCTCCTGCCCCTATCCTGATACAGCTATGAGATCCAACACTGGGCTTTTGTGCGGAATGCTGTCAGACACATATCAAGTGAGCCATCCAGGAAATAATAAGATGTTCTTTGATATAACAAATATAACAGATGGAGTGGTGATGCCCTGAGCCCAAGTGCCCAACACCTCCCTGGCCTGGCTTGGCCTGGGTTTGCACCCACTTCAAATGACTTCCTGCAGAGCAAGAAGGCCAATAATCAGATTAACTAAGGACTTGAGGAGTAAAACATAACATGTTGTTTTCCTCATGAACTCCGAGACCCCGAGACATTCCCGGCCGTCAGCCATCCTCTTCAACGTTTGCCGTTGTCCCTGATCTCCTGTCTAGGCCCTGTTCTGGGCTTGGATCACTGGGGAGCAAACCAATGCACCTACATTGAAACATTAAAGCACTTCTAATGTATCTGAGTCATTGTCACATAGAGAGAAAAACTCATGTACATTGATCCTGAAATTCAATTTGAGGTTGGGACAAAATAATACCACAATTATTGCAGTTTTCTTTTGTGATTTTTCATGGGCTGGAGCTGCATGTATAACATTGTTGACTGTGTTTGTCATGTCTATTTTGTGATGTTCTTTTTTTTATGTTGTAGGAAAACTCAATACATATATACAACAAATATTATTATACACGGTTGGTCATAAGGAGTAGACCAAGATGCAGCGTGATATGTTTCCATCCTTAATGTTTCCATCCTTATTCCATCCTTGGAATAGAAAACTTCAAAGAACAAAACAACAAACAAACGAAACGTGACGCTATAATAATGCTCACAGGCAACTATACATAGACAAGATCCCACAAAGCACAATGGGGAAATGGCTACCTAAATATGATCCCCAATCAGAGACAACGATAAACAGCTGCCTCTGATTGGGAACCATACCAGGCCAACATAGATATACAATTAGATAGATAACCTACCCTTAATCACACCCCGACTTCACCAACATAGAGAATAAACAGCTCTCTATGGTCAGGGCGTGACAGTTGGCCTAAATGGAACATCCTATCTGTGGCTCAATAAACAGCTGTAAGGTGAAGCATTTATGAACTCTGTCCTGCTCTGTTCCTGACACCTTGGGCTCAATATACAGCTGTAAGGTGAAGCATGTATGAACTCTGTCCTGCTCTGTTCCTGACACCTTGGGCTCAATAAACAGCTGTAAGGTGAATGAACTCTGTCCTGCTCTGTTCCTGACACCTTGGGCTCAATATACAGCTGTAAGGTGAAGCATGTATGAACTCTGTCCTGCTCTGTTCCTGACACCTTGGGCTCAATAAACAGCTGTAAGGTGAAGCATTTATGAACTCTGTCCTGCTCTGTTCCTGACACCTGGGGCTCAATAAACAGCTGTAAGGTGAAGCATTTATGAACTCTGTCCTGCTCTGTTCCTGACACCTTGGGCTCCATCGCTCTGCTATTTTCCAACACTGGCACCAGGGTTGGTAATTTACCTGTCTAACATCAGCTCGCTAGCACTGAGGTGGGAGGGGTGTAAATACTTGAGTGTCTTTAAAAACATGCATCAAACTGCCAATTTTGGGCAGTGCACCTTGAGATTTTTAAGACCGACCAAAAGCTAGTCTTAGCAGTTGGTTAGGGCTTCGATTTTGACATGGCAGTAGCCTAATCAGTGGCATATCATCCATGTTTTATGAAAAGATCACCTTTGAGAGCAACAAAACAGTCAACAGACATTCCCCTTTTTTCTGTGTATTATAGTAGTCCAGCTTCTTTGAAAGGTTTGGATTCATTAGGCTATGTGCGATGCCCATTGAATGAAAGGTAAGTGACTGTGGGAACCCTGTTTGGGAACATCAAGTCATTAAAAAAATACTATTTATTGCAGTGGTGAGCCGTCAGGGCCAACAAGGCCTACTCTGCTGGCCTAAACTTCATCAGAATATCATTTTTTTTTAAATATATTGTCCCACAAATATGTATTAAATTATTCCCCAGAGCAAGAGTTACTCTTAATTTCATAGCTTTCCTCTTGATTGCACTGCTTCCAGCCCCAGGTTGAGATTTGGAAGGCTGGTCTTTATGTTAGAACTTTTATCCAATCATATTCAGCCATCATGTGTTGCCAGGGGTCTAAAATCTGCCCTCAGGCCTTCAGAATCAACAGTTTGTAGCTTAATTAAAGTGAATGGAAATAAAAATTTAGTGTCAACCAATCAGCTTTAGAGTTGGCTATTGTACGCCTGCTGGCTGGCTCCAGTGTTACACAGGAGCCAGCTAGCAGGCGTAGTGCCTGCACGTTTTTTGATTGGATTACCAATATTGAGAGGCAGGTCCTATGGGCAGGTCTATGCAGAACCTCAGAACTAGGAAACTGAATTTGATAAACAAATTAATTTGCGTACTACTAAGCTGTTTTTTCAACCTACTATGGCGGAAGGAGAAGAATATATCGATTTGGTCGAGGATATAATTATAACGCCATTCTCAAGACGAACTTTTCAAGAAAAGTTAGACATTGTAAGGAAAGGACGCTACAAAGCCTGTCACAGGCAGGAAAGGGGTTCGTTCACCACTTTCAAAGTTCCAACTATGAGCGCTATCAATGGCTCACAGGCTCCGAGAAGCACTGCAAACTGTACTGCTGGGAATGCCTATTATTTGCAAGTGATCGATTTGGTGTTTGGAGCCACACTGGCTTTGCAAACTTGAGTTGTCTAACCAAGGCAGCAACGAGACACCAAAGTACGGCTGGGCACTTACAAGCAATGGTGCTTTTGAAAACTTTTGGGGACACCCGAGTGGATCTACAGCTCAACGAACAAGGGCAACGGAGCTGCACAATGAAAAGGTGAAGAAAAATAGGGAAATATTGAAAAGACTCATTGATTGTGTCATGGCATCATAATGATGGTAATAAGAGGTGGATTCATTCGGGTGGGACTGTGTAGGACCTCACTGAAGGCCCAGGCCCCAGGCCCACGGCACGCCACTGATTTCTTGTTTAACGTTTGCATCCTCTACTTTCCTCTGACCGAATTGTTTGAATTCCGATCCATCCCTCGAAGTGGTGCTGAATTTGAAATATGAATGCAATGTGTAGACTCATTTTTCCATGTTGAAGCCAATTACGTATTTCATGTAAAAAAAGAAAAACCAGGCTCCATGTTTGTTATAACTAGGCCTATTGTAAAGGATACATTATTTGTATCCTTTATTTAACTAGTTAAGAACAAATTCTTATTTACAATTACGGTCTACTGGGGAACAGTGGGTTAACTGCCTTGCTCAGGGGCAGTATGACAGATTTTTAACTTGTCAACTCAGGGATTCAATCCAGCAACATTTCGGCTACTGGCCCAACGCTCTAACCACCAGGCTACCAGTCACCCCTATATTCCATGTATAGCATAAACATCCATCCTTCCTACATGTGCTAACAGTGCCTTACGCTCATGGAACGAGAGATGCATGATTTCATAAATTGTTTCTTTCCGCATATTATTTAGAACATACTGTTGTTGTGTAAAAAAATGTTTTTTAAACCTACTGCTTGTTTTTCGTTTAATTTGATGAAACACAAACATATTAAAATGATTCACCCTCCATGTCGCTTTATGGTGAGAAGGTCCATGGGTCTCATGCAACGCGGTTTAGGAGCCGTCTGCTAGTTCTGGAGAATATGATCGCTAAGATGGTTCCATGACATTTGGGAGCAGTAAGGCTGTAATAATGTTGAGTGGACATTCCCCCTTTCTGTTTCTATTGGATCTTTGTCTAGTTCCTGTGAAAAGTTTGGATGCATTCGCAAAACCCTCCAGTCTAAGTTAATATTACAACATATGCATGCCCACGGGAAGCAATTATGGTGCCTGTAACTATATTTAGACAGAGCCTGTTTAAAATAAGTTGTTCAAATTATTTTGGAATATGATTAGCCAATATTTTTTTTTTGCCTTTTTCAATAGTGAATTTCTTGCTTATGGTCAATGTTTGGCTGAGACATAACACAATTTACTGCAGGCCTAGCCCCTACATCAGTGTGGGTATGTTTAACATATTTCCACAGGCCTGTTGAAGCCATGCAATTACTTAGAACGATGTGGACTTCAATCATGTTCAATTTACGTTATTTAGCGCATATGGTATAGGCCAACATTTAGTTTTTTTGTTTCTGTAGGCTATTAAACAAACTAGGCTATAGCGGACTAACATTTGAATTGGAGTTGATAAAAACGCAATACATAAAATACCATGAATGCACAGCTTGAAGCAACCACATTTTTAGACATGAGATGTGTTCTGATTGGCCAGCATAGGGTCAAGCCCATTCGCGCCACCACCAGCTACTGCGCCCATAATTCCCACTGTGAAACACCCCCAGACCTATAGCTCTACCGCCAGCGCTAAGATTAACCATTGCATTTGGTTTGTTAAAGCAGAGACCCTTAAGTTAATTCTTAGCTGTGCAAAGCCAAACCAAAACGTCAATGAATTTTTTGATAAAATAAAACATGTATTTTTTATTTTTGTAACAGTTCACTGTAACTCTGCAACTATTGATGCAGTACCCAACAACTATTGATGAGGGTTCAGGTGGGCCTTCTCGCTTCAGCAAACAAAGGCAAGGAGGGGTGCTCAACAACAACAGAAATCATGAGAAGGGCTTACCAAGAAAAACTTCCAAAATAACTAACTCCATGCATAAAGGAGTTAGAGCACTCAACAACAGAGATAGCTCTCTTCTTTTTGTTGTTGATGAGTGTTCCAATTCCTTTCTACCTTGAATTAGTCCTTTGGAAGTCTTTCTTGGTAAGCATTTCTCATAACTATTGATTACAGTTTGGTTGTTTTCATCTCAGTCTCCACCTGATACCTACCACTTAACATTATAATGAAAGAGGCTGCATGCAGGCTGTATCACAACAGGCCTTGATTGGGAGTCCCATAGGGCGGCAGATATTTGGCCCAGTGTCGTCTGGGTTTGGTCGGTGTAGTCCGTTATTGTAAATAAGAATTTGTTCTTAACTGACTTGTCTAGTTAAATAAAAGTAAAATAAATGTAAATACATTTTAAAAAGAGGTAAAGTAAACACCACAGAGGACAAAGAGTATTGATTCCTGGTATGATGGCAGACAGCCTGAGGAGTTGTCACAGACATGCTGTAACAACAGACTGAGGCTTAGGCCTGGACTGGATCCTCTGCTCTGCAGTGGCACGGCTACCAGTAGGACATGGAGCAGGGAACACAACACACATAAATAATGTAGTCTGTTTTCACTCTATCAGACTAGTCATTTAGCTTGTATCCCCTTATGGCTCCCCAAAATCCCCAAATGTGGTGTGTTTGCCCCCCCCCCGGTTGCGGTGAGTGACTTTCACGAGCTTAGACATGACAGGGACGGAACAAGGTGTGACAACTCCTGGGCTCGTTAATATTCATAAGTTATAATAGGAAGTTCTGTGGCTGCGGGGCATGCCAAGGCACATCTGTACCAGTGGGATTTTCCTGGAAGATGAGGGCGGAGAGAAAGGGGGAGAAAAGAGTGGAGAGGAGGGGTTGAAGTGGCAAGAAAAACGTGTGCCAAGGCTGAGTAAGGGCCAATCAATTGGTCTCAAAGTAGGATTGTTAGACATTGAGTCTACATGTTATTCATACCAAGAACCATCTAGTGTCAGTCATCAGTAAGGGCTTCGTCCCCCAGACTGCTTAAAATAAATAATACAAATACTGCTATATTGTATGCTATTTTTTTATTATACTTTTATCAAAATACAGTTGCTCAGAGAAAGAGATAAATACAAAAAAATCTAAAATAGATAGGGGTCAAAATGATTGGCACCCCTGTTTTCAATACCCTAGCAACCTTCGCTTGAGAGGATAATGACACAACCTTTTTCTAATAATGTTTTATGAGATTGGAGAGGGACATATTGAGAGGGATTTTAGACCATCCCTCCAAACAGAATCTATCCAGATCCTTGATATCCTGTGTCTGTTTCATGGACTGTCCTCTTCAATTCAAACCATAGGTTTTCAATGGGTTTAAAGTACAGAGACTGAGATGGCCATTGCAAAATGTTGATATTGTGGTAAATTAACTATTTATTTGTGGATTTTGATTTGTGCTTGGGGTTATTGTCTTGCTGGAAGATTCACCTATGGCCAAATGTCAGCCTCATGGCAGAGGCAACCAGGTTTTGGGATAAATGTTCTAGTAAGTAAAGTTCATGATGCCGTTGACCTTAACAACGGCCCCAGGACCAGTGGAAACAAAATAGACTCATAACATCAAAGATCCAAATCAAATCAAATTTTATTTGTCACATACACATGGTTAGCAGATGTTAATGCGAGTGTAGCGAAATGCTTGTGCTTCTAGTTCCGACAATGCAGTAATAATCAACAAGTAATCTAACTAACAATTCCAAAACTACTGTCTTATACACAGTGTAAGGGGATAAAGAATATGTACATAAAGATATATGGATGAGTGATGGTACAGAGCAGGATAGGCAAGATACAGTAGATGGTATCGAGTACAGTATATACATATGAGATGAGTATGTAAACAAAGTGGCATAGTTAAAGTGGCTAGTGATACATGTATTACATAAGGATGCAGTAGATGATATAGAGTACAGTATATACGTATACATATGAGATGAATAATGTAGGGTATGTAAACATTATATTAGGTAGCATTGTTTAAAGTGGCTAGTGATATATTTACATCATTTCCCATCAATTCCCATTATTAAAGTGGCTGGAGTTGAGTCAGTGTGTTGGCAGCAGCCACTCAATGTTAGTGGTGGCTGTTTAACAGTCTGATGGCCTTGAGATAGAAGCTGTTTTTCAGTCTCTCGGTCCCAGCTTTGATGCACCTGTACTGACCTCGCCTTCTGGATGATAGCGGGGTGAACAGGCAGTGGCTCGGGTGGTTGTTGTCCTTGATGATCTTTATGGCCTTCCTGTAACATCGGGTGGTGTAGGTGTCCTGGAGGGCAGGTAGTTTGCCCCCGGTGATGCGTTGTGCAGACCTCACTACCCTCTGGAGAGCCTTACGGTTGTGGGCGGAGCAGTTGCCGTACCAGGCGGTGATACAGCCCGCCAGGATGCTCTCGATTGTGCATCTGTAGAAGTTTGTGAGTGCTTTTGGTGACAAGTCGAATTTCTTCAGCCTCCTGAGGTTGAAGAGGCGCTGCTGCGCCTTCTTCACGATGCTGTCTGTGTGAGTGGACCAATTCAGTTTGTCTGTGATGTGTATGCCAAGGAACTTCAAACTTACTACCCTCTCCACTACTGTTCCATCGATGTGGATAGGGGGGTGTTCCCTCTGCTGTTTCCTGAAGTCCACAATCATCTCCTTAGTTTTGTTGACGTTGAGTGTGAGGTTATTTTCCTGACAACACACTCCGAGGGCCCTCACCTCCTCCCTGTAGGCCGTCTCGTCGTTGTTGGTAATCAAGCCTACCACTGTTGTGTCGTCCGCAAACTTGATGATTGAGTTGGAGGCGTGCGTGGCCACGCAGTCGTGGGTGAACAGGGAGTACAGGAGAGGGCTCAGAACGCACCCTTGTGGGGCCCCAGTGTTGAGGATCAGCGGGGTGGAGATGTTGTTGCCTACCCTCACCACCTGGGGGCGGCCCGTCAGGAAGTCCAGTACCCAGTTGCACAGGGCGGGGTCGAGACCCAGGGTCTCGAGCTTGATGACGAGCTTGGAGGGTACTATGGTGTTGAATGCCGAGCTGTAGTCGATGAACAGCATTCTCACATAGGTATTCCTCTTGTCCAGATGGGTTAGGGCAGTGTGCAGTGTGGTTGAGATTGCATCGTCTGTGGACCTATTTGGGCGGTAAGCAAATTGGAGTGGGTCTAGGGTGTCAGGTAGGGTGGAGGTGATATGGTCCTTGACTAGTCTCTCAAAGCACTTCATGATGACGGAAGTGAGTGCTCATGGGCGGTAGTTGTTTTCGCTTAGTTAACTTAGCTTTCTTGGGAACAGGAACAATGGTGGCCCTCTTGAAGCATGTGGGAACAGCAGACTGGTATAGGGATTGATTGAATATGTCCGTAAACACACCGGCCAGCTGGTCTGCGCATGCTCTGAGGGAGCGGCTGGGGATGCCTTCTGGGCCTGCAGCCTTGCCAGGGTTAACACGTTTAAATGTTTTACTCACCTCGGCTGCAGTGAAGGAGAGTCCGCATGTTTTCGTTGCAGGCCTTGTCAGTGGCACTGTATTGTCCTCAAAGCGGGCAAAAAAGTTATTTAGTCTGCCTGAGAGCAAGACATCCTGGTCCGTGACTGGGCTGGTTTTCTTCTTGTAGTCGTGATTGACTGTAGACCCTGCCACATACCTCTTGTGTCTGAGCCGTTGAATTGAGATTCTACTTTGTCTCTATACTGACGCTTAGCTTGTTTGATAGCCTTGCGGAGGGAATAGCTGCACTGTTTGTATTCGGTCATGTTACCAGTCACCTTGCCCTGATTAAAAGCAGTGGTTCGCGCTTTCAGTTTCACGCGAATGCTGCCATCAATCCACGGTTTCTGGTTAGGGAATGTTTTAATCGTTGCTATGAGAACGACATCTTCAACACACGTTCTAATGAACTCGCACACCGATTCAGCGTATTCGTCAATGTTGTTATCTGACGCAATACGAAACATATCCCAGTCCACGTGATGGAAGCAGTCTTGAGTGTGGAATCAGCTTGGTCGGACCAGCGTTGGACAGACCTCAGCGTGGGAGCTTCTTGTTTTAGTTTCTGTCTGTAGGCAGGGATCAGCAAAATGGAGTCGTGGTCAGCTTTTCCGAAAGGAGGGCGGGGCAGGGCCTTATATGCGTTGCGGAAGTTAGAATAACAATAATCCAAGGTTTTTCCAGCCCTGGTTGCGCAATCGATATGTTGATACAATTTAGAGAGTCTTGTTTTCAGATTAGCCTTGTTGAAATCCCCAGCTACAATGAATGCAGCCTCAGGATGTATGGATCCACCACCATATTTTACCGTAGGTATGAGGTACTTCTCTGAATACGCTTCTGTTTTTCAACACCAAACCCACCACTGGTGTACATGGCCAAAGAGCTCTTTTTATGTCATCTGCGCATGCGTAGGGCACTACTCTGCCTGCCGCCCTTTCCTGTCCTTTACCCTGCTCTCAAAGCTGAGCAGGAATTCCGTAACAAGGGAATAATAATGAAGCCTAATATGTTGACATTCAGTGATTAGACTTAATCAGAACTCAATAGCCCTGAAGACATACTGGGTTCCTAAACAGCTTACACCAATCAACCAGGGAATGAAGCATTGTAGAGGAAAATGCTAACGTAAGCACTTCAAATAGGTGTGAATGATTTCCACCAAAAATATGATGACATGTACGTATAGTCTGTGCCTATCATCATAGGTGATGACAGGCACAGGCCATTTTGCATGCCCTTCCCTGCGTCTACAGAGTATGTGTTAAAACTAGGCGGCTGGCTGTGATGAGATTCATAATGAAACCCACAGCCTTCTGGGAAGGGGAGGCTTGACAGTGAGTGACAGCTGATGACACGGAGGAGATGAGAACAGAGGCATCCACACGGCCACTCAGAGAAAACATAAACTGTGACATTCACTAAAGGTGAACCACTCACTCTGCCACTGCACAATCAATACAGACTGCATAGGTGTAGATATACACATCAAGTACGCACAGAGACACTCGCTGCACACACGCACATACTTGCATGCTCACACGCTTGCACACACGCATGCACGCGCACACACATTCACGCACACATGCACACACCCGTACACACTTACACGCACTGCATTCTATGATGCCAGGGTCTAGTCTGATCCGGTCTTATTGATTTCAGTGGCAGTGCAGCTTTATCAGGTTTTTTTTTTTGTTTTGCCGGCATCATTATCTCTAAATGGAAATGTACAGTATGGAGGTATTGCTCCACAACATACAAATGGACCCTGTTCATTTTGTTAACAGGCCAGTGGTCTGGTATCCTACCGTAACTGTGAAAGTGGAAACCATGATTTGATTTATTAGGATCACCATCAGCCGACACCAATGGTGACAGTTAGTCTTACTGGGTTCTGACACATAAGAAAAAAGAAATTACAGACAAAATACTTCAAAATGTACATACAATTAAAAACATGAACATGTGTGTGTGTGTGTGCATCTATCAGTTCCACATACAGTACATGTCAGTACAGTCACATGGCGGAGAAGCGTTGTGCTGTGAGGTGTGGCTTTATTTGTTTTTTTTAAACCAGCTTTGCAGTTCACTTCCACTATATAAGTTCACTATATAACCACGCACATGATAAAAACAGCATGTTTCATGAAGATTGTTCGTAGTGTTCTGCAGAGATTCTGGTTCCCTGAATGCTTTCCCAATAGCGTAACATCTACTAGCTTGAAATACACTAGACCAGGAATGGGCAGCTGGTGTAGGCCCGCGGATCAATTTCCCCAAAAAAAGGAACTCAGTTTGGGTCTGAACTTACTGTTGAGAGTTAGAATAGGTGCAATTTCTAAATGTGGTCGTGCACCAGCAGGATGTTCTCTTTTTATGTCATTTACTGACAGTCGCTCAATTAGCCCATACTGGCTTCAATTTTTTAGATTGATAACTAGGTCTAGCCAACTATCTAAACGTATAGTAACCGTGGTAGAATTACCGACCTGGGGGCACCCATTGATTTTGTTTTCGATGTCACTCAGATATCACATTAACATGGCATAAGTCAGGGCAAAACGTGTAGAATTGCTTGAAATTTGTTATAAAATTGCTAAATCTTCTCTCAGCCCCATGACAAAATGTGTAGAATTGCACTGAACTGGCTTCAAAAGAGCAATATTTTCGTTAAGCCACATGGCAAATTCAGTAGAATTGCAGGACATGTACTCCTTAACTTCCTCCAAAAGGCTATGACTGCATGTGTGGGTACACAGACCCACGAGACTCTGCGGCTCCTCATTATGAGTTCAGATTTTTTTGTGGCCCCTAACCTCATCAAAGTTGCCCATCCCTGCACTAGACAATCCTTTTGCAGACATTCCCAAGGAAAATGCAGAATTAGAGGCAGTGTATATACAAGTACTGTATCAAAGTGCATGTGCAAGGATGTGGCCATTTCAAAAACCAAAGCCATTCAACATCAAAAATGGATATTAATGAAGACATGTTATGAGCAGTGTGGCCTCTACTAAAGTACCTCTCGACTCAGGAATGATCAATGTTAGACTAGAGGCTAATGTAGTTTTACCTGCTCTGTCAAAGAGGATTATTAGCATTGCCAGTTCAGGGAGAATCACAGTTGGGTTTTCTACTCATGTTAACTTTAGAACAGAGCTCTGCAATATTCATTCCTGTGGATGAATACTTAGTTAAATGATGCATCAGTTCCTGCCTGCCAGCTGAAGACCTCCTCGGCATCCAATGTAATGTAGGTGGTGGGGGGATGAGTGCATTGCTGAGTTATGCCCTGCATGTGCTGCACAGGTGCTTGGTCCACCTGCTGTGTGTGATGCTCATATACCATTGGCACTGATGTGTCACTAAGGGAATACTTGGTCACTAGGAGCATACTAACACCACAAAAATCATTATAGCTTGAATAAGCTAAGTAGCCAATAGGCAGAGGTTAGCATAATGTGTCTGATTCTCTGTAATAATGGTATGTTGGCGTCAACATAAACAAGAAATTACATGATAAATATTCCCTTACCTTTAATGATCTACATCAGGAAACACTCCAGGAATCCCAGGTCCACAATAAATGTTTGTTTTGTTCGATAATGTCCGTTATTTATGTCCAAATACCTCCTTTTGTTAGAGCGTTTGGTATACATATCCAAACGCTAATTCTGGTCAGCGTTATGTCGGACAAAAACTTCAAAAAGTTATATTACAGGTCGAAGAAGCATTTCAAACTAAGTACAGAATCAATCATTATGATGTTTTTAACATATACATTCAATAAAGTTCCAACCGGAGTATTCCTTTGTGTTTTGATGAGCAATGGAACGCAAGTGAATACCATGAGGAATGCGCGTGATCAGAAAATGGCTGACTGCCAGTCACCTGATACATTCTGCTCTCATTCAGTCCCACAACACAGTAGAAGTCTCATTCAAATTTCTATAGACGGTTGACATCTATTGGAAGCCCTAGAAAGTGCAACATCATTAATGTCTCAAGAGGATTTCAATGGGAACTGTGGTGAATACACACCAAGCTTCCTGTTTTGATTTCTCCTCAGGATTTTGCCTGCCATATGAGTTCTGTTATACTCACAGACATCATTCAAACAGTTTTAGAAACTTTAGAGTGTTTTCTATCCAATACTAATAATAATATGCATATTTTAGCAACTGAGACTGAGGAGCAGGCCGTTTACTTTGGGCAACTTATTCATCCAAGCTACTCAATACTGCCCCCCAGCCATAAGAAGTTTTAAGCAACACAACCGACCTGTGCGCAACTATTTCCTCTCCAAATGTTTATTGAAAACATAATCACATTTGCACAATGAGCTCTTGTTGTCTCTCAAATACATCCTTACCAATCATCCATTTAAGCTGCATGCAGCAGTAGCCCAAGACTGCCTCGCAGCTTCCCCAGGACTGCCAGGGAGAGCACAAGAGAAATATCAGCCCAAGGAGAGAAGCATGAGATTGAACTTGCTAGAGTTTTCCATGTTAGTTAACATTATCAATGTTTCCCTTTACTGTGGCAATTGTGATGCAATCAATAAATATTATCAATTTTCAATGCAACGTACAGAAAAAAAAACTATTCAAGACTTAGAATGCAAACAAACTATGCAAGAGATTTTGTTCTAGGCAGAAGACATCAGAGTAGGGTTCTATTGTACATGACTCAGCCCGTACTCTACACAACCGGTGCGGCATAACCAATCAGAGCTGTAGGCCTAGAGTGCATTTGGAAAGTATTCCGACAGTACAAGTCAGAGCAAAAACCAAGCCATGAGGTTGAAGGAATTGTCCGTAGAGCTCCAAGACAGGATTGTGTCGAGGCACAAATCTGGGGAACGGTACCAAAACATTTCTGCAGCATTGAAGGTCCCCAAGAACACAGTGGCCTCCATCATTCTTAAATTGAAGAACTTTGGAACCACCAAGACTCTTCCTAGAGTTGGTCATACAGCCAAAGTGAGCAATCGGGGGAGAAGGGCTTTGGTGAGGGAGGTGACCAAGAATCCGATGTTCTGTGGAGATGGGACAACCTTCTAGAAAAACAACCATCTCTGAAGCACTCCACCAATCAGTCCTTTATGGTAGAGTGGCCAGACAGAAGCCACTCCTCAGTAAAATGCAAATGACAACCCGCTTGGAGTTTGCCAAAAGGCACCTAAAGGACTCTCAGGTCTGATGGGGATGTTTTTCAGCGGCAGGGACTGGGAGACTAGTCAGGATCTAGGAAAATATGAATGAAGCAAAGTACAGAGAGATCCTTGATGAAAACCTGCTCCAGAGGGCTCAGGACCTCAGACTGGGGAGAAGGTTCACCTTCTAACAGGACAACAACCCTAAGCACACAGCCAAGACAACGCAGGAGTGGCTTCGGGACAAGTCTTTGAATGTCCTTGAGTGGCCCAGCCAGAGCCTGGACTTGAACCCAATCGAACATCTCTGGAGAGACGTGAAAATAGCTGTGCAGCAACGCTCCCCATCCAACCTGGTAGAGCTTGTGAGGATCTGCAGAGAAGAATGGGGGAAACTCCCTTAATACAGGTGTGCCAAGCTTGTAGCATCATACCCAAGAAGACTCTAGGCTGTAATCGCTGCCAAAAATGTTTCAACAAGGTACTGAATAAAGGGTCTGAATACTTATATAAATGTGATATTTTTTGTTTTATGTTTAATAAATGTGCCACAATTTCTATAAATCAGTTTTTGCTTTGTCATTGTGGGGTATTGTGTGTAGATTGAAGAGGGGGGAAAAATATTTTATCCATTTTAAAATAAGGCTGTAATGTAACAAAATGTGAAAGAATTCAACAGGTCTGAATACTTTCCGAATGCACTGTATATGCAAATAGACCATTGCCTAATATGGATCTGTTCAATTTACTTTGAACTTGGACTGTGTTTACAGCTGTGGTCATGAGTAGAAGTGCTTGTTTTGATATCAAAGCAAAGGCTGCATGTAGCCACGTGTGCACATGTTGTTCATATCCTTTGCTAGTTAGTGAGTTATTTGCCCAGTTATAGATAATTTGTAGTCAGCAATAGGGGAGTGATTGGTTCCCACAAGAACACAAAATGTGTACATTTTTAGACATCTTTGAAAAGCGAGTCGGGTATTTTATTTTATTTCGTAAAGTGGTTTCTTGCATCCAACAACACCACAACATTTTCAGTCACCTCCTTATCTGAAGGACAAGTAGATAAACAGGTTAATGTCAAGCCCTGCATGTTTTGTTTTTTTCAAAATTCTCTTGGAATGTACGTTGAACACCACACATTGGCTGCTCTGTAGGCTAAATAATAGAACAGTTGTTTCCATGTACAAATGTTGTGGGATGCATTTTTTCCATTGTTTTTGATGGTAGGCCATTTTGGTAGGCCTACATTATGATCAAATAGCCACAGTAGCGTACTTGGCCACTGTTAAAACTGTAACTTTAAGCGGCTACAGCCTCCGTTTTCACAGTAAACGTGCACTGGAAGTTGCACAGAATTTTCACAATGTTCAGCAGACCTGACATTTGCTCAGTGCTGAAAAAAAATTGAGGGAACAGTGATCCTTACAGTTGTTGGTTTGTTAGCTTGTAATATTTACACTAATATAGCAAACATTTGCATCAGTCAAAGACCTCAAAACAAGTGCGGAACAGTGGGGGACAGAGAAAGCGAGAGAGGTTTCCAGTAAAAGTAGTTACAGTTTTTTTACAATCGCTTTGGTGCTATTTTCAAAAGTATGTTGTGAATTTTAAAAACTCCAAACTGGTAACACTTGTAATGCAAAAAGTCTTATATTAAAAACCTTTTATTGTCCATGCATTTTGTTTGGAGACGTCTTTCACCACAACACCATTGATCCAAAGTTTACTGTGAAATACCATGAGAACATTGATTTAATCATAATGTTTAAAAACTAAAACACTCTCAGTGTGTGTGTTTGTGTGTGTGTGTGTGTGTACTTCACAATGTTTTTAAAGTCAAGCATTGTGTCTCTGTAGAGACACCTTGTTCGAAAGCAACATATAATATATGTAGGTCACCTTACATCTGATACACAGATTGTGGCAATGGATGTGTTGGTATACAAACTGCTGAATCATGCTTTCAATGGACCTATTGACAGACTGTCTCTGTCCTTGAGAGGATAGCAGATAAATGCCAAGCACAACAAAGACATGGCAATCAATCCCTGAGAGTCTTCCCAAGCCCTGACTGATCCCTAAAGTGGGGAAGACTTCTACAATGAATTTACAGTAATCTCACTTTACATCAGGTTAGCGAATACCATGGAGTTATGGAGTTTTGTTTTGTTACCACATAGTAGTCAAGCAGGGCTGCCAACTTTTGAAGAAATCTTGGAGTGAGATTTGCTAAGTGAATTTCATTGTCCCCTAGCACAACCCTTAGAGTGAAAATGTTACCATGTTAATAAAGCTAATTTCTTATAATTCCACATATTTTGACATGGTTTAGGCATATGACCAGGGTGCTGTCAAAAGGCTGCATTCTGCAATAGGGACTGAAGTAACAGCAACCAATAAATATGTTCCGATAAGTGAAATAAGCAGTGACAAGCAAAAACTTGGTTTGGAAAGTTTTCAAACAAATAATCAATAGTCACAACAAAGGTACAGTATATTTTGGGTATCACTATGGCAACAGCCTCCAGGAACAGCACAATATTTACATCTTACAGTTATTAAGAAAGTAAGGAAAAGGAATAAAACAACAATATGTACATAAGAACTGCAACATACCACTGCCGGCTTGCCTTTGAAGCAATGCAGGGTTGGTCGTGGTCGGTCCCTGGATGGGAGACCAAATGCTGCTGGAAGTGGTGTTGGAGGACCAGTAGGACACTCTTTCCTCTGGTCTAAAAAATATATATACAGTGCATTTGGAAAGTATTCAGACCCCTTGACTTTTTGAACATTTTGTTAGGTTACAAGCTTCTTCTAAAATTGATTAAATCTACACACAATACCCCATAATGACAAAGCAAAACAGGTTTTTAGACATTTTTAGACAAAAACAGCAACACCTTATTTACATAAGTATTCAGACCCTTTGAAATTGAGCTCAGGTGCATCCTGTTTCCATCGATCATCCTTGAGATGTTTCTACAACCTGATTGGAGTGCACCTGGGGTAAATTCAATTGATCTGAAATGATTTGAAAAAGGCACACACACACCTGTCTATATAAGGTTCCACAGTTGACGGTGTATGTCATAGCAAAAACCAAGCCATGAGGTCAAAGGAATTGACCGTAGAGCTCCGAAACAGGATTGTGTCGAGGCACAGATCTGGGGAAGGGTACCATTTTTTTTTTGCTGCATTGAAGGTCCCCAAGAACACAGTGGCCTCCATCATTCTTAAATGGAAGAAGTTTGGAACCACCAAGACTCTTCCTAGAGCTGGCCATACAGCCAAAGTGAGCAATCGGGGGAGAAGGACTTTGGTGAGGGAGGTGACCAAGAACCCAATGGTCTGTGGAGATGGGACAACCTTCCAGAAGGACAACCATCTCTGAAGCACTCCAAGAATCAGTCCTTTATGGTAGAGTGGTCAGAAGGAAGCCACTCCTCAGTAAAATGCACATGACATCCCACTTGGAGTTTGCAAAAGGCACCTAAAGGACTCTCAGACCATGAAAAAAAATATTCTCTCGTCTGATGAAACCAACATTGAACTCTTTGGCCTGAATGCCAAGCCTAACGTCTGGAGGAAACCTGGCACCAATCCTACGGAGAAGCATGGTTGTTGCAGCATCATGCTGTGTGGATGTTTTTCGGCAACAATGACTGGGAGACTAGTCAGGATCGGGGGAAAGATGAACGGAGCAAAGTACAGAGAGATCCTTGATGAAAACCTGCTCCAGAGGGCTCAGGACCTCAGACTGAGCCGAAAGTTCATCTTCCAACAGGACAATCACCCTAAGCACACAACCAAGACAATACAGGAGTGGCTTCAGAACAAGTCTTTGGATGTCCTTGAGTGGCCCAGTCAAAGGCCAGACTTGAATACGATCTAAGAGACCTGAAAATAGCTGTGTAGCGACGCTCCCCATCAAACCTGACAGAGCTTGAGAGGATCTGCAGAGAAGAATGGGAGAAACTCCCCAAATACAGGTGTCCCATGCTTGCAGCATCATACCAAAGAAGACTCAAGGCTGTAATCGCTGCCAAATACTTTCCAAATGCACTGTATTTCCCAATGCCCCAAGGCAGTGATTGGGGACATTGCCCTCTGCAAGGTGTGTGTGTCCTGACTCTCTGTGGTCACTAAAGCGCCCATGGCACTTATCGTAAGAGTAGGGGGGTTAACCCTGGTGTCCTGGCAAAATTCCCAATCTAGACCTCATTCCATCATGGCCACCTAATCATACCCAGCTTCCAATTGGCTCATTCATCCCCCCTCCTCTAACTATTCCCCAGGTCATTGCTTTGAATGTGTTCTTAGTCAACATTGTACATAAAACAGCCCTACCTAACTACTCTTTTTAGAGTTTTAAAAACTCTGCAGAGAACGTTCTCTCTCGCCATTCAGCTCCAATCTAATCTTAAGGGGTGTTTCTTTAAAACCTGCATCCAATCCCCTTGATCCCTTACATAACAAGACCAATCATATACTTCAATGTGCAGTGCAGCAAGACAGCACAATTATAGAGGTTGAGCTCATGATTAAATTGCAGGCGTAGATGCTCCGATTTCAAAACAATTTGGAGCACAGGTTGAAATGTTAACGTGGTGACTAATTTGAAAAATCAAAATCAGCACTTTTCAATTTGTGAGATATAATAGGGGTGCCGTGAGAGCATTAGAAGTGGGTCAAATTCGTGTCTCACGTCCAATGCGTGAGAGTTGGCTGCTCTGAGTCAAGTGTTTTTACACTTTATGCAGTTAGGCAACTCTATAATACTGGAAGTACCTTCAGATTACTATAGTTGTTTTAGAGTTAAAACACAGTGTTGATCTGGGCATACTATACTGTTGCAAGTTGCAACCCAGTCCACCGCCCAAGCCTAAATGTAGCAAAACCTCAGTCGGAATTCGTCATGCTGTTACAAAAGAACACTAGTGACATCTTCTGGACTAAGTGTCAGACACAAGAAGAGCTCATGAGAAAATGAATATACGTAGAAAGTATACATTTACTCATCAATCTTGCAGTATAGAAAAACAAAAACAAATTCAACCCCCCCCCAAAAAACAAACATATATACTTAAAAAATATATAAAAAATAATATGAAATCCCACCAGTTCACCATCATCAACCCAATCAAAGACTGATTGATTGTAAAATTAAGCAGCAGATTTCATCAAGATATTAATCAATATTGAGTATTCAATGTTTGATGTAATCATCTCTCTTTCCACAAGACTGTCACATGAGACTAGAACAGGAACTGAACACGTATCACCACAAGAGATCATCCTTTATTTTTCGCCTACATTTCAACTGCTCTGTGTGCCGATTTGCCAATAAACCCCTAGAGTCAATGTCTGCACCCCTGCATAAGTCTCATTAGCATAGTAAAACAATCCACATCAAAAATCCGAATGTTTAAGCTAGAGACCACCACAATCGTCACGGAGTCGGTACCACCGATCTGCCAATGTCTGACGTCGATACCGCCGATCTGCTAACTTCTGCAAATAGTGTCCGAACAGTTTGGGCTACACACTAATATGGAAAGGTGAGACTCACGAACACGTACATACATGTCGGTTGCTTTGCTTTAGGAAGCCCACAAGCCTCACAAAACTAGTCTGAAGCTAGTCTGGTACCAGTTAAAATATTTATGGAAGTATACAAAACATTAGGAACACCAGCTCTTTCCATGACAGACTGACCAGGTGAAAGCTATGATCCCTTATTGATGTCACTTATTAAATCCACTTCAACCACTGTCGATGAAGGGGAGAGTAGAGAGGTTAAAGAAGGATTTTTAAGCCTTGAGACATGGATTGTGTATGTGTGCCATTCAGAGGGTGAATGGGCGAGACAAAATATTTAAGCGCCTTTGAACAGGGTGCGAAGCGCACCGGTTTGAGTGTGTTATGAACTGTAAAGCTACTGGGTTTCACGCTCAACAGTTTCCCATGCAATGCGTATCAAGAATGGTCCACCATCCAAAGGACAACAAGTGACCCTTTGATTTATTATTTGACTATCTGTTTTTCCATGTATAAATCTGTCATTCAATGCAAAAGCCAAACCAAAACTGCAGTGCAATACATGCTGATCACACTGAAGTCTGACTCTGCGTTTCTATTGTCGCCATTATCCGAAGGAACCTAAAGCCTCAGGAATGACTAGGGCCCTATAATATTCTGAGGTTTGACAATACATTTATAAAACACATAACAAAGGTCTAACCCTAAAATGGTATCACAATGTCCCTACAGCTGTAAAGATAACAGCTACTGTAACCCTGAACCTGAACCTAACTCTAGAATGGTATTACAATATCCATACAGCAGTAATATTAACTGCAAACCTGAGTCACACGTCAGTCAGTCACATGTAATGGACAACATAAACACGTTGCAGGATCTCGGATTTCCTATGGCTGAAATGAATCGACCTTTACATGTACTATCACTCAAGACCACATGGTGGGGTAATTTCTCCATCATAATGAAATAATCTGTGATTTATCTTAACTCAGAATAGACTGATATTTCCCATTTTTGTTCAAATAATTTGTTATTATTCTTTAAAATGTATCATGAAAAGATCAATCACCTTAGTTGAAACACATCTATTCTTAGTCACTAATCTGACTGATATCGGCATCTATGACATTCAAATTAGTGGTATAGTTATGATAATTAGGTAACAACAGCTCATCCCTTTTCAATTGTTCTGTATGATCACTCTCATCAGTGGGAACTCATATCAATCATACCTTATCATCTGAATGTAGTGCACTGCTGTTATCTGAGGATGATAAGGAAAACAGACCACACTTCAGAGTCATTTAGTTTCACGCGAAGCCTATCTGAACTCTAATGAAGGCAGGTTCTAGTCCTGTTTCAGCCATGTCCTGAGTGTCTACACCACTAATGGTATGAGCCTAGCCACCTATGCTACTTTTCGTCCACTCACAGAGTGGGAGGGTGGACTTCAAATGGAAGGGAGGGCTCATTAACAGTTGATGTCATACACCTTAGCATAAATACAATTAAACTCAGTTTTTCACAATTCCTGACATTTAATCCTAGTAAAAATTCACTTTCACCACTTTATTTTAAGAATGTGAAATGTCAGAATAATTGCAGAGAATTATTTATTTCCGCTTTTATTTATTTCATCACATTCCCAGTGGGTCAGAAGATTACATACACTCAATTAGTATTTGGTAGCATTTCCTTTAAATTGTTTAACTTGGGTCAAACATTTCGGGTAGCCTTCCACAAGCTTCCCACAATGAGTTGGGTGAATTTTGGCCCATTCCTCCTGACAGAGCTGGTGTAACTGAGTCAGGTTTGTAGGCTTCCATGCTCTCACACACTTGTTCAGTTCTGCCCACAAACCTTCTACGAGATTGCGGTCAGGGCTTTGTGATGGCCACTCCAACACCTTGACTTTGTAGTCCTTAAGCCATTTTGCCACAACTTTGGAAGCATGCTTGGGGTCATTGTCCATTTGGAAGACCCATTTGCGACCAAGCTTTAACTTCCTGACTGATTTCTTGAGATGTTGCTTCAAAATATCCACATCATTTTCTGTCCTCATGATGCCATCTATTTTGTGAAGTGCACCAGTCCCTCCTTCAGCAAAGCCCCCCACAACATGATGCTGTCACCCCCGTGCTTCACGGTTGGGATGGTGTTCTTGGGCTTGCAAGCCTCCCCCTTTTTCCACCAAACATAACGGTGGTCATAATGACCAAACAGTTATATTTTTGTTTCATCAGACCAGAGGACGTTTCTCAGAAAAGTACAATCTTTGTCCCCATGTGCTGTTGCAAACCGTAGTCTGTTTATTTTATGGCGGTTTTGGAGCAGTGGCTTCTTACTTGCTGAGCGGCATTTCAGGTTATGTCAATATAGAAATCGTTTTACTGTGGATATAGATACTTTTGTACCTGTTTTCTCCAGCATCTTCACAAGGTCCTTAGCTATTGTTCTTGGATTGATTTGCACTTTTCGCACCGAAGTACGTTCATCTCTAGGAGACAGAACGCATCTCCTTTCTGAGCGGTATGACGGCTGCGTGGTCCCATGGTATTTATACTTGCGTACTATTGTTTGTACAGATGAATGTGGTACCTTCAGGCGTTTGGAAATTGCTCCCAAGGATGAACCAGACTTGTGGAGGTCTAAAAAAAAAATTCTGGGGTCTTGGCTGATTTCTTTTGATTTTCCCATGATGTCAAGTAAAGAGGCCCTGAGTTTAAAGGTAGGCCTTGAAATACATCCACAGGTACACCTCCAATTGACTGAAATGATATCAATTAGCCTATCAGAAGCTTCTAAAGCCATGACATAATTTTCTGGAATTTTCCAAGCTGTTTAAAGGCACAGTCAACTTAGTGTATGTAAACTGCTGACCCACTGAAATTGTGATACGGTGAATTATAAGTGGAATAATCTGTCTGTAAACAATTGTTGGAAAAATTACTTGTGTCATGCACAAAGTAGATGTCCTAACCGACTTGCCAAAACTATAGTTCGTTAACAAGAAATTTGTGGAGTGGTTGAAAAACTAGTTTCAATGACTCCAACCTAAGTGTATGTAAACATCCGACTTCAACTGTACCTAAAGATTACAGCAAAACACACTGTAATCTTTATAAGGCATTCAGATTTCATCAACGCTTATCCAATGAATAAGCGTTTAAAATTAATATTCTTTAACGCAAACCATCCATATCAAAAGCCTCATTTATGTGCGTGTCTCTCTCTCACTGTGTATTGCTGGGCCATGTTAAATGGTGTGATGTTCAATATCTCCCCCTTCTTTTCTTAGTGGTGGCGTGGCACCGCACTACTGCAGCAAATTGTGTATGTCTGTGTTTGTGTGGGCGAGCAAGATGGTGTGTGTGTTTGTGTCAGTGACTGACACATCCCTGATGTCAAACAGTTTTGTAATAGACAACTATATAGTTACGCAATAGTGTGTGCAGACGCTGATACACATGAATAGTGTAGGTAGGGTATGTACCAGCAAATAAGAACAAACATCATTACACAAAGTCAAACATCTGAAGACTGAGGCTCAGTGAAGTGTTCATGTTCTGTCCAGATAAGAGTGATCACACAAGTATTATGCAATAAAAAAACCCAGACATGGATCAAACCCAGGTAGCTACAGAGGTAAAAGCCCTGGTCCTTGTCATGTCTGGCATGTCCTTTCATGGCTATGTAGAGAGGTGCACGCTAGATGTCCTGGGTGGTGGTGGGTGTTGGAGATAAACACAGGCATACTGTCATTTTATGTAACCATACTTCTCACCGAGACCCCAACACAGAGCAACCCCTTGCCTATCGCCACTGTGTTTCTATTGAGTTTCTGTGGCATCGTTCCAGTATAAGATTGCAGGCTTGAATGCAATCAGTCCAGACAGGGAGGTTGGCTGGCAGATTGATTTTCTCAGAAGAATGTAACGGCAGGTTTGGCCACAGTTAGAGGCGTCATGCCCATAGGGGGCGCAAGGGTACGTGCCTCCTCAGATTTTTCAGATATTCAATTCATTACTAAACTTGATTTTTAAGCCCACATTTTTATCTTTTTTGTGTGTTTTTTAAAGATCTGTCAGCAGTATTTATTTTGGGGGGGGGCACACTGACTGGCCCAGGCAACGAGTACCCACCCTCCCAACCTATTCTCCCTAGTAAGTGTTTCTTTACAAGGTGCACCACGAAGCAAAGATATGCTGGGCAGGATGCTAGATACTTTAGTGCGTGGAGACAGTATCTTCAGTGGAGGAGGAAAGAGAGTGTAGTGTGACGCACGTAGCGTTTGATTTGATTTTAGCTGCTGGTGATGGGCAGGACACACAGGAGGTATGTTTGTAAAGGAATTTGATCAAGCTATGTAGCCTATTGATTCCTTCTTGATGACTAAATACAGCGTAATACTCTGTAATACTAGCCAGCTAGATAGGTTCCCAATCTCCCAACCTCATAACTAGCTACCAAGCCATTTCAGGCTATCAATAAAGTTAGAGTAGCTTGTCTATCCTAGCTGGCATGCCTGCTGGCAAGGTTGCTAGACTTTAGAAAAGCAAGCAATTACTAAATATACTGAATAAGACTCACAGAGAAGCATATTTAGTTTCTTTAAAAAAATAACGCTCTACATGTATGCTTAGATATGCATAAAAATACTTGTTTTAAATGTAAACTGGCACCTTATAATAATATCATGATATTTGCGTATTAAAGGTGCTATATGCAAAAATAACTGCCATTTCCTGGTTGCTAAAATTCTGATAGTTTGCCTAATTTAAGTTTATTTGACAAAACAAGCCATGTATAGTGTAGAGAATCATTGTGCCATAAAGAACTGTGAAATCTATTTTCAATAACACAGGAGAAGTGAGGGAGAGGTCAACAGTCAGGTGAAACTGCCTGCGGAACAGCTCTTAATAATACAATTGACCTTTACCAGGCACAATGTGACCATATCCTCCTTCACTTCAATGAACCTTTACCTGAGGTGCTGTAAGTGTAATGTAGCTGAAAGGGTAAAAACACAGACTACACTATATACACAAAAGTATGTGGATACCCCTTCAAAGTTGTGGATTTGGCTATTTCAGCCAACCCCTTACTGACAGGTGTAAAAAAAAATGAGCACACAGCCATGCGATCTCCATAGACAAACATTGGCAGTAGAATGGCCTTACTGAAGAGCTCAGTGACTTTCGACGTGGCAACATTATAGGACGCCACCTTTCCAACAAGTCAGTTCGTCAAATTTCTGCCCTGCTAGAGCTGCCCTGGTCAACTGTAAGTGCTGTTATTGTGAAGTGGAAATGTCTAGGAGCAATAACGGCTCAGCCACAATGTGGTAGGCCACACAAGCTCACAGAACAGGACCGCCGAGTGCTGAAACGAGAAACTCGTAACAATCGTCTGTCCTCGGTTGCAACACTCACTACAGAGTTCCAAACTGCCTCTGGACGCAACATCAGCACAAGAACTGTTCGTCAGGAGCTTCATGAAATGGGTTTCCATGGCTGAGCCACCGCACACAAGCCTAAGATCACCATGTGCAATGCCAAGTGTCGGCTGGAGTGGTGTAAAGCTTGAAGCCATTGTATTCTGGAGCAGTGGAAACGCGTTCTCTGGAGTGATGAATCACGCTTCCGACAGACGAATCTTGTTTTGGCGGATGCCAGGAGAACGTTACCTGCCCCAATGCATAGTGCCAACTGTAAAATTTGGTGGAGGAGGAATAATGGTCTGGGGCTGTTTTTCATGGTTCGTGCTAGGCCCCTTCGTTCCAGTGAAGGGAAATCTTAACGCTACAGCATAAAATTACATTGTAGACGATTCTGTGCTTACAACTTTGTGGCAACAGTTTGGGGTAGGCTCTTTCCTGTTTCAGCATGACAATGCCCCCGTGCACAAAGTGAGGTCCATACAGAAATTGTTTGTCAAGATCGGTGTGGAAGAACTTGACTGGCCTACACAGAGCCCTGACCTAAACTCAATCAAACACCTTTGGGATGAATTAGAACGATGACTGCGAGCCAGGCCTAATTGCCCCAACATCAGTGCCCGACCTCACTAATGCTCGTGGCTGAATGGAAGCCAGTCCCCACAGCAATTTTCCAACATCTAGTGGAAAGGCTTTCTGAAAGACTAGAGGCTGTTATAGCAGCAAATGGGGGACCAACTCCATGTTAACGCCACTGATTTTGGAATGTTATGTTCGACGAGCAGCTGTCCACATACTTTTGGTCATGTAGTGTATTTCCTCCATCTTCACATCCTTCACTTTCAACCAGGTAGTCTACTTACAACCCCCATGCGATTACTTTAAATGGACAAAGGCTGTAGGGAAAAGTAAAAAGTTGAAACTATGTCTAGTTAAATTCAGCTTGAATCTTCCACTTTTTGAATGAGTCACCACTCAAGGAAGATTGAATGGAAGTGATTTAGAGGTAAGTGGCAAATGCCTTGGTGGAATTTGATGAAATGGTCTGACGAACATTGCTTTCTTTTTGCACTCAGTTTTTTTGTTGTTGATGAAACTGAAAAGGGGACAAAGAACAAGTACCAGCAATCTTCCATAAAAACACCATACAAAAAGAACCTAACTTATGGTAAATTGCAGGAGAAAAAAAGTACAGTCGATTTCTGGTGTAGAGGCTATTTCTCCACTCAGAGCAAAAGCATGAGAATGACTTGAGGGAGAAAGCGTCAAATCTCACTGACAGTGCAATTACAAATAAGTGCAGGGAACGTGAACAGTGATGGGTGTGAGTAGATGTAAGTAATAAGAGGAAATAGACAAGGGAAAGAAAAGTATCAAAAGGTCAGAGGTGTCTCTGCTCTACTGCAGATGATGAAATGGAGTTCGCTTCTGGGGTTGTTCTTGTCAAACATTAATATGTGGCTGATCATAGATATAAAAACGTTACATTTTACATCTGTAATAGAGTGTATAATTAGTGACTGATTGTTATGTGGTAACTGCTCAAAATCTCTATTGGAGCTGTAGCTTCACCTCAGGGTTCAAGCCAGAATAAACCTAATAGCCCCTAAGAAGCCTTCCAATGATAAATGCCACATCCATCACTGTTAATTCTGACATTAAAGTCTCTCGCATGTTCTTTGTGAGAACGGCCCTGTTCCGAGAATAGTATGTTATGGTATGGCCTCAGTGGCTGGTTCTCTCTCCCATTCATACTGAAGCCACCCACCGACAGACCTAAGGGACTGATAAGATGCGATGGCTGCATTCACACGTTCTCAGATACGTCCCACCTGGCCTCCTGCCAGCCTGTCTGCAGTGACTCTACCCTTCAGACTCATTATGGGTTATTGGAACTTGGACCTACTCCTGGCATTTTCTTGGCAAAGCTGGTTTACTTGTGTCAGTGTATTCCCTCAGGATTTGGCAGTCTCATCTAGAGCTATAGGTTTATGTTGTATGAGGTGAAGCATTGACACTGCAACAAGCATTGGCCCAGTACAAATACAGACAAATGCATCAACAACAAAAAATCACACATTACTACAGGTGCTTTGACAGTTTGTTCAGAGAAGGAAATCATATGATAAATGCCACAAAAAAACAGGTGTAGCACTTTATTTTTGCATAATAAGTTCATTCACAGGCATGTCCTGACAATACCTAAGATAGGTGGTTTTCTTTCCAGCCAAGAATGCCATTACTTTCAGTGAGCACAAGTGTGGTGAAAGCTAAATAGGCTGTGTAGGTATTTGTACATTTTATCTGAATGAACAAAGAAACATACAGTGTGATATTAATGTTGGGACATCAACAGCAGTGTGCGCACATTCCTGGCACCTGCAAAGCACCAAAGTGTTCAGAGCACCACGTAGATCAACACCATCATCCGGAAAACTTAGACTCACTGCAATTTGCATAACAGCCAAACAAAACCGCTACCGTGGGTAGTGCATACAGCCCAGTACGTCACTGGGGCAAAGCTTCCTGCCATCCAGAACCTATATACTATGCAGTGACAAAGGAAGGGCCATGAAATTGTCAAAGACTCCAGTCACCCAAGTCATGCTGTTATCTCTGCTACCGCACAGCAAGCAGTACCGCACCGCCAAGTCTAGATCCAAAAGGCTCCTTCTAACCCCAAGCCATAAGACTGCTGAACAATGAATCAAATGGCCACCCAGACTATTTACATTGACACCCCCCCTTTCTTTTTACACTGCTGCTACTCGCTGTTTAATATCTATGCATAGTCACTTTACCCCCAGCTACATGTACAAATGACCACGACTAACCTGTACCCCCGCACATTGACTCAATACCCGTACCCCCTGTATATAGCCTTGTTATTGCTATTTTATGTTACTTTTAATTTTTCTTTAACTGCATTGTTGGTTAAGGGTTTTTAAGTAAGCATTTCACGGTCAAGTCTACAGCTGTTGTATCCGGCCCATGTGACAAATACAATTTGATTTGACCAGTAGTCATGACACGTGCCACTCTCCCCTGGTCCTGTGATGAGACATGGAAGTAGTCCCTAATCAGACACTAAGGACTTGGGCCGCCTTAAAGGGACGAATAACTGCTCCACATGAGAGGCTCTCCAGACGCCACTCACAAAGCAGGTGGCCATGTGAATGTATGCGAGCAGAGCTTTTCAAGCTCAAGAGAAACACATCAACAGTTTATTTCTCAGCTTTACAATTCAGCCTGAGAATGGATTCCCACAATAATGTAGCAGGTAACCACAGAGGGTAGGCAGCAATGTAACAACATAGGGTGGTCAAATACTTAGTAACGTAGTTGTGGTCACGATCTGGTTACCTATAACTACAAACAGTTATGTTTTTGTGTTTTTACATATTTATAAATGTATTTCCGGAGATCATCGGAACTACCCACAATGCAATATTTCTCAACATCATATGCAGTGGCGATTTTAGCATGTACATCTTGGTGCATGCCAGCAAAGCCACTACACAACACAATATTAAACAATATATGAATTGCACTATGACGGTGACCAAACTGTTAGGGCCTACATAAAGTTGTCCCCACACCTTACCACTGCTACACCTGGCTATCAGCGGAGCCTTGTCTGGCAGCAAAAGTAAATACAGCCTCATTTACTGACTTTTTAAAAAACATAGCTGATATGGCTGGCTTGCTTAAACAAATGTGGTTTCCACTAACAACTGAGATGTACAAACTTATGGCATAAGGGAATGACGAGCGGATAAGAGGTGTCTTTTATACTGATAACAAGTTCAAACAGGTGCCATTAATACAGGTAACGAGTGGAGGACAGAGGAGCCTCTTAAAGAAGAAGTTACAGGTCTGTGAGAGCCAGAAATCTTGCTTGTTTGTAGGTGACCAAATACTTATTTTCCACCATAATAAATTAATTAAAAATCCTACAATGTGATTTTCTTGATTTATTTTTCTCATTTTGTCTGTTATAGTTGAAGTGTACCTATGATGAAATTTCCAGGCCTCTCTCATCTTTTTAAGTGGGAGAACTTGTACAATTGGTGGCTGACTAAATACTTTTTTGCCCCACTGTAACTGTTTGGCCATAATGACCATCATTATGTTTGGAGGAAAAAGGGGGATGCTTGCAAGCTGAAGAACACCATCCCAACTGTGAAGCATGGGGGTGGCAGCCTCATGTTGTGGGTGTGCTTTGCTGCAGGAGGGGCTGGTGCACTTCACAAAATTGATGGCATCATGAGGACAGAAAATTATCTGGATATATTGAAGCAACATCTCAAGCTTTGTCGCAAATGGGTCCTCCAAATGGACAATGTCCCCAAGCATGCTTCGAAAGTTGTGGCAAAATGGCTTAAGGACAACAAAGTCAAGGTATTGGAGTGGCCATCACAAAGCCCTGACCTCAATCCTATATAAAATTTGGGGGCAGAACTGAAAAAGCGTGTGCGAGCATGGAGGCCTACAAACCTGATTCAGTTACACCAGCTCTGTCAGGAGGAATGGGCCAAAATTCACCCAACTTATTGTGAGACGCTTGTGGAAGGCTACCTGAAACGTTTGACCCAAGTGAAACAATTTAAAGGCAATGCTACCAAATACTAATTGAGTGTATGTAAACTTCTGACCCCCTGGGAATGTGATGAAAGAAAATAAAGCTGAAATAAATCATTCTCTCTACTATTATTCTGGCATTTCACATTCTTAAAATAAAGTGGTGATCCTAACTGACTGATAAGGGAATTTTTACGAGAATTAAATGTCAGGAATTGTGAAAAACGTAGTTTAAAAGTATTTGGCTAAGGTGTACAGTATGTAAACTTCCAACTTCAACTGTATCATGTGATTTGATCATTTTATCTGTGGCCAAAGATCTTGAGCCTTCATGGATGAGCACTTCTAATGTCAGCAGCCAAACGGCTAGAATTTTCGAGGTCTCCCCTTAAACTTTGCGGTGACGTAGTTTCCCCATGAGTGATAGACCACTAAGCCAATCACAACACAACGCTTTGTATTTTCTGCTGGCTTGTCCCACCACCACAGAAAGCATGGAGCTAGACTGAAACACCTGCATTTTGGAGCTGCCTTACTCAAGAAAACAAAAAATAGATAATGTTTGTGTGCGGCTATATTAACTCAATGATATAAATTGTTTTGCTAAAAATGTGGGCCTCAAAACAAGTGGAGCTGCCCTGAATGACAGGTCGCTACTGGTCATACCTAGCTAGTTCCAGCTGGACAACATTATGTAATAGCCATGTTAGTATGAAATTATACTGAACAAAAATATAAACGCAACATGCAACAATATCAACAATTCTACTGAGTTACAGTTCATATAAGGAAATCAGCCAATTGAAATAATTTAATTAGGCCCTAATCTATGGATTTTACAGTAATTTTACATGACTGGGAATGCATCTGTTAGTCAGAGATACCTTTAAAAAAGGTATAGGTGTGGATCAGAAAACCAGTTAGTATCTGGTGTGACCACATTTGCCTCATGCAGCGCTACACACCTCCTTCGCATAGAGTTGATTGTAGCCTGTGGAATGTTTTCCCACTCCTCTTCAAGGGCTGTATGAAGTTGCTGGATATTGGTGGGAACTGAAACACGCTGCCTTACATGTCGATCCAGAGCATCCCAAACTGAATGGGTGACATGTCTGGTGTGTATGCAGGCCATGGAAGAACTGGGACATTTTCAGCTTCCAGGAATAGCGTACAGATCCTTGCGACATGTGGCCGTGCATTATCATGCTAAAACATGAGGTGATGGCGGCGGATGAATGACATGACAGTTGGCCTCAGGATCTCGTCACGGTATCTCTCTGCATTCAAATTGCCATCGATAAAATGCTATTGTGTTCGTTGTGCATAGCTTATGCCTGCCCATACTATAACCCCACTGCCACCAAGGGGAACTCTGTTCATAATATTGACACCAGCATACCGTTCACCCACATGACGCCATATACGTGGTCTGTGGTTATGAGGCCGGTTGGACGTACTGCAAAATTCTCTAAAATGACATTGGAGGCAGCTTATGGTAAAGAAATGAACATTCAATCCTCTGGCAACAGCTCTGGTGGACATTCCTGCAGTCAGCATGCCGATTGCATGCTCCCTGCCAACTTGAGATATCTGTGGAATTGTGTTGTGTGACAAAATGGCACATTTTAAAGTTGCCTTTTATTTTCCCCAGCACAAGGTGCACCTGTGTAAGGACCATGCTGTTTAATCAGTTTCTTGTAATGCCACACCTGTCAAATGGATGGATTATCTTGGCAAAGGAGAAACGCTCACTGACATTTGAGAGAAATACGATTTTTGTGCATATGGAAAATTTATGGGATATTTTATTTCAGCTCATGAAACATAAGACCAATGCTTTACATGTTGCGTTTACATTTTTGTTCGGTGTACATTCCCAACCAAGTGTTTGCTTTCGTTGAGCTACTATGTACATGTACATCCACGAAGAAGAGACCATATAGCTAAATTCATGCGAAAAACTGCATTTGCTCTTCTCCTGGGCGTTTGGTAGTGGTAGTGACTGGGTGCAGTACTACCCAAATGGACAGGGTTATGGCCCAAAAGCGAGAAGCCAGCTTTGAAGTGGGACCGATTTGCCCAGTTGAAGCGAGCGGTTTAGAGTACAGTTAAGGGAACCGTGGGCACGTATACTGTATGCAGTGTTAATTTCACCCCAGAGAGCTATAACCAGTGAAGGCAGGATTGGTAATGAGACTCCGACCGAAAACAGGTGCTGTGCCAAGTTTGAATGTGAAGCCTGCAACCTTTGTTTCCTACCGACATACATAGTGAGTGTTAGCAGTGATGAAGATAAACAGGGTAAGTTCAATGTGGTAACATTAATCCTAGCTACACTTTATGGCTAATTGACTATGTATTTTGTATAAATTATACAGTGGGCGATTTTGCAGGTTTTCCTACTTACAAAGCATGTAGAGGTCTGTAATTGTTATCATAGGTACACTTCAACTGTGAGAGACGGAATCTAAAACAAAAATCCAGAAAATCACATTGTATGATTTTTAAGTAATTAATTTGCATTTTATTGCATGACATAAGTATTTGATCACCTACTAACCAGTAAGAATTCCGGCTCTCAGACCTGTTAGTTTTTCTTTAAGAAGCCCTCCTGTTCTCCACTCATTACCTGTATTAACTGCACCTGTTTGAACTCGTTACCTATATAAAAGACACCTGTCCACACACTCAATCAAACAGACTCCAACCTCTCCACAATGGTGAAGACTAGACAGCTCGGTAAGGACATCACAAATACATTTGTAGACCTGCACAAGACAGGACAAAAGGCAAGCAGCTTGGTGAGAAGGCAACAACTGTTGGCGCAATTATTAGAACATGGAAGAAGTTCAAGATGACGGTCAATCGCCCTCAGTCTGGGGCTCCATCCAAGATCTCACCTCGTGGGGCATCAATGATCATGAGGAAGGTGAGGGATCAGCACAGAACTACACGGCAGGACCTGGTCAATGACCTGAAGAGAGCTGGGACCACAGTCTCAAAGAAAACCATTAGTAACACACTACGCCGTCATGGATTAACATCCTGCAGTGCACACAAGGTCCCCCTGCTCAAGCCAGCGCATGTCCAGGCCCATCTGAAGTTTGCCAATGACCATCTGGATGATCCAGAGGAGGAATGGGAGAAGGTCATGTGGTCTGATGAGACAAAAATATAGCTTTTTGGTCTAAACTCCACTCGCCATGTTTGGAGGAAGAAGAAGGATGAGTACAACCCCAACAACACCATCCCAACCGTGAAGCATGGAGGTGGAAACATCATTCTTTGGGGATGCTTTTCTGCAAAGGGGACAGGACGACTGCACCGTATTGAGGGGAGGATGGATGAGGCCATGTATCACGAGATCTTGGCCAACAACCTCCTTTTCCTCAGTAAGAGCATTGAAGATGGGTCGTGGCTGGGTCTTCATGCATGACAATGACCCGAAACACATAGCCAGGGCAACTGAGTAGTGGCTCCGTAAGAAGCATCTCAAGATGCTGGAGTGGCCTAGCCAGTCTCCAGACCTGAACGCAATAGAAAATCTTTGGGGGGAGCTGAAAGTCCGTATTGCCCAGCGACAGCCCCGAAACCTGGAGGATCTGGAGAAGGTCTGTATGGAGGAGTGGGCCAAAATCCCTACTGCAGTGTGTGCAAACCTGGTCAAGAACTACAGGAAATGTACGATCTCTGTAATTGCAAACAAAGGTTTCTATACCAAATATTAAGTTCTGCTTTTCTGATGTGTCAAATACTTATGTCATGCAATGCAAATGTCATACTTATGTCATGCAATGCAAATTAATTACTTAAAAATCATACAATGTGATTTTGTGCATTTTTGTTTTAGATTCCGTCTCTCACAGTTGAAGTGTACCTATGATAAAAAACTACAGACCTCTACATGCTTTGTCAGTAGGAAAACCTGCAAAATCGGCTGTGTATCAAATACTTGTTCTCCCCACTGTATCTATCCATCATCTAACTAACGTTTCACATTTATTATAATGTACTAGTAACGTTACTAGTAAGGCTACACTGCCTGCAGTGTTTTTGACCAGACAACTTAGCTAATGTGTCATAGCCTCTTCTCTGTTAGCTAGCAATCTTATCCAGATTATCCTTGTGACTGTGCACCAAAGACACATGTCAACGCATTGCTGGGATTGTGACATGGGGGCCAGCCAGCCACAACTTGCCTAGCTAGCTAACGTCCGTAAAAGTTATTTTTGACGATGATCTTGTTTGTCAATGTCATTGCATTGCACACCAAAAATTGGACGCCAAAAATTGGCTGCCAAATTTGGTCAATATCGTTGCATACCAAAAGTCCCTCAAAGGACCAGACAGTGAAGGAGTAGATCACGTAAAGTGTAGGTCTTTTTTCAATGCAGGCGGCTTTCCTTATGCCTCAGCTTCTCCGGCCTACTCTGGAACAGCTTGAGATAGTAATAATATGATCTAAATGTTTTACAATATGTGAGAACTTGAGTAACATCCTCATTTATTTTTCTTTCTTTCTCCCTCTTCCTCTAGAAACCTGAGTACCACCTCAGTCCAACATCAGAGACCTGACCGTGTGGTGCATGGACAACAACCTCTCCCTCAACATGATCAAGACAAAGGAGATGATTGTGGACTACATGAAAAGGAGGACTGAGCACGCCCACATTCTGTAGTGGAGCAGGTTGAGAGCATCAAGTTCCTAGGCGTCCACATCACCAACAAACTAACATGGTCCAAGCACACTAAGACAGTCGTGGAGAGGGCAAGACGAAACCTATTCCCCTCAGGAGCCTCAAAAGATTTTGCATGGGTCCTCAGATCCTCAAAAGGTTTTACATCTGCACCATCGAGAGCATCGGGACGGGTTGCATCACTGCCTGGTATGGCAACTGCTCAACCTCCAACCGCAAGGCACTACAGAGGGTAGTGCATAACGGCCCAGTACATCACCGGGGCCAAGTTTCCTGCCACCCAGGACCTCTATACCAGGCGGTGTCAGAGGAAGACCCTAAAAATTCTCAGACTCCAGCAGCCCTATTCATAGACTGTTCTCTGTTACTGCACGACAATCAGTACAGGAGTGCCAAGTCTAGGTCCAAGAGGCTTTCTTAACAGCTTCTACCCCCAAGCCATAAGACTCCTGAACAGCTAATTAAATGGCTACACAGACTATTTGCATTGCCCCTGCCCCCTCCCTCTTCTATGCTGCTGCTACTCTCTGTTATTATCTATGCATAGTCACTTTAACAACTCTACCTACATGTACATATTACCTCAATTACCTCGACACCGGTGCCCCCGCACATTGACTCTGTACCAGTAGCCCCTGTATATAGCTATTGTTATTTACTGCTCTTTAATTATTTGTTATTCTTATCTATTACTTTTTTTTAGGTACTGCATTGTTGGTTAAGGGCATGTAAGTAAGCATTTCACTGTAAGGTCTAAATCTGTTGTATTCGATGAATGTGACTAATAACATTTGATTTGATCAGCCTTCTTATGTCACACTGCCATTAACACACCTGTATTCAGCCCTAGGTGATTCCTGTCTGTCTGCTAGGGTAGAGCTATAACTGTAATTAGGGTTTTGTTACACAGTGTTGTTCCCTTGTACCCTTTGCCTTTGTTTATTTCCCATTACTGAGCTGAGATCATTGGATAAATTTAAGCAGCACCTTGAGCCGGTAACAAGCCAAACTCCACACCTACACACCTGCCTGCGGTCTATGTTCATCGGACATTGGGCTCCTTGACACTCCTCACACCAAGCACTGCACGTCTTTGCCGCTGCCACCAAGCTTTCAGAGTGGTGTACAAATATTAACTGTGAAGCCCGTTTAGGGCATATTATCCTCATTTGGGAACTACAGTATTTCTTATCCTATTGACTGTACATGTTGGAATTGGCGGATGGCTGTACCGCCCAAGATTCCAAATGATGAACTGAACTGCCTTTAGGCAAAGTGTCTGAACTTTCTAAAAAGAAAGGGATAAATGTAATACTATTGGTCGGGGGGGGGGGGGTAAGATTATTTGATTTTATTATTGCATTCGATTTGTGAGGATTCTATTTATAGATTAACTAACTCGTGTTGACTAGGGACTCTGTCAGCATCCTGGGCTAGTCTGCCGGTAAGTATTGTAGGCCGTGAGCAGCACATTGACATCCAGGCAGACCTCTTGTCATCGTGGACATTGTCTCCGGTATTCCTGACACGACACAGACTCCATGGCTGTCTGCATTGGAATACACCTGGTACGACAATACATTTTTCCATGGTTCAGACGTAGTAACGAAGGAATTGACGTTATAGGATATATTCTCAGTAGGGAACTAACTAGCCATAATTATCAATCAACATCCTCCACACGTCCTGCACTACCGGCGCGCTCTCTACGGCCTTACTTCGGGGTCAAATCGAAACGGGAAAGTGATCCCTGCCTCAGCTGCCTGTGCTAACGTTACCACAACCTTGTCTTCATCATATTCTCCAAAAAGGTCCAGGGGAAAGAGTTCCTGCTTTGCTCAGAGTTGCTGCTTTTGACTGGCGTTTTGACATTTCATATCATTTCATAGCTGGCAAGGCTAGTTAGCTGGCTAAAATAGCTAGCTAGGCTTCTCACATCGGAAGTGACTCCCTGGCCCTGGCTTTGGTTGTTAGCTAACTCAGCCTACAGTCCTTACCATGGGCCCCAGCTGTCAATATTTTTGCTTTTATTATCTGCTTTTATTACCTGCTGAAGGGTTTTGTTTTAGTTATGTGTTGTGGGTTACTGCCTGTGTTCGCTGGTCTTCATTGTTGCAACGCTAGCTGGCTAAAATGGCTAACGTTAACTGGTTGACTAGTCTGCTGGCTAAGATAACGTTAACTGCATATACCATTATTTTATAACTGGTTAGATGTGGTTATGTATTTCAAAAACGTTGGTTTACTTTAATGTAGCTGTAAGTTTAGGCGTTGATAGCATCTAGCCGACTCATGATGTGCTAACATTTTGTTAGCAGGCTGGTAGTGGTAAAATTAACAACCTAGCAGGGCTAACGTTAGCAAGCTACTAGTTGGCCACCTTGCAATATATTCATAAAGCATTTGCTTGTAAGTTGGTTGCAAATTTAACAATTTTGGTGTTATTTCCATTGAAGTTTACATTATAGGGAATAGGCTGGCTTGTTGGGTCCTCAATATTATGTTACACCCCGCAAACATTTTTTTTAGCCGGGATGACTTCGGCAATCTTCGTAATTCTGATCAATTTTATGTAATAACTTGAAAAATAGAAAAGTTAGGTGTAACTTTGATTTGGGACTTTTTATGTGTATTCAAATGCAAATCCATATGTTACATGTGGTTACGTTTATGCTACCCACACTTTAATAAGATTAGAGAGTATTCCTCCTCAAATCACATTGCTTTCACAGACATTCAATGTGTGATAATTATTAAGTCCCTCTTTGTGGCACTTGACCACGCAACTGAACAGTAGTCCAGGTGAGACAAAACTAGGGCATGTAAGACCTGCCTTGTTGATAGTGTTGTTATTAAGAAGGCAGAGCAGCACTGTATTATGGACAGACTTCTCCCCATTTTAGCCGCTGTTGTATCAATATGTTTTGACCATGACAGTTTACAATCCAGGGTTACTCCAAGCTGTTTAGTCTCCTAAACTTGCTCAATTTCCACATTATTCATTACAAGATTTAGATGAGGTTTAGGGTTTAGTGAATGATTTGTCCCAAACACAATGCTTTTCGTTTTTGAAATATTTCAGACTAATTTATTTAATTCTGAAACTAACGGCATCTCTTTATTAAGTGTTGCAGTCATTTCAGTCATTGTAGTAGCTGACATAGTGTTGAGTCATTCGCATACATAGACACACTTGCTTTACCCAGAGCCAGTGGCATGTCATTAGTAAAGATTTTAAAAAGTAAGGGGCCTAGACAGCTAACCTGGGGAATTCCTGATTCTACCTGGATTATGTTGGGGAGACTTCCATTAAAGAACAACATCTGTGTTCTGTTAGACAGAATATAGCAAGGGTTGTAAAGTCATAACACATACGTATTTCCAGCAGCAGATTATGATTGATCATATCAAAAGCGGCACTGAAATCTAAAAAAACAGCCCCACAATATTTTATCTTGAGGTTCTGCTCACTTGAGTTAGAATACTTCATGATAAGGGCCTCCCGAGTGGCTCAGTGGTCTAAGGCACTGCATCGCAGTGCTGGAGGTGTCACTACCAACCTGGGTTTGATCCCGGACTGTGTCACAATGGCAGCGCACAATTGGCCCAGCATCGTTCGGGTTAGGGGAGAATTTGACCAGGGGGACTTTACTTGGCCCATCGTGCTCTAGCGACTCCTTGTGGCGGGCCAGGTGCCTGCAGGCAGATCTCGGTCAACAGTTGAACAGTGTTTCCTCTGAGTGTGGCTAGGTTTTGGGTTAAGCTGGCGGGTGTAGAAGCGCGGTTTGATGGGTCATGTTTCAGAGGACGCATGACTTGACCTTTGCCTCCCAAGCCCATTGGGGAGTTGCAGCGATGAGACAATATAAAAAAAAATACCTCTTGATAAACTGTAGACTATACTATTTAACAAGAAAGTTTATCTATATTTTTCGTAGCTGTCTATTCACAACCGCAAACGGATGCTATTTCTAAGACTGCACTCAATGAGCTGTATAGGGCCTTAAGCAAACAAGCAAATCCGCCGGACAGGCGGGAGGCTCCGGCAGCAGCGCCAGACAGGCGGGAGGCTCCGGCAGCAGCGCCGGACAGGCGGGAGGCTCCGGCAGCAGCGCCGGACAGGCGGGAGGCTCCGGCAGCAGCGCCGGACAGGCGGAAGGCTCCGGCAGCAGCGCCGGACAGACAGGACCACCTGCAGGGAGGAGACAGAGAGACAGCCTGGTGCGTGGGGCTGCCACAGGAACCACCAGGCTGGGGAGACCTTCAGGAGGCTTGGTGTTAGGAGGAGGCACCTGAAGGACCGGGCTGTGGGGGAGCACTGGAGCTCTGGTGTGCAACCCTGGCACCACTTCCCCAGGCTGGACAACTACTCTAGCCCGGACCCTCCAGAGTGCAGGCACAGGTTGAACCGGGCTGTGGGTAAGCACGGGAGATCTAGTTCTTACTACACGCACCTCTCCCTTAGGCTCTATTCCCACATTTGCCCGGCACAAGCGGAGCGCAGGCAGAGGACGCACTGCACCCTCCCAGCGCCCCGGAGACACAGCACGCAGAGCCGGCGCAGGATACCCTGGACCAAAACTGCGTACCGGCGACCAGACCCGCTGAGCAGGTACCATACGCCCTGGCTCGATGCCCGCACTCGCATGACACTCTCGGGGGGCTGTCTTATAGCGCACCGGGCTATGGACACGTACTGGCGACACCGTGCGCTTAACCGCATAACACGGTGCCTGACCAGTAACGCGCTGCTTATAATAAGCACGAGGAGTGAGCTCAGGTCTGCTACCTGGCTTAGCTCCACACCTCGTGTGCCTCCCCCCAAAAACATTTTGGGGCTGTCTCTCGTACCTGTCGCACTGCCGTGCTGCCTCCTCATATCGCCGCCGCTCAGCTTTCGCTGCCTCCAGCTCTGCTTTGGGGCGGCGATATTCCCCAGCCTGTGCCCAGGGTCCCTCTCCGTTCAGTATCTCCTCCCATGTCCAGGAGTCCTGTGATACCGGCCGCTGTTGTTGCTGCTGCTGCTGCTGTCGTCGCTGTCTTTTACCACGTCGCTTGGTCCTTGGTTGGTGGGTGATTCTGTCACGGTCGTCCTCCTCTTCATCTGAAGAGGAGAGGCGAGATGGATCGGAGGACCAAAATGCGGCGTGGTATGTGTTCATCATTAATTTTAATACAGAAAACACTGAACACTGAAACCCTATGCAAAAACAATAAACGAAATAACAACCGTGAAGCTAAATGCAAACTGCGCTGAAACCAGCAATCAACATAGACAATCACCCACAAACAAACAGTGCAACCCAGGCTACCTAAGTACGATTCTCAGAGATAACTAATGACACCTGCCTCTGATTGAGAACCATACTAGGCCGAAACATAGAAATCCCAAATCATAGAAAATCAAACATAGACTGCCCACCCAACTCACGCCCTGACCATCCTAAATAAATACAAAACAAAGGAAATAAAAGGTCAGAACGTGACACACTAACGCAGTCATGATCAGGGCACTAAAATGCCTCTTCCCCCTCAGGTGGCTGAAAATTGTGGCATGGGCCCTCAGATCCACAAAAAGTTCTACAACTGCACCATTGAGAGCATCTTGACTGGCTGCATCACCTCTTGGTACATTCTTAGAAAAAAAGGTGCTATCAAAAAGTGTTCTTCGGCTGTCCCAAAGTAGAACCCTTTTAGTTCCAGGTAGAACCCTTTGGGTTCTACGTGGAACCCAAAAGTGTTCTACCTGCAACCAAAAAGGGCTTATCTGGAACCAAAAAGCGTTCTCCTATGGGGACAGCCGCAGAACACGTTCTTCTAAGAGTGTATGGTAACTGCTTGGCATCTGACCACAAGGCGCTACAGAGTGTAGTATGTACAGCCCAGTACATCACTGGGGCCGAGCTCCCTGCCATCCAGGACCTCCATACCAGGCAGAGTCAGAGGAAGGCCCTAAAAATTTACTCCAGCCATCCAAGTCATAGACTATTCTATCTACCGCATGGCAAGCGGTACCGATGCACCAAACCTGGAATCAACAGGACCCTCAATAGCTTCTATCTCCAAGACATAAGACTGATAAATAGTTATTTAAATAACCAAGTAGCTACCCGGGCTATCTGCATTGACCTTTTTCCACAAACTTTTTTTTACTTATTACATACGCTGCTGCTACTGTTTACGTATATTGTCTGTCACTTGTCTACCGCAATTACCTTGTACCCCTGCACATCGACTAAGTACTGATACCCCATGTATATAGCCAAGTTATCATGAATCATTGTGTATTTATTATTACTTTTATTATGTGTTTTACTTGTCTATTATTTCTCTATTTTCTTTCTCTGCATTGTTGGGAAGGGCCCGTAAGTAAGCATTTCACTGTTAGCCTACACCTGCTATTTACAAAGCATGTGACAAATACTATTTGATTTGATTTGAACAATGGTGGACATCTTGAAGCAAGTGGGGACATCAGACTGGGATACGGAGAGATTGAATATGTCCGTAAACAGTCCAGCCAGCTGGTCTGCACATGCTCTGAGGACACAGCTTGGGATGAAATCAATGTGTTCCACTATGGATCCCCTCTTTTCATCCCCATCATCAGGGGCAATTTACTTTCACAATAATTCCTGACTTCTAACTCTGAAGCACTGGAGATTTAGCCGAAGATGGTCGATAAATGAAGATGTCCCACTCAGGCCGTTTAACATTGAAAAATATTGTCACAGTTGTGATCTGCTTAAGGGGTGGCTCTCCTATAGGCACCAATGCATTAGCAGCTGGGTCTGGTTTGCTTAGTTCATTGACTGTTAATGAACCAGAAAAAAAGGGGCTCCTCTTCCGTCTCTGATTCAGCCATAGTTGGATCATTGATGGCTGTAGTTTACTTTAGAGATTACTAGTTTCCTAGACATGTTTATGCAGCTTCTTTGTTTCCACTGCGCTCTAAAGACATGCCTCTTTCTTTACCGCTGTAACATACTAAGGCGATGCAATAATGAAAAGTCTATCCAAGTAGTTTGGGTCCAAAATTACTTTTATCTATTTGATATCAAAGATATGCATGTGCTAACACTAAAGAGGTCCTGAATGTCCAGATAATTTAATACAATCTTCTACTACAGTAACTTGCCATTTTTATTCTTTGTTGTAATAAGTTTTTGTTTGATACATTCCCTAAATGTATTTTTTTATTTATTTAACATTTATTTAACTGGGCAAGTCAGTTAAGAACAAATTCTTATTTACAATGACGGCCTACCCTGGCCAAACCCAGATGATGCTGGGCCAATTGTGCGCCTCCCTATGGGACTGGCCGGTTGTGATACAGCCTGGAATCTAACCAGTTTCTGTAGTGATGCCTCTAGCACTGAGATGCAGTGCCTTAGACCGCTGCGCTGAAACTGCCACGTCCATTTACTTCCAACAACACAGTTTTTTCCCTCTGACATTATTGCACGTGCAATAGTACAGCAGATTTTTTTGCCAAGATTCTGGATTCTCCTCTCCTCCTTTCACAAACAAAACAAAAATAACTGCAAGCAGCAATGATTGGGGTTCACAGGGTGACACAGTGACAACCCAGGTAGCACATTTATTTCCTTGGAAATTGTGGGAATGTAAGTTTTTGGTATCCCATTGGTTCTGGGAACAAAGCCATCCGTTTTTTTAAACATTCTTGGAACGGAAGTGAACATTTTGCTTGTTCTAGGAACGTACAGTTAGGTTGCAGGGAGGTTCTGAGAATGTTTTACTATGGTCGCCTGAAAGTTTTCCTATGAGAATTTATTAACGTTCGGAGAAGGGAAATGACCCGTTTTTGAATAACTTCCATAAAACTTTCTCTGAATGTTTCAATAAGACTTTTAATAACACTGCTAGCTTAGTTTTGGTTAGCTGTTTGGAACTCCAAGCACAGATAGGACATAGGATAAGCAGGATAAACATTAATCATGCAAACACATTTATTCTTTATTGTGGCCTACGATCTTCTGTTCTCTATCCATGTAAATTAGTCCACTGCGCCTGGATGGAGCTAAGAGACCATATTTTTTTCTTTAATCATAAAAAGCTGTTCATTATGGGGTATGTTCAAAGAACACTGATAATGTTATTGAAAAACATATATATTCTATGCTCAGCATCAACAAAACTTGCTCTATCCTCTATCTGTATTCCGGGTGTTAGCTAATGCCTCTTAATTGGCCACACCTGGTCTTAATGAGTGCTTGAGTCATGACCGCAGTCAAATTCCACGTGGCTGTTGAGTCACGGCAATCTACTTAGTTTTTCAATTATTATTATTTATTTTTTTACATGCGTTCTACAGGAGGTTGGTTGCACCTTTAATTGGGGAGGATGGCTCGTGGTAATGGCTGGAATGAGTGAGTGAAATGGTATCAAACACATGGGTTCCAGAAGCCATTCGCTCCTTTCCAGCTATTATTATGAGCCATCCTCCCCTCAGCAGCCTCAGCTGATACGTTAAGGGGTACCCAATTTGCTAACAACCGCCAGGCAGCTAATGGCCTTGTACTCTGCTCTATTATCCCTCTAACCACTCTGACCTCTCCTCACCGCTCTCCTTCATTCCTTTCTCGAGCACGTAGAGAGAGGGGCAACAGTCAACAGTTCAATTAAATATGTTTTGTTGTAAAAACATGCTACGATCAATGTTCCTGAACAGATATCACTTTGTTTCTTAAATTGAGCACTGGGTAGCTGCAGGAACAGGGTTCGAGAGCCCAAGGCATACAGAGTTTTGGCAGAATACCACCTGTCACGCAGCAAGAGGCTGCATGCTCCTCAAACAGGTTGATGCGTAGAATGAAATATGTGTTCTTAAAAGCCCAGACATTTCTATATACAATCCCGTTTGATAGTTGATGGTTGCCAATAAAAAGAGAAGGATCCCAGCTGCTACTGTATTTATGTCTCAGCTGCTAATATTAAGCACATGCTCCACTATAACATTGAAAAACTCCAGAGCGCCCGCTCCTTCTGGACAGGAGAAACACAATGAGTCCACTTCATGTTACTTTCACAGACAACAGTCGCCAACTTCTTCTCCACCCAACATGACATCAGCCAGAATACAAGGACTCATTCTCTACACAACACTCACTCCCACTGTGCCAAAATCATCCTTGTCATCATCGGGACGAGGCTCGAAATCAGCGGTCTTCACCGCAGGTACTTCAACTTCACTTGTCAGGTTCCATCTCTGAACTACTGGAGCACGTATCCCTATTTTTGCACTTGACGCCAAACTTCCTCACCACACCGCTTCCCTCTACACTTAGCTCCTTCTCGTCGGTCATCACTCCACCTGGCAGAGCATTGAATTAATCCTCACTCTGGTCACGTTCAATTTCCTTCTCTAGCTCTTCCAAAAGGGCTGTGTAATCATCCATTCCATATTCACTCAAAACATATTCCAATTTTCTATTTTTTTTCTTGTCCATCATCTTCTCCTTCAACAGATCCCCCACTCTATATTTATTAATAATATGTTCCACTTTGCTCATTTTTTTTCTTGTCTGCCATCTTCCAAGAGCGGTCGTACCCTTTAGACAAAAAAAAACCTTCTTTAACCTGTTTCCTCCCCTTCATCTACACTGATTGAAATGGATTCAATATTTTTGTAATACAGTAAATAGCCTAAAGTTAAGGCTCTTACAAACAAATGTAAGAGTATTTATTCAACCTTACAATGAGTAATAGATCCCATGGTCACATCTTGAGGTTAGCCTACTGTAACTATAAATGTCTTGTGTAATCATAGAAAGTATGCATGTTAAAAGTGGCATGCAAAGGTTGCAGTTCTGTGGAGATCTTCACAATTGCATAAATAATCTGTGCAGAACCTTGAACAGCATTGATAATTTGCACTTTTAATGTAATCTCAACTAAAATCCAGGTAATTTGGTTGTGCTATTAGATGAAGCACAGTAATAACACATTGAGTAGTTAAATAAATACAAAATATCTGACATTGTATCCCCATTTGAACTTTGTTGTGCTTTTTAAATGGTTGAAAGAGCAGTGATAACACATTGCGTTGATGTATAAACACAAAACTCAGACATTGTTTTTCCATTGGAATTTGGTTGTGCTTTTTAGATGGTTGAAAGCCTAGTAATAACACATTGTTGAATTCCCAAACTTCTAGCTGGCTTTTTGAGTTGATGAATTGTGGTTGAAATCTCATTGATCAACGTGTCAAACAAATATTACCCAAATTTCCATGTTGAGATGATGTGGTGTTCCCAGTGGGCTGCCACTCCACTTTATAATCAACAGTTGTCTAGAGCATGCGCCAAGACGAGTTTAGGCAAGTTTGCCATTTATCCCAACAGTTTTTGTGACGACAACCATTGTTAGAGTTGAAAATGTGAAATAAACACATCAAACTTTAGATTTTTATTCAGTACATGAAAGCGTATGCAAAAAACAGCCTTGTGCACTACACACAGCTTTTTATCTACAACAAGTTAGTTTGATAGAAACACACCACTAGTGGGAAGATATTTTCTTTATGCATATTTTATAATATTAGCCTACCTAGCTACTGTCAGATCTGAAGTATCAACAATGAATCAAAGTGATACTTCCCAGAATTTATATCAGATATGACTGAGGTAAAAACAGAGTAGCCTAAATAGCCTCAAAATACAGCATACTGTACAATTTAATAGACCAACCTTATATAAGCCCCGAGAGACACATAACAAAGCAAATCATCTACAATACTTGTTTTTCTCAATAGGCTCCAGAGTTTCCATAGCTTAGCATACTATTAAGTAATCAATGACCTTCCTGTCAATCTTTACCTCCGCTCACCTCCCTTCCCACTGGGCACAGACATCAGTTCAACATCTAGTTTTGTTCAATGTCTAGCTTTGATTTACATTTGGTTGAGTTGTCAACTAATATGAATTCAATGTGAAATCAACAAAAAACGTTCCCATTTCACCAAGTCATTGGATTTGGGTAAAAAAAAAAGACAGAATTCCCTTATGTTGATGACTTTTTGCTAATCCAATCAGTTTTCCATGTTGATTCAATGTCATCACATTTATTTTTTGGATTGAAATGACATGGATGAAAACAACGTTGATTCAACCAGTTTTTGCCCAGTGGGCTCCCTCGGCTCCCCTCCCCGCGGCTCCCCTCTAGCTCACTTTAACATTGAAGACACTGATGGCTTCAATGATCAGAGAAGCCCTAGCTATCTACACTGAACAAAAATATAAAAGCAACATGTAAAGTGTTGGTCCTATGTTTCATGAGCTGAAATACGCACAAAAAGCTTATTTCTCTCAAATTTGGTGCACACATTTGTTTATATTCCTGTTAGTGAGCATGTATATTTTCCCAATATAATCCATCCACCTGACAGGTGTGGCATATCAAGAAGCTGATTAAACAGCATGATCATTACACAGGTGCACCTTGCGCTGGGGACAATAAAAGGCAACTCTAAATTGTGCAGTTTTGTCACACAGTGCCACAGATGTCATAAGTTTTGAGGGAACGTACAATTGGCTTACTGACTGCAGGAAAGTCCAACAGAGCTGTTGCCAAAGGATTGAATGTTAATTTCTCTACCGTAAGCCACCTCCAACGTTGTTTTAGAGAATTTGGCAGTACATACAACCGGCCTCACGACCGCAGATCACGTGTAACCACGCCAGCCCAGGACCTCCACATCCAGCTTCTTCACCTGTGGGATCATCTGAGACCAGCCACCCGGATAGCTGATGAAACTGTCGGTTTGTACAACCTAATAATTTTTGCACAAACTGTAAAAAAAAACTCAGTCTCAGGCAACTCATCTGCGTGCTCGTAGTTCTCACAAGGGTCTTGACCTGACTGCAGTTCGGCATCGTAACCGACTCCAGTGGGCAAATGCTCACCTTCGATGGCATGTTGGAGAAGTGTGCTCCTTATGGATGAATACTGATTTCAACTATACCGGGCAGATGGCAAACAGCTTGTATGGTGTCGTGTGGGAGAGCAGTTTGCTGATGTCAACGTTGTGAACATAGTGCCCTATGGTGATGGTGGGGTTATGGCATGTGCAGGTATAAGCTACGACAATGAACACAATTGCATTTTATAGATTGCAATTTGAATGCACAGACGTTGTGTCTACACTTGACACTTACATGCAACTTCTGCTATCAGAATACGAATTTTGCATTGAAAAGACGGGTCTAGACGCACAAAAGTCACTTTGTGGTCTGACTGTGTTCAGATGTGTCTGCCCACTTCAGTTGGTCAGGGATGCATTTTGTGTGGATTTCTCCACAGTCTGGATGCAATCAGGCTACCGAAAACGCATACAGTGGGCGACATCATCAGCACTCCTCCCACAAGTCTCCAGAGAACGTGTGTTTTCAGACCAAGCAGGAAATACGTTGGAGGAAATACGTTCCTTGCATGTGGGGAACGTGTTTGCTGGCCTCATAAATGCTAGCCATCTGGCTAATATTTAGAAGAAAATATGTCTAAAGTTATGCTAACTCGTTTGCAATCCATTTACGTTGCTTCCTCTGCTAGCTTGCTGGTTAGCTACAGCAGCCATCAGCTGTTGTTGCCTTATCATATTTTTCCTACTGACACAATGTGGACATGGAGGGCACATTTAAATGTAAATATATAGACGTATGACAGGTTTGGATCATTCCATGATCAGAATACAAAAGCTGCATGAACTGTCATGTCTAGACACGGCCAGAGATACCGTGACGAGATCCTGAGGCCCATTGTTGTGCCATTCATCCGCTGCCATCACCTCATGTTTTAGCATGATAATGCACGACCCCATGTTGCAAGGGTCTGTACACAATTCCTGGGAGCTGAAAATGTCCCAGTTCTTCCATAGCCTGCATACTCAACAGACATGTCACCCATTGAGCCCGTTTGGGAAGCGCTGGATCGACATGTACGACAGCGTGTTCCAGTTCACGCCAATATCCAGCAACCTCACGCTGATTGAATGTGAGGCTGCGCTGCACACAGTCATTGAAGAGTGGGACGACATTCCACAGGCCACAATCAACAGCCTTATCAACTCTATTCGAAGTAGATGTGTTGCGCTGCATTAGGCAGATGGTGGTCACACCAGATACTGACTGGTTTCTGATCCAGGCCCTTACCTTAAAAAAAGGTATCTGTAAACCACCAGATTCCCGGTTGTGGTGTATTGAGAAATGTGTTAATGAGTTTAGATTTAAAATGGTGCAAATAGCCAATGGGATTTGTTTGCAGGGGTTGAGTTATTTGAATTAACAAATGACCATGGGGTTTCCGTTCTTGCATTGAAGTGATTGGATTACCAGACGCAAGGGGGGTTAGAGTTCAATGATGTATGGGAGAGTTGGGCTGAAGACACTGTAGAGAGTGGTCAACTGTAATGTGTTAAGGAGAACATAATATAAATCTGTTCCATTTATTATAAGCCTGCTTCGGAGGCTTCAGTAAGAGAACCCAGCATCTTAGGATGAAACACCAGTCATGTGAAATCCATAATTGTCACGAGTCCGACCGAGGGTGGTTTCCCTTCCCAGGTGGGTGGCGCTCGGCGGTCGTCGTCACCGGCCTATTAGCTGCCACTGATTGTCATTCCTCCCCCTCCTTGTATGTTTATTGGTAGCACCTGTTTATGAATGATTAGTTTGTCTTTATTAGACAGCCGGCCCGCCTGGTTGTTGTGCGGGATTATTCATTGTAACCTTCGGCTCTGTTTTGCCTGGTCGTGCATGTTCAGTTGTACATTTTCATTCCCTGTGTTTGGGGCCGTTACTATTGTGAGCACCCTGTGGTGCGTTGGTGCTATTAAAGAAGCACATTATTGCACTCTCTGTCTCCTGCGTTTGACTCCACACCCACGACACCCGGAGCATTACAGAATCCCGCACCGGCAAATTGAATGGAGTCAGCAGGAGCAGCAGCCAACCCTCTCCAATCGATGGAGGAACGGGTTCTCCACCACACCACCGTCCTCCATCGGATCGGATCTGCGATGGATCAAGTGATGGAGAGAATGGACCGATGGGAGAGGAGTGGACTCCTCTCTCCACCTTCGGCACCCCCGGCTCAGGACTCCCCATCTCCCGACTCCAGCACCCTCCGTCTGACGCTACCGAGGGCTTATGATGGAGCGGTGGCGGGTTGCCAGGGGTTTTTGCTTCAGCTGGAGCTATACCTGGCCACCGTCAGAACCACTCCCTCGGGAGCGGAGAGGGTGAGTGTCCTCATCTCCTGCCTCACGGGTCGTGCTCTGGAGTGGGCGAACGCAGTCTGGAATGGCCCAGACTCAGCGCGGGAGCACTACCCGGAGAACGACTATTTTATCTCAGGCAGGAGAGGAGGAGCGCCCAGGATTACGCGCTGGAGTTCCGGACCTTGGCAGCAGGATCTGGGTGGAACGACAGGGCCCTTATGGACCACTACAGGTGTAGTCTCCGAGAGGACGTCCGCCGGGAGTTAGCGTGTCGGGACACCGCTCTGTCACTGGATCAGCTGATTGACATGTCCATTCGGCTGGACAATCTGCTAGCTGCCCGCAGGCGTTCAGAGAGGGTCCTGTGCGTTCCACCACCCAGCCCCTCCGCTCCCATTCCGATGGAGTTGGGAGGGGCTGTGCCGAGGGTTACCGGAGGAGGAGGCCTCCCCTGCACCAACTGTGGTCGGAGAGGACACACGTCTGATCGGTGCTGGGGGGGTCTGTCTGGGAGTAGAGATGGCAGGCGGAACGCTTCTCGATCACCCCAGGTGAGTCAGCATCAAACTCACCCAGAACCCCCTGTTGGCCACATGTTTGTCTTAACCTTTTTTCTTCACTTTTTTCCCTCTTCCCAGCATAGGGCGCTAGTCGATTCAGGCGCAGCTGGGAACTTTATGGATCGCGGACTCGCCCTTAAGTTAGGGGTTCCGCTGGTGCCGATAGATTCTCCTTTCCCCGTGCACTCCCTAGATAGCCGGCCATTAGGGTCAGGGATGGTCAGGGAGACCACGGTCCCACTGGACATGGTGACGCAGGGGAATCATAGGGAGCGTATCAGTTTTTTTATTATTGATTCGCCTGCGTTTCCAGTGGTGCTGGGAATTCCCTGGCTGGCCCGGCACAATCCTAAAATTTCGTGGAGACAGGGGTTTCTCCAGGGGTGGTCAGAGGAGTGTTCTGGAAGGTGTTTGGGAGTTTCCATCGGTGCCATGTCGGTGGAGAGTCCAGACCAGGGTTCCACGGTGTGCATTCCCCCCGAGTATGCCGATTTGGCAATCGCTTTCAGTAAAGTGAAAGCGACTAAATTACCACCTTATCGACCGGGAAGGGATTGTGCGATAGATCTCCAGGTAGACGCTGCGCTTCCCAAGAGTCACGTGTACCCGCTGTCCCAGGAGGAGACGTTGGCAATGGAGACATATGTCACGGAGTCGCTGGGACAGGGGTACATTCGGCCCTCCATCTCACCCGTCTCCTCAAGTTTCTTTTTTGTGAGGAAAAAGGAGGGAGGGTTGCGTCCGTGTATTGATTATAGAGGTCTAAACGCCATCACAGTGGGGTATAGTTACCCTCTACCTCTCATCGCTACGGCGGTGGAATCATTCCACAGAGCGCAGTTCTTCACAAAACTGGATCTTAGGAGCGCGTATAGTCTGGTGCGTATTCGGAAGGGAGACGAGTGGAAAACCGCATTTAGTACCACATCAGGCCACTATGAGTACCTCGTCATGCCGTATGGGTTAAAGAATGTTCCAGCCGTTTTTCAATCCTTTGTAGACGAGATTCTCAGGGACCTGTGCGGGCAGGGAGTGGTTGTTTATATCGATGACATTCTGATCTACTCGGCCACTCACACCGCGCATGTGTCTCTGGTGTGCAAGGTGCTTGGTAGACTGCTGGAGCATGACCTATACGTCAAGGCGGAGAAATGCATGTTCTCTAAACGAGCCGTCTCTTTTCTGGGTTATCGCATTTCCACCTCGGGGGTAGTGATGGAGGGCGACCGCATTAGGGCCGTGCGTAATTGGCCGACTCCGACCACGGTAAAGGAGGTGCAGCGGTTTTTGGGTTTTGCCAACTACTACCGGAGGTTTATCCGGGGTTTTGGCCAGATAGCGGCTCCCATTACCTCACTGCTGAAGGGGGGCCCGGTGCGGTTGCAGTGGTCAGCAGAGGCGGATGGAGCATTCCACAAGTTGAAGGCGCTGCTCACTGATGCACCCGTGTTGGCGCATCCGGACCCCTCTCTAGCATTCATAGTGGAGGTGGACGCGTCCGAGGCTGGGGTGGGTGCCGTGCTATCACAGCGCTCGGGTACGCCACCAAAACTCCGCCCCTGCGCTTTCTTCTCAAAGAAGCTCAGCCCAGCGGAGCGTAACTATGATGTGGGGGACCGGGAGTTGCTAGCGGTGGTTAGAGCTCTGAAGGTGTGGAGACACTGGCTTGAGGGGGCTAAGCACCCTTTTCTCATCTGGTCCGACCACCAGAACCTGGAGTATATTCGGGCAGCTAGGAGACTTAACCCACGTCGGGCAAGGGGGGCCATATTCTTCACCCGATTCCGGTTTACTTTGTCTTATAGACCGGGCTCGCAGAACGTAAAGGCTGACGCACTGTCCCGCCTTTACGACACGGAGGATGGGTCCACCGAACCTACTCCCATCCTCCCCGCCTCAAAACTGGTAGCACCAGTGGTATGGGAGGTGGACTCGGACATCGGGCAGGCATTACAGCGGAACCCGCACCTCCTCAGTGTCCAGCAGGGCGAAGGTACGTGCCGCTTGGTGTTCGGGACAAACTGATTCGGTGGGCTCACGTCCTACCCTTCTCGGGTCACCCTGGGGTGACGAGGACAGTGGGGAGCCTTCAGGGGAGGTATTGGTGGCCTACTTTGGCTAAGGACGTTAAGGGTTATGTCTCCTCCTGTTCATTGTGCGCCCAGAGTAAGGCTCCTAGACACCTTCCTAGAGGGAAGTTACAACCCCTCCCCGTTCCACAGCGGCCATGGTCACATCTGTCCATAGATTTCCTGACCGATCTTCCGCCGTCTCAGGGGAACACCACGGTTCTAGTGATTGTGGATCGGTTCTCTAAGTCCTGCCGTCTCCTCCCGTTGCCCGGTATCCCTACAGCCCTACAGACTGCAGAGGCGTTATTCACCCATGGTTTTCGGCACTACGGGGTGCCGGAGGACATAGTTTCTGATCTGGGCCCCCAATTCACGTCTCGGGTATGGAGGGCGTTCATGGAACGTTTGGGGGTCTCTGTCAGCCTGACCTCCGGTTATCACCCCGAGAGCAATGGGCAGGTGGAGAGAGTGAACCAGGAGGTGGGTAGGTTTCTGCGGTCGTATTGCCAGGATCGGCCAGGGGAGTGGGCACGATACATTCCCTGGGCTGAAATGGCCCAGAACTCACTACGCCACTCCTCTACTAACGTGTCCCCTTTTCAGTGTGTGTTGGGGTACCAGCCGGTCCTGGCACCATGGCATCCGAACCAGACCGAGGCTCCTGCGGTGGAGGAATGGGTACAGCGCTCCAAGGAGACCTGGAGGGCCGTCCAGGAATCGCTACAACAAGCGAGTGGACGGCAGAAGAGGAGTGCTGACCGCCACCGCAGTGAGGCCCCCGTGTTTGTACCGGGGGACAGGGTCTGGCTCTCGACCCGAAACCTAACCCCCTACCTCCGTTTGCCCTGCCGGAAGCTGGGTCCGCAGTGTGTAGGGCCCTTTAAAGTCCCGAGGAGAATAAACGAGGTGTGTTATCGATTACAACTCCCTTCCTATTATCGTATTAACCCCTCGTTTCATGTGTCTCTCCTCAGGCCGGTGGTAGCTGGTCCCCTGCAAGACAGTGAGGTGCCGGAGGTCCCTCCCCCCTTTGGACATCGAGGGGTCCCCGGCGTATACGATCCGGGCCATTCTGGACTCAAGACGCCGGGTGAGGGGCCTGCAGTACCTCGTGGACTGGGAGGGGTACGGCCCGGAGGAGAGGTGCTGGGTACCGGTGGGGGACATCTTGGATCCATCCATGTTGAGGGATTTCCATCGCCTCCATCCGGATCGCCCTGCACCTCGTCCTCTGGGGCGACCTCGAGGCCGGTGTCGGCGCACTGCGGGAGCCGCGCGTCAGGGGGGGGTACTGTCACGAGTCCGACCGAGGGTGGTTTCCCTTCCCGGGCGGGTGGCGCTCGGCGGTCGTCGTCACCGGCCTATTAGCTGCCACTGATTGTCTTTCCTCCCCCTCCTTGTATGTTTATTGGTAGCACCTGTTTATGAATGATTAGTTTGTCTTTATTAGACAGCCGGCCCGCCTGGTTGTTGTGCGGGATTATTCATTGTAACCTTCGGCTCTGTTGTAGAGGTACGTGTTAGTGCCTGGTCGTGCATGTTCAGTTGTACATTTTCATTCCCTGTGTTTGGGGCCATTACTATTGTGAGCACCCTGTGGTGAGTTGGTGCTATTAAAGAAGCACATTATTGCACTCTCTGTCTCCTGCGTTTGACTCCACACCCACGACACCCGGAGCATTACAATAATGAATTTATTTCAATTGACAGATTTCTTTATAAGAACTGTACCTTCGTAAACTCTTTGAAATTGTTGCATGTTGTGTTCAGATTTTTGTTCAGTGTACCTGCTCTCTGAAAGAAGTACTCTGTCATTTGACAACTCTCTCCCAAACAATCTCATGTCTGCACCTGAGTTTTGGGGGCTTGTCTCCAATTGTTTGCCACGTATTAAGAATGATTGGAAGGCAGACGAGGCATGAGGATGTCTCTGCTCTTCTTAGTGTCACAAAGTTGTCAACTGTTCAATGTGTGGTACTTAGAGATATGCATTCACAATGCACTCTGTGACATCTCTGCTTTGTGAGTTTAGCTGAAGCTCTGCTACCTTGACATTTCCTTCAAGCTCTGTGTGCCATGGATGCCGAGAGCCCAAACTTTTTGGATGTGAACAAGGTCAAGCCATTGCTGGATCTAACCAAAACTGAACCAATGGAAGTGGAGTTTATTGCGGGTCGCATATTCTTGCAAAGTGAAATCGCAACCACAACCAGCAACAACAAATGGAACCCTTCTCAGTGTTCTTCAAGGATATGACGGGCCTTTGTCAGCAATGCCGACTATGCTGTTGGCACTGAACCATTGATTTGGGGCATCTACAGCAATGTTCGAATATTCATTATCCACCCTGAATAACATATTCAGTGAACACAGCATGTTACATCAAGGAAAGCCCAGCTGGCATTTAGGAGGGACCTGGCAAGTAAATTTCGCCAGGAAGGATAATGTAATCAAATGTATCATGAGGTTCAACACATCATCAAGGAGGCTGCAGCTCTTCTAAACGGTAAGCTACAACCTTTATGGCCATGCCAGAATGATTAATGAATTGGTTTTCCACTCGTGTAAGCCTGGCAGATTTTTAAAAATGTAATATGTAGTTACTTTAGGCCTTTCCTTTTTACTTCAATGCATTTTAGATTTATCTATGATTCTTAATGTCATTGCTTGCTTTTGCGGGTCTAATTGCTATTGATAGATATACAGCTTTGCGTTATTTTATGTGTTTAGGGACAATGACCGATGTAGCCTATTGGTTGTGCTCAGAGGCGAGCCCTGGCACAATGCTCCTGTTGTCCTGGCTGTCCACTTCGGTGGTGCTGAAATTGGCAGTGCATCCTTTCGTTGCGCTGACTGGCGGTAGCCTTCTATCCATGTCCCTGAATCGATGGTTACGGTGTGTGCTGTTTTAAGGAGTGCATCTTGGGCTGCCAATCTTCGTGGGGCTTCCCTTCAACATCGTGTACTTTCGTGTACTTTTGTTGTGTGCTATATGGCTGCATTTCAGATAGGAATAGCGCAAGGAGGCCGAGATGCAAAAATAGTATAATTGAATCCATGCTTGAAAGAATACAAGTGCTGTACAAACAAATGAATAAGACACCTACTTAAGACACCTGCTGTGCATAACAGATGCAAGCAGATAGTTGATTAGAGACTGGCGAATAGGGAGTCAATGCATATTAACAAGGAATAATATAGACTATCAAATAATTGGAAAGAGACAACTGTCTGGGCTACATAACAATATCAGAAGCAAATATATGTCATACTCTAGTAGGCTAAAAAGCTCAGAGAGCGGCAGGGTACCGAGGTAAAGTTGGTTTTACATTCGGACATTCAACAGACTTTCGCCAAAAGATATTTACAAATGTAAAAATCAATACCTAATTCACCGTTTGTCACAGAATCATCAAACTATATATGATTTATTCTATAAATGTCTAGCATACTTTTACAACCTTTGTTTTGAGTAAACATTCCAGTTCTGATTTGATGGAAATACATAACATCTATCAAATGCCATTTAAAGCGGTATAAATCAATAACGTTTTCACTGATTACGATAGAATCATCAAACTAGATTGGATTTATATGGCTTTTTCTTCGCAATTCCGCCTAGAAGGCCAGCATCCTGGAGTCGCCTCCTGTTGACATTGAGACTGGTGTTTTGCGGGTATTATTTAATGAAGCTGCCAGTTGAGGACTTGAGAGGCGCCCGTTTCTTAAACTAGACACTCAAATGTACTTGTCCTCTTGCTCAGTTGTGCACCAGGGCCTCTCACTCCTCTTTCTATTCTGGTTAGGGACAGTTTGCGCTGTTCTGTGAAGGGAGTAGTACACAGTGTTGTACGAGATCTTCAGTTTCTTGGCAATTTAACACATGGAATTGCCTTAATTTCTTAGAACAAGAATAGACGGACGAGTTTCAGAAGAAAGTTCTTTGTTTCTGGTCATGTTGAGCCTGTAATCGAACCCACAAATGCTGATGCTCCAGATACTCAACTTGTCTAAAGAAGGCCAGTTGTATTGCTTCTTTAAATCAGCACAACAGTTTTCTGCTGTGCTAACATAATTACAAAAGGGTTTTCTAATGATCAATTAGACTTTTAAAAATTATAAACTTGGATTAGCTAACACAATGTGCCACTTGAACATAGGAGTGATGGTTGCTGATAATGTGTCTTGGTATGCCTATGTAAGGTGTGGTTAGAGCATTGGACTAGTAACCGGAAGGTTGCAAGTTCAAACCCCCGAGCTGACAAGGTACAAATCTGTCATTCTGCCCCTGAACAGGCAGTTAAACCCACTGTTCCTAGGCCGTCATTGAAAATAAGAATTTGTTCTTAACTGACTTGCCTAGTTAAATAAAGTTTTTAAAAAAAATGTTTTAAAAAATGTACATATTCCATTTAACAAAATCTGCCTTTTCCATCTACAATAGTCATTTACACCATTAACAATGTCTACACTGTATTTCTGATCAATTTGATGTTATTTTAATGGACAAAACATTTGCTTTTCTTTCAAAAACAAGGACATGTCTAAGTGACCCAAAACTTTTGAATGGTTAGTGTATGTTATGGTCCACTCTTAGTTTTCCTTATCTCCACTGTGGAATGTCCATGTTAATCCTCTTGGTTGTCTTGGTCCTCTTGATCCATCCACCTGTCTTCTTTGTTAGTCAGGCCTGACCCCTTCTTCCCGTAGTGTTTTTTTTAACCTGTAATCTAATTTAATATGACTGAAGATGCAGAATTGTATGCCAGACCCCTTCTAATAGGGTATAACAAACTCGTTAAAACTTTGACTACATGCCCTCTATCAAATCAAAACTGGAATTATTACTCAAAAAAAAAATTTGTACAAGTATGCTAGACATTTATAAAATAAATCATACCTAGTTTGATGTTTCCGTGACAAACTGTGAATTAGTTATTGATTTATACATCTTTAAATTGCATTTGAAAGATTTGATGTATTTCCATCAAATCAAAACTGGAATGTTTATTCAAAACAAAAGTTGTACAAGTATGCTAGACATTTATAGAATAAACCATATCTAGGTTTCGATGAATTAGTTATTAGAATTTTAAATGGCTTTTGGTGAATGTCTGTTGAATGTCTGATGAATGTTTGTTGAATGTCAGTTGAATGTATGAATGTGTGAATATAAAACCAACTTCACCTCGGGGGGGGGGGGGGGGGGGGGGGGGGGGGGGGGGGGGCTGGTGCGTGTAGACAACACTACAAGGGGGGGCTGCTGGTGCGTGTAGACAACACTACAAGAAACATACAAGATCCAGGTCCACATTAACAAGGAATATATAGGATAAAAAAAATTGACAATTAAATGTCACAAATAATTGGAAAGAGACAACCGTCTGGCTATATAACAATATCAGAAGCAATAGATATGAACTACTCGAGTAGGCTAAAAAAAAGATCAGAGAGCAGCGGGGGAACATTTTAACATCTAAAAAGTCCAACAAATTCAGTTCTTTCGTTATAAATAAATAATACACCATCAATAGATTAATTAACTGTGGATCTAACAATGTATGGTCTTGTCCATGCGGCTTGCAACACTGGTTTACGCGCAGACAACTACGGTTACGCATCAACGACCATCGCAGTGCCATCCGAAGAAATTACCTAAAATCACCAGTGGCCAGACATTTTCATGAGGCTAATCATGCTGTGACTGATCATACATTCTGTGCCATTGACTGTTTTCTTATGCCACAGATGCCGCAATTTGGATGAGCGCCTTCTCCAGCGCGATGCCCGATAGATCTTGGACTTAAAAACTCTACATCCCCAAGGACTTAATATGCATTGATTCCCTATTCGCCAGTCTAATCACGTATCTGCTTGCACATGTTGTAATGCCCAAAACGTATGCTCCTTGCCTTTTATTTATATATATATTTATACACCTTGCACTTTCACATTTTGTGAAGTGTCATTTTAGTGTGCAGTGTTTTAAACTTTAACGGTAGGGAATGGCACTGTGTATAGTACAGTACCTGCGCTGGGAAAGCTGTTGTCCTGTCAACGTAGGTTTGATATATGGTCGGATTTGGAGGTATTGTGCTGTAATTTGGTAATTTGCAATCTGTTCGGGGCTTGTTTTGAGGTTTGTTGTAGTGGTAATTTTGTGGCCTGTATATATATTTGTTATTGCAGTAGTAGTGGTAATTTTGTAGCCTCTATATGTATTTTTTATTGCAGTAGTAGTGGTAATTGTGTAGCCTAGGATCAGGAATGTGCAACAAATTAACGTTTACACCCCCGAATCAATCTTATTGAGTGATACATGCTTCCCTAACGCCGTCTCTTTGGAGTCCCCCCCAAAGTCTTCCCCATGGTGATTTTGTAAACACAAGGCAGTAGCAGGTCATTTTATCATTCAGTTGCCGGAGAAGACACGATTGTTATATACAAACCCGAATATTGGGAACACTTCTCTTCAAGGATCAGAGAGCGAGAGAGTCCGCATAAAATTGCATTGGCATTAATTCTCCTGTGAATTTTCCGTAACATCTTGGTCATATTCATGTTTACTCTTATGCAATTCGTTGCATAATTAAAACATGATAAACATGATGCATTTCTTATTATGAACAATCATGTTTGTAAGATGGCTGTTGTTTAAAAAGTAATTTCACAAATATTGGTTCGATGGATGATCCACCAGGAGCAGTGCATTTTTATCTCGTTAATGATCCCGGTTGAATAGCCATCTGGATAGTGGGAACATGCTCTGATAGCGTCAAAACTGACAGAGAAGGCAACATTAAAACCCCAGCAGATGATGACATGATCGATATTCCCTGCCATTTTGGAAACAGACATCGTCTGCTTTGTCAGTGTCAGCCCAAGCATGGAATCGATCATGATGTTACGTGGCTTCGTGTATTGTGTTTCACAAAATACATCACTTTGAGCTGTCCTATCTTGCATGGGGATCTGACATGTATAGCTGATCTCGATGCATCATACAAACCATCACCTCAACAGTGCATGGAACCAGCCCAGTCTATGGAACAGTCAGCTAATGTATTGGGTTTAGTTGTGTCCACTTCATTTATTTAGCTTTGTACTTAAAGATTAAACATGTACATCCTCACCGGACATTGAAACATGTGCATTGCCCAAAGCGATGTTATTTATCTACCACAAACCTCTGTTCGCATATACTTGGTAAAGCAAGTTTGCCATGAAAACAGATAAGATATTTTTCGAGATGTCGAGATCAGTTATTTAGTAAGAGATATTTAAGACAATATATTTTATATACAATGTTGTGAGATTTAATCTTACAAAATATTATGAAAATGTTGAACCATGTTTAGTCATTTTCGCTTTAATTTGATGTTCACAATACTCTTAACAAAACCATACAAAAGGAGACCGAATGCTTTCACCAGAATAGTTCTCCCCATGCTCTCACTTATCCACTGGTTTTGTTTTCATGCGGTACTCGTGGATCGATGTCGGTGGTCGTTATCACAGTATGAAAATCCACCTCTTTGGAATCGCAGTGAGCTACATTGGTGGATCCTACATGCAAAGTAAAGCTCAAACACTGCGTTAAATGCACTTAGAGCTAGCCCATTTTGCTTTTCTATGTTGACTGTTAGATTTGTTTGGGGTTAATTGAACCATCTACAATAACCTTTGTGCGAATGCAAACACAGGTGTTTACCAAATTACGAATGCATTTGAGCCATTGAGGGTGACTGTTTGTTTCATTTGTATTTCTAATCAAATCTATTCTGTGACATAGGCTATGGTAGTTTTAATGAAATACCTTTCAACCATAATGTGCGTCATCATCACCTTTTACACACTTACTTTGAAGCAATTATTGTCAGATGTTAGTGTGTTTTTTGTTTGTGTGTGAGATAGAGAAACAAGTAAATACATGTGTGCAGTAGGCCTATGTGTGGTTTGATTCCTAATGAGTTTTTGAGTCCACTCGCCAGGATGTCTTTCTGAATGAACAGACTTACAGAGTCGTCTGATTGTCAGAAATCTGGCCGATGAATGGTGGGAGCCCTTTATCATAAAAGGTCCAAACTGAGACAGCTGCCACACTGGGGAAGATAACAGGTCTTAGCAGTATTGTGTGAGTGTTGATCCCACTATCCTAAGGCTTTTAGTCCACCAGACTTCCAATGGGATTTTGTGGGAGTGGAAAAGAGTTTCTTGAAATTTCTTAAGTGTCATTGATTCAGGATGGAGAGCCATGATAAGATCCTCATTTTTTATTATTTTTTATTATGGCCTGTGCAGGATACTTTCCAAAATGTCTCATATAAATGGACCATGGTGTACTAAAATAGGAGCCAACTCTTATTTCTTACTTATTTTGTCACAACTAACTTAAGTACAAAGTAACTAAGAGCCAAGGTGTCCTTCCTTGTAAATATATGTTGTATTTTGTCTTAAGGACATCATTAGGCTATTTTATTGGAATTCATCTTACCTCCTGTGTCTACCCATCACCTCCCTTGGCCGTGGGACACAGTGCCCTCTGACACTCCTTGAAGTAGCCTACCTCTGCTGTGAATATACCCGACCCACTCTCCTGGATCAAATGAGGAAAACAGATATAGTCTACATTTACTGGCATCCTAGATGTATTGTAGCCTACATCATAAAGTAGCTTACTTTCTGCACATAGTTCATATTTTATAATTGATATATTAATAAATTGCATATCTGAAATCAATATATTTTCCACCCAGCATTTTAATGCTGACATAATTTCATAAATCAGATGTGCAAAACACTGAGGCTAACAACAGTTACAATAACTAAATTGCAATAAATATGAATTCAAACACTGACAGTATGTTGGGCATAGGCCCTTTTTTTTTACATAAGTTAATTTCACTGCGTATATGTCACCTTAACCAGCTCGATGCTTGAATGTTCAAATTCATGCCATGAGAACATTTCTGAATCACAATGATTATCTGTGTTCAAAACATATGCAATGAGGTTTCTTTATAACACTGTCAGTGTCAGTATTTACATCTGTGTACACAGCTCCCTGTCTATATTCATTTTCAGTGCCTGAAAAACGTATAAACATACATGTGCTGTAACAATTTGCAGATGTAGCTAGATCTTAGAGTTATAGCAGCAGGAAGATGTTTGAGGGTGGGGGTGCTGCGATTTTTATTTTGCCTGCGCTATAGACTGCTAAACTCAGCAATAAAATAAGTGTCCCTTTTTCAGGACCCTGTCTTTCAAAGATAATTCATAAAAATCCAAATAACTTCACAGATCTTCCCATGCTTGTCGAGGGAACAATAAACAATTAATAAACATGCACCTGTGGAACAGTCGTTAAGACACTAACAGCTTACAGGCAATTAAGGTCACAATTGTGAAAACTTAGGACACTAAAGAGGCCTTTCTACTGTTTCTGAAAGACACCAAAAGAAAAATGCCCAGGGTCCCTGCTCATCTGTGTGAACGTGCCTTAGGCATGCTGCAAGGAGGCATGAAGACTGCAGATGTGGCCAGGGCAATAAATTGTAATGTCTGTACTGTCAGACGCCTAAGACAGCGCTACAGGGAGATAGGACGGACAGCTGATTGTCCTCGCAGTGGCAGACCACGTGTAACAACACCTGCACACGATCGGTACATCCGGAAATCCCACAGGTACAGGATGGCAACAACTGCCTGAGTTACACTAGGAATGCCCAATTCCTCCATCAGTGCTCAGAATGTCCGCAATAGGCTGAGAGAGGCTGGACTGAAGCCTTGTAGGCCTGTTGTAAGGCAGGTCCTCACCAGACATCACCGGCAACAACGTCGCCTACGGGCACAAATCCACCGTCGCTGGACAGACAGGACTGGCAAAAAGTGCTCTTCACTGACGAGTCGTGGTTTTGTCTCACCAGGGCTGATGGTCGGATTCGCGTTTATCGTCGAGAGAATGAGCGTTACACCGATGCCTGTACTCTGGAGCGAGATCGATTTGGAGGTGGACGGTCCATCATCGTCTGGTGCGGTGTGTCACAGCATCATCGGACTGAGCTTGTTGTCATTGCAGGCAATCTCAACGCTGTGCGTTACAGGGAAAACATCCTCCTACCTCATGTGGTACCTTTCCTGCAGGCTCATCCTGACATGACAATACTGCTCGTTATGTGCGTGATTTCCTGCAAGATAGGAATGTCAGTGTTCTGCCATGGCCAGAGGAGAGCCCGGATCTCAATCTCATTGAGCACGTCTGGGACCTGTTGGATCGGAAGGTGAGAGCTTAGGTCCATTCCCCACTGAAATGTCCAGGAACTTGCAGGTGCCTTGGTGGAAGAGTGGGGTAACATCTTACTATAGCAAGAACCGGCAAATCTGGTGCAGTCCATGAAGAGGAAATGCACGCAGTACTTAATGCAGCTGGTGGCCACATCAGATACTGACTGTTACTTTTGATTTTGACCCCCCTTTGTTCAGGGACACATTATTAAATTTATGTTAGTCACATGTCTCAGTTGTTGAATCTTGTTATGTTCATATAAATATTTACACATGTTAAGTTTGCTAAAAATAACCGCAGTTGACATTGAGAGGACGTTTCTTTTTTTGTTGCTGAGTTTATATCGGTCCCCTAATACAGGCCTCATGAAGGCCTGTATTAGTTTAACATAATATATATTTTTTAAATGCCTGCACTACAGACAGCTATTTTGGGCCTTTAATACAGGATTATGAAAGGCCCAGTGCACTACTTTTGTGGAGAAAAAAATACAATTTTCGAAAAAAAATGTGGCTATGCTACAGATGGCTATATTGGTCAGCTAATACAGGACTCGTAAAAGGCCCAGTGTGTGCGAATTTATTATTCTCAAAAATTATTCAAAAGGTTTTCTGATTTTTCAGGGGGTGCTGCAGCACCACTACTTCCCGCAGCTATGCTTAGTGAGCTGAATATTTAATATATGCTCTTTACATATATATACACCAAGCTCTATCAGCATTAATCATCTGTGTTTGCTAGGGATGGAGAAAAAGTGCGACACCAATCAGGCCCCCGAGGACTGGAGTTGCCCACCCCTGAGCCAGACTGAGCTCCTGTCAACTTGTTTCATCTGGAGTTAGAAAGGCTCTTGGAACTGTACCGCGAGCTAACCACAGTGGCGTCCTCTTGTATGGAGTCATTCATGTCCGACTGGCTAACACACACTAAAGCCACACGTATTTTGGGGCGCTTCCCACTGAAGAGCAGGTAGATGCAGGGGTTTGCACAGCTGTTCAGACTCGCCAGGAGCATCAGGATGGTGAAAGTTGCAGCTGAAATATATATCAAAAGATGTAAAACACTAAATATTATCTAAAGCATCCTAATGTATTTATATTCCTTAATACATATAGGAGGTGGCGCCAAAATGCCAAGTACATAAACTATAGTAAACATACATTGCAAGTAAAGTTGTAATGCAGGTATTAAAACGTGTGACAAAAGAAGGGATTTCTTAGATATACAGATTGAACAGCTCTTACTCTCAGTGGGTGCTTGGACATCCCAGACGGACCACAGCTGGACAGTGAAGAAAGGAGTCCAACAGATAATGTAGGCAAGAACAATGACCAAAGTCATCTTCACGGTCTTGATCCTGGCTTTGGACACCCCAGCAACGCTACTTGCCCTGGAGGGCAGCGGTTTGGCGAGAAATGTCGATACTTGTTGAGTTTTCATGTGAAAGTTGATTTGAACAGCTCGGCAAATACGCACCTGGCACACGATAACAGTTAAGATGGGCAAGACAAATATCACTAGAGTGGTCCAGGTCACGTAAGCTTTTAGCCCCCACGGTTTGATGAAGTCAGCCCAGCAGTCATAGACACCAGGCGCGATTTGAACTCGGGAGAAGATGAACACTTGAGGGAGACTCCCGATGAGGGATACAGACCAAGCAACGCACACAGGCACGTTCCAGCGCGCTCTCCGCCTCTGGAAAGTAACCATTGGATTACAGATTGCTTGATAGCGATCAATGGTCATCACTACAATCATGTAAGTGGAGGCAAACATGCCAACGACCTGCAGGTATTTCACCAGGCGGCACAAAACGTCAGGACCGAAGAATCTGTCCGTTACATCCCACATCAGCTGCGGACAAACTTGGAAAAATGTGACAACAAGGTCTGCCAGGCAAAGGTGAAAAACAAAGACGCGCATCCTCGACAGCTGCTTCCTCCTCTTCCACAGCACAAATAGCAGTCCAAAATTTAAGATTGCTCCACTGAAAAATATTATGCTTAAAAGGGCTATTTCAACTCGAGCCAAGCGTTCATCCCTGGACAAATTCTCGGCCAATTCCGTTTCCAAACTTCTATTACTAATATTTGGACTAAAGAAAGTCATACTTTGAAGCAAAATGTCAGTTTTACAGATAAAAACGAAAACAATTTGGCACGTACGTCCACAGGTAAAACATTGGCTAGTACAGTAAACATGAACCAAAATCTGCCTAAATGTATACAACTGAAATACACGTTTATGTAAATGTGCAATTGTTGAAAGTGTAGAGTAGAAAACGTAGACGCGGGAAAACTTTGGAGACGGATAGCACCACCACTGCGAATGAAGAGGAGCCGTGGCGGTGGCAAAGCATTTATATCTACGGATGCACCCCAAGAGGGAGGGGCTACCCTTCTGCACCTTTACAATAACCAAACGACGCCATAAATACATTCACATTTGAGTAATTTAGCAGACGCTCTTATGCAGAACGACTAACAGAAGTAAGTGCATAGATTTACATACCTTTTTTTTCCGTACTGGTCCCCCGTGGGAATCACCCTGGCGTTGCAAGCGCCATGCTCTACCAACTCAGCCATAAAAAAATATATAATGCAATACATCTGAAAATAATATAGGCTACCAGCACTAAGGATTCACTGCAAACATGCAGAAAAAGGCATGCATTAGTGTTCAAAAATTATTATGATGACTCATTTACTTGTGTAGGCTACACAGTAAATTGCATAGGGAGGTAAACTAAGAATTAAGAATAATATTTGTTCTAGTCAAACTTGGGATTTATTATTGTCACTAAAGTAACATCCTTTAGCTTGTAACTTTTTATACACCCGCTTTTTCCATAAAAAAAATAGTGATTCCTCGCGAAACCAGGACAAAGAAATGTCATTATGTTGGGATTTGTATGCAGAACCCTTTAGTTTCCCCACATTTTGTTACGTTAGAGCTTTACTCTAAAATGGATTAAATTCATGTTTTTCCTCAATCTCCACACAATACCCCATAATGACAAAGCGAAAACAGGTTTTTAGAAATGTTTGCAAATGTATTTAAAAATAAAAAAACAGAAATACCTTATTTACATAAGTATTCAGACCCTTCGCTATGAGACTGGAAATTGAGCTCAGATGCATCCTATTTCCATTGATCATCCTTGATGTTTCACCTGTGGTAAATTCAACTGATTGGACATGATTGGGAAAGGCACACACTGGTCCCACATTTGACAGTGCATGTCAGAGCCAAAACCAAGCCATGAGGTCGAAGGAATTGTCCGTAGAGACAGGATTGTGTCGAGGCACAGATCTGGGGAAGGGTACCAAAACATTTCTGCAGGATTGAAGGTCCCCAAGAACACAGTGGCCTCCATCATTCTTAAATGGAAGAAGTTTGGAACCACCAAGACTCTTCCTTAAGCTGTCTGCCCGGCCAAACTGAGAAATCAGGGGAGAAGGGCCTTGGTCAGAGAGGTGGCCAACAACCCGATGATCACTCTGACTGAACTCCAGAGTTCCTCTGCGGAGATGGGAGAACTTTCCAGAAGAACAACCACCTCTACAGCACTCCCCCAATCAGGCCTTTATGGTAGAGTGGCCATACGGAAGCCATTCCTCAGTAAAAGGCACATGACAACCCGCTTGGAGTTTGCCAAAAGGCACCTAATGGACTCTCAGACCATGAGAAACAAGATTCTCTGGTCTGATGAATCCAAGACTGAACTCTTTGGCCTGAATGCCAAGCGTCACGTCTGGAGGAAACCTGGCACCATTCCTACGGGGAAGCATCGTGGTGGCAGCATCATTCTGTGGGGATGTTTTTCAGCAGCAAGGACTGGGAGACTAGTCAGGATCGAGGGAAAGATGAACAGAGCAAAGTACAGAGAGATCCTTGATGAAAACCTGCTCCAAAGCTCTCAGGACCTCAGACTGGGGTGAAGGTTCACCTTCAAAGAGGACAACCACCCTAAGCACACAGCCAAGACAACACATGAGCGGCTTCAGAGCAAGTCTCTGAATGTCTTTGAGTGGCCCAGCCAGAGCCCAGACATGAACCAGATCAAACAACTCTGAGACCTGAAAATAGCTGTGCATCGACACTCCCCATCCAACCTGACAGAGATTGAGGATCTGCAGACAAGAAATGGGAAAAACTCTCCAAATACAGGTGTGCCAAGCTTGTAGCATCATACCCAAGAAGACTTGAGGTTGTAATCACTGCTAAAGGTGCTTCAACAAAGTACTGAGTAAAGGGTCTGAATACTTACGTAAATGTGATCGTTTTTTTGTTATAAATTTCAAAAAATTTAAAACACACACACACACACACATATTTGACTTTTGTAGCTAAAAGCATAATTTATAAATAATTAAAAAGTTGTCATATGTATGACATTTGATTTGGCATTACCCAGTGGCGATTTTAGCATGTAAATCTTTGTGGGGTAAAATAAACACACAAAAAACGATCTGCACTATAACAGTGACAAAAGTGTCCACAAACTGTTAGGGCCTACATAAAGCTGTCCCAACATCAGAGTCCCAACACAGCCACTGCTACACCTGTCTATCAGCGGAGCCTTGTCTGGCAGCGAAACAGTTCATTCAGCCTCATTTACTGACTTTTAAAAACATAGTTGATATGGCTGACTTGCTTAAACAAATGTGGTTTCTACTGACAATTGAGATGTACAGTACAAACTATTGCATAAGGGGACGACAAGTGGATAAGAGGCAATCCGTAATTTCGATTAAGACATCAATGAGCAAGGTAGGACGGACGTAGTCAATATAACTATTTGTTCAGCACTTTTGAAATGTACAGCAACATAATTCAGAACATGGGCTGTTCTTAGGGTGTTCTCCATGTACACCAAGTCAGAACAGTAGGATAAATAAAAGGGGGCATATAAGCAGACAATGAAAGCTTTTATAATATTCAATGATTACATTTCTAAAAAAAACAGTTTAAAGGCTACATGTGCACCACCAAGTCAGAACAGTCGGTGAAATTAAGAGGTGAAAATAGACCAAATGATTAGGGTGAGGCACATGGGCAACTAACAGCTTACTACACAACATACACTTGGTATTACTGTCTTAGTTACAGTATACATATCTCCCTGGCATATTAATAATTTATGCAGCAACATACGAGACAATTTTGGACTCACCTTGTTGTGCTGTGCTCACTTGAACAGGAAGGTGGTGAAGAGAAGGTCCTTCGTGGGAAAATGTTGTCATCAAACTGTCATCAAAGTCTGGTATTCTCTGGATTGATGGTGCTTTCAAGACAACTGGAAACTCGGGGGGGTGGGGGGCATAACCATGATGACATCAGTGATCTTTAGGTGGTAGCGCTAGACAGGCCTGGGCAACTCCAGTCCTCGGGGACCTGATTGGTGTCACACTTTTACCCCAGATCCAGCTAACACACCCAACTCCAATAATGAACTAAACATGATCTTCATTACAAAATGCAATTAGTTTAAATCAGGTGTGTTTGCTAGGGATGGGGAAAAGCATGACACCAATCATGCCCCCAAGGACTGGAATTTCCTAGGCCTGCTCTAGAAAGATGCCCGAGTTCCGAATTTACAATTCCTAGTTGGATGAAAGTTCAAAATGTATTTTTCCAGTCGTAGCTCATTTTTACCGAGGTCCCAGTTGTCTTGAACTCACTAAAGTCTGATTTCACAGTTCCGAGTTGTTGTTTTGAGCGCGGCACAAATCATGCTTCATTGGCCATGCTGTCAATGTTGAATGTATATAATTTTAAACTAGGAAAAGAGACCCTTAATATTAGACATAGGACCACAGCTACTCAACTGAATAGCAGGCTAATGATTGCTTTGCAATGCTTGCAGTTTGCCACTGATTCCTTCCAAACCACTCATTGTTGAATTTGTGATTTCTAACTTGTTGTGTAATGTTTATGTCCAATGGCCGATGAGCACAGATTTGTTTTATCTATAATTTCTCTTCATTATTTCGCTTCATACAGTTGAAGTCGGAAGTTTACATACCATAGCCAAATACATTTAAACTCAGTTTTTCACAATTCCTGACATTTAATCGTAGTAAAAATTCCTAAGTCTTAGGTCAGTTAGGATCACCACTTTATTTTAAGAATGTGAAATGTCATAATAATAGTAGAGAGAATAATTTATTTCAGATTTTATTTCTTTCATCACATTCCTAGTGGGTCAGAAGTTTACATGCACTCAATTACTATTTGGTAGCATTGCCTTTAAATTGTTTGACTTGGGTCAAACATTTCAGGTAGCCTTCCCATTCCTCCTGACAGAGCTGGTGTAACTGAGTCAGGTTTCTAGACCTCCATGTTCTCACACGCTTGTTCAGTTCTGCCCACAAACCTTCTACGAGATTGTGGTCAGGGCTTTGTGATGGCCACTCCAATACCTTGACTTTGTTGTCCTTAAGCCATTTTGCCACATCTTTGGAAGTATGCTTGGGGTCATCGTCCATTTGGAAGACCTATTTGCGACCAAGCTTTAACTGCTTGACTGATATCTTGAGATGTTGCTTCAATATATCCACATAATTTTGCTTCCTCATGAAGCCATCTATTTTGTGAAGTGCATCAGTCCCTCCTGCAGCAAAGCACCACCACAACATGACACTGCTACCCCCGTGCTTCACGGTTGGGATGGTGTTCTTTGGCTTGCAAGCCTCCCCCTTTTCCTCCAAACATAATGATGGTCATTATGGCCAAACAGTTCTATTTTTGTGTCATCAGACCAGAGGACATTTCTCCAAAAAGTACAATCTTTGTCCCCAAACCGTAGTCTGGCTTTTTTATGGCAGTTTTGAAGCAGGGGCTTCTTACTTGCTGAGCGGCCTTTCAGGTTATGTCGATATAGGACTCGTTTTACTGTGGATATAGATACTTTTGTACCTGTTTCCTCCAGCATCTTCACAACGTCCTTTGCTGTTGTTCTGGGATTGATTTGCACTTTTTGCACCAAAGTACGTTCATCTCTAGGAGACAGAACATATCTCCTTCCTGAGCGGTATGGCGGCTGCGTCGTCCCATGGTGTTTATACTTGCATACTATTGTTTGCAATGATGAACATGGTACCTTCAGGCATTTGGAAATTGCTCCCAAGGATGAACCAGACTTGTGTAGGTATACCATTTTTTTCTGAGGTCTTGGCTGATTTTTTTTGATTTCCCATGATGTCAAGCAAAGAGGCACTGAGTTTGAAGGTAGGCCTTGAAATACATCCACCTCCTATTGACTCAAATGATGTCAATTAGCCTATCAGAAGCTTCTAATGCCATGACATAATATTCCAAGCTGTGTATTGGCACAGTCAACTTAGTGTATGTTAACTTCTGACCCACTGGAATTGTGATACAGTGAAATAATCTATCAGTAAACAATCGTTGGAAAATTACTTGTCATGCACATAGTAGATATCCTAACTGACTTGCCAAAACTATAACAAGAAATGTGTGGAGTGGTTGAAAAACGAGTTTTAATGACTCCCACCTATGTGTATGTAAACTTCCAATTTCAACTGTATGACAAGGATTAAAAAGGATTTGCCAGTAGATTGTCAACTTGATTCATGATGACTGCTAGCTAAGATTTTGAAAGTATGATGTTGACATGTCCAATCAAAGCTACTGTAGATATGTGATTTGACGTCATTTTATCTGTGGCCAATGACCTTGAGCCTTCTTGGATGGCCACTTCTAATATACAGTGCCTTGCGAAAGTATTCGGCCCCCTTGAACTTTGCGACCTTTTGCCACATTTCAGGCTTCAAACATAAAGATTTAAAACTGTATTTTTTTGTGAAGAATCAACAACTAGTGGGACACAATCATGAAGTGGAATGACATTTATTGGATATTTCAAACTTTTTTAACAAATCAAAAACTGAAAAATTGGGCGTGCAAAATTATTCAGCCCCTTTACTTTCAGTGCAGCAAACTCTCTCCAGAAGTTCAGTGAGGATCTCTGAATGATCCAATGTTGACCTAAATGACTAATGATGATAAATACAATCCACCTGTGTGTAATCAAGTCTTCGTATAAATGCACCTGCACTGTTATAGTCTCAGAGGTCCGTTAAAAGCGCAGAGAGCATCATGAAGAACAAGGAACACACCAGGCAGGTCCGAGATACTGTTGTGAAGAAGTTTAAAGCTGGATTTGGATACAAAAAGATTTCCCAAGCTTTAAACATCCCAAGGAGCACTGTGCAAGCGATAATATTGAAATGGAAGGAGTATCAGACCACTGCAAATCTACCAAGACCTGGCCGTCCCTCTAAACTTTCAGCTCATACAAGGAGAAGACTGATCAGAGATGCAGCCAAGAGGCCCATGATCACTCTGGATGAACTGCAGAGATCTACAGCTGAGGTGGGAGACTCTGTCCATAGGACAACAATCAGTCGTATATTGCACAAATCTGGCCTTTATGGAAGAGTGGCAAGAAGAAAGCCATTTCTTAAAGATATCCATAAAAAGTGTTGTTTAAAGTTTGCCACAAGCCACCTGGGAGACACACCAAACATGTGGAAGAAGGTGCTCTGGTCAGATGAAACCAAAATTGAACTTTTTGGCAACAATGCAAAACGTTATGTTTGGCGTAAAAGCAACACAGCTGAACACACCATCCCCACTGTCAAACATGGTGGTGGCAGCATCGTGGTTTGGGCCTGCTTTTCTTCAGCAGGGACAGGGAAGATGGTTAAAATTGATGGGAAGATGGATGGAGCCAAATACAGGACCATTCTGGAAGAAAACCTGATGGAGTCTGCAAAAGACCTGAGACTGGGATGGAGATTTGTCTTCCAACAAGACAATGATCCAAAACATAAAGCAAAATCTACAATGGAATGGTTCAAAAATAAACATATCCAGGTGTTAGAATGGCCAAGTCAAAGTCCAGACCTGAATCCAATCGAGAATCTGTGGAAAGAACTGAAAACTGCTGTTCACAAATGCTCTCCATCCAACCTCACTGAGCTCGAGCTGTTTTGCAAGGAGGAATGGGAAAAAAATTCAGTCTCTCGATGTGCAAAACCATTACAGCTGTAATCGCAGCAAAAGGTGGCGCTACAAAGTATTAACTTAAGGGGGCTGAATAATTTTGCACGCCCAATTTTTCAGTTTTTGATTTGTTAAAAAAGTTTGAAATATCCAATAAATGTCGTTCCACTTCATGATTGTGTCCCACTTGTTGTTGATTCTTCACAAAAAAATACAGTTTTATATCTTTATGTTTGAAGCCTGAAATGTGGCAAAAGGTCGCAAAGTTCAAGGGGGCCGAATACTTTCGCAAGGCACTGTAACTCTATGGCAGCACCCAAGGGGCTTGAATTTTATAGCTCTACCCTTAAACTTGGCGGAGAGGTACTGTTCCCATGAGTGACAAAACACTGAGCCAATCACAGCGCAACGCACTGTCTTTTCTGCTGGCTTGCTCCACCACCACAGAAAGCACTGAGTTAGGCTGAAACACCTGCATTTTGGAGCTACCTTACTAAAAAAATAAAAAATTAAATTAAAAAAAAGAGACCATGTTTGTATGCGGCTTTATTAACACAATGATATATATTTTTTTGTTTGCAAACGAATGTGACATGTATTAATGCCGAAATAACATGCAAAACCGGAAATCCCTGAATGACCAGTTGACACTGGCCTTATCAAGGCCTCATTTAAGACGCCATAATGTTTCATCTGTAGGCAGTGCTTAATTTGAGGATAGGATCCGGCACCTATCAGATTTGACTTTGTTTGTTCCGGCACCTATTTGCCCGGATCTGGTACCTCTCGCGGCATGATTTATTAATTGTTTAACTGTTCGCACTATAGACATTCTAATAAAAGCGATCAGTGTTAAATCAAGTTGCCTCCTTGTTATTTCTCCTGCCCCCAGAAAGACCATTGTGTAAAAGCGTGGTGATCCTTCTGTGTAATCATCCTATACTGTTACACTAATTCCAGACCTTCTCTCTTATTTGTACATAGGAGGTTATGGGGAGTGGTGGTCAGCTAGTGAAGAGGTCCCTATGTAATCACGTCACTTAGGCTAGTCATTTCCCTACTGAATTTTAATCGTGGGAAAGTAAAAAATATATATATTTTTTACATGAATAAGAAAAGGCAATCGATTTTGATGACAATTTTCAAGTCCAAAAACCTAGAGAAAGATGGTGAATCAAACTCGGAACGAGACAGAAAACTGTCAGTGCCAGAGGAGAGGAGTACGGGGCAAACTGTTCCTGATGGCGATGCTTTAGCTAGCAGCGATACTGATCCCGGCAGTGTATCACCACTGGCACCTCCACTAACTAGTAAGCCTACTAGCGAGTCAGACTCGGAGGGAGACGGGAAGCTGGGGGGCAGTGCATTCACCGACAAAGTGCTCTGAGCAGGTGCAATTTGCAGTTCAACAACAAACAAAGGTATAACCCCTGGCTTGTCAAGCAGAATTCAGAGTTGGGTTGTACAACATGCAAAAAGGTAGGGAGTTTAGGTCTAGAAACGACTGGAGAGATTAAAGTAGCAAAAGAGTGGGTGGAATGTACGGTAATTTAACATCACATGCCATAGGCGTAAACAAACAACAAAAAGCCCTCCGAAAAAAAGTTTTTTTAAACATGCCCGAACCAAGGCACATTTGGTGGCAGCAAGCCTTTTAGACAAGGTAAAAGAGGACACCCAGGTTATAGTTAACACTCCAAATGAAAAAATATACTCTACAGCCAGTCTTCCAGACAGCCTTAGGAGGCTAAACATCACAGCCACAGGCCCGCTCATGGCTTTGTGTAAGAAATTGACTCTCATGAGTTAAATGGACTTGACATGGTGAGAGTCAATGTGGGAGGTTTTGGAAACTAAGGTAGGATTTTTTTCTTTACAAACTTGTTCTGTACTGTGAAGGTAATTTGAATATGTGCTTCATATTATCACATAGGCAGGATGCCTATATATTCTCATGTGTGTGTTCTGCTGCAGCCGACATTGATTTATGTTATTTGAAGTTATATTGTGATTTGTTCTACTGCTACATTGAGGTCTTACAATTATATGAAATGTGTGTCTTGTAAGCCCCACAGCTGAGTATGTGTGTATATGCATATGGCATTTTTTCCCCCAGTGTCGTCTAAAAATGTTGCTGTACATTCATGTCTAGAAAATCAGACTAAGAAATGTGGACTTATATATATATATATATACTATATACTAAAGTATGTGTGCATACTGCAGTAACGTCTAAAATGCTTTGAATTAAATCAGCACCTTGTAGAGTGCTGTCTGTTTCCCCACCATGGATAGCCTACTTGGCTGTTTACTCTGTCTGCCACGCTGCTACGTTGTTTGACAAAATGTATTTCTCATTGTGTTCTGGTACCTCAGAGACCCCAGGATAACCCCCCTCTTCTCAAGCTCACTGTGTTCCGGGACCTCCCGATTTGACAAATTAAGCACTGTATGTAGGTGCTACAAAGCAAACATTTGCGTCATCTGAAACTTCACCGCTTGCTCTGTAATATCAGTAGCATTTTGATTTCATTAACACATTCATTCATGAATATAGAAAAATATAAACATGCATATTGAAAATATACCTTTGTTTTTTATTTGACAATTTTTTTATATGCAGTGGGGAGAACAAGTATTTGATACACTGCCGATTTTGCAGGTTTTCCAACTTACAAAGCATGTAGAGGTCTGTAATTTTTTATCATAGGTACACTTCAACTGTGAGAGACAGAATCTAAACAAAAATCCCGAAAATCACATTGTATGATTTTTAAGTAATTAATTTGCATTTTATTGCATGACATAAGTATTTGATCACCTACCAACCAGTAAGAATTCCGGCTCTCATAGACCTGTTAGTTTTTCTTTAAGAAGACCTCCTGTTCTCCACTCATTACCTGTATTAACTGCACCTGTTTGAACTCGTTACCTGTATAAAAGACCTGTCCACATACTCAACACCTGTCCACATACTCAATCAAACAGACTCCAACCTCTCCACAATGGCCAAGACCAGAGAGCTGTGTAAGGATATCAGAGATAAAATTGTAGACCTGCACAAGGCTGGGATGGGCTACAGGACAATAGGCAAGCAGCTTGGTGAGACTATTGTTATTAGGAAATGGAAGAAGTTCAAGATGATGGTCAATCACCCTCAGTCTGGGGCTCCATGCAAGATCTCACCTCGTGGGGCATCAATGATCATGAGGAAGGTGAGGGATCAGCCCAGAACTACACGGCAGGACCTGGTCAATGACCTGAAGAGAGCTGGGACCATAGTTTCAAAGAAAACCATTAGTAACACACTACGCCGTCATGGATTAAAATCCTGCAGCGCATGCAAGGTCCCCCTGCTCAAGCCAGCGCATGTCCAGGCCCGTCTGAAGTTTGCCAATGACCATCTGGATGATCCAGAGGAGGAAAGGGAGAAGGTCATGTGGTCTGATGAGACCAAAATAGAGCTTTTTGGTCTAAACTCCACTCGCCGTGTTTGGAGGAAGAAGGATGAGTACAACCCTAAGAACACCATCCCAACCGTGAAGCATGGAGGTGGAAACATCATTCTTGGGGATGCTTTTCTGCACAGGGGACAGGACGACTGCACCGTATTGAGGGGAGGATGGATGGGGCCATATATCGCGAGATCTTGGCCAACAACCTCCTTCCCTCAGTAAGAGCATTGAAGATGGGTCGTGGCTGGGTCTTCCAGCATGACAACGACCCGAAACACACAGCCAGGGCAACTAAGGAGTGGCTCCGTAAGAAGCATCTCAAGGTCCCGGAGTGGCCTAGCCAGTCTCCAGACCTGAACCCAATAGATCATCTTTGGAGGGAGCTGAAAGTCCTTATTGCCCAGCGACAGCCCCAAAACCTGAAGGATCTGGAGAAGGTCTGTATGGAGGAGTGGGCCAAAATCCCTGCTGCAGTGTGTGTAAACCTGGTCAAGAACTACAGGAAACGTATGATCTCTGTAATTGCAAACAAAGGTTTCTGTACCAAATATTAAGTTCTGCTTTTCTGATGTATCAAATACTTATGTCATGCAATAAAATGCAAATAAATTACTTAAAAATCATACAATGTGATTTTCTGTATTTTTGTTATAGATTCCGTCTCTCACAGTTGAAGTGTACCTATGATAAAAAATTACAGACCTCTACATGCTTTGTAAGTTGGAAAACCTGCAAAATCGGCAGTGTATCAAATACTTGTTCTCCTCACTGTATATATTGTAGACCATAATATACTCTGCAGGCAATTCAAAGTTCCAGAGTGGGATCTCTGCTACTTCTAGAGTTATAATCCCGTTTGTAAGCATTAAAAGCAGAGTGAATGTTAAAATGGATTCTAAATGGTTGCGTTTGCTGGTAATTTGGTTACATTGCCTACTATGCCATTTTCTCTGTATATAATTTATCATAACTCTAACAGTATCAGAGATCTCACGCTGGAACTTTGTAATTCCATAACGGTAAAGCCAAAATGCAAAAAATATGCCAACTTTGATTCATTATTTCTCATTTTTGTTTTTAGATACAAATGTCAAATATATGTCAACAATTCTTCCTAAATCATGGTGTTTTTTTGTCCTGGTTTCATGAGGAATCACCCAAAACCTTCATTAAATAGCCTAAATATTTCACCGGAGAAACCACACTATACACAAGCTGCTTTCACCCTCAAGCCATTTGATGAGTCATTCTCAAAACAAAATGGAAAATTCCTGGATTAACGTTGTTTTTTTTCGCCCCACAAAGACCGCCTTGCTGAGATATGATTATGGGCCATTTAAACCAATCCCACATTACTCATTAGACTTTCGTTGCTCTAATCTCACCAAGCACCATTTGAGAATTGGCAAACTATCCAGTTTTCAGTTACTCTTATTGACTGAATCCAAAACTAAACACCAGATTGCCCAATCTCAAAGGCATTTCAGGACAGGCAATATACAAATGGTCCCGGTATCTATACTGCCACAGATGCTGAGAGATTGCAGTGGCTCTGGTTGATTACAAACTAAAAAAAAATGTCATAGACAGCTGTTTAGCTGAGAGCACAATATCCAAACTCTATGTGCTGCACTGGGATAAATTAGTTCATTTCAACGCTGTAAAAAAAAAAAAAGTAGGGTTTGCTCTCTCATTCTCATATCCAACACTCAAAGATGTGTGTGGGGGTAACGCCTGATGGTTGCAGACGTTTACAGTTCTGTGAACCAGTGCAATCAACAGATTTCAGTCAGCAGAAGGGCCGTGCACACACACACTCAGCCCCTTCCAGCCCTGCACACGCTGGGATCATGTCTTTTTGACATGACTAAGCAGCTCGGCTTTGTTCATCTCTTTTTTCCACATGTCTCGTAGGTTCTGTAGGATAGTGCCAATCTCCTTGCCAGAGGTGATGCCCATCTTCCTCAAGTCGTGCCTACTCGCGGGGAAGCGAGGAGTGGACCATCTGCTCATCTCTGCCAGTAACTTGTCCTCACCCTGGTACTTAAGCAGCTGACACACTTTGCTTTGAGCATCCACCTCTCAACTCTGCAAACAATATACATAAAATGATCTACTAGACCATGTGCTGCTGTCAGGTTAGGCCCTCCATGGCAAACTCATTTCCAAAAGGACACCATCTTGACAGTCATAAAATTCTAAATATAGTTAGTATCATTACATCAACTCATTTTGTTATGCAATGGCTGTGCTTACATCTATGATATAGTCAGTGTAGGGCTTCATGCTGTCTGGATCTTCCTGCGATTTATGGAGGTCTCGTCTGTGTTTGACCAGGAAGTCATGGGCTTGGGAGAATGGTCCTTCACGTGCTGCCAGACCCGCATCATCTCCTCCACGTCGCCCTCTGCAGGTAAACCTGGGAATAAAAGCATAACTCTTACACAACTATAATTATGGGACTATCTAAAAAAAAAAAAGACTATGCTCTAGCTGAGAACATTTCTAGTGATCTGTCACCATGAGGACCTAAACACAGTGCTTTGAGGTTTGCTTTACGTAATTGGTTGCATGACTCCTACATGCATACTTTAGGGTTTAGTTTGGATTTAGTCAGTAAGACTCATTGTAAACTGGATAGTTTGCCAATTATCAATGGTGCTTGGTGAGATTAGAGCAATGAAAGGCTGATGATTAATGTGGGATTGGTTTAACTGTTCCATAATCATATCTCAGAAAGGTGGTCTTCTTTGACCAATGTATGGGGAGAAAGGTGGTCTCCCCACACCAATGTATGGGGAGAAAGGTGGTCTCCCCACACCAATGTATGGGGAGAAAGGTGGTCTCCCCACACCAATGTATGGGGAGAAAGGTGGTCTCCCCACACCAATGTATGGGGAGAAAGGTGGTCTCCCCACACCAATGTATGGGGAGAAAGGTGGTCTCCCCACACCAATGTATGGGGAGGAAAAAAAAGTTCATCCAGATATTTTCTATTTTGTTTTGAGAATGACACATCAAATGGCTTTAGGTTGAAAGCAGCTTGTGTCGCGTGTTTTCTCCGATTGAACATTTAGGCTATTTAATAATGCTGAGCGAATAACCAAAATTTAAAAGGGAGGTTTTGGTTATTAAACAACTAATTGACCGAAGTCGGTTCAATTACTTGAATTGCATTTATTTTTTTAATTTTTTTTTGTAAACTCTCTAGAGAAATTAAATCTTTCACGAGAAATCAAGTCCAACTTTGTGGGGTGCTGGGCTGAAGGGAGATGTCATTAAGCAAATATTCAACCTAGTTCAGCGCAGAAACGTGGTAATGAACGAAAATTACCATAATCCATTGCACCTGTTTCGACAAAGATGGATATAATTTTACGCCTGCCTTGTAAGATACACACAGACCACATGAGAGAGGAATGTACACAACACAATGATATAAGCAAGGGATAGACACAGTTTATGAAAGTATGCCTTATCTACTTTGAAGAACTAGTAAAATGGTTTGTAAAACAGCTCTGCAGCATGCAACGAGTTCATAGGCCTAGCTAAATTGGATGACTAAAGACAGTACAGTATGTGGAGCACGAGAACATTGTCTGGCTGCTACTGCCTGAGCAGAGATAAGATGTCACATAAAGACTAGGTTATATACACAACTGAAATATTGTATTATTTCATAGTAGTTTCCCATTTTATATTGATATCTACCCAATGTGGACCTGACAGAGACCATGGAATATTTTCAATGTTTTGGTAATTGAAAATTCACTATTTTTGACTTTGGAATTTCTATAAAAAAAGTCATAATGCATTTAATGTATATATATATATATATATATATATATATATATATATATATATATATATATATATATATATATATTATTTTTATTATTTTAAGTTACCGAAATCGAAAATAAATAATCTAACCGAAACGACCTCAAAAGGCACTAATTACTCAGCACTACTATAATGGTTTTGGGTGATTCCTCACAAAACCAGGACATAAAAAGGCCAGGCTGTTTTGGAACTTTAAATACATTTCCTCCATAAAAATGGTCATTTTGAGTAAGGATTGTTGATATATTTGACATCTCCCCATACCATATATCCTAGGAAACAGGGCTTTCTACTTCACCTATGTACTGAGCCAGGCCCAGCTCATACATGACCTCTAGTGAGTGAGCAGCATGGGTGTCTAACACCATCTTCTTCAACTCAATCCAGATGCGCTCCCCTGATATGGCTTCTAGACCACGGGCGTTCTCCCTGATAGCCTCCAGGGGTGCAGGGTCATGTTCCCCTGCCTTGACTGACACTGACCATAAAACCTGGGGGCAGACCGGTAGATATTGACAAGGACAAAAACGCCATACAGAAACACTCACATACTAAAGTTGAATTTGTTAATTGCTATAGCCAAGTCCAACATTAACACCTGTCCCATTTACACCCCAGACAACTCTGGATTCACTGAAATATCGTAATATTCAAATCAAATTTATTGGTCACATACATGTGTTTAGCAGATGTTATTGCGGGTGTAGCGAAATGCTTGTGTTTCTAGCTCCGACAGTGCTGTAATATCTAACAAGTAATATTTAACAGTTTCACAACATATACCCAAAATACATGTAAGTCTAAGTAAGGAATGGATTAAGAATATACACATATGTCAGAGCGGCATTGGACTAAGATACAGTGGTGTAGTATAGAATACAGTTTATACATATGAGTAATGCAAGATATGGAGACATTATTAAAGTGGCTAGTGTTTCATTTCCTTAAAGTGGCCAGTGATTCCTAATCTATGTCTATAGGCAGCAGCCTCTGATGTGCTGGAGATGGCTGGTTAACAGTCAGTGGTGTAGTATAGAATAAAATACAGTATGTATAGCTGAAGTCAGAAGTTTACATACACCTTAGCCAAATACATTTAAACTTAGTTTTTCACAATTCCTGACATTTAATCCTAGTAAAAATGCCCTATCATTTAGTCAGTTAGGATCACCACTTTATTTAGTATTTTATATTTCAGCTTTTATTTCTTTCATCACATTCCCAGTGGGTCAGAAGTTTACATACACTCAATTAATACTTGCTAGCACTGCCTTTAAATTGTTAAACTTTGGTCAAACGTTTCGGGTAGCCTTCCACAAGCTTCCCACAATAAGTTGGGTGAATTTTGTTGGCCCATTCCTCCTGACAGAGCTGGTGTAACTGAGTCAGGTTTGTAGGCTTCCATGCTCGCACACACTTTTTCAGTTCTGTCCACAAATGTTCTATAGGATTGAGGTCATGGCTTTGTGATGGCCACTCCAAAAGTATTCTTGGTGTCATTGTCCATTTGGAAGACCCATTTGAGACCAAGCTTTAACTTCCTGACTGATGTCTTGAGATGTTGCCTCAATATATCCATATCATTTTCCTGCCTCATGATGCCATCTATTTTGTAAAGTGCACCAGTCCCTCCTGCAGCAAAGCACCCCCCACAACATGATTTTGCCACCCCCGTGCTTCACAGTTGGGATGGTATTCTTCGGCTTGCAAGTCTCCCCCTTTTTCCTCCAAACATAACGATGGTCATTATGGCCAAACAGTTCTATTTTTGTGTCATCAGAGCAGAGGACATTTCTCCAAAAAGTACAATCTTTGTCCCCATGTGCATTTGCAAACAGTGGCTTCTTCCTTGCTGAGCGACCTTTCAGGTTATGTCGATATAGGACTCGTTTTACTGTGGATATAGATACTTTTGTACCTGCTTCCTCCAGAATCTTCACAAGGTCCTTTGCTGTTGTTCTGATAATTTTCACTTTTTGCACCAAAGTACGTTCATCTCTAGGAGACAGAACGCGTCTCCTTCCTGAGCGGTATGACAGCTGCATGGTTCCATGGTGTTTATACTTGAGTACTGTTGTTTGTACAGATGAACGTGGTACCTTCAGGCATTTGGAAATTGCTCCTAAGGATGAACCAGACATGTGGAGGTCTCCAATTTTTTTCTGAGGTCTTGGCTGATTTCTTTTGATTTTCCCATGATGTCAAGCAAAGAGGCACTGCGTTTGAAGGTAGGCCTTGAAATACATCCACAGGTACACCTCTTATTGACTCAAATGATGTAAATTAGCCCATCAGAAGCTTCTAAAGCCATGACATCATTTTCTGGAATTTTCCAAACTTTTTAAAGGCACAGTCAACTTAGTGTATGTAAACTTCTAACCCACTGGATATGTGATACAGTGAATTAAGTGAAATAATCTGTCTGTAAACAATTGTTGGAAAAATGACTTGTGTCATGCACAAAGTAGATGTCCTAACCGACTTGCCAAAACTATAGTTTGTTAACAAAAAAAATGTAGAGTGGTTGAAAAACGAGTTTTAACGACTCCAACCTAAGTGTATGTAAACTTCAGACTTCAACTGTATGTGGTGCCAAACTGGATCAGAACATCTACTGCTTTCTCAGCCAGGCAGGAGACCGCTTCCTGTTGTAGATGAGCAACCCAGAACTGTATCAGTGTGTTTGCCCCAAAAAGCATCTTGCTTCAATCAGTTTACTTTAGTTCAGAATAAAAATGAACTGTATTTTAACAGCAATGGTTCCAACCTAGACTTGTTTTCAACAATAATTTCTACAGCGAAATGTACAGTAGGCCTGAATTTTTCATCTTCAGCTGTACTGTTTCTTAGGGTTGCACTATCAGTAGCTAGCTAGGTTGCTTTGGCTAATGTTAGTTATTAGCTGTGTAACGTCACAAGGCCAGGGGATTGTTTGAAAGAGGATCTCACATCTACTACTATTGGAGATGGAGTACTCCCTTATTTCTGCTTACAGTATCATCATCACCTGTTATAAAATGACAACAATGCCTTGTTGGCTGACTTACTTTCCACTGTCGAAGCACTGTTTTCTGAAGCATTCTGCCCTGTTCTGAAAGAACTCCCTGTGTTTACCGTCATGTTGTGCCTGGATGTTTGATCAGGACGTGTCATTTTATTAATTGGTTCGTTTTGAGAGACTCATTACTAAGCACTTCCCCACACAAAACACATTGCGGGTGCTCCTCGTTATTTCTCAAAGTTTGTATGAAAGAGCAGCATGTGGGTCGCGGAGTGAACTTCAAGAAAACTGCAGAAAAAAAGATCCGGTAAACTGCAAAGCACACAGGCATCTTCCCCCTTACCTCTCCCACTCGCGCAGCTGTCAAACTGAGCAGAGACCGCTGCTAAGCAGAGAGCGCACTGAACCGAGAGCGCAGTTGCACTTGGCCAAATCAATTCCAGTAATTAATTAAATATTATACATTAACTTCGCGACCCTCCATTAACAGGTCCGCAAACCAAACTTTCAGAAACGCTTATATAGAATCCAATCTAACCCCGTTTGGACAGAAATCAAACCAGAGATGTTTTTTGATTTTCTAATGTCAAGTTTGACATTAACGCCAGAAGAGGTGAATATATATACTATAAACACACCTAAAAACATGGAGAGGTCTCTATGGCGAGGTCTCTACGTCTTTCTGCCAGTCTGTAAGTGAACATCCACCTGCAGTGTGGTCGCCTCAAAGTTCTCATTGTGAAGCTAGAGATGAAAAGACAAATGTGTTTTAAAGGCATACACACCTCCTGTACAGCATAATTTGCACTACAATGACTGTAGTGTGAAAGTAATTATTCCCATCATAGCAAAATCATAGTGTAAAAAGAAAGGTCGCTAGTGAAAGGCAACATCACTTTATTTTACAACAGCAGTCTTACATCCTGTATCTTTAATTGGATTGTAAAAGCAGGGAATATTTGTGTATAGCTGGTCAAACTTCATAGTAATCTTGAGATGCGCTTACTCGGGCAGTGATGGTCCCATGCTTCTCCCATTTATTGTTGATCCTCCTGATCCCTGCAGTCTGGAACATGCTCTTCATATCCTCTGGTGTTGCCATGGTCACAAGTCCACATCCTCTGGCCGTTTCCCAGACGAGGTCCCGCACTGCACCCCCTGCTATCCTCAGCTCAAACTTGTACTTCTCAAAGAGCTCTATGGAGAAAGACAGACATGCCTAAATACATAAGTTGATCAGATCTATACTGTTGACATGCATTGGCCCCTGCATCACCCAATTATAATTACAAAAAAGTAGACACTGATTAATACATTCGGATCCAAACCTGCTTCTCAAGTCCTGGCCTCATCACTAATTAGAGAATAAAAAAACTACTTGAGAGGATCAACTTCTGAACAGTGCTACGAATGAATTTGCATGCCACAGACCTTGAAAGGCAGTTATGAATATCTAGACTTTGATCCAGATAAATTGGTTGGTAGCTAGCTAAGTAAAAGTTGATGAGAATGTGATAGAGTAGACCTGGCTTCTGCTCTCACCTGCTATTCCATTCAGTCAATCACTGAATAAGGACTGTACCTCTGTAGTCTTCAGCTGCATTGTAAGGAGACTTCTGAAACTCGAAGTGAGACGAACTCTGCTAATCACCACAGGATTCAGGATTCTCCCCCACATCTAGATGATGTTGAGCAGAGGGACTGTTAGCTATAGCTAGCTGTGATGTGCAGTGGCAATGAATGAACTAACGTTAGTGGTGGTTGCAACACACATTCTGCTAATGTTAGATAACCCTAGTGACCAAGCAACTACCATTTCATTACAGCTAGTAGCTAGCCTCCAGATATGGATTCCGTGTTTTTCATATAACCAGGTTCCGCTAGCTACTAACTGAAGCAAGCATATTGGCTCATGTGAGCGAAATATATATATATATATATATATATATATATATATATAGAAAATAAATAACAAGTAAATCTGGTAAAGTATACTTATATCGTCATGCAGTTGGGTATAAATTTAATGTGAACTGACCAACAAAATATGAAGAATTTCACTACTTTGGGAGTCTTAGAAACATTCCCATACCATGCTTATTCAACAGCAGGAAGTGTGCTTTCACAACAAGAGCTCGCTGACCAATGAGAGTGCATTTCGTCGTAAAAAAGGGCGGGGTAAAGTAGAACAACGTGAGATGTCACGCAAACATTTGCATGAACTGTTACTTTGTTGTACACTTTTGTGTTCTCGGTTTGTTACTTTGTTACGACTTTTGGGCAGTCTCTACCTAAGCCTAACATTTCCCCCAAACGAAATACTTAATGTCATAATTCCACTTGTCAGCTAATTTTGACTGCGCTATACACAGATTAACAGAGACTGGAAATATATGGTTGATGACGCTTACATTGATTCATTAGATCATTCTGAAATATATCAAACTTCATCAGAGAGATAAGTGTTGCTTGCGCAGTATGCCGAAACTTTTGCAGTACTAGAACATGAAAAACGGTTCGGTACTATAGTCTGTGTACTTTCGTTACTTCTGTCAAATGTGTCCACGTCATCTACTGATTGGGAGAGGATCAAGTATGTTGGTGCGTTCAAGATTACTGGAAACTCTGAAAAATATGAGGTCGTGATGTCAGTGATCTTCAGGTCAGAAAGTCCCGAGTTGGAATTCCGAGTTGGATGACCGTTCAAAACGATTTTTCCCAGTTGGAGTTTGTTTTTTTCCCCCGAGTTTACAGTTGTCTTGAACGCAGTGAAGTCGGAATTTAGAGATTTCTGAGTTCCCAGTTGTTTTGAAAGTGGCATGTCTATCAGTGCAGCAAATGCCCCCCTTATAGTGTGAGAGCACCATACCTGCTCTCCACTGATGCCTCGTTCAAAACTACGTGCTACTTCTATACAAATGATGTTGAATAGTACAATAAAATAAGTCCCAAATAATAAATCCCAAATGGAAGGGAAATAGATTATATTCAGATGAAATCAGCCAAAACAAGCTCAATAAATCAATGCATGCACACACTCCTATTAAATATGAATTAAACTGTATTATGAATAGGCCTAGGCTACGTCTTTATTTTCCCAGTTTATCAATGTACTAGAGATATACCATTCAAATAAATGATTACCATTATGTTGTTATGTAGTTTAAAAAACAAAGTCAAATCGAGGATATTTAAAAAATATATATTCATGTTTTATTTGTATGTTTAACTCACATAATATAATTTAAGCATATGCATTAAGGTGTCTAATAGAATACACGTGGGGAAAAAAACACATTTAGACATTAATAAATGCATTCCTATACCTTCCAAAATATTTGTTTACGCCGGTGGGGTAGTGCCAAGATGGATGCGAGTTGGCTTCAAAATAGTGCCTTGAATGTCATCTAGTGTGTATATAAATAATTGGTTTATATACATCATTGGTTGACTGGTTGGTTTGAAAGCTATCGCGAGAAATGGAAGGGGTATTTTTTTTAATGATATTTGAGCGTAATCTTCCTTTTGTTGTAGCCAGACATACGTTCTGCAGCCTACAACAAGCATATTCATTATATTTCATAGTCTTCATACAGTAGCAAAATGGCTAAGGTAGAACTCACACCGCTGAGACCCTGGGACGATTTCTTCCCAGGTTCTGACCGATTTGCTAAACCAGACGTGAGAGATCTACCTAAATGGAACAACAGGGTTGTCAACAACTTGCTTTACTATCAGACGAACTATTTAGCGATGGCTGTCATGGTTTTCCTTATTGTGGGGTAAGTAGCATGAGACGCTTTCCACAATTTGTATCGACAACATAAAATATCTGGAAATCTGCTTTACTGTAGGCCACCATTGCCTAGTCTATTCATCTATGTTAACTCTGGCCATCACCATTACTGTTGTGTTGACGTCTATAAAAGCTGCAATCTGGGATTCGTTTTTGAGCAAAATGACAGCCCCGCCACTTGTTTTGGTATAGAGGCCTACATTATTGGTGCTTCTTGTTTTTTTGTTGTGAACAATGGAGTACATGTTGGGTTATGATAGGGTAAAACAGCTGCGCTAAAAGCTGAGGCATACATTCTTAAAGAATCATTTTCAATGGGTAGCCTATGACCAATGAACATATTCCCATATCCAAGATTGTACTTTTAACTGATGCCAGCCGGAAATTAAAGTGTTGGTATCATTTGCGAATTTTGGGGGCAGAGAGACTCACTTTAAAGTCTAATCATAGGAGCTTCCTGCCATGTTAATTGCTACCAACGCATATGTTGACATTTTGTAATTTCTTACAATTCATCTGAATGAGCTTTCTCCTTCTATTGCCATGTCTGAAGGATTGGCAGCATGATACGGCTAATGCCAAGGGAGACTGATTGGTTGGTAAAACAAAGTCTCCAGACCTATTTTGGGCATAGAGGATGTGGGCACGCTTCACAGGTTGAGAGACTTGTCTTGCATCCCCCTGAAACTCGACTTGCAACGTCTTATTGCAAATGTAGTTAAGCTTTTCTCTTATGATGTTCACATTTAATTTCACAATCATTTTAGAAAAATAATATAAAAGCCTTGCAAGTGTCTCATTTCTTCATTTGTTTCCAAAGTTGCTCAGATTTATGCTATTGTCATTTCACAAATGGTGGAACATGACAGTGCATTACTAACACTTGATCACAAAAAATGACTTAAGAGGAAGAGTTTCCACTTAAGAAATGTGGAGTTAGGGTTTCTAAAAATAGTCATCTTTTGGCTAGACCTACCTGATTATGATGACACACTGTTGCTATGGTGGTCAGCTACTAGGCCCCTAATCCCTGCTCACTCATCAGCTGCTGTTCTAGATAACAGGAATATGAGATGAATAGAGCACAGAGAGTAAGCTGTCCTTAATCAAATAAATAAAAATAACTGTGGGTTGGGGAAAGCTCACCATTGGAGTCTGAAGATGTAACGTCAGAGCGTCGTATGATCTAAAACAACACTCTAGAATAAAGTCTGAGAAATTCTAACATCCTTAACATAGCCTGTGAAGCAATGTCCAAACTACTTGCTGTTTAAAAGTTCCTCTCATCCTTCATCAGGCCATTTCTTTTGCCAGTTATAGTAAATGTCACTGCTTTGTAATATCTTGATGATGTAGATTCACCTCAGTAACACGTCACCATAATCTTTGAAATTGCTCTTATTGTGATTGAGTTAATAATGTTTTGTAGAAATACACATTTTCATTAGAAAAATTGGAAGTCATGTTGATGTATTGACAGTCTTTCACCACTAGATGGTATCACTGACTACAAAGTATGAAAGATCAACTGTTCCACACACTTCCACACTGTTCCAGCCAGTGTATGATCCTACCCGTTCAGTATGTTGTGCTTCCCTGCAGGTTTCTGAACCCTATGGAGATGTTCATGGGCATGGCGGTGGTGTCATTGGTCTTCCTGGGCTCAGTGTGGGCTGGAGAGAATAAGGCCATGATCAAGGACTTTAAGAGGCAGAACCCCACATTGTTTGTCATGGCAGTGATGCTTGCCAGCTACTTCCTCATGTCTCTCTTCGATGGCGTCATGGTCTTCATATTTGGGATCACGTTTCCTCTTCTCTGTACGTTTTTTTTTATTTGTATTAATTGTTTCTTTTAGCCTACACTTCATTACGACATCACATTAGTTCTAGGCAGAGAGGTGTCATGCACATTTAAGAATATTAATCTGCATCTATTTCTTTGGATTTCAGTGATCTTTGCACATGCCTCATTTCGCCTTCGCAACATGAAGAATAAACTGGAGAATAAAATGGAGGGGGCGGGGCTAAAGAAGTCACCAATAGGTATTCTACTGGATGCACTGGGCCAGCAAGAAGAGAGTCTGCAAAAGATCCAAGAATTCTTGGAAGGAAAACTAAAGGAAGGATGAGAACTCCACACAGACGCCACAGTCCCTGTGTTGTCGTAGGTCCCCTATCAGCCTCCCTGGCCTCTGACCGGATGGGAAAGGATTCCTTTGCACACCCCCTTTTAACGTGCAGTCTCATTGCATGCAGTCAATGTTAAATGGGAATGATTGTAATACATCTCAGCTTGTTTGAAGACTTCAGCTAGAAACCGTATTGCCTATTGCACATGCAAGTGTATGTGTGTTTAGACTAGAGAACATGTGTTGAAAACACAAGCGTTAGTTTAACCTCAGGGTATTTGTTACTCCCACCCAAAACTTGTCAGAGCACTTCTTTTTTTTTTTTAAGTAGTGATGTCTGCATCTCAATAGTTCACATGTGAGTCTTCCCCGTTAAATGGATTTGTGTGTGTAGTTGGGCAAGTGTTTCCAAATCCTGTATGCAATATTTATACAACTTATTTATATATTGTGACTTTTGTAAATATAAGGAGTGAAAATATTGTGGCGTTAAAAGCAAAACTGTGACCGGACTGATTGAGGTCACTTGGTTTGAAAAATAAACAGAACTAGGTTTATTGTTCCATAGATGAATTCACAATTTATCTCGCAAATTAAGCAGTAGGGAATTAGCTTTTTAAAGTGCTGTGCATTCTCCCTTTTATTGATGCAAACATTGCAATGTGAAAATGCTGATTTGTAGAGAGTAGACCTTTACTTTGCTACTAAGCTGTACTATCTTTCTTATTGCTCTCTTTCCTCAGAAGATCTGGAGGTATTTAATCTATGTTTAATTATTTTCAATTAAGAGAAACAACTGACCGGCTTGGCTATGAAGGATAAATTGTGAAATCACTGTAAATTATTAGTTGTGAATTTTTGTTTTCAACAAGTGTTAAATAAATACAGTACCAGTCACGTTTGGACACACCTACTCATTCAAGGGTTTTTCTGGGGGTTTTCTATTTTCTACATTGTAGAATAATAGTGAAGACATCAAAACTATGAAATAACACAATCATGTAGTAACCAAAAAAGTGTTAAATCAAAAAATAGTTTATATTTTTCAAAGTAGCCACCCTTTGCCCTGCTGACAGATTTGCACATTCTTCGCATTCTCTCAACCAGCTACACCTGGAATGCTTTTTCAACAGTCTTGAAGGAGTTCCAACATATGCTGAGCACTTGTTGGCTGCTTTTCCTTCACTCTGCGGTCCAACTCATCCCAAACCATCTCATTTGGGTTGAGGTCGGGTGATTGTGGAGGCCAGGTCATCTGATGCAGCACTTCATCATTCTCCTTGGCCAAATAGCCCTTACACAGCCTGGAGGTGTTTTTGTGTCATTGTCCTGTTGAAAAACAAATGATAGTGGGACTAAGTGCAAATCAGATGGGATGGCGTATCGCTGCAGAATGCTGTGGTTGTCTTGCTGGTTAAGTGTGCCTTGAATTCTAAATAAATCACGACAGTGTCACCAACAAAACACCATCACACCACCTCCTCCATGCTTTACGGTGGGAATCACACATGCGGAGATCATCCGTTCACCTACACTACGTCTCACAAAGACACGGTGGTTGGAATCAAAAATCTCACATTTGGACTCATCAGACTAAAGGACAGATTTCCACCGCTCTAATGTCCATTGCTTGGGTTTCTTGGCCCAAGCAAGTCTTCTTCTTATTGGTGTCTTTTAGTTGTGGCTTCTTTGCAGCAATTTAACCATGAAGCCCTGATTCACGTAGTCTCCTCTGAACAGTTGATGTTGAGAAATGTCTGTTACTTGAACTCTGTGAAGAATTTATTTAGGCTGCAATCTGAGGCTGGTAAATCTAATGAATTTATCCTCTTTTCTGGATTGACTGACCTTCATGTTTTAAAGTAATGGTGGACTGTCATTTGTCTTTGCTTATTTGAGCTGTTCTTGCCATAATATGGACTTGGTCTTTTACCAAATAGGGCTATCTTCTGTATACCACTCCTACCTTGTCACAACACAACTGATTGGCTTAAACGCATTGGAAGAAAATAAAATTCCACAAATTAACTTTTAACAAGGCACACCTGTTGATTGAAACGCATTCCAGGTGACTACCTCGAAGTTGGTTGACAGAATGCCAAGAGTGCGACGCTGTCATCAAGGCAAAGGGTGGCTACTTTGAAGAATCTCAAATGTAAAATATATTTTGATTTGTTTAACACTTTTTTTGCTTACTACATGATTCCATGTTATTTTATAGTTTTGATGTCTTCACTATTATTCTACAATGTACAAAATAGTACAAATAAAGAAACCCTTGAAAGAGTAGGTGAGTCCAAACTTTTGACTGGTACTGAATATGTTTCAAGCAGAAAACCATAGTTCCTGTTTCCAAGAACGCCAAGGTAACCTGTCCAAATCGCCCCATAGCACTCACATCTGTAGCCATTAAATGCTTAGGGTGTTTTTTTCTCACTGGGACAGAAAGTAACCTGACATTCTACGCTAATAAAAGGACCAAACAAAAGAACCAAGCCAATTGTGTCCTAATAAACTATATGAGAGATATTCAATATTGTGCATTTCATAATCAAATGACCTTTGAACAAGCGTTTGATTTAGAACTTCAAAGGAATGTGGGATCCTAACCTATGTCCCATCAGCATTCACTCAGAGCCTCACCCTGTTTTATCTCCACAGTACCTCCAGGGTGATGGATGGCCTAACTTTTACCTTCTCTCCACTTGTCCCAATGCTAATCAATAGGCTGCAGTAGATTATAGTGAAGAGCGGAATACTGCACAGTCAGTGACAGAGTGGATTCATCTGCAGTCACTCAACGCCAAACTTTCTCTGGATTGCTGTTGTCAGCTACTTCGACCTCTCATAGGCGCACATTGGAAATTCATTTCAAATCACAAAGTGATCATTCTATTGCACTTACAAGCCTCGGAGAGAAAGTTTTATGATTTACATAACGGTGTCTTTTTTAAGGGTGTGCGCGTGAGAGATGGAGAGAGAGAGAGAAAGATAGACAGCAGGAACTGATGGCCTGGGTGTACTCGGGTGCAGTGTTTTAAGTGTGAGCGGTAGAGAGAGTTCAGCTGCAAGGCCTTATCGGTCCTCTCGGAGAACTGCACAAGTGTGATTTATGTCTCCTCCTGCGCCACTTTTCCTTCATGCGGACGACATTGAGCAACCTGGGAGCACACGAATTGCACAAGCCCAAGCGGCAGTAAACTCAAGTCTCAGAGCAGAGAACACGGTGGAGGCCCTTGTTCTCTCTCTCCCCCTCCAGCTTTTGTGATGATTTACACAAACATGGGCGAGCTGCTTCGCACAACAGACAACAGGCATGTGTTTGGTGTATTGCCTCCTGATCTGAACAGATGTTTAGTGTGAGGCTTTAAGAACATGCGTGTTACTCTGGCAAGGAGCCCGGTGAGGAAACATCCTTTGTGCTGCAGAGACTCTCCCCAAAACACACGCATCTTTGCTGTAGTGTGTTTGGAATATTTTGAACAGGGATTCAAAAAAGTGTTTCCTAACTAGCCATTACTGGCAGACCATGACCCGTGTAACCCTCCCTATCAGGCTTTTTAACTTTGCTGTGTGAATGCATTTGACCACAGTTTGCTGACACAGCACATGTAGTTTTGTATTTAGCATTTTTTGGGGGCTGTTGTGTTCTCATGTGCTGTTATGGGTTTGGGGATGACAACATCTGTCTCTTGTTGTTTTTGTTGCAACAAGTCAGTCACTGGGCATGAAATGGAGTAATTCAGCATAATGCAACATTCATGAAGTCAGGTCAACACCGTCAGCTGGCTGTGCCTTAATCCATCATGCCATCAGAACCCTGTATCAGTCGGTCATATCCCGCATGAGACCACTTTAATCTGCAGTGCTATGAGACATCTACCCATTATTACTGTTTCTTCATGATCTCACAAACAATAATAACCCCCCCCCCCCCAGTTTAGGTGCAGAACACTGATCCAGCTAACCCCTCAACTACAGGTCAGGAATATTGCTCCCTGAGCAGAAGACCTGCTGCCCTGAGGCGTGATGACCAATTATCATCCGGATTGACAGCTGCTTTACCCTGAGCAGGGTAAGCAGCAGGCAGGGTCTAGCTAGCCACATGTCTGCACTTGACATCAGGGGAGTGTCTTTGTGGTCTATCGACACACACAGGAGCCCATTGTTTATGTAGTCTTGTGTCAGCTGGAACAGCCATCGTCCAGGGAGGAGGTGGAGAGACACTGGGGAAGACAGCTGTTGTCCAGGGAGGAGGTGGAGAGACACTGGGGAAGACAGCTGTTGTTCAGGGAGGTGGAGGAGAGAGACTGGGGAAGACAGCTGTTGTCCAGGGAGGAGAGAGACTGGGGAAGACAGCTGCAGAAGTATGTCTCTCTCACGCTCTGCCTCGGGTAAACTCAAGGACCTGGAACCCTCCCCAGAGTTCAGTGGCGTTAAGAGCCATAACACTCCAAGGAGGGATACACAATGCAAGCTGGTGAACTGTAGCCTCAATAGTAGGGTCAACAGTGGTGGAATGATAGTAGGATATACTTGAAGTACTGAGAAATGTGTGCCGGCTGGCTGGGGAGGGAGGAAAGAGGTGAAGGGTCACATTCTGCTCCATGGATGAGTTGAGGCGCCATGTTCCGGAAACACACTCACACTACATGGACAGAGTTTTGACTAGTAAGTGAAGTGAAACGTTGCAAAATGTAGATAGAAATGTAATGAATAGAGCGGACTCCTTTCCCTATTCAGCATGACCATTATATCTGTACTGCATTTCTTTTTGAATGTTCTTCAATGCTGTACCCTTCTGAACAGGCCCAGGTTTAGAGCAGTTTACTCTAGCTTGTAATTTATGGGAAGGGCAGTGGGTGTCAGCCTTTAAACAAACTGGTTTGTCTGGTTTACAACTTCTGCAGACCCATAACCAGCTTGACTACACAGTGGTCAGAAAATGGAGCCCGAGCACCCTAATTGAGTCTTAAATTCTGAGGCTAGCAACAGTTGTTTACAGCTATGACAGGTTATACTCGTCACATTTCACCCCAATAAGTTGCCACTAGCAAGTGCAGGGGGATAGATATACACCGAGTGTACAAAACATTTAGGACACCTGCTCTTTCCGTGACAGACGGACCAGGTGAATCCAGATGAAAGCTATGATCCCTTATTGATGTGACTTGTTAAATCAGCTTTAAAATCAGTGTAGATGAAGGGGAGGAGACAGTTTAAAGATTTTTAAGCCTTGTGACAATTGAGCCATTCAGAGGGTGTATAATACTGTGACATAAGTGTAAGAGCCATTTGAAAAGACTGCCTGAGATTTCCGTCTGTTTTGGTGGGATGGCGTTATGACCTGCCTGGTGACCTCACCAGGCGGTACATTAGTTACAAGGCCAATAAGAAAGAGTTCCAAACCTCTCGGCCAATAACAGTTTTTGGTTTTCCACTCCCCACTCAGACCACTCCCAGGCAGTCCGAGCAAATTTCTTACATGAGAAATTGCTCTTTGATAAAGTTATTTGTTTCTTTTTGACCATTTTAATTAAACACAATTACAGTAAGGTACTTAATTGTTACCCAGAAATGATTTGATATAAAACAGCTGCATTGGAACTTTAAAAAAAGTCATTATATTATTGTCCTGAGCTCTAAATTCATCATTTTAAGTTAAAGAAAGTACAATGCTTTTTTTACGGTAAAACCCAATGAACTAATTACCCTGGCTGAACGTAGACAATTTAATTTAAGTGCTTGATTAAATGGATCTGGATTTAAATCCTCTTTTACTGAATCAGTTACTGGAGATTTGTTATTTTAACAGTGTTTCTCATGACACATTAATAGCAACCATTTTAGAGAGTAAAACACGAATGAACTGAGGATATAGTTCAAAATGTATGTTTTAATTCAAATGCATTTCAATTATACAAATAACTAAGAACCAGCTTAATATTTGATTGTTTACTATATATTACATGCTTCTTAAAATACCAAAAGAAAATGCTCTGAAAACAGACAGAACCGTACAATGTATTTACATGATCAACAGGTACATACAAATTCCTTCTTGAGGAATGGAGAGCACCAGTCCAGTCCAGCATGGGATGCAGTAAGCATAAAAAATAAAATAAAAAATAAAAAAGATTTTTGTATCGACAAAATGAAGCCCTGTAATAGACTTAGGATTAACATCACAGTCATTGATAAAGTGTTAACATGGTCTTTGACGGTATAAAAGCCGACGCGTTAGACTGAAGCGTTTGGAAGTCAAGATGATCAAATTGCTGAGAATGAGCGAGGTCCAAATGCTTGTAAATGGCTGGTGCAAGAATACTGACCAACAAAGAATAGCCAAGTGCTGTACATAACTACGAACAACGCTACCATAGAATGGGCTCTGGACACTGGTAGACTGGAGAATGTTTCAGCAGGTTGCCATTGGTTGGCATCCTTACACTCAAAATCCAATTTCCATCCTTAAATTTCAACATGTCATTGTTCAAAAGATCCTTCATTGTAATGGTGAGCATACAGCTTCCCCATATATTGGTCACGCAGGACAAGTCATGTTCATTGTCCTCCATCCTCCTACTGTCATCCCAGACCCTCAAACTAATCCAACCAGCCACAGCACCAAGTGCAACTCCATGCGCAACACACACACACAGAATCTAGCAATACAGAACATTCAGATCAGGTGACCGTGTTGTAATTCTGCTTTCAGAAACTATGACTGTATGCAGATAGACCCACTTTGGCAATTCCGTGTAGGAGAACTCAAATCAGCTGTACATCGACTTTAGGTCCTTCCCAGTGTGAATTCCATAGGGTTGTTATTTGATTCTTTGGGTCCCTTCTTCCATCCAGAAAAACAGTTAAGTGCAGTCCAAGGCACATGAAAGTGTCACAAAGTGGAAGTTGAGACCGTTCATGATGGGTCTGACCGCTAGACTATAGTTCCAGGTTTGGAGGAGCCCTCGTGCCAGTAAAGTCGCTGGACGTCTGGATCCAAGCTGCAGTTTGTATGGCTGCCGGTGAATGGATCGGTTTGGCTGCCGGTGAATGGATCGGTTTGGCTGCCGATGAATGGATCGGTTTGGCTGCCGATGAATGGATCGGTTTGGCTGCCGATGAATGGATCGGTTTGGCTGCCGGTGAATGGATCGGTTTGGCTGCCGGTGAATGGATCGGTTTGGCTGCCGGTGAATGGATCGGTTTGGCTGCCGGTGAATGGATCGGTTTGGCTGCCGGTGAATGGATCGGTTTGGCTGCCGGTGAATGGATCGGTTTGGCTGCCGGTGAATGGATCGGTTTGGCTGCCGATGAATGGATCGGTTTGGCTGTCGATGAATGGATCGGTTTGGCTGTCGATGAATGGATCGGTTTGGTTCACATCTACATAGGATCTGCAACACATACAGGATACAAACAGGTTAGGCTAAAAATAAACAAAGCTGGTAACACAATCCAAGCAAACAGACATTTCTCACTGGTGGAAAGTTATTTGAATAATTTAACCCTGGGATATTGATTGGTTGGGATACAGTGCTAGAGAAATGAAAAATTGACAATTCTATGCCGGGTTTGAAAATGCCAAAATGTGTGTGTGTTTGACCCAGGATTAAACTTTTCTCACACCTAAAAACAAAGCAGATGCACAGAACAACACGCATGAAACACAGAGCATTCAGATATCCGACAGGCAGGGTCACATTTTCTTCCACATATACCACCACTTCCAGAGCTGCACCACCACCACCACCAACAGTGGACACCACCACGAGTAAAGAGTAGAAGAACTGCCACGTACAAAATGAGTCCCCACCAACACCATAGCATCTTTGTGGGTAGTTTGTTCTCTCTCACCCTTTCTTTAGTGCAGTGCCTGTGATTAGGCGGTTTCATTTCGCTGGTCAAAACTCAGTACCATGATAGGCACCAGCGTCATACATCTCTAATGACCCCGGAGCCCATGCTGGCCCCGGCTCCAGTCTACCACAGCACCTCCACTCATACTCTGCTGGGGGACATCTGTGCACGAGAGGGTCAAGGGTGAGTGATAGCAATAACAGAGAGGGAGGAGGCAGCTTAAGTGGTGTATGTGTGCCTTTGCACACCCCATAAGAGAAATGTGACCGCTGGATGACAATTGGAACTAGTATGGCAGCTGAAAGAGATGGCAGGCGTAGACAACAATCCTAAAAGCCATGCAGTTACCAAAGAGCGAGAGAGACAGAGAGAGAGAGAGAGAGAAAGAACAAGAGAGACGGCTCAAACAGCTTTGATACTTGAAAAAGAGAAGTCCAAGGTACAGACCAGGACGTTTTTAGCTCACTTAAAAAATAAAAACAAGCAAACAATGAGGACAGACTAATAAGCAAAACCACAGACAGGCCTGGTAGCTGGTTACTTACTACTATCATGGGCTACACTTAGCAAAGGAGACTTTACTAAGTATCTGGCTTCTGGAGCTGTGGGGCTGCTGCATGGGGACTAGAGCCCTGGCCTACCAGCCCTGTGCTCAGCCGGAGCCCACAGCGAGGGGAAGAGGAAGAGAAGGGGGAGGTGAGGAGGGAGGAAGCAGAGGAAGAGCTGGTAGGGACAAAGCCACAGCATCTCTGGCCATCAGGGCTGTACCAGGAACGCTTAGAGTGCTGGGAGGAGGAGGAAGAGGAGCCGTATCTATGAAGAGAGCAGTCCAGTGGACAGTTAAAGCAGGAGAGGAACCACCATTCGTAATCCCAGTAAGAGGAAGAGCTGACTATTGGCTGCACAGACAGACGCTATATGCTATAATCCAATCCAAGCAGTCATGCTAATTGGCTTGTGACTGAGGGAGCACCAACTATCAAAGGGTATTTGTAAACGTCTGGGACATATCGTGGTCAAGTAAGGGAGCCTAATGTCGGCCACAATGGTGTGTGACTGATAAACCAAATAGAAGCTTAATTTTTTTCCAGCAAGCATCCATTCAACATAATGACACAGTATTGATTCTCAGGACCATGGGTTAAGTATCTAATTAGGTAAGAAGCTGAAATGGGGCCAGGAGCTCACCTGCTGTAGGCGGGTTGGTGAGCTGTGCCGTAATGTGCTGTGCCATAGGAGGGGTAATGCTGCTGCACCGGCAGGGGCATGTCGTACTCTACCATACCGCCACGTAGGTGACCGGGCCGGCCTCCTGCTGTAGAGGACTGATGAGACGAGACTGGAACAGAAAGGGGAAGAAAGTAGCGTTAGAACAGGATGACAGGGCTCTGAGATATAGAGCGCTAACGAGTGACTGAACGTTAGCGTTTGTCGACATGCTCGAACGCAGAGTTGGGCGTTTTGCGCCGCTCATACAAGTGAAACCAAATAATTGCCTTTGACTAACAGACTGGATGCGAGTGATGTGAGAGGAGAGACTTTGGCATGCTGTCTGTACCTGAGGAGTAGGGCATGGTCTGGTAGCCAAGGCTCTGCTGGGAACCCCTCTGATTGTAGTCATAGGCCTGTGGCTGCTTGTGGCTTGCGTTGCGGTGATACCAGCCTCTCAGGTGCTCCTCCACCAGTGCCTTCTGGATGTTCCTGGTCACGTGTTCCGTCCTGGGCGGAGCATGGCGGTTCCTGGGCGGCCTCAGCGTGGCGTAGGGATTCTGGGCCATACTGTCCGTCTCGTCGTCACCATAGCGACTGCTGTACGCATCATGTCTGTGGTAGGCCGGCGCGGCGTTGTAGGAGGGGTGGATGTTGTAATGACCCTCCAACTCGTTGTGGTACATGTAGACGCCGTTAGAGTAGGGGTCTGGCTCTGGGTAGCTGGGGTAGCCCGTCACGTAGTAGGCCGTGGTGGTGGGTCGTGGTGCCCGGGGGGGCTGGTATGTGTTGTAGCGGGCGTCAGTCTGTGCCAGGTTGGGCATGCTGCCCGAGTTGGCATAGACGTTGCTCTTCCTGCCCCGACGTCGGTCCCTGGGTCGGTGGGTATGGTTCCCGGGCGCCGAGTACTCCACGCTGGACTGGCTGGTGTAGGATGAGCCGTCGTCCAGGAACTCCGTGCTGTTGCTGCGGCGTGGCAAGACGGACACGGGCGCCTGGGGCACGGTCTCGACCAGGAACTGAGACTGGGACTCCAGACTGCCACTCCGCTGGCGGAAATGCTGAGGGCCGTCCTCCGACCTGGGAATAAACACCATTAGAATAGGATCCTCGGCCCTTTTCATATCAAATAAATATGGAAAACTATGTTACATCGGGTTACAATACATTGTACAGAAAACAACACTAGACTGGAGGTTAGTCTAATTGGGGCTCATGGCTGGTGCCAAGACAGATGTTGATGTGAACATCAGGAGGCAGCTGTGTATGCGAGGCGTGTAATGGGACATGGACGCCTGGCCTACCTGATCTGGGTACTGCTGTAGGCATTGCGGGTGAGGAGTGGAGTCGGAGGCATGCTGCGTGCGTCACGTGGCTGTCTGGAGGCAGGCTTGTAAGGGCTGATGTGGCTTGATAAGGCGTCCGCGTGATTGTAGTGGAACGGTTCCCGGACTTCACCATCATGTAATCTGAAGCACACAAGAACAATGCTTTTTCATAGACTTGACGTCCTCAGGGTGAAGCTTTTATCGTGGTGACACAACCTCTGCGTCTCTACTCAAAACAGAAAAACGTGCCGCGGTTTCAGTCAAAACCTTCCCCTGGGTGACAGTCATTTCAGAGCTCATTGATCTTTCTCTTCATGGAACAGTAAACAAATAACATTACAAAAATGGTAGCTGTATGAAACCTACATGAACCACTGAATTCTGCTCTCCTCTCCCAACAGCACATCATCCATGTCATTTGGTAAATGTTCACACAGTGAGCGAATACATTCAAATTCTGAACGTTTCCGGTCTGCTTTTTCCCCCCTCCTTGGGATTGTGGTCTGTTCCTTAGCTTACTGCCGTCTATTTTTAAAAGTGGAGCGCGTTTGGGCTGATAAGAGGAGATTGTGGTGGGCAGTAGGAGAGGCGGCGGCGGCTGGTAGGAATGCAGGCGGCCCTCCCTAGTTCTCCTGTACAGGTTTATACTGGCTGCTGCTATGGTTCTCCGGGCCCCAAGAATAACTGAAACACTGAGACTGAATAACAAAACAGCCCAGAGCCAGTAGAGCTGAAGCCACTAGCCAGGCCCGTGCCAAGTGTGCCTACCGGCTGTTGATGCCGAGGTCCTGGAGCTGGTTGTGAGCTGAGGCCCGTCGATCAGACTGGTAGTGGAGACTGAGGGTGTCTGAGTGGTGGGGCCGGGGAGAGTACTGCACCGAGCGGGACCGTTGCCTCTGGTCTCCCAGATCCTCGTCTTAAACACACAGGGGAAGGAACTGTCATTGTCATGGTCTGCTAAGAGCTATGGGGGATGATACAGAGGTTTAGCTAATGTATGCATGCATGTACGCATGAATGAATGAATGATATAACCTCCGCAGCACTCACCATCGTCCAGAGTAAGGCTGTCGGACAGGGAGCTGAGTTCGGCGGGGTTCACATCATCTGAGAAAAGGGGAGAGACTAAGGCTTTAGACGTGCTTGTTTTGGGCATTTCATTAGAAGCCATTAAATAAACAAATCCACATCTGATAAAAATCCATCGCCTGGAGTCTAGTTCCTTTCCGGCTAATACAGACAAGGTGCTTCTGGCAGGAATTCTGATCTCTTTGACCCCTCTATAAGCTACACTCAATATAAACCATGTTATCACTGTGACAGTTTGTGATGTCTGCCGGCTGATATGGCATGGTGTAGGCTACCTGCTATGATTATTGATGCTCTCTGGGTGGGCTTCTTGCCCATCTTGACCCTGTATTCGTTGATCTCGTCCTCAATCTCATGCAGCTTCCCCATGGCGTCTAGGCAGTTCCTCCTCCTCTTCTTCTTCACTGTCTTACATAGCTCAGCCTCGTTGGCCAGTTTCTTCGCCGCCTCCACGATCTTCTGCTGCAGGGCAAACCTGCTCTCCAGGTTCCTCAGGTGGGGATCCTGCCGGACAACACACAGCACAAACTGAATTTTAAACACAGACGTGCAGAACGAAGTCTAAATATATGATTACAACATTTCACTACAATGTCAATCAAGCCTAAGATTTATTAGCAAACATTGTTATGACAGCCAGCGCTGCTCCCATCCTGTGACTGCCACACTAACCGCGTCATAGGGGAAGAGGTCGTCCAGTTTGAAGGCTGTCCCCATGCGCCGACGGACCACGGGGGGCTTCTCGCCCGAGGCTAGAGGGTACTCTTTAGGCAGACTGCCTGTCAGCTCCTGGAGGAACAAAACAACAACAAAAAAACAGAACAAATCAGCTGGGATATAATCTACTTGAAATCAGGACCTTGAGAATGCTAAAGATGCTTACAGCTTCTCGCAGGCAGATCTTCTTGAGCTCCTCCAGTTTCTGAGTCAGAGAGTCCTGCAGATCCTGCCGTTTCTTCTTCAGGTCAGCAACCTTCTTCTTCTGTTCCTCGCTCACCTCAGAGTCTGCTGATCCTGCAACAGGCAGGCATTATATTTAGACCACGATGACCACTAATTTCATCGAATCTAATCCATCACTTGTCTTAAATGGGAGCCAATAAGACAGATAGGTCCATCCAGCGTAGTTGGATTGTTAAGCTTATTGTCTACCTGCTGAGATGAGGGATCCGTTGCTGGCCATGATGAGCTGGTCTTTACTCTCTAAGCTGGACAGCTTACTGATCCTGGGCGCTCTGATCTCGGTCAGGTCCATGGTGATATCATTCAAACTTCTCGCTGTGGCAACTTTGGACTGGAGAGAGAGAGAGAGAGAGAAGATAAAGTCAGTATTTCATCTTAATGATTGTGCCGCGCGATGAGAGACCCGTTTGCATGCTTCTGTTTAGGCTGGGAGCGGAGCTCGGTCTCTCTGTCATTAATCAGCCTCAGCACTATTCCGGGATGAGCACTGGTAGAAGTCCCATCTGCTTCTGGAAGGCAAAAAAAAAACATTGACTGCAGCCACACGCGCACTCATTCACCCCCTCGGAGCAAATCTCATCGCTCACACTCAACTTGGAAACAGCAGTAGTGCACAACAACCTACTAAAATATGCACAATCTAAACAAACACATCCAAAAAGGCCCTTCAGTTGATTCATCAAATAAAACAACAAAGCAACTCAGCATTACTTCAAGAATCCCCATAGCCAAGCTTGGGCTAGTCTAACAATAGTACAACACACATAAGATACTGGGGCAGAGACATGTTAGCAACTGGGAGGAGTTAAAGGTAAAGACAAGCCAGATGTGCATGGTGGAGTGGAGAGATGGTGTGTGGAGATAGATCCGATAGCGTGGCGAGGGTGATGAGGCCTTGAGATAAGGCTAGGAACAGCATAGAGCCTCCAGATGCAGGGGGGAGTGAAGAGAAGACACTCACTTTGCTCTGCTTCCTGTCCAAATAGAACCGGTGCTGACTGATGGCCATCACCCAGATGGTTTTAATCAGAGAGTGGCTGGCATACCACGAGTGGATGACCGATCCGGTCTGCCCGAATGTACGCCTGGACACTGTCCTTCTGTGGATTAACGGAGACAGATAGACACACACATTTTTTAAATCACTCATGTTACTGCTAGGAGTAATTTAATATCTTTAATCCAGACCGGGAATACCTGGATCTCACGTGTGGATACACTTTTAATAACATGGTATGATCGGTGCTGGTATCAGAATCATACACAAATCAGGGATAACAAAAACAATTGCTCGCATAAACTCACTCAACATCCAAATTCATGACTGGTTCCGTAATTCAATACATTCATTCAGGGCGGAGAGATAGAGCAACATTAGGTCAGTTTTGCACCAGTGATTGTTTAATTACAGCCAAACTGGCTAGCAGCACCATGTTAAACCTGTGATCAAGCACTGAGGCTAGAAGTGCTGCAATGTCCCGAGAACACAGACTGCAGCAGTCCTTTAAAACAGGAAGGAAGGCCTTCATTTGTGACTAGCAGGTTGTTGTATTGGAGAGAGAGCTCATTAACACTAGGCTCTGAAAAGGGCTAGAAGCAGCAGACAGACAACTAAGGCTTCGGACACCAGGTGTAATGTTTCCGAAAGGCTAGTATTGGAAATATAAGGAGTGATTTCTGGGTCTAGTCCAGTAGGCACAAAACGTTTTGAGGCACTTCAGCAACCTGTCCAATAACATTTTTTTGCCATGTCAGGCCCAACAGAACATGACCCAGGATCGATCGATGTATCCAGTATCGGTTTTCTCACCTGTGAGGGTCGTTCACCTCAACTGCAAATTTCTTCTCACGGAAATACAAATTATCGAGCTGCTTCCACTGAAACAACTGCAGACAGAGAGAAAACAGGACACACAACTTAGTACATAGTATACGGGACCATGCCTTGTTTGAGTGAGAGCAGACCTACAAAGAGACGTGGTTTGATACATCGCTGTATGAAAACAAACATTTACATCCTTATTCATTCCAAACTGCTTGAGGCGTCCAATGTGTGTACCATCAAAACACAAAGAAAACGCCACAAGCATGGAAAAACACTCTAGCGTTGTCCCAGACACACCAGCCTCTCTCTTGGCACTTCGTTAAATTCCAGTGAACTTGCAACATTAACAGCAGCAGCTGTGAACAGAGTGGCTGTCAGTCAGGTGGAAGGTCAATTTAGTTACTACTCCGTAATGAAGCCGGCACCGAGAGCAAGACTTGCCTAGCTGAAAACTAAGCCTCTCATTTCATTCTGCCTGAAGGGAGAGCGCTGAAAACAGGGCAAGGAGGAGTGCACTTCAGTCAGGGTGAAACATCTGCTTACAGTGAAAAACGGGATTTCTTTAGAGACTTGGATCTCTCATGTCATGTGAGAAACAGAGAATCCACCACTAACACCAGAATCCGGGGGTGTAGATTTACGGCAGAGGGTCTTAATAAACAATTCTCTACCAGGTACCGGCGAGCCAGGCAGACAGTCAGAGCTCTAAATAATAGAACACATTATCCTGGACTACAGAGGCATATGGGTAATATATCATAGACTACCTACAGTCCTCAGCGAGAAATCGAAATCATCTCACAAGAAGCCCAGCCCATGACACTGTACTTTGTAGCATACATCGCAGTGTATATTGGCTATTCTTTCACTCATCTCTGATCTGAAAACTGCTCTTAGTACATTTTTTAAATGACACCACAACAGCAACCATTTTTTATTTATTTTTTAAAACAGGTTCTACATGTTGCCAGTATACTGTCAGTCTGGTTTAAAATGGTGGATTACACAGCACGTTAACATACAGTTACTAACAGGTAACCCAAAAAAACAGAAAGACAACAAAATAACTGAATATATCCTAAACTACCTAGTCAGGTAAATGGAAGGCTTACCAAAGCAGGTTTTAGTGCTAAATCCCTGGTGAATTATCAGGGTGCTGTTGAACCCTCTGGCTGTTTCCCACAGGGCTAGAGACTTCTTTGAACAATACGCTCTTGTCTGTTCTCAGGCAGCCAGAAAGGTGTTGGAAGAGTTTCAGCTGAGCAGGCTCCACCCCTCTCCCCCCACTTCCTCTGACATCACAGACACCTCACCCAGCTTGCACCTCTCTCTAATTCTCTCTGTGTTACTCACTCACTTCCTCTTCAGTCAAACCTGATGAACAGGTTGTGTACAGTGCACACAGAAAGGTATTCTACCTCATCTTCTGAGAACTGACCGCTGTTACCCTCTTTCAGTCTGCTTCAGTTCCGTTTATCCACAGATCTTAGATTAGCCTTCTAGTCATACCTGACCTCTAGCACCTTCATTACCCTCTGTGATGTTGTTCTATATACCTTGCCAACCCCTGTTGTTTGGAGTGCCATCAACTCCAGCCTCCAAATGCTCCCACAAGGCAAATATGTCAGGAATCTACTACTTTGGTCTAATCATTAATAGCAGGTTCCTCCCTCACCTCGCTGTGACTACAGGACAGCGCTCGGTCAGTTCTTCGAATCAGGCCCTACCTGACAATGAAGAATCTCTCATTACACCTCTAAAGCCAGTTACTTAAACCAGCAAACCAAACTACCACAAGGTTGTCTTCAAATAAAAAATGTAACAAACTCTGCAACTGACAAAACAAATGCTGTAGCCAATAACAAACATTTAGTATATTAGGTAGCAATGTTTCACAAGATAATAGTTCAGACTTCAAGACTTTAGCCCCCCCCCCCAAAAAAAAGCAAAAAGGCAGTAGTTTATGATTTACAGTCTGTAAAGAGAAGCATCTCCAGAGATCCGGAGTAGTAAAGTCAACCAGTTTCTCCATTGCTGCTCCAGATGATACTGCAAGCCTAGCCTAATCAATTAGATTCCTAGTCTCACCGTGCCGTGGATTGGGAGCATGGTAATTACTGAACAATGAGAACCAGCAGCCTCCATACTTCCCACAGGCTCATCTTCAATTCACAAACCCCCTGGCCACTTATTACTCAATTACTAGTAGAGCACATTCAGAAAAGACACAGATAAGTCATGTTTACGTAACAAGGTCATTCGATAATTTCAACACACACATTTAATAGGTGCTCAAGTGTGGACGATGGTAGTGACTGCCAAAATATGTCAAAAATGTGACACCTCAAACTCTGATTACAAGACCACACCGTCTAGACAGAGAACAGTCCAAGACAGTGCTGCGAACAGCCTTCAAACCACCACCAAAACACGAGGTGGAGAGACGCCGTTCAGTCATCTGGAGTACAGAACAGTAGGTCCCCCATCTCGGTCTTATTTCAGTTGTTACACTTCTCATTAAAGGCAGAGTACATGCCAAAAAGCATGTGGTCATAGATAGTCCCAGAACTTTCTGATCCAGACCCAACCCGGAACCCACAACAACCTCCCCAGACCACCCCCCAGGGCTTTGTGACTTGAAAGAGTCATTTCTGAGGATACATTTTTTTATAAATGATTGTGTGTCAAAGGCCGTGACTCGCACCCCTATGCAGGATGCGTACGGCCACACCCTTCTCATGCCATGTCACATGGCTGGCTGGTAACACGGAACATTTCCACCAGAAGCATGACGGGAGAGATTGCTACAGTCGACTAGACTCCACAAACACGCATTAAGGCTATGACTTTAACCCAATATATACTAGGGTTAAAGTGGCTTGTATGGAATGGATTTGTATGGTCCACTGCCACAGCTGGCATTCGATTTTAACACCCTTTTAAATATTTGAGCAGTCGTTTACTGTTCCAAGACCAAAATGTATGGTCTGTCATATGATCATTACCCGAAATAATTTCATCCTTACTGAGCTGTGCTTACATTGGTTGATCATGTATCTGGACCTGCAAGTGATTTTTTTTTTATAAAAAAAAGAAGAAAAGAACAGTGTCAAATGACTTGCGGAGAAGGGTAAGATGGACTGAAACGCATACAGAGAGAGACAGCGAGTGAAAAAGAGCTCATGAATGATTCAAGCCTGTATGAATCAAGCTGGGCTCTAAAAGCGCTCTACATCACGGATGCTTGCTCCTCTGACCATCTTAGAAATCCCTTTTCATTTATAGTACAGCTTTTGTATAAAACGTGGTGCTCTAGCATACATTTGATTCTCCTGCATGGTCTTCAGTCCTCTACCCATTCAAATGCAAACTTCCCTTCTTCCATAGTCGTGGTATGCTTGAACACGCAGTTCAATAGACAGACTATCAGAATGACATGTTGGCTACTATTGACATTTTGGGAGAATCCTTACTAGTCCTTTTAACCCCAGCAGGCACGGATAGAGAGTTGTGGTTCATCCCATTCATGACGTTGTGATGAAACTGACATCCATGAGGAGGAGGATAATGAGAGGTTGAGCTACAGTAATTTCTTTCAGCGCATGTCACTGAACTCTGGGAGAACCTCAATTAAAAGCCTTTTCATCCCGATGCCCCACGATTTCTCAGGGGACGAGTGGAGTGCAGAAGTGGGCTCCTCCTCCTGCAGCTCCCCCTCACAAGCCCCTCCCAGCCTCCCAAGCGTCTCTCAGCCCCCCTGCCAAGGTGATTGTGTTTTATTACTTGATCAATTGTTTGCTCTCCAAGAGACAAAACACACACACAATGACAGGCGGCTTTGCATAATGAGCCCAGCATGCTGGGAGAAGGGCAGAGGGGGGCTGCGCTGAATACAAAGGCCGCCAGCCTCAACAGGACGCACTATCAATATTATACTAGATGACAGGCCCTTCTAGAACAGCAGCTAGAGTTGGGTACTTAACAACAACAAAAAAGCATGTACAATTTTTAAAAGTCCACCCTTTCACCAGGGGACTGCTGAGGAGGAGTTTTGGCATGAATGCCCCCTCCCTTTATGGTCAGTGGGTTGGGTTGGTCTGGTCTGGCTGGTGCATGGTTCTCTCTCAGAGCAGAGCGCCCCTCACAGAGACAGCCCAGGCTGGCTTGGTGCCAGCTCCAGAGCCCTGCCTGCCTGCTCCCCATGGCGCGCCATAATTACACCTTCCACTGGGAGGGCTGCTGGGAAAGGAGCTGCGATACGCTGGGTTTAATAAGTGGGACATGTCCATTAATGCCTTGGCATTCGCTGCAACAGCACATCCAGCTGTGCCAACAGGTATCCAACACGGAACAGGTAAGACACATACTAGTCACGAAGCTGGCCGATTAAACACACAAGACAAAACGTGCATAGAAAGTAACATAGTCCCCTGAAAATAGAGTGGGTGAGAAGTAGGGCTGGGAATGGCCAGGGACCTGACGATGTGATATTATCACCATTCTTAGGTGCCGATACTATATGTATTGAGATTCTATATGGATTGTGATTCGATACTGTGATTTTATTGCAATTCAATGTTTCAAATACATTGCTCACCATATGTCTGCTACAGAGGGACAAGAGAAAACAAGTTTTGATCAGTCATGGAAATCAAAAGTGCTGAAAATAAATACTGGACTTTTGCTGCAGGTACTAACGCAAAAATAATATTGCGTTATGTAATTATCGATCTCCCCCCCCTCACGAGTGAGCAGAGGATGTTTAGAGAGATAATGAGAAGACAATCTTTTTTTCAAAAGTAGCATTTTCTATATTTAAAAAGGCCAAAACTGTAACTTTGTTTCATATTTGTAATCAGTCGTAGTTATTAACATTACACCCTAAATGAGGAATCTTATCTTTCCCTTTCAAGACAATTTGATACGCATCTACATACACGGGCTCTGATACGTTATAGTTTGAAATGATTCGGTGTGAATCAGTTTGATTAGAGGAATGATTCGGCGCGATACGATTCCAGGCACTAACATTTGTTGCATAAACACATTGATTTTCCATTCTAAATGAAAACCTGCTGCTGATGGAGCTCATGAGCTGGGCCTCTCTGAACGCAATCTGTCTGAGCCAACAACAAAAGCGTGTGGGTAAATGATGTCTATGGCGTATGTAGGCACCGGAGCTGAGCCGTAAGGTAAACTGGGCCTCTACAACCCCATTATCAGTTAGAGAAGGAGGGAGACATATCCTTTTGAGCATGGTGAAGTTATTCATTACACTTTGGATGGTGTATCAATACAACCAATCACTATACAGGCATCCATCCTAACTCAGAGAGAGAGGAGAGGAAGAAAACCGCTCAGGGATTTCACCATGAGGCCAATAGTGACTAAAAACAGTTACAGAGTGTAATGGCTGTGATAGGAGAAAACTGAGGATGGATAAACATTGTAGTTACTCCATAAAACTAACCTGATTTTTCACCTAGTCGGCTCGGGTTTCGAACTAGCAACCTTCAGGTTACTGGCCCAACGCACTAACTGCTAAGCTACCTGCCGCCGCTACCTGCCACCCCCACGTTGATAACACAATTTCACCTCCCTTTCCTCCCTCTCTTTTTCCACTTTTCCATGACACTGGCCAAGAACAAGCTTTTTGTTGCTGTCATTTACAGTTTGGTGGCTTATTAACCAGAGGAGTGGGGGTGGGTGTTGAGTTAGAGCATAGGAATGACAAAAGGAACAAAAGCCACAAGACATACAAAGGGAGGCCAACCTACCTTCCGAGGTTTCAACTTGTCCTGTAAATCGTACTGTCCGATGCCTTTATAGCTGACTCCCAGCCACCACGGTAGGCCCTGCTTGTCCTGTTGAGAAGGCGAGGCACACCACTCATTAAGAGCTGCTTCAGTGGTACAGTTTTAAACTAAGGGCCATTACTGTGGCAATTACCCCATTAGGCTAGCAGCACAAGGGAAGATCAAATACATTGAAGCAGCCCTAAAAATCCACAGCATGAGGGAGTCATTTTAACACCAGCGTTTGATGTGCTCAGACACCCTGCTTTAATGAGTGAGTTGGGAGGGAGCTGGGGCTCTGGGAGAGAGAGGGATCACTCAGTCATCAGTTAACTAAGCATGCGGCCGGAGCAAACACCCAGCTTAAGTCCCCAATCAGCCTCCAGAGGGAAAATGGCTGTATTTCGATGAGAAATAACTACTTCTTAATAGGGTTGTCACAACACCAGTATCGCGATACTCAGAGGTATCGTGGCAAGGAAACCAAACATGAAGCGGACTGAATTTCTTGAGTAAAACAGCCATAACGAAACAAGCAGCCTTATGTTGTCATCAGAATCACATGTTTTTCTCCCCAAAGCTATAGCACACAATATTTTCCATACAGTAGGTTTCTTAAAAGGACCAAAGAGTTCAGCCTGCTTTGTGTTTTCCTTTTTTCCATGGAAAATCAGGTATTGTAGTATCGCGATACTGGTATCGTGACAACTCTACTTCTTAATCTCAAACAGTGTTAGTCAGATGGGAACGCAAACATGAACACAACAGTACAGATATTGGATGCCTTCTACTGTTTGATACAGGGTGCAGCTCTTACCTTTACTGGATAATAATGGACTCCATATGTAGGGAGGGACTCAACTAAGGCCAAATACCTTCAAAACAGAGGGAGACACGTTAGCAGTAATTCAGGCAGTTACACTTCATCGATGTCCGTGAGCGGCCATTGCACAGAGGTTAGAATGGGCTTTAAGCCCCAGTCATTTACCAGACTGTCATTTACAGTGGCAGAGCCATCGATTTCTGTACATGGCCTTGACAGAGAGAGGGGCAGTCCACTGATCAACTCAAATCATACACCCCGGGTTGTGGATGACCTCGCTAGGCTAATCTCTCCCAGGTAAAACAAAGCAGACCACTGCCACACGCTTCTGTCTGCCCACAGTAAGAGCTAGCTGTTCCCTAATTAAATGACACATTCTGGTAGCGCAACAGCAATCCCCTTTAAACAACAACACCCAGGAGTAGCCTGTACAGAGGGAGCTGCGGAGGGAGCAGTCCTGATGAACGTGCTGGACTAGAGGTGCACAGCAGCTCATTTCCTTCATGCACTTGACCCAGATGAACATAAAATGACAATTCATTACGTTACTTACTGCACAATGGCTTGCCCTCTGCTGAGGCCCTTCAGGTTCTCGTGGCACTCAATCACTCGGTCTTCACTGTAACAGATAAATAAAAGCTGTAATGATTCATCCATCGCCGATTGTAACATCCCCAAACTGAGGGATGTGGTGAGACAGTCCTTCCCTGACACACATTCTGCCTGTTCATGCAGACAATTCTGGCTGGCCTACGGACCTGGCCAGCCAATGGATCTCATCTCCCTCTCAGCTCCCACACACATCCCATCTCGTTCCCACTGCAATCATCCCCCTTAACAGCATGGATTGATTCAGAGGGGTTGGGTTAAATGCGGAACACACATTTTGGTTGAATGCATTCAGTTGTGCTAAATATCCCGTTTCCCTTTCCTTAACAGTATGGAGGGATTGCAGCGCGTGCGCACACTCACACACAACCCTGTAATTCCAATCTGCCCATTGATCTAACTCCAGCTGCTGTTCATCAGTGAGCAGAGCTGCAGCCTCAGATGACCGCTGAGGCAGAAGACACGGCAGCATGCACTCAAGACACTGGCACAGAGACACGGGAGCTCTAAAACAGTGCCTGGCCTCCTCCTCCTCCCTCCCTCCCTCTCCAGCCTAGCTCCCATGAGGACATGATGAAGTCAGCACCTCCCTAGCTGTGCAGGGTGCACTCAGAGTAGAGCCACTGGCCAGCCAGTCTAATTAACAGAGCACTAATGAATACAGCCCATCTGAGATAAACAGGCTGCTGGTACCAGGCAGAACACTGGGTGCACATCCACCCTCATCTGCATGGGAAAATAATTGCTTTGTGCATCCAGGTGTTAGCTACAATTAAAAACCCTTTGATGGGGATGGGAATGTGGTGGGGGATGGGTGGTATCGACAGGGCGGCGGTCTGGTATCTATGGGACTGTGTGTAATCCACTTGGATTAATTCCCCCTGTGCATTTGTGGTTAAAGTGCTTCTAATGTGGCACTGCTTACCAGTAAGCCAGGGAGGGGTGCTCTCTCAGGACTCTGGTGGGTAGAACTGGTAGCTTATTCAGGTCCGATCTGGAGCTTTCAACACTGGAAGCACACGGATTGTACAAATGATTAACAGAGTTTGTTCACAAGAACATCATTGTAACAGTTGTTTTGACTTAAAAAAGGGGCATTTAATCATCAATAGGAAAAAAAATGCTCATCCAGAAGTGGCACTCCTAGTGGCCGGGGAATTGAATGCAGTTATATATATCATTACGTTATATAACTGCATTCAATTAAACCTCTAGACCACCTTTACTCCACACACAGAGACGTGCACAAAGCTCTTCCTTGCCCTCCATTTGGAAAATATATTTTTATTTTTGGAGAACTTTTTACCCCTTTTTTTCCCCTCCTCAATTTCGTGATATCCAATTGGTAGTTAGTCTTGTTCCATCGCTGCAACTTCCGTACAGATTCGGGAGAGGCAAAAGGCAAAGGTTGAGAGCCATGCATCCTCCGAAACACGACCCCACCAAGCTGCAGTGCTTCTTGACAAACTGCTTGCTTAACCCGGAAGCCAGCCGCACCAATGTGTCAGAAGAAACACCATACAGCTGGCGACCGAAGTCAGCGTGCATGCGCCTAGCCGCCACAAGGAGTCGCTAGAGTGCGATGGGACAATGATACCACAGCCGGCCAAACCCTCCCCTAACCCGGACAAAGCTGGTCCAATTGTGCGCTGCCTCATGAGTCTCCCTGTCGGGGCCGGCTGCGACACAGCTCGGGATCGAACCCGGATCTGTAGTGCCGCCTCTAGCACAGTGATGCAGTGCCTTAGACCGCTGAGCCACACGGTTGAACTATTTGAAAAATCTGACCATAATTCAATCCTGCTGATTCCTGCTTACAAGCAAAAACAAAAGCAGAAAGTGCCAGTGACTCCCTCAATAAGGAAGTGGTCAGATGACGCGGATGCTACAGGACTGTTTTGCTAGCACAGACTGGAAAATGTTCCCGGGATTCATCCAATGGCATTGAGTATACCAATTCAATCACCGGCTTCATCAATAAGTGCATCGTCCGACATCGCGAGCTGCCAGTGACACGAGCCTACCAAAAGGGCTAAAATGGCTTTTATTCTTGCTTTGAGGCAAGCAACACTGAAGCATGAGAACACCAGCTGTTCCGGACGACTGTGTGATCACGCTCTCCGTAGCCGATGTGAGCAAGACCTTTAAACAAGGCCGCAGGGCCAGTCGGATTACAACGATGTGCACTCAGAGCATGAACAGACCAACTGGCAAGTGTCTTCACTGACATTTTCAACCTCTCCATGACCTGTAATACCTACATGTTTCAGGCAGATCACCATAGTCCCTGTAACCAAGAAAGCGAAGGTAACCTGCCTAAATGACTACCGCCCTGTAGCACTCACGTTGGTAGCCATGAAGTGCTTTGAAAGGCTGGTCATGGCTCACATCAACATCCCAGAAACCCTAGACCCACTTCGCATACCGCCCCAACAGATCACGCAATCTCAAATCGCACTCTACACTGCCCTTTCCCACCTGGACAAAAGGAACACCTGTGAGAATGCTGTTACTACAGCGCAGCGTTCAACACCATAGTACCCGCAAAGCTCATCACTAAGCTAAAACACCTTCTGCAACTGGATCCTGGACTTCCTGACTGGCCACTCCCAGGTGTTAAGGGTTAGCAACAACATATGCCACGCTGATCCTCAACACAATGGCCCCTCAGGGGTGCGTGCTTAGTCCCCACCCGTACCCGCTGTTCACCCACGACTGCATGGCCAAGCTCAACTCCAACACCATCATTAAATAGCTGACAACACAACGGTGGTAGGCCTGATCACAGACAACGATGAGACAGCCTATAGGGAGGTCAGAGACCTGACAGTGTGCCAGGACAACAACCTCTCCCTCAACTTGAGCAAGACAAAAAGAGCTGATCATGCATTAAAGTACCAAACACACCCCAATTCACATTGACAGGGCTGTAGTGAAGCGGGTCGAGAGTTAAGTTCTTTGGTGTCCACATCAGCAAACTATCATGGTCCAAACACACCAAGAAAGTTGTGAAGAGGACACAACAATGCCTTTCCCCCCTCGGGAGACTGAAAAGATTTGGCATGGGTCTTCAGATCCTCAAAAAGTTCTACAGCTGCACCATCGAGAGCAACTGCTTGGCATCTGACTGTAAGGTGCTACAGAGGGTAATGCATACAGCCCAGTATATCACTGGGGCCAAGCTTCCTGCCATCAAGGACCTAGATATTAGGCGGTGTCAGAGGAAGGTACAAAAAAAATGTCAAAGACTCCAGTCACCCAAGTCATAGACTGTTCTCTATGCTACCGCACGGCAAACGGTACCAGAGCACCAAGCCTTGGTCAAAAAGGATCCTTAACAGCTTCAACCCCCAAGCCATAAAACTGCTGAACAATTAATCTAATGGCCACCTGGACTATTTGCATTGACACCTCCCCCCTGCTTTTACACAGCTTCTACTCTCGGTTATCTATGCATAGTCACTTTACCCCTACCTACATGTCCAAATTACCTCAACTAACCTGCACATTGACTCAGTACCGGTGCCAGTACCTCCTGTATATAGCCTCATTGTTATTAAGGGCTCGTAAGTAAGCATTTCACGGTAAAGTCAACACGTGTTATATTCGGAGCATGTGAAAAATACAATTTTATCTGATTGTTTTCAGGTCAGGGGGCATTTTAAGGCTCCATAATAGCAACACTGCCAATTGGTCAGAATACATGTTATTATTACACTGTTTTTATACATATGTCATTACTGGCATTACAATGTCTAATTACTAACCTCGATCTCTCTATGATGACTATCTCCGAGTTCAATAAACCCCCATATCCAATAATGACACCAGAACACAGATCATACGAAATATAAATATTCAAGTATTGTATAGAGTTTGGTTGATGCATTTGTGGTTTAACAGAAGAGTTCAATTCCCAAGTCTTACAGCATGAAAGTGATAACTAATAAAAAACGCAAAGGTGCAATGTCTGAACATTTTTCATATTTTTATCAGGCAGGCTATCCCAACAGACTAGGCTTAATATCCACTTATGTCTTGCCAAAGTGCCTCAGTGGAAGCAGATAAGAGCCCTTTTAAGTTAAGAGGGTCTACCTTAAAAGGTAATTCAAATAGTTACATCGTGTCAAGGCCCCTTTAATGTACAGTTGCAGCCAAATACACCATTGCACTTTTTTCCCCTCCCTATTTCTTCTAAAATAAGTTGAACTTTGTCACCACACCTTACATGGATTTGAAGTTCACCATTTTAATTCCTGGGTGCTGTTTAACATGCGACTGGGGTTGTTGTCCTGCTGGAAGACCCAAAACCTTTAACGGAGAGACCGTTTTTGAACACTGTGTTGAACATTGGATTCCAACACCTGATAATCTGCTAATTACATGTAACCTTTATTTAACTAGGCAAGTCAGTTAAAGAACAATTTATATACAATGAAGGCCTACACCGGCCAAACCTTGACGACGCTGGGCCAATTGTGCTCCGCCCTATTGGACTCCCAATCACGGGCGGTTGTGATACATGATGCCTTGCGCACGTTCAAAGCACCCTGGAATGGTTCAAGAAGAAAATGTTGGAGTGGCCAGCGAAAAGTCTAGATCTGAATCACGTCCATAACATATGGCGAGAGCTGAAAACAGCAGTTGGTGGAGGGCACCCAACAAACATTGAAGAACTGGAGCAGTTTGCTGCTGAAGAGTGGGCCAAAATGCCTGTAGAAAGGTGCAGCAAGCTCATTGATGGCTCTAAAAAACATTTGTAGGCAGTTACCTTGGCCCCAGGGGGCCAATTATTTTGTCCATGCCAAAAATACAATTGGTTTTGCTATGTTGAAAATTCAATGACAAGGTGGAGACCAAAAGTTGTTTTATTATTATATTTCTACTTATTTTACTAGAAATAGGGAATTATTTAAGAAAAGTGCAAGGGCGCTAATATCTTTGGCAGCAACTGTATGTGCTGGTTCTTATGATTCACGAGTAGGGTTGCAAAATTCCAGGAACGTTCAATACATCCTCTAGTTTTCCAGAAATCCTGGTAGGAGGATACTGGTTTTCCTGCTTACTCAAATCAAATTCTAATTTAGTTGGCAGAGTACACATTGCTTATATTCCTAGCTCCAACAGTGCAGTAATACCTAACAATGCACCCAAATCCCTAAAATTTAAATAAAGGAAATAATAAACATAAGAACGAGCAATGTCAGAGTCCAGAATCTAAATGAATGAATGAGTGTGTGTGTGTGTGTGTGTGTGTGTGTGTGTGTGTGTGTGTGTGTGTGTATATATATATAGTATATGAACAGAAAAGATGTACACAGCAGTAGTTACAGTGCATTCGGAAAGTATTCAGACCCCTGGACTTTTCCCACATTGTTACGTTACAGCCTTTAAAAAAATTAATTTCACCTTTATTTAACCAGTTAGGCTATGGGGATGACAAGTACAATATACCTGCTGGAGCGCGTGCTACAGGTGGGTGTTGCTATGGTGACCAGTGAGCTGAGAAGGCGGGGCTTTACCTAGCAAAGACTTATAGATGACCTGGAGCCAGTGGGTTTGGCGAAGGATATGTAGTGAGGGCCAGCCAACGAGAGCATACAGGTTTTGGTGATAAAACGGATGGCACCGTGATGCTCTACTCAACAAACTGGATGTAGTCTGTTGGGGGATATTTTGTAAATGACATCGCCGAAGTCAAGGATTGGTAGGATAGTCAGTTTTACGAGGGTATGTTTTAGAGGTCGACCGATTAAATCGGAATGGCCGATTAATTAGGGCCGATTGAGTTGTCACAATCGGTAATCGGCATTTTTTGACACCGATCATGGCTGATTACAATGCACTCCACGAGGAGACTGCGTGGCAGGCTGACTACCTGTTATGCGAGTGCAGCAAGGAGCCAAGGTAAGGTGCTAACTAGCATTAAACGTATGTTATAAAAAACAATCAAACATAAATCACTAGTTAACTACACATGGTTGATAATATTACTAGTTTATCTAGCTTGTCCTGCTTTGCAAATAATTGATGCGGTGCCTGTTAATTTATCTTTGATTCATAGCCTACTTCGCCAAACTGGTGATTTAACAAGCCCAATCGCGAAAAAAGCACTGTCATTGTACCAATGTGTACCGAACCATAAACAACAATTCCTTTCTTAAAATCAATATATATATTTTTAAACCTGCATACTTAGTTAATATTGCCTGCTAACGTGAATTTATTTTAACTAGGAAAATTGTGTCACTTCTCTTGCGTTCTGTGCAACAGAGTCAGGGAAAAAAGCACAATCGTTGCACGAATGTACCTAACCATAAACATTTATGCCTTTCTTAAAATCAATACAAAATCAATGTTTTTTAACCTGCATAATTAGTTCAAATAAATCCAGGTTAGCAGGCAATATTAAACTAGGGACATTGTGTCATTTCTCTTGCGTTCATTGCACGCAGAGTCAGGGTATATGCAACAGTTTGGGCCGCCTGGCTCGTTGCAAACTAATTTAGACTTATATTTAGACCGTATTCACTGAAAGATTAAACGTTTTGTTTTCGAAATGATCGTTTCAGGATTTTACCATATTAATGACCTAAGGCTCGTATTTCTGTGTGTTATTATGTTATAATTAAGTCCATGATTTGATAGAGCAGTCTGACTGAGCGGTGGTAGGCAGCAGCAGGCTCGTAAGCATTGTGCTTCAAGCATTGAGCTGTTTATGACTTCAAGCCTATCAACTCCCGAGATTAGGATGGTGTAACCAATGTGAAATAGCTAGCTAGTTAGTGGGGTGCGCGCTAATAGCGTTTCAATCGGTGACGTCACTCGCTCTGAGACCTTGAAGTAGTTGTTCCCCTTGCTCTGCAAGGGCGCAGCTTTTGTGGAGCGATGGGTAACAATGCTTCGCGGGTGGCTATTGTCAATGTGTTCCTGGTACGAGCCCAGGTAAGGGCGAGGAGAGGGACGGAAGCTATACTTTTACACCGGCAACACTAAAAATGCCTATAAGAACATCCAATAGTCAAAGGTATATGAAAAACAAATGGTATAGAGAGAAATAGTCCTATAATAACTACAACCTAAAACTTCTTACCTGGGAATATTGAATGTTTAATGATTTATTATTTATTGCAAAGCAGGACAAGCTAAATTGATTTTATTGATGTATTAAGTTAAAATAAAAGTGTTAATTCAGTATTGTTGTAATTGTCATTATTACAAATAATTAAATAAAATGTATCAATTTTTTTTTAAATCACCAAAAATAAAAACAAAAAAAATATATATATATATATATATATATATACACACACACATACACACACACACACACTGCTCAAAAAAATAAAAGGGAACACTTAAACAACACAATGTAACTCCAAGTCAATCACACTTCTGTGAAATCAAACTGTCCACTTAGGAAGCAACACTGATTGACAATAAATTTCACATGCTGTTGTGCAAATGGAATAAACAACAGGTGGAAATTGTAGGCAATTAGCAAGACACCCCCAATAAAGGAGTGGTTCTGCAGGTGGTGACCACAGACCACTTCTCAGTTCCTATGCTTCCTGGCTGATGTTTTGGTCACTTTTGAATGCTGGCAGTGCTTTCACTCTAGTGGTAGCATGAGACGGAGTCTACAAACCACACAAGTGGCTCAGGTAGTGCAGCTCATCCAGGATGGCACATCAATGCGAGCTGTGGCAAGAAGGTTTGCTGTGTCTGTCAGCGTAGTGTCCAGAGCATGGAGGCGCTACCAGGAGACAGGCCAGTACATCAGGAGACGTGGAGGAGGCCGTAGGAGGGCAACAACCCAGCAGCAGGACCGCTACCTCCGCCTTTGTGCAAGGAGGAGCAGGAGGAGCACTGCCAGAGCCCTGCAAAATGACATCCAGCAGGCCACAAATGTGCATGTGTCTGCTCAAACGGTCAGAAACAGACTCCATGAGGGTAGTATGAGGGCCCGACGTCCACAGGTGGGGGTTGTGCTTATACAGCCCAACACCGTGCAGGACGTTTGGCATTTGCCAGAGAACACCAAGATTGGCAAATTCGCCACTGGCGCCCTGTGCTCTTCACAGATGAAAGCAGGTTCACACTGAGCACGTGACAGACGTGACAGAGTCTGGAGACGCCGTGGAGAACTTTCTGCTGCCTGCAACATCCTCCAGCATGACCGGTTTGGCGGTGGGTCAGTCATGGTGTGGGGTGGCATTTCTTTGGGGGGGCCGCACAGCCCTCCTCATGTGCTCACCAGAGGTAGCCTGACTGCCATTAGGTACCGAGATGAGATCCTCAGACCCCTTGTGAGACCATATGCTGGTGCAGTTGGCCCTGGGTTCCTCCTAATGCAAGACAATACTAGACCTCATGTGGCTCGAGTGTGTCAGCAGTTCCTGCAAGAGGAAGGCATTGATGCTATGGACTGGCCCGCCCATTCCCCAGACCTGAATCCAATTGAGCACATCTGGGACATCATGTCTGGCTCCATCCACCAATGCCACGTTGCACCAGACCGTCCAGGAGTTGACGGATGCTTTAGTCCAGGTCTGGGAGGAGATCCCTCAGGAGACCATCCGCCACCTCATCAGGAGCATGCCCAGGCGTTGTAGGGAGGTCATACAGGCAGGTGGAGGCCATTTTATTTTTTAAATATTGTTATTTATTTATAAAAAAATCGTCCAAATAATCGGTATTGAAAAATCATAATCGGTCGACCTCTAGTATGTTCGGCGGCATGAGTGAAGGAGGCTTTGTTGCTAAATAGGAAGCCGATTCTAGATTTAATTTTGGATTGGAGATGCTTAATGTGAGTCTGGAAGGAGAGTATACAGTCTAACCAGACACCTAGGTATTTGTAATTGTCCACATATTCTAGGTCAGAACCGTCCAGAGTAATGATGCTAGTCGGGTGGGGGCAGAAAATCAGTTGAAGAGCATGCACTTAGTTTTACTAGCATTTAAAAGCAGTTGGAGGCCACGGAAGTAGTGTTCTAAGGTGTTGAAGATCGTTTGGAGGTTTGTTATCAGTGTCCAAAGAAGGGCCAGATGTATACAGAATGGTGTCATCTGCGTAGAGGTGGATCAGAGAATCACCAGCAGCAAGAGCAACATTGATATATACAGAGAAAAGAGTCTTAATCTAAAATGGATTCAGTTGTTCCCCCACCTCAATTTACACACAATAGCCCATAATGACAAAGCAAATATAATTTACATATTTTTGCTAATTTAAAAAAAATACATAAATATCACATTTACATAGGCACCTTTGGCACCGATTACAGCCTTCTTGGGTATGACGCTACAAGCTTGACACCTGTATTTGGAGAGTTTCTCCCATTCTTCTCTGCAGATCCTCTCAAGCTCTGTCAGGTTGGATAGGGAGTGTTGCTGCACAGCTTTTCCAGGTTTCCACAGAGATGTTAGATCGGGTTCAAGTCTGGGCTTTGGCTGGGCCACTCAAGGACATTCAGAGACTTGTCCCGCAGCCACTCCTGTCTTTGCTGTATGCTTATGGTCGTTTTCCTGTTGGAAGGTGAACCTTCACCCCAGTCGGAGGTACTGAGTGCTCTGGAGCAGGTTTTCATCAAGGATCTCGCTGCACTTTGCTCCATTCATCTTTCCCTCGATCCTGACTAGTCTCCCAGTCCCTGCCGCTGAAAAACATCCACACAGCATGATTCTGCCACCACCATGCTTTACCAGACGTGACGCTTGGAATTCAGGCCAAAGTGTCCCATCTTGGTTTCAGACCAGATCATCTTGTTTCTCATGGTCTGAGAGTCCATTAGGTGACATTTGGCAAACTCCAAGTGGGCTGTCATGTGCCTTTTACTGAGGAGTGGCTTCCGTCTGGCCACTCTACCATAAAGGCCTGATTGGTGGAGTGCTGCAGAGATGGTAGTCCTTCTGGATGGTTCTCCCATCTCCACAGAGGAACTCTGGAGCTCTGTCATAGTGACCATCGGGATCTTGGTCACCTCCCTGTCCAAGGCCCTTCTCCCCCAATTGCTCAGTTTGGCCAGCTCTAAGAAGAGTCTTGGTGGTTCCAAACTTCTTCCATTTAAGAATGATGGAGGTCACTGTGTTCTAGGGGCCCTTCAGTGCTGCAGAAATGTTTTGGCACCCTTCCCCAGATCTATGCCTCGACATAATCCTGTCTCGGAGCTCTACAGACAACTCCTTTGACCTCAAGGCTTGATTTTTGCTCTGACATACACTGTCAACTGTGGGACATTATATAGACAGGCTTGTGCCTTTCCAAATCATGTCCAATCAATTCAATTTCCCACAGGTGGACTCCAGGAGAGTTGTAGCAACATCTCAAGGACAATCAATGGAAACAGGATGCACCGGAGCTCAATTTCAAGTCTCATAGCAAAGGGTCTGAATACTTGTAAATATTTGTTATAAAGTTGAAAAACTCTCAACCTGTTTTCGCTTTGTCATTATGGGGTATTGTGTTTAGAGTTGATGAGGAGTTTGAATAAGGCTGTAACATAACAAAATGTGGAGAAGGGGAAGGGGTCTGAATACTTTCCAAATGCACTGTATATAGGATGAGCCTTGACTATAATAACACAGTATATACACATATGAAGTGGGTAAAACAGAATGTAAAAGAATGACTGATTCCGGGAATCTTCCAACTGGAATTTTGGGATCATCTGGGAATTTATTTTAAGTTCCCAGAATTTTGCAACCCTACTCAAGAGTATGTGTTTGTTAATGCTATCACATATACATTGTCAACATTCCTTGAGGTTGGTGTGTGCAGTACAGGCATTGACTTCCATAATCTATTATACCAGTGCAAAGAATGAGACACAGGTCTTCAATACTTTGTCATTTTGAATACTATTTCCTCTCACTTTTGAGTACTGATTAGTATGTAGAAGTCTGGAAGTGATCTAAAAACACAGCATTAGCTTGTTATCTCTCTTAACTAACTGTGCTGCATGTCACTATCAAGGTCTGTGATAGTGAACTATGAGTCACTCCAAAACAATTACTGATCGCCAAAGAGTGCTATTTACTTGGCAGGCCAGAGCATTGAAGCCCAGAACAAAAGCCATTCACCAGTTCTGGCATGCAGTGTTAAAAAGGTACTGTACAACTCAAGAGGAGAGCTTTTCAAAAATATGACTTGGCCTCTAGGACAGGACTCAGAACGGCAGGTCTTTCATATTTTTATCATGTTCTAAACTACTGGGCCAACTTATAATACTTATGTTTTGGTCCTTTTTTATTGAACGTATTGGATGTGTAACCTTTATTTAACTAGGCAAGTCAGTTAAGAACAAATTCTTATTTACAGTGACGGATGTACGTACTAACAAAACAAAAAGCATGAGCTGAGCTTACATTTTCAAATATCTCACTTGAGGTTTCTCCATCTTCAAAGTTAATGAAAAAAAGCTAAACAATCACTAGCATGCAGAGGCCATAATGATCTAGTTATGGGAACCTGCTTACTCCACACAAAGGTGAAACACTACAGAGAGAGACTCACTTGAATAATTGCTCCCAAGCTAGCTGCTTCAAGGTTCACTGGTTTCTGCTGCTATGGCAGTTCACTGCTACGGAGTTTGATGGCATACATTTTATAGGGCGCTGGGCCTGGTGTTGTCGGGTGATCTACTCTGAAGCCACATCGCCTTGTCAGCAATCTGGAATTCATTACGATGTCTTATCTTCCTGCAGCGTGGGCTGGGGGCAACTCCTCCACCCAGCCAGCCAGCGTGTAGGCTAAACACTCATATGTCAGCTATTTCAGTGGGCTGAGAGTAGTTCATTGGAAAGGAAATCCAGGGAAAGAGACTGGTGTGAAAAGAGATGTGGTCCCCATTGCTGTGAAAGTCTCAGTAAAAGCAGGTTGAATCTACACTCGAGTGAGTGAATTGACAGTGCCAGGCAGGGGTGCTGTAACTCAGGGGCTCCCAATCCCCCCCCAGGGCCCCTTTTTCACATAGCCACTAGCTTGATATTGTTTCATTTGAGGGACCTAGGAAAATTATTATTTTGAGGTTCCTTTCCTGCAATTCTACATAGATTGACAAAACATATTTTAGATATGAATTATTATTAAATTACGTAAGGAAAATAAAGTCTAGACCCAAATGTTATTCCATTACCAAATATGTTATGATAATTTACATGAACCCTAAATTTACAGAAAGTGAATAGATCAATTGATAGCAACAGAGTCACACATTCTATAAGATTACTTCCCAAGCAAAGTCCAATTTATTTGACTTGTCGACTTTAGGTCGTAACTCTGCTTCTGACTGTCGTAGAGACCAACCAAATATATTTGCATGTGCACCAGTGTCGTGTCTTCCTAGGGCATTTTACCTCTTGTTTCAAGCTTAAAGCATTACGGATATATGCATAATTTTAGATCAGTATATAAACAAATCGCAAATTGTAAAAAATAAAATGCATCAATACTGAACAAAAATAAATGCAACATGTTAAGTGTTGGTCCCATGAGCTGAAGAAAAAAAATAAAAGATCCCAGAAATGTACACCCCTGTTAGTGAGCATTTCTCCTTTGCCAAGCTAATCCATCCACCAGGTGTGGCATATCAAGAAGCTACTTAAACAGCATGGTCATTACAAAGGTGCACCTTGTGCTGGGGACAATAAAAGGCCACTAAAATGTGCAGTTGTCTGACACAACAATGCCACAGATGTCAAGTTTTGAGGGAGTGTGCAATTGGCACACTGACGGCAGGAATGTCCACCAGAGCTGTTGCCAGACAATTAAATGTTCATTTCTCTACCATTTGTTGCCTCCAACATTGTTTTACAGAATTTGGCAGTATGTCCAACCGGCTTCACAACCGCAGCCCACATGTATGGCGCCGCGTGGGCAAGCGGTTTGCTGATGTCAACGTTGTGAGCAGAGTGCCCCATGGTGGCGGTGGGGTTATGGTATGGGCAGGCATAAGCTACAGACAACGAACCCAATCGCATTTTAATCGATGGCAATTTGAATGCACAAAAATAATGTGACGAGATCCTGAGGTCCAGGTATCTGTAACCAACAAATGGATATCTGTATTCCCAGTCATGAGAAATCCACAGATTAGGTCCTAATGAATTTATTTAAAATTGACCTATTTCCTCATTAACTGTAACTCAGTAAAATTGTTGCATGTTGCGTTTATATTTGTGTTCAGTGTGTGTGTGTATGTGTGTGTGTATATACAGTGGGGCAAAAAAGTATTTAGTCAGCCACCAATTGTGCATGTTCTCCCACTTAAAAAGATGAGAGAGGCCTGTAATTTTTATCATAGGTACACTTCAAATATGACAGACAAAATAAGGAAACAAAATCCAGAAAATCACATTGTAGGGTTTTTAATGAATTTATTTGCAAATTATGGTGGAAAATAAGTATTTGGTCAATAACAAAAGTTCCTCAATAGTTTGTTATATACCCTTTGTTGGCAATGACAGAGGTCAAACGTTTTCTGTAAGTCTTCACAAGGTTTTCACACACTGTTGCTGGTATTTTGGCCCATTCTTCCATGCAGATCTCCTCTAGAGCAGTGATGCTTTGGGGCTGTTGCTGGGCAACACGGACATTCAACTCCCTCCAAAGATTTTCTATGGGGTGGAGATCTGGAGACTGGCTAGGCCACTCCAGGACCTTGAAATGCTTCTTACGAAGCCACTCCTTCGTTGCCCAGGCGGTGTGTTTGGGATCATTGTCATGCTGAAAGACCCAGCCACGTTTCATCTTCAATGCCCTTGCTGATGGAAGGTTTTCACTCAAAATCTCACAATACATGGCCCCATTCATTCTTTCCTTTACACGGATCAGTCGTCCTGGTCCATTTGCAGAGAAACAGCCCCAAAGCATGATGTTTCCACCCCCATGCTTAACAGTAGGTATGGTGTTCTTTCTTTTTTATGATCATTTTGACCCCACGGGGTGAGATCTTGCGTGGAGCCCCAGATCGAGGGAGATTATCAGTGGTCTTGTATGTCTTCCATTTCCTAATAATTGCTCCCACAGTTGATTTCTTCAAACCAAGCTGCTTACCTATTGCAGATTCTGTCTTCCCAGCCTGGTGCAGGTCTACAATTTTGTTTCTGGTGTCCTTTGACAGCTCTTTGGTCTTGGCCATAGTGGAGTTTGGAGTGTGACTGTTTGAGTTTGTGGACAGGTGTCTTTTATACTGATAACAAGTTCAAACAGGTGCCATTAATACAGGTAACGAGTGGAGGACAGAGGAGCCTCAAAGAAGAAGTTACAGGTTTGTGAGAGCCAGATTTCTTGCTTGTTTGTAGGTGACCAAATACTTATTTTCCACCATAATTTGCAAATCAATTAATTAAAAATCCTAAAATGTGATTTTCTGGATTTTTTTTCTCATTTTGTCTGTCATAGTTGAAATGTACCTATGATGAAAATTACAGGCCTCTCATCTTTTTAAGTGAGAGAACTTGCACAATTGGTGGCTGACTAAATACTTTTTTGCCCCACTGTATATATATAAAAAATATATTCAAATCAAGGAAGACCCCCACAAAATGTTGTTGCCCCACTAGGTTGGAAACCCCTGCTGTAACCTATAGACCTAATGTATTATACTAACAACATCTGACTGGGGGGGGCTTTGACCACGAGAGATGACATCATAATGGTTAGTCCCTCTGACGCCTGGCAGTTTACAGTGGGCCAGTGGGGTCTGCACTCTTAAGGCTCATCCTTCTTAGAACAGGCTGTAAATTGGAAAGGGGGGTCTCCCTAACTCCTCCACATCTAATCTCAGAGCTGCAGGGCCCTTTGCAATGCCTGTCTTAAGCAGCGTATGTTATATGAGGGGATTTGCCAACCTTCCTCCTCCAAAAAGGTACAAATGAAAACCATCAGAGAGAAAAAATAATGTATTAGCCTAAGAACAACTCAGGAGAGTGTAGGCTGGGCTATATAGTTGGACAGGCTGCCATCCACAATGATTTTACAGACTTTGTTGACAGGGTCTGTTTCATTGTGCTTTCAGTGAGGACAAAGTGCAGCACATACCCACGCCCTCAAAGGCTGAAACATTAACTCACGTAGCTGCCTGACACCTCAGGGCTAAAGAAAATCTGTAAATCACCCCTAACATACTGCAATACAAAGCTGTGAAGGGCTTCACTGGCCAGTCTGAATAGAATACAATCACCATCAACTCTGAAGCTTGCTGAAAGGTGGGCTTGAAAAAAAAAAAATTGGTCCTAGAGTTTTTGAGAGTACAAAGATGGGACTTTAACGTAGAAACAAACAGGCATTTTCAGCATTAAATATCACGGTGTGCATTCACACCATACAATTCCTCACAGAGCAGAACACAAAGCCTTGTGTTCAGATAATGGCCAGGGGCCTCTAGGGGACCCAAGCTGGGGAAAACGCCCCACAGGTTCAGCAATATAACCAGCTCGTCCACTCTGACAGACAGGACAATATTTACTGACTACCTCAGACCTCTCCAACTGACAACTAAAATAACAAACCTTATCACTTGGCCAAGCCTTAAAGTGCTTAATACTGCCACAAAAACATATTAGTCCTAGTTCTATATAACATTGAGGGAGAAGATGAATGATTGCCATCTTGTGCAGCCAACAACAATCTAACCCAAGACATAGTTCAGTGTACTGAACTAGATGCGGGGAAAGGAAATGCAATAGCCAGGACACAAACTCAACAGAAAGCAATTGAGGTCAGGTTTTCCAGAGTAGAGCCTATAGCATTTGGCTACTGAGCAATGGAGATTGAAAACAATAAAACACGTCCCATTTAACATGCAATCAGAACTGAGCAGGAAAACTGCATCTAGAAGCATCACTGTATGTTCTACAGATGCTTTCATCAACAGGGAATACATAAAACAGGGACCATATAAAACAGAGTTGCAGGTAAAGCAAATTCCAGCTCAACACCAAAAGAACAACACCAAGGAAATCATCAACTACTAAGGGAACACCAAGATAAAACCCCAAATCTGAACCAACGTAATTAACCATTAAATGACCACTGCGACCCTCCCAGCCTGGGTTGTCCACTGAGCTTCGACCCAACACCACAGGTCTCAAACATGTGGGTCAAACTACATAGAAGCATCGATTATGGGGTAAATAACAAATGCGTAGATTGCTTACTGTAATACGACTATAGACTGCTTAATTAATTAAGAAACTTGAAGCTTACACAAAAACGTGTTGGAAATGCGACTGAGTGAATAGCCTGTGCAAGTTTAAGCAATTTTATTACAATTGTCTTTAACAAAAGACGCATGCAGATCATAATTTCACACACAATTGACTGTATTCTAATAATATTATTTATTTATCGATTTGAGTTGACATGAGTGAATCCTTACTTTGTGTAGTCTCCTTTGGCCTCCTGGGAAAAAAATAGCACCCTTATTAGTGGGAATGATGATACAACAAGTAGCCTGGAGGACTTCAACATCAATAGGCCTATGTCATAGCAAGTCTTGAATGTTCCTTGGGACCACGGGAACACTTTTTAATCTCACTCCGTGTTGAATAGCATTACAGCAAAACATAATTGCACGCTAAAGAACTAAAATCATAGTAAACGACTTCAATATTAAAGTAAAAACGTAACTACTACACATCTCTCAAAATAAAAGTTCCGAAACCCTAACCTTTTTTGTAACAAGCGTGCATGCATGCAGTGTAGATTCAGTTTAGATTCAAATCGCTGATGAATGACAACTCCACAAACTACAAAAAATACATTTACCTGCAAGGCGTAAGCAGCTAATTTGAAAACGTTTTCACTCTCCACTTCGATGATCTCCTGCCGTGGGGGGGAGGGGGGGAAAGGAAATTGCAATATTATAGGGTGGAAAAACAAGTGTACCACATTCGAACAGTAGCACTTGACTTGAGGCAAATCTCATTACCAGCCGTACCTCTGCTCCACAGTTACCGACTGAACCATTTCCACTGAAAAGTGGGTGCGCGTGTTTAAGGTTGAGTCGGAATATTAGAAGAGTTTTTCATATTCTTCATCCACGCTCGAAACGAATTATTGTTACGTTTATCATAACATAGAACGAACGTGCGTGCATACAATAGTTACAAAAAGCCAGTATAATCGCAGTTTTTTATCATTTCAACCCCCTTATCAAAATGGTACATTCTGAGAGCAGGTTCACGTTCCTCCAGTGACCAGGGGGGAAAAAGTTACTCCTGGCAACGTTGGATCACTATCCACAAAATGCACGTATCCCATAACGTATTTATAGTGTGTATGATATCAAATGGATTTATGTTAAGTTCAATACAGGGTTATGAATTGGCAGTGTGCGTGAAATTTTTAGGTCACTCAATGGAGGATACGGTGGGGCTGTTGTTAGCTTGCTAGTACCCTCTAAAGTAGAAAGGCAGACAGGCTGCTCAAGATGTAAGACTATCTCCGTGGCGTGAAGATGATCAAGGGCGCGTAAATACATGGGTAGCCTCCCAGATAGCAAAACATGTACCCCCTATCACATCTGAACTATTGGGAATGGGATCCATCGTTTCCTCTTAAGTAATTCAGCAACTGTAGGTGATAAACAAATGCAAATGGCTGTTGGCTACTCAGACATACTGATACATATATATATACACATACACACACACACACACTGAACAAAAATATAAATGCAACATGTAAAGTGTCCCATGTTTCATGAGCTGAAATAAAAGATCCCAGCAATGACCCATATGCACAAAAAGCTCATTTCTCTCAAATGCACAAATTTGTTTACATCCATGCTAATGATAATTTCTCCTTTGCCAAGATAATCCACCTGACAGGTGTGGCATATCAATTGGCTGATTAAACAGCAGGATCATTACTCAAGTGCACCTTGTGCTGGGAACAATAAAAGGCCACTCTAAAATGTGCAGTTTTGTCACACAGCACGATGCTGCACATGTCTCAGGTTGAGGGAGCGTGCATTTGGCATGCTGACTGCAGGAATGTTTAGCTGTTGACAAATAATTGAATGTTAATTTCTCTACCATCAGCCACCTCCAACATATTTTTAATAAAGCCCTTTTGTGGGGAAGAACTAATTCTGATTGGCTGGGCCTGGCTCCCCAGTGGGTAGGCCTGGCTCCCGAGTGTGTGTGCCTTTGCCTTTCCCAGGCCACCCCAAGGCTGCACCCCTGCCCAGTCATGTGAAATCAATAGATTGGGGCTTAATGAATTTATTTCAATTTACTGATTTCCTTACATGAAATATAACTCAGTAAAATTGTTGCTTTTATATTTTCATTCAGTATAATTCTGTTAAGGTTCAAGTTTTATTAGTCGTATGTACGGGATACGCAGGGTATACATCGTCCAACGAAATGCTTACCTTCGACAATGCAACAACAATAAGAAAACAAAAGATACGAATATGAACATAAAGTAAATGGCAGTAGAATTGACTAATACATTTTAGCATATGTATAATACAGGAGGAGGAGATAATGCAATAGGCAGTACGAGTGCTATTGATGATCATTTTTCAATGCATCTGCCAAAATCAAATTGCAATAATAAAAAAAAAAGCTATTGATGGTCAAAGGTCAGCTTTCCAATGTCAGACTAATAAGGGAAGTCAACAGTGGGTGCAGCACTCAACCCTTTACAATCACTGGTAGATAGCACTACTTTATTTTACAATTCTCACATGTGTGTGTGTGACCATGTGATGTATGTGTGTCTGTATGTGTACATTATGAAATTTTAGACCTGTTCCTCCAGCTGCATTATCCAATGATTTCTTCCTCTTGGTTATCTAATAGTTTTACAGCAACACAGCTCAGAAATTGATTTCTTCTAGTCTGTCTGAGCTGTGTGTGGCATGGGAAATATGCACAGGCCTCAGAGAGAAGAGGCAGTGAATCAGGATATTGTTCTTTTTCATGTTTGTACAGTGCAGTGTTTCCAAATAGAAAGCCCTAAGTCAAATGATATTTTGAAGGATTAGGGAACTATTTGGTACTCTTGGAGAAAGCCTGAAAGCCATCATTGTGTTGAAGAATGTTGCATTAGAGTAGCCTACATAAAACAAAAGCAGGGAAGTCTCTGTGAAGTCAGCAAGTCAAGTGAAGAACTCAAGTAACTCTGTAGAAGAACTGCTATAAAGACTGTTTTTGAACGAGCTTAAAATAATTGATAGTAATGAGAGTGGAGAGTGTCCAGTCAAACAGCTAGTCCTTACTGTCTTCTGAAAATAATGTGTAGACATAAGAATTCTCTGGCCACCTACTGTGTTTCTGGCCCACATGCTTGTTGTTTTAAGATATTGATGTCTGGAGCCAACTTTCAGTTCCAGCAGCCAGTCATCCTATCAACTAGAATTCCACAACAGGAACCTTTGGCTTGTGGGATTATATTTTCACTTCTCAAATGATCACAGGTCATCCAATTGGTTTATGTCTGAGCATGCAGTGGAACAGGGTAAGCACAATATATGCATTGGCATGGAAATTGAAGGACAGGCTATGGAGGGCTGACTCGTGGTAAGCTCAATAAAATCATATTGAGTAACAAATGTAAGAAAAGTAGCTACATCCACTTACATTAAAGACTGACGATTTGGCATTTAGGAAAAACAGCTCGACTGTTGTATTCTCTTTCAAGAATGTTATCTTCTCAATATAAAACCTGCAAGACACAAATAGACATGATGTAATTAAATGAAGTGCTTGAATTAGGTGTAAGGGTAATGCTCCTGGTTGCCTACTCCAATTTCAGAAGTCGTTCATATTGCAGAATATTACATTAGCACCATCTACTGGACATGACTAGCTACATGTGGTCAGGGTTACAAGTACCTCCTATCAACACTGGGGGAATGAACAATGACGCCCAGCTCTTTGAGCCTGGGCAACATTTATAGATACCTACTTTTTCTTCCTCAATGGATTTTTCAAATAAACCACATATAGCCTAATTTGCAAAGAGGAAGGGTAAGTTAATGGATTTAAGAGCATGTAAGACACACTGTCAAAGCCTCAGCTTGATGATAGATGTGGTACACTATAGGGTAGCTGGCTGGTACAGTACGGCGGTCCATACTGTAGGCTACCAGCTGAGAGAGAAAGCGAGCGAGAGAGAGAGATCCCTCACCTGACCAGGAATTTGAGCTCCATTGGACCAGTCTTTTTAGTGAAGTCATGATCCAGGACCCTGCGATCCAGCTGGAGCCAGTTACTCTGACCACTTGGGAAGGATGCAAGCAGATTTATAGGGTTATAGGCAGAATACGTGATCATCAACACGACTACTCTGTTAGAACTCATGTTACTTACAAGAGATGCAATCTATTTAACTGTGCTGTCAACTGCTAGACTAATACAAAGTTCTCTCTTAAGTTGCATCATTTCAACTTGTGTCATGGAGATGCAATCAGCAGCATGGAAAAAGAGCTAGACTGGTTTGCACCCATGTACAGTATTTTATATCTGACATATTGGACATATGTTGGACATATGTCAGTGAACTAGAATGTAGCTAGGAATTGTACATACGTGTCATCGATGAAGAATAGTCCAAAATACTCCTTCTCCTTCAGGTTAAAGTGTGAGGACACCAAATCTAACAAATCCCGGGACAAGAGCTTTGGCTAGGAAAATGAAACCAGGTAGAGTACAAATGAACACAAATGCATGAAGTTTCCACACTAGAGAATAACGACAATTCAAAGCACAGAGGTTGAGTTTGTGTAGAGGGTGCGTACCTACCTGGACCAGCAGCTCCAGCTTCCTGTCGTCCAGGAGGTGCACCTGGCATAGCCGGCCCTCCGTCATCTGTGGGAAGGGAACAGACATGATGAGATCCCCAGACAGCATGGCGACACTTTCACGACACCCAGCACAGCGGCTACTACACCCTCACTCTAGCACCATCTAATTCCTGGTGTCTCCATGCACTGCTGAGACCCAACCAGCGGCACGGCAGCTGTACACCCTACATCCATGACCTTCCTCTGCACCACTCTCATTAACATGAACCAAATCTAATGATCCAAGCCTTTCCTCCCATGTAAGACAAGAAAATGAATCATCTACGGTATAGCTGTTGAATAGATGAATGGATTCCTTTTCCATTGTCCAAATGGATGTTAGTGTTCGGGTGCTGTCGGCACATTTTACAGGTGTGTGTGTGTGTGTGCTTGCCGTATATTATTCCATGTCCTTGGGTGAGATGAGTGTGTGGCGGTGTTTGGCGTGAACGGCACGTAGTGGGCAGTCAAACTACGGTTGGTGATATTGTTGGTGATATTTTAAGACCCATAATGTGCTTTCCTTATTCTGTTATTTCTGAGAGTGTGTAGAGGATTAAGGACATTTGTTTCCAGCACAGTTGTAAGAAACAAGAAACACTGAATGGTCAGGTAAACCTGAGAGACAAACAAAGAATGACCATGTAAGAGGTCTGCGAAAGTTGCAGGGAAACCAGGGAAAGATACTGCACAGGATTCGTGTCAATGTTGACTCTCAAGGCTGCCTGACACTCAGGAATGTGGCAAAGACGACAACATTTATTTCTGTGACCCGTTGGAGTGAAAAACATGTGGCTCCCAACTGGCTTGGCTGGCCTGGCCTCTGTGGTGGAAAGTGACTGTCACGTTAGGGACCAGTGACCACAGAGTGGGAATAGACGTTCTGGGCTGATGTTAACTACAGTCTACCAGAACATATTGTTCCCTTCACCACAACAGAGCTGATTTTAAACTGTTATACAGGCTACTTTTTTACTTTGTTTTAGAATACATAAAACCTCATTGAAATGTACTCACTTGTGAACATGTCTGGACCAAGCGTTTTAATTACTGTCACGCAAACACAAAATTATCTAAACTCCCCTTTTTCTAAACTCAAAGTGTAGTTTTTAGGCATTTCAAAAACAAAGTTGAATCATTATATCCCTTGAGAATTCAAGCCCTTTCCGATTGGTTCAATAGCCCACCTATACAGCAAAGAACAAAAACACAATCATGGATTACTGGATGACGATCAAATTCTTAGAGTTTTTGTAACACAGAAGAAACTATAGGGCCGGTTTGCATAGAACATTGTGTGCTTTCTGTGTAATCCATCTTAATATAGAGAATTATTGTAGCTGTTAATTACACAAGCTCCATTGTCTGTGCAGGGATTAGTCACTATAGTAACCCTTTAAGGGATTATGTGGTTGTCCAGTGCATGATCCACACCACATTATATTTATCAATGTTGCATTGTTACGGACAAATGACATCAAAACATAAAAACAAAGAGGCCAGTATCTTCATGGTCTAAAATGTGTTAGTCTTCTAACATTGTTTAACGGGATAAAGTATATTAACAGTAGTACTTATTTAATTACGCCCCCTGATTTTCTGCTCCTCGCTTGTGCCCTTCTCTTGCCCCCTAAAGCCCCGTCTACCTACCCTCACACCACCACCTATTTTATATTTGCCTTAGCAACTAATGAGCTACTGCTCAGTCTGAACCCTATCTCCAAAGAATTACGCTACAGCTCACTGCACAACCAATTTCAGAAAGACAGAGAGACTCATAAAACATTTAAACAGACGCCTAAAATACCCTTAGACCATAAAGATGTACAATGTGCTGTGGATCGACAATGTTTTTTTCACTCATTTATTTTTTCCTAGTAGCATGGCAGTAAAATAAGAATTGTTGGTGACTATCTATCCTAACAATTTTTTTACTTTAAGTAACTAAGTATTAAGAATCACTAATGGACCGCCCCGCCCTCCTCCCCACGCTTGCAGAAGGCTAGAGGCCATGGCTTTAGAGAGGTTGACCCGCAGGATTAAAGGAAGGTCATGTGATGTGTAATAGCCATGACACAGAGGTCATCCCCTTGACAGCCTGTCATTGGGGTGGGGCGTTCCAGCCATGGCCTCTTCACACGACCTCCAGACACTGACCTACATGGGCTTAGCTCCAGCCCTGCAGCGTTAGCCCCCGCCTGTAATTCACTGCATTAAGCCCCACATATTCTCACTCATTACCATCTCCTGTCACCATCCATCTTCACTGATAATGATCTACAAATATGAATCATGCCATTTGGTTTAGTAATACTTCATGAAGGCCAACCTTTCCTAATTTGACAGATCTGAATTATTGACATTTTTGAACATTTTCAAGATTTGCCAGACATGTACGTAGAGTTATTGAGGATGTGTAATTTGTGCACACGCAAGATCCCATTCAGGTGCTCCAGCAAAAAAACAGCATTTCAAAGTGCTTCGCTTCTATCTGGGAGATCAAAAGACTGGCCATGCTGCTTCTTGATGACTTCCACATGTGCCATGAGACCCCTGTAAACCCGTCTCTGGGACTCAGTCCTCACAGGTACAAACTGCAAACTTTCACCCAATAGACACCATGAACTGGACACTAACCAGTCCAAGGCAATCTATCAAAAACATTATTTCATTCTGAAAGTGAAATTGAAATGTAGTTCCCCTTTGGACATACTCCGTTATCGCCACAACGTGATGGTTATTCTATAGACCCCAGACAACTCCTGACAGATATGCCCATTTACAGAAAGCAATATATCAACAAGACAAGTCAAATTAGAATAGATCAGACATGATCTCGCTCCAGGCACCAGTACCTCCCAGTTAGCAGCTGGCACCGTAACTGTCAACAGAGCAGTCAATAAAAGCCACATTGATTTGAGCAGCATGTACAGTACAACCTTTCCCCTGGAGTAAAGGAATTGATTAGTAATGCAGTTTCAGCAGACCTGATAGAAGTCCCCGAGCTGCCACCATGTCTGTAGGAAGCGGCGGGCTGGCATGAGCCCCTGAGAGGACCACCTTCTGAGGGTCTGCTCCGCCAAGTTCCAAACAACCTGGCTGCTTGAGGCCAGAAGCTCCTCCACTCTAGACATGAAGCTCACAGCCATAGCTGCCCCGTCACCGCTCACTCACTCCTAGAGATCAAGGTTCCCGGTGCCCAGCACAGCCTTTCTCTACTGATCCTAGTTCGTAGAACGTCTGTGATGCTTGAGAGATCCCTGGCCCAAGAGAATGTACGCTGCTGCGTTGAACACCGACTTCACTCGGTGTCTGGATGCTGTTGTGAATGTCAATACCCTGGAGGAACGTCAGTGGTAGTCTACTATTACACACACGCTTTACTATGTCTCCCTGCTGATGTAATCTGTGTGAGTCACAGCTCTGGGCTAGAGAGGCTGGAGTTGTAGAGCTGGAGTGGAGTGTCCCAGCCTCCCGCTATGGGTCCTGGTCCAAGACATAGCCTCACACTCACAGGACGAAGAGGAGAGGGAGGGCAGGACAAAGCCACAGAGAACCAGCCTAAAGAAGCTTGGTCTGCTTACCACATAAACACACTTTACACACACATACTGCACACACACACACACAGACTGACGGACAGCTCAATCCCTCCATCTCTGCCTCATAAACATTCTATTTTCTTTGACTAGCAGGATCGTTTTTTTTTTCTTGAGGTTTCCTACTGTGTCGTTAACTTAGATTGGGAATCTCTGATGCCCAGTCTTTAGGCACACAGTGTACTGTAATTGTTCACTTATTATCAGGGACATTAAATTAATTTTGCACATCACATTAGATATTGTTATAGATTTGAGTGATTCAGGATGGTTTCTGGAGGTCGTTCATTTTCTCTGTAAAGTACTCCGGGTGCAGTTTCCTAAAGAGAGCAGCTGTCTCCGCCCATCATATTCCACAGGAAGACTCAAAATAACCTGTGTGATTTGGACCAGCAGAGGCAGTACAGCAGAAACACTATTACTAAAACTGTCTTCCTTTTGAAAATGTCAAATGTTGGAATTTGACAATAAACCGAATGTAATGGCTATAGCTTAGGAAAAGTGGTTTCCATAGATTTGCTTTTCATTTCAAACATTGACAATTGACATACAGTGGGGGAAAAAAAATATGAATTATTTTATTTATTTAGAATAAGCATTTTTACATTCCTTTTAGCAAAGAAGGATCTTCATATTTTCCCAAAGAACCACATACCATTCTGACAGAAACTGAAGAACACAAGTGAAAAGAGAGAAAAATGTGCTCTCGGCTATAGAGTCCCAATTATATAAGTCTATAGTTCAGTCGGACGATGTGTCTCATCTGGAAACAATATCCTGCTGTTTATTTGAGTGATCCGAGTCTCCTAGAACACAAACGATTCTGCAGTCAAAACGTACAACAGAACATGTTGCAAAAGCCCTCTGAACAACATCCGAGTGATCATCCGAAACAAAGTTGAGTGAATACTCATAACAGTCCTGATTACTGTTGGGGTAAAAAAATCAATGCTAAACCATTGGCTACATCATAAAAATGGGCTAATCAAATGTTCCCAAGCAGCACTGTCCACAGAACATTAGCAGCTGAAGGATTGTGACTAGCATGATGACGTCGCAGTTTCAGAAGTGTAAACGGTCATCTATCGAAAATCTCTCTCTCATCATCTGTGCCATCTGCCCATTGTTGACTGGAAGGACATGGATGATTCTTTAAATCTTTTGGACTACTCTTATAGTTATAGTATAGTTTTCTAGTGCGGTAAAGACAAATACTTATTGAACTAAACAATCACATACGCAAAAACATTAACCATTTTGTAATAATGCATCTGCTACAGATAAAAAAGCACAGTGTATGGCACTGCAGTGTAGCTTTAACATCTAGCTCCATTATGAAAATACCTTCAGGAGGAATTTAATTATTCCATCTCGACGACAAAATTACAACAAAAAAACTTTCTGGTTAATATTTCAAATTGTATATTCAAAACATGGGTTTGATAAAAAAGAGTGGCCTGTGTTCGCTAGATAAAGCAAGAACATACAATGTAAAACCAGTGCAGGACCTATAGATGACATACTACTTTAAAACAGAGTAAAGTGTCATTCCGTCTAACTGTATCTACTATCCCATACTATCCAGAGACTTGAACCAGGCAGTATCCAGATGCTTCCATCCACAGTGACAGGGGAAAGGTCTGTTTGCTCCTAGAAAACATATGGCTGTGCAGGGGCTGTCTTCCATAGAGAGACAAAATAACAGCCAAGCCAGAGGCCAAAACACACACACACACACACACACACACACACACACACACACACACACAGAAACACACACATGCACAATGCCTGCAGGTGCCTGCTATTCACAGCTGATGTCCATGTGTGATTTTTATCCAGTCGGCAGCTTTGCGGTAGAGGTAGGGGTGAGACCAAAACAAGAAACTGTCTGTGAATTCAGAGGAAAGTAAGAACCGTATACCTCTCATTGGGAGTAACCACTCTCTATCTATTCCTAAAATCATCCATGCCCATGTCTTAAGAGGAGATTCTATTCAGCTCTATAAATGGATGCCTCAGTCCAGTTTGACATTTCCCCCTCACACTAGACTCGCTTTGCCAATCTTATAGTGCACTGTAAGGGAATGAGACTACCCCCCACACAAAATCCACATTTTTAGTTCATCTGGGCCTTTTGAAGAATGGTGGTGGTGATACAACGCAGAGGAGCCGTGTTATCTGCCACACTGATCTGGGAAACCTTACATATTTCCCTATAGTCCCTGATGAAAGAAAGTATGGATCTATCTTTTCCTCTCGCACTGTGAGTGGACAGCTCCAGCTGTCCCTCTCACGCTCATTCACCCATATGTCTCCATAATGACAGACCCACTGGAGAGGCTGGTACCACTGACTGCAGCATGACCTCACACTCTGGCCCGCTCTTCACTCTGAGGTCACTCTCATAAACACATCACTGACAAGCCCCCTCCAAGTCATAAATGCTCCACAGAGGAATACATTTATTTCAGTGCTAATTATTGTCCTCATGACTTCAAGAGTGTGCTTTACCACCAATTGTGTTTTTTCTCTTCTAACAACCAGAATACAATCTATTGTTGTGTGGAGAATCAGGGAACTGCTGCCTTGTTGAACATACTGCAGTTTCCAGAAATCACCAGTAGGCGGAGTAATATCACACTACTAGACTAGACTCCACTACTGAATAAGTGTAAGGCAGTTGTCTACGTTTGTCCTTTTGTTCTAGCCCACAGTGTTAGTGCTGGGCTGAAACAAAAGCCTGCACATCCTGTTGCGCTCCAGAACAGGCGTTGGAGATCCCTGATCTAGTGTAGCCTTTTACACCCATACCTGTGTACGGGTTGAAAATAGCACTCATAAATGCCTAAATTGGAATACAGTAGCTATACAGTAACATACTTAACATGACGGCAGACCTCAGGCTCTTGATTTTATTAATTTATTGCCACCGGGGCCTGCCGGTGTAACTGCTAAACAGCTTTCTGACTTTAAACTGTACTGCATGATTGTAGCGGGTTAACTAATGTGTTAGTTCTAGTAGCTATGTTGACTATGACATTAGCTAATATGGTAACAACGATTTAGGCTGTGTGTAGCAGTTGTGATATGAATGTTTGGCTCTGAAAGGTTTTTTCGCCTGGTCACAGACAGCTGATGTGTTGTGCACTGCAGTGCACAAGCGAAGGGAAAAGGTTAGAGGAAGGGAGCATGTAGATGTGAGAAGGAATTATATAATGAGCAAAGGGATGATGCTGCTTGTATGTGGCTGCTATGAAAGTGAATCGTGTTTGCGTGTGATCAGGGACGTATATATTCTGCCGATTGTGTTGAACAACGTTTCTTAAAACGGAAGCAAACAGAACGAAACGGGAATAAACATACATGAATTTGTCCAATAGAAACTCTTGTTTGCAACGGTTGGACTAATGATTACACCCTAGGTCAGCTAGATGCAGGCAAGAGTGTGCAAGGCGTTACTGAATGTGTCACTGTCACCTTGATTAATCAAATTTTTCTCTCGACCTTTGCACCTACATTGTAAACTTTAATTAAAAAGCTAGGTTGTAGCAAGCTCATGATGGGTACAGTGAAAATTGGAGCATAATGTAGCAGCCTAAACCTATGGATGTTACATTGAGCTGGGTGAATGGAATATGAATGACAGTCATCCGATATGCTGTAATAGAAATAAGGCTCATACATTTATTTTTCTTAAACGGCACCGACCACCACTGGATAAGATAGTGTAAAAAAATTAATTTGAACAATTTATCTGCACCATATGTTTGTTAGCTAGCTAGCCAGACAGTTTTAGAGGAATGATTTTATACATTTTTCAAATTCACTGCCAATATTCCATTAAAACAATGCAGACAAGAAAACAGCTTTCCAATAAAACAAATATATATACACACACATACAGCCTTCGGAAAGTATTCAGACCCCTTTACTTTTTCCATATTGTTATAAAATTGATTAAATAAAACCATTTCATCAGCAATCTACACACAATACCCCCCCCATAATGACAAAGCAAAAACAGGATTTTAGAAATGTTTGCAAATGTATTAAAAACAAAAAAAACTTATTTACATACAGTACCAGACAAAGGTTTGGACACCCCTACTCATTCAAGGGTTTTTCTTCATTTTTACTAATGTATACATTGTAGAATAACAGAGAAGACATCAACACTATGAAAAAAACACATGGAATCATGTAGTAACCAAAAAAAGTGTTCAATCAAAATATATTTTACATTTTAGATTCTTCAAAGTAGCCACCCTTTGCCTTGATTATAGCTTAGCACACTCTTGGCATTCTCTCAACCAGCTTCATGAGGTAGTTACCTGGAATGCATTTCAATTATTAGGTGTGCCTTGTTAAAAGTTCCTTTTCTTTCCTTGTTAATAAGTTTGAGCCAATCAGTTGTGTTGTGACAAGGTAGGGGTGGTATACAGAAGATGGCCCTATTTGGTAAAAGACCAAGTCCATATTATGGCAAGAACAGCTCAAATAAGCAAAGTGAAATGACAGGCCATCATTACTTTAAGACACGAAGGTCAGTCAACTCGGGACATTTCAAGAACTTTGAAATTGTCTTCAAGTGCAGTCGCAAGAACCACCAAGCTCTATGATGAATATATAAATGATTTGTTTAACACTTTCTTGGTTACTGCATGATTCCATATGTGTTATTTCATGGTTTAAATGTCTTCACTATTATTCTACAATTTAGAAAATAGTGAAAAATAAAGAAAAACTTTTGAATGAGTAGGTGTACAAACGTTGGACTGGTACTGTAAGTATTTAGACCCTTTGCTATGAGACACAAAATTGAGCTCAGATGCATCATGTTTCCATTGATCATCCTTGAACTGTTTCTACAACTTGATTGGAGTCCACCGGTTGTAAATTCAGTTGATTGGACATGATTTGTGGAGGCACACACCTGTCTATATAAGTTCCCACAGTTAACAGTGCATGTCAGGGCAAAAACCAAGCCATGGGGTCGAAGGAATTGTCTGTAGAGCTCCAAGACAGGATTGTGTTGAGGCACAGATCTGGGGAAGGGTACCAAAACATTTCTGCAGCATTGAAGGTCCCCAAGAACACAGTGGCCTCCATCATTCTTAAATGGAAGAGGTTTGGAACCACCAAGACTCTTCCTTAAGCTGTCTGCCCGGCCAAACTGAGCAATCGGGAGAGAAGGGCCTTGGTCAGGGAGGTGACCAAGAACCCGATGGCCACTCTGACAGAGCCCTAGAGTTCCTCGGTGGAGATGGGAGAAGCTTCCAGAAGGACAACCATCCCTGCAGCACTCCACCAATCAGGCCTTTATGGTAGAGTTGCCAGACGGTAGCCACTCTCAGTAAAAAGGCACATGACAGGCCACTTGGAGTTTGCCAAATTGCACCTAAAGACTGTCAGACCATGAGAAACAAGATTCTCTGATCTGATGAAACCAAGATAGAACTCTTTGGCCTGAATGCCAAGAGTCACATTGGGAGGAAACCTGGCACCATCCCTACGGTGAAGCATGGTGGTGGCAGCATCATGCTGTGGGGATGTTTTTCATCAGCAGGGACTGGGAGACGAGTCAGAATCTAATCAAAGATAAACGGAGCAAAGTACAGAGATACTTTCCAAAGGCACTGTGTATGTACAGTGGGGAGAACAAGTATTTGATACACTGCCGATTTTAAAGATTTTCCCACTTACAAAGCATGTAGAGGTCTGTCATTTTTATCATAGGTACACTTCAACTGTGAGAGACGGAATCTAAAACAAAAATCCAGAAAATCACATTGTATGATTTTTATGTAATTAATTTAGATTTTATTGCATGACATAAGTATTTGATCACCTACCAACCAGTAAGAATTCCTGCTCTCACAGACCTGTTAGTTTTTCTTTAAGAAGCCCTCCTGTTCTCCACTCATTACCTGTATTAACTGCACCTGTTTGAGCTCGTTACCTGTATAAAAGACACCTGTCCACACACACAATCAAACAGACTCCGACCTCTCCACAATGGACAAGACTAGAGAGCTGTGTAAGGACATCAGGGATAAAATTGTAGACCTGCACAAGAATGGGAAGGGCTACAGGACAATAGGCAAGCAGCTTGGTAAGAAGGCAACAACTGTTGGCGCAATTATTAGAAAATGGAAGAAGTTCAAGATGACGGTCAATCACCCTCGGTCTGGGGCTCCATGCAAGATCTCACCTCGTGGGGCATCAATGATCATGAGGAAGGTGAGGGATCAGCCCAGAACTACACGGCAGGACCTGGTCAATGCCCTGAAGAGAGCTGGGACCACATTCTCAAAGAAAACCATTAGTAACACACTACGCCGTCATGGATTAAAATCCTGCAGCACACGCAAGGTTCCCCTTCTCAAGCCAGCGCATGTCCAGGCCTGTCTGAAGTTTGCCAATGACCATCTGGATGATCCAGAGGAGGAATGGGAGAAGGTCATGTGGTCTGATGAGACAAAAATAGAGCTTTTTGGTCTAAACTCCACTCGCCGTGTTTGGAGGAAGTAGAATGATGAGTACAACCCCAAGAACACCATGTATCGCGAGATCTTGGCCAACAACCTCCTTCCCTCAGTAAGAGCATTGGAGATGGGTCGTGGCTGGGTCTTCCAGCATGACAACAACCCGAAACACACAGCCAGGGCAACTAAGGAGTGGCTCCGTAAGAAGCATCTCAAGGTCCTGGAGTGCTCACATGCTTTGTATGTAGGAAAACCTGCAAAAATCGGCAGTGTATCAAATACTTGTTCTCCCCACTGTATGTATATTTTAGAAGCAATTTAAAAACAGAAATTATGTAAAACCTGTCAATTGTATTTAGAATTATATGACCATTTTTGGTTGACAATAATTCTTCCACAATTTCTGATATTCACATCCCTTTTATTTTCCCGCATAAGTAAAATCTGGATTATTGCTCTACTGCCTTTAATTCCAATTAGACTGGTTTGGATTTCTCCCTGACCAATATGGCTGCCATTTTCACCCCATTCTGGAACTTTGAGGGTTGATGACACAGCCCCTCTAGTAATTTAATAGGATCTCTATGGTACTAAGTAGCAGCAACAAACCCAAACCAACCCATGGCATTAGCAAAACATGTCACAGTTGGCTGCATAGTGTGTCGTCGTCACCAGCCTGAATCTAATCCAATCTGGAGCCAGTCAGTCTACATCTGTAAAGCACAGAATTAGCTTCCAAACTAGACGGTTATTTCTCAAGATCTATTTTTAATTGAGGGATGATGACAATCATTGAGCCTGTTTTTCTTTAAGACAAAGTGCACAGTTGGATCCCTGGTCATGAACAGATGCTGGGACCTACAAGAAGGAGCAAAGAGGGGTATCATAACATGTCAGGCAATGTGATTGCAATGGTTTAGTGACCTCCAAATATAATTTAATTCACTTTTCACAGCTTGTCAGACAAGCTCAGAATAAGTATCATGCGACACAAATACCCCTGTGACACCACCTCCGTTGCTGCCAGTGTCTCCCTTGACTCCTATGAAAAGGACACGCCATCATGAGGCCTCTGACAGTGACCCGAGTCACTGCCCTGATGACAGACAGCTTCATTAACAATGGTGTGTTATGTGAAAAGTTGTTTGAAAGTTACCCGGTTTGATGAACTAGTAGATTAATTAACCAGCCAAGCAGATACAAGTAGTAGAGTCCTTTTGGTTGTGAAGTGCATTATCAAAAAGCTTTGTTCTTTCTTGATAACAAAATGTAATTCACCACTTGGCTGTCTATTGTATCACCCTGTCACAGGCCCTACTAGTGAACACCACCTCATAAGTTGAGGAAGTATATTGTTTATGAGGTCTCCCTGCTGCAGTTGTTTGAGAGATGTCCAGTTTGCAGCTGAACATGCAACATAGAGAAGACCAGCTGTGAGGATTCCTATAAAAGGAACAGGGAGGACACTTGAATCAGGTTGGTGACATTTGACCTGGTCAAAGGTCAAAACCATTTAGAGTTTTTTCCCAATTCACCTTCATAACCTAGCCTGGTGGAACCAGCCTGATCGCTGTGTTGACCATTCTATTTCACTGATCTACACTGCGATGACCATCAATGGGGCTCTTGCAAAGACCTCACAAAGACCTTGTCAGATATCATCTATCCTAACTGCCATTGGTAATTGATGTTCACAAATGCATCTATGGAGCCAGCACTTGGAGACTTGCAAGATGTGAGTCTTTTTTAAATTATTGAATTGAATGCTATCAGTCAATATGTGGAGGGAGAAACCCTGTGTATTCTGCACTAGGATCAGAGAACTCCTGTTGTATACAGGACACCACAAAGGAAGGTATGACCACTGACATGTTTGCTAAGGTAGCCCCATTACCACCAGACAAAATGCCAATAGGCGCAGTAACTGACTTGCCTAGTTAAATAAAGGTTAATAAAAAAAAGTACTACATTTTAAAGTTGTCAAAAACACAGTTTAAAATATCTACATAAACTCAGCAATTGCATTCTCATATTACTCTGGAGGCTACTAACCTATTCAAAGCGTCCTCTGGCATCTCACCATGCATCTGCCTGTAGTTATTGAACACAGCCTGCAAGAGGTTGGTTTGTTGTAATTGAGTGTGGCGAAACAGCTGCGGGCAAGGTTCTGACACCCCTTATCAAACCACACCCCCAAGCCAACTCACATTTGGCTTCTGTCATGGCCGCCAGCATTTCAGGAGGAGCAAGCCAAAAAAACGAGGCCAAATCACTGGATGATTTTTCCCTTTTAAGGAGTACATAATAGTCTTGAGTGTTACCTGACAATTATTCACATAGCGTTTTCATCTGACTAGCGAGTGCTTTGAGGAGACGATTACACACCTCAGGCGTGCTCTGGCTCTGGTACTGCGGCAGCGGATGTCTGTTTCAATTTAGATACCTCTCAGTCCAATTCCATAACTTATCAGTATTAATAGGCTTGGGTCTATAGGGAACACAATGAGGGCATGACATTGCTGCCGTGATCATCAAGCATCTGTGTCCCCTAGCTAATTTCATTAGGATGGCAATTACCACGTACTGTAAGCGCTCCGTTAATTGTCTAAAAGAGGATGGCCTCCCACAGCAGCAGACATACAACTTCAGCACAGGGCAACAGCTGCTGACACACAGCTACAGCTGACGGGCCACAGCCCCATTCCACATACAGAGCTACAGCTGACAGGCAGGCAGGCTAGGACACGAACACGTACAGTACAGTACGGTTGAGGCAAGGGCAGCATGGTGGACAGCGATGGCATTCCCTTTCCTCTCAGAGATGACGCCCATGCCATGCCTTCAGAGTGACAGGGACAGTGCCATGGCTATACATGGAAAGTATCCTGACTGCTGCCTCTGTTCAGAAGCAGAGCAGGTGTCTAATCTGTTCCAGACCATGATATCCCGATGGGAACATTTTGTAGTCATAAATCAAATATGAGTGGATTAAAGCACTTCAAATAATCAAGTCTAGCAGTTATGCATAAGTGATCGCTTGATTACTATGCTACATGTCTCGTACGTTGTAGTGTTTACCAAATTAAATAAAGTCTAATAACTTACTCTCCCCCTGTGCTCCAATAAGCTCTCTCTATTCAGAATGGCTGCTATTAAGCACACATTCTGCATTCAATCAACCAGGGATGAAACTATAGATTCTGAGAAGGATTTGTATTTTCTTTCCCAGTATGTCTGTGACTGAGAGGTCCCCATTATGTGTTTAAGGAAAGTTCTCTGTGCATATGTTTAATACACACACAAGACTCAATAATACCCCATTAAAGTCATGTGATTAAGCTCCAGTTGGTGAATGAGAGAGAGAGAGAAAAGCTTTTTGTGTGTGGTGGGGCGGTACAGTCAAGCCCTGCTTTGTGCAGCCTGGCAAGGGGTGGAGGAAAGGGAGAGGGGTCAGGGGGTCAGTACTGCCAACACCGCCCCATTGAGATGTCTGTTATGACCAGGGATTTGGGACCTGGTTCTCTGCTTTCCATGACACTGTTCTGAGGCCTACTGGAGGCCTGTGACAAACCCTGTGTGCATAACCCAGATGCCTCTGAGCTGAGGGGGCTGAGGGGGTGGGACGCAGGCCATGGTGTCAGCCGCACACTGTCTGCCCTCATCAAATAAGCCCCCGGACCCAAGGGATTGTGGGTGCTGCTGAGATTTTCAAAAGCAGAGGCTGTTAGAGAGAGGAAAAATGAACTGGAGTTGCAGGGTTTTAATATGATATGCAAGAGATGGAGGTCATGAATGGCTGATCTCTGTGGGGGTCCTAAGAGACAGACAAAGACAGGGAGAGAGTAAAGAAGCGAGAGAGAGAGAGAGAGGAGACAGAGAAAGAGAGAGACAGAAAGACAGATAATGGTTCATATAACATGTATGCTGATATCTCATACTTGATTGTCTAACTCCTCTGACATACTGTATTTGTTTAGGAAGTGACTTTATTCTATAAAATGACATGAGTGTCATGCTATTTCTGGTCAACAAAACATCCCTGTTCAGTCATGTTGTAAAATACGTTTTTCTTGTCTCGTTTTATTCAACACAATAGCAAAATGCCTGTTTTTATTTATAGCCATGTTCAGCAATGACATCGTCCTTGTTCTGTAAATATAGATGAATTACCACCATCCTGCATCCAATTTCCACAGTAATGTGAATGGTGTCCAGAGGAAGGTCTGTAGGGACTCAGTGAAAAGGTTATTCTGAATGCTAAACTAGGGCTGTGGCGGTCATGAAGCTTTGTCCGCCGGTGATTGTCAAGCAAATGACTGCCTGTCTCACGGTAATTGACCATTAATTAACATAAACACATTTAGCATCTCCTGGCTTCCACGCCTAGCCTACAAGCCACTGATGCAGACCTTTGGATTTATTAGACTTGTTAACATGTAGATGTTCCACTTAATATAGCCTACACAATACATTCATAATTGATTTTAAACATGATATGAAGAAAATGTAGTATATTTCAGAAGAACAGAATAGCATGCTCTTGTCCTTATGTTAGGCCCCGATCTGGCTATGCCATATGGCTGTGGGCTGCACTAGTTCATTTAGCAGACAAGATTTGCTTAGAAGTCTGTGGCATGATTGTATAGTATGAAGAATACAATTTAACATAGCTGAATAAAATAGGATGTTTTCTCCGAACAATTTCTGAGGGAGTGCGCACATTCTGTGTTGAGCGGTTAACAAAGAAACATATTCTCAATTTCTAGTTATTTATGCAAATGTAATTGTGATACAAATGTTGGGCTATATGTTTAGATGTTTTATACAATCTAAGGTTGCATGATGGGACTCTAATGATGATTTGAAAAAAAGTTGAAAGCCATGAGCTCTGCTTTGTTTCTTGCACAGGCTGCACACACTTCCTCAGTCTCTCATTCACAATTTGACAAGCACTTGATAATGCCTTGAATTTCCCGGTGGCATCCCCCTAGTGTGGCCGTAATGTCCCATAAAAAAATCTATACATTTTGCGGACAGCGGCCGTTGTTGATATAATAATTATAATTCCCTTCTCCCAGCTGCATGTTCCCGAAGTACCTATCACTCACATAGCTCTCTCAGATATCGTAATTGTTATTAGCCAATGCCGACACGTGATCAGGTTCTTCTCACAGGCATCTATCTATCTCAGCTCTTGAAGTAGGCTAGAAGTAAAAGACAGACCCATCAAGGATGCAACTGCGCGCATCCTTCTTATCGAATTCCAAGGCGCGTATTTAAGATGTTAGAACGGTCCATATTTACTTTTCGTCAGCCAACAAGATGAGTAGGCTTAACGAACAGCAAAACCACTAGCCTACGTCAATCTACTATCCACCACAGTACAAAAGTTAACCTATTCTATTGCGAGAAATCAATATTCCAAACATAGGTCTGGGACAGTTGTGGAATGTGATAGATCCCAAATTAATGCAACCACTCACATCCAAAAACGTTTTAAAAGCAATGAGGCTGATGCAACAGATCAGAACGTTTATCTTAAAAATGTTGATAATCTATTAGGCTATTTCTTCACATTATGAGCGCAGCAATGCACACACGGTAGTAGGCTATGCGAATGTTCTAAAATGCAATTAATTAGCAGGAAAACGCCATTCTCAAAAGTGACCACAAATGCCACTATGCATGTAATGCTTTATTATAAAGGTACATTTTAATGGTGAAAATTATCTTCCCCAAACTTGAAACTCACTTGCCAATTATGTATGCCAGTTAGGCTCTACACGGTTGTAAAGCAGATTAACATGCTTCATTTTAAGAAGTTGTTTGGCCACTTTAGTTGTGATAAAAACCTTATCAAAACATATAGGCCTATGGGCTAGGCTACATGAGTTGAGGAACTATGATCTGAAAAAGTCGCAAAAAGGCATGCGCTGTTTCTTGCCTTACTGCATAAAAGCTGGGCATCATTCACAAGTGACAGGCTAATATTGCCACCCATCAGACTATTCTTGGTTTAATCTTGTCTTTACATATAATATGTGTGTGAAATTTGTTTTGATTTAGAATGGACCATTTTCATGCACGTGTCTCAGAACATGTCGTGCACTGAAATAGCGAATGGAGGACGCTTTTCCCGTGGTTCATTTTCATGCCAGCCAGGTAGACTATACTCCTGTTGTAAAGCGAAGCAATGCGTTTAACATTAGGAATGTTGAGAAATAAATATAGTAGGCCTAGCCTATAGAAAGCTGATGGGATACTCCTCTTTTTAAGAGGCCATCAAACTTTGTTTTCTCACGCAATTGCATAGCCTATAGAAATGTTGCACAACATAAGCTTGTGGACTCATGAAATGTTTGATTTTCAATTACATTTGCATTGATGTCAGAGTGATTAGAGGGACAAGAGAGTGCTGAATACCAGGTAGTTAGCAAGTTTGGTAGGCTACTAATGACCATCAGCAGCATCAGAGCTTGAAGAAGCCTAGTTACCGTGACTAAACGGTCACATGGAATTTGACTGTGGTCATGACTAGTGACTACCGGTGTGGCGGTAATACGGTCACAGCCCTATGCTAAACCAACTGTCAAGTACGCAGATACACACAGTAGAAATATGGTATTGTCAATGCTAAAAATCAATGCTTCAAAGAGCTAAATAACCATCACACGTAGTACGTACATCTCTCCAGTTAAACTCAACCCCATCATATCACTTACTGACTTATTTGATACACTGCTCTTTCTTGTCCGTGTACAAAGATATCATCGATTAGAGAGTGTTTGCCAGGTGATAACTACTATAACTATTAGATATTGTAATGAGACTATCAAACAATCCTCTAACTAATTAATCAGATCAATTACACAGCTTTATCAGGGCAGCAAAACATGCATAGGGAAGCAAAACATGCATTGGGAATACAGACAATGAAAATGAATGAAAACCTCAGACCGTGAATACTCAGAGTGTGGATTTCATAGACAAAACAGTCCCTGAGGTATTATGGGAAAAAACGCTAGCGGATACACAGCAGTCAATTTGGATTAGTCACCATTGGTCCATTGCAGCAAACCACCAATGTGACAGAGGACCTCTCAATCTGTCACAGTGTGAACACTTATCCCAGGGTCTGTCTAGTCCACTTTGGCGGGGAACTGAGCTTTTGGAGAATCGCGGTTTGGCATGGAGGTGTGCTGGGGTGTGGGGGTTCATAAGTGCTGAGCGTAGTAGCAGACTACTTCTGATACTCTACAATCGCTGGAAAGGATTTATAACTCACCGTCTCATATGTACACACAAGCACAACATATACAGCAAGACATTTGATTCCATACTGCTTACAGTTAAGCATAGGTGGTTTGTAGTGTCAAAAGTGCCAACGGGTAAACCTGTCTGTTTTGACTTTGTTACAGCAGGCTACAACAATGATCTTGACAAACTTATCCCTGAAGGGTAGCATATCTTTCAAACATAAACAAGGTCACCACCCTGCACCCTTATACACAACCTCCCTCCCCTGTCTCTGCATTCTCCCTCAGGGGTGAATGTTACTTAACCATTGTGTGGATGCCACCGGTTGCTACCCTCTTATGGGAGGGTGGTGAGATTGTCTCTACTGCATGATTCCGAGGCATCCAGGTTTAGAGCCAAGCCCACTGCATCAGGTTTTCTCAATGTCCAGTCAAGGTATACAAGCTAGATCTGCTTAGGCTTTTATAAAGCTAGCCAGCTTCTGTTAGCATCACATTCCAGGTCAGGCTTTATCCTTACTACAACGGCGGATATTGCTCTTCCGCCTGCTGCTAAGTCAGGTAGGCCAATTGTCTGGGAGAAGAAGGAAAAATCCCATTGCAAAATAATGCATTTTAACCTATTCATTGATGGAATACCATATGATGGAAATACATTAGACTGGCCATGCTTATCGGTCTATAGGTAATTTGCATCATTTTGTGGAATTAAATTTGCGATTGTGTACAGTATGTTAGTTATGCATTTTATGTATCACACGCGTACAGCATACAGATAGACTTTGAGCGGGAAATCTGCTACAGCATCTCAAACAGCAGAGGCATAGGCAACAGAAGGCAGGCTTCATCAGCGAGTCACACACCACTTTGCAATGAACTGTAGGCAGTAGGCTATGCATTTTCAAAACATTTACTTAAATTGTTTGAAACCTGAATGTGTACCTTGGTTTAAAGTAGCCTAGCCAAAATTAGACCACGTCCGTGGAGGTAATTATTTTATATAAACTTTCTTTCATTGTCCAGTGACCAAAAGCACAATCCTAGTCATATTAGCAAACCATGCAAATTGCTGCGTATTAGATATTTTAATCTCTTACACATGAAACAGCTCACATGTGCTGTGTGCTTTTGGCAACGGTGTTTTCCCGCTAATTGCTTTATGGAACGAACAGTTGCCCGTAGCCTATACTGCCTTGTGCGCATTGCTGCGCTTATAATGTGAATAAATAGCCTAATAGTTTATCAATATATTAAGCGAAACTTTCTGATCTGTTTACATTCACAACAAGTAGGCAAGGTCTACTTGTTGTATGAATTTGGGATCTATCATCCCACAACTGTCCCTGAGTCTGTTTGGAATTATTTCGACACAAGCTGACTGTTAAGGATCCAAATATTCTGTGTGTATCCTGTGTGTGTATTTCTTTTCTCTCCTTCTCCCCTCCTCACAGGTGGCAATCATCATTCCCCAATCACATCCCCTGTCCCTTGGTTTAAAAACCCATTCAGCTGTTTCCTCTGGAGCTCCATCTCTCTGTCAATCTCTCCGTAGTTCTCTGGTTTTGTTTTCGCTACTACATGTCACTTTGTCCCCACCTGTGAGTATTGTTTTTGTTATGGTGTTTGATGGTGGGAAAAGGGGGTACTAAGACAAGTCGCCCATGGGCATACACTACCCGTAGGTAAACTTTGTTTAAAACACTAGTTAGAACTGGGCGGACCACCCACTGTATTTTTGGTTAGTTAGCTGTATTGAAGTAGGTTAGTCTAATTTAGGGGTGTTTTCGGACATTTGTTTCTTTCCTTGGATCCAGCTCAGCCCATTTTCCTGTCCCCCTTTACCGTGTGTTTAGAAATAAACCCTGAGTGTTTGACGGTAACTTAGTTGTCTGTGATATTCGTTCTCACCGTTACTTTGTCACTATTACTTACACCTTGCATGAGTTATGTTACGTGTCTCGATACCATCCCCCCCCCCCCCCCCCCCCCTCCTAGACTGCCGGGCCAAATGGATTAGTAACACTGACCAATAGAATAGGTCAACTTTTCTACTATTTGTATTTTATTTATTTAACGAGGCAAGTCAGTTAAAACCTCTAGGGGATCTGTGTCTCTATACAGGGACAGTTTTTGCTAATGTGCGCTAATGTGACTAGAATGACGTAACAGCCAACTTTCCAGGACATATGCATGTCTTATATGTGCAGAAAGCTTAAATTCTTGTTAATCTAACTGTACGGTCCAATTTACAGTATCTATTACCATGAAGGAATACCATACTATTGTTTGAGGAGAGAGCACAACAACAACTTTTATCAAGGCAACTGGTTTGATACATTCACCTTTGAAGGTAAATCATGTACTTATATTCAGTAATCTTGCTCTGATTTGTCATCCTGAGGGTCCCAGAGATAAAATGTAGCATAGTTTTGTTTGATAAAATGAATGTTTATATTCAAATGTAGGAACTGGGTTCTGCAGTTTGAACCGCTGCTGTTTTTGGTTTTAAATATGCTTAAGTATCAAAAGTAAATGTAGTTGCTAAAATATACTTAAGTATAAAAAGCAAAAGTACAAATAATTAAATTCCTTATATTAAGTAAACCAGACAGCACAATTAAATGTTTTATTTACGGATAGCCAGGGTCACACAACACTCATACATCATTTACAAACGAAGTATTTGTGTTTAGTGAGTCCTCCAGATCAGAGGCAGTAGGAATGACCAGGGGATGTTCTCTTGATAAGCGTGCAAATTGGACCATTTTCTGTCCTGCTGGGAATTCAAAATGTAACAAGTACTTTTGGGTGTCAGGGAAAATGTATGGAGTAAAAAGTACATTTTAAATTAGTACTTCAGGCATTAGACAAGCTATTTAGGAATGTAGTGAAGTAAATGTTGTCAAAAAATATAAATAGTAAAGTACAGATAGTATTTTTACTTAAGTACTTTACACCACTGTCTGTAGCATTGAATTGTCTAGGAAGTGACCAAGCCTGTTTGAACCCTACACTACAGTGTGGAGCCACCCATAACAGTATCAAAAGACAGTATACCATTGAAGAACTCTCTATATTGTCTATCACAATGTATCCGTGTGTCTTTATATTAATCTCAGTGTTCCCTTTGTAACAGGCCCGTATTCCCATATAGCTGTCTTCCTGTAGCAGTGATCAGGACTCTCATTGTATTGAATGGATCAGCAGGGTGCTGGTCCATGGGGCAGGTATTCCCCTGTCCTCTCTGCAGCAGTGAGGTGGCTGACTGCTTGCTACTGGCTACCTGCTTAGTAGCTTGCTTCTGTGAATGTGAAGAGGTGGGGAGGGACAGCAGTGTGGAGGGGGAAAGGACAGGTGGCCTCTACTGAGGGAGGGAGGGGGTCTCACAGAACACAACATTAATGAGGCAGGGCTCATCCAAGCGTGGGATATACACATTGTCTTCCATCTGCCAAACAGCACAGATATTACTCCTAAAATCAACAACATATACACATTTCATGATCAGTACAGTCTTCCAATATGAGCAAACAGAGTATACGCTTGTCCAAGGAGAGGCAATCTCGCAAACACAAAACAAAAAGAATAAAGAGTACACTTCAGGCATTAGACAAGCTATTGAGGAAAACTCAATATATCACAGGTTCAGAGGGCTCTGTAGCTCGCTAGCCATGTCTTTACCAAGCAAACCCCTCCAGCAGTAGCCATGCGAAACACTCACATGGGGATTTAACCACTGAGCAGTATTGATCACTCTGGTTTCAAGGCTTTGGGGTATGTCTGCTCCCTGAACACATCTGCCTCCGTGAACATCTCTATTGCTGCTACAGTGAGAGAATAATAGCTGCTCAGGTCTCTCCATCCATATCCATCCCCCCCAATCAGCACAGAGTTCTCTCAATGGTCATTATCATTCAGGCCCTCAAAAACCTCCTAAATGAGCACTCCAGCTCCTCTCTCTCTCTCTCGTGTGTGTGTGTGTGTGTGTGAGAGAGAGATATAGTGAGAGTAATAAAAAAGGGAGACACACACAGAGACACAGTAATTACAGGAAGGATCATCGACAGCTCCCCCCAGTTTGCAGGCAAAGCAGCAGGATACTAAAGCATCCGCAGACAGACACAGAGCAAGGGCCAGGGATGGGGTCTGCTTTGTTGGTATTCTCAGTTCCCAAGCCTCAGTGTAATTGAGTGCTGGTCTGCAACACTGAGAATGAGACAAACAATAACAAAAGGATGGTGCTTTCTACACTGTGGTGCGGCTAATGTTGGCTCTTCTCAAGGGAATTATTACCCTATAGCCTCTGGCCTTCCTCAGTGCACAGCCATTGCCAGTGGTACCCCTGGGTAAGAGGTTGGTCTATAGCTCAGGCTCCATCTTACTCCTGTTAAAAGCCTACCTATACACCACAATACCCACTGAGAGGTGGAAGGTGACCAAATGTACACGCAGCATGGTTTCTCAAAGCAACAAAGTTCATTCTTAGAGCTCCCTATAAATAGGCATATAAAAGATAGGTCAATAACAAGCTATTTTCCATTTTGTGTACGAATGGGGCCATACCCAAAGACGGAGTGTCTGGAATCTGGATGCTTGGAATTGTGACATTACCCACATTATTCCCATGAGACAGGGGCACTTAATGTGAAGTGCCTCAGTCAATGTCCACTGACACAAATGGGTAATCTATAAATCCATCCTTATATCCATCCTCTAAATTATGTATAAGGAAATGCATGTGCTCTGGGAATTTTGGGTGGAATTTGTCCACAAACTGGCAATCCTCTCTCCTCCTTAAATAGATTGCCTGTTGGCTTAATGCATTCTCTTTCATCTAAATGATATGGGCCCTGCCTCCCAAAGGACTTCCATGCCAGCTGAGGAGCCCCTTTCAGGCCGAATCCCTGTGCTTTCTACTCTGCATCGCACTGAACACCAAAGCATGAAATGTGTCACAGTAGGGGATTCAAACCTTCCACTCACGTAAGAGGATGAGTACAGTCACTCAAATCATAACAGAAAAAAATTGAACAGGACAAATAAGCACATTTTCTTCCTAAATGTCTGCTAAATCAAACAAAAGCATTCTGTTTATTTATGTGTTTCAAAAGACTGTGCCTAAATTTACAAAGGGCCTAGAGGTCGACCGATTATGATTTTTCAACGCCAATACCGATTATTGGAGGACCAAAAAAAAGCCGATACCGATTAATCTGACAATTTTTTTATTTTTAATTTATTTGTAATAATGACAATTACAACAATACTGAATGAACACTTATTGTAACTTAATACATCAATAAAATCAATTTACCCTTAAATAAATAATGCAAAAACAAAGTGTTGGAGAAGAAAGTAAAAGTGCAATATGTGCCATGTAAGAAAGCTAACGTTTAAGTTCCTTGCTCAGAACATGAGAGCATATGAAAGCTGGTGGTTCCTTTTAACATGAGTCTTCAATATTCACAGGTAAGAAGTTTTAGGTTGTAGCTATTATAGGAATTATAGGACTATTTCTCTCTCTACCATTTGTATTTCATTAACCTTTGACTATTGGATGTTCTTATAGGCACTTTAGTATTGCCAGTGCAACAGTATAGCTTCCGTCCCTCTCCTCGCTCCTACCTGGGCTCGAACCAGGAACACAACGACAACAGCCACCCTCGAAGCAGCGTTACCCATGCAGAGCAAGGGAAACAACCACTCCAAGTCTCAGAGCGAGTGATGTTTGAAACGCTATTAGCATGCACCCCGCTAACTAGCTAGCCATTTCACATCAGTTACACCAGCCTAATCTCGGGAGTTGATAGGCTTGAAGTTATAAACAGCTGCTGGCAAACGCACGAAAGTGCTGTTTGAATGAATGCTTACATGCCTGCTGCTGCCTACCATCGCTCAGTCAGACTGCTCTATCAAATCATAGACTTAGTTATAACATGATAACACACAGAAATACGAGCCTTAGTTCATTAATATGGTCGAATCCTGAAACTATTATCTCAAACAAGACGTTTATTCTTTCAGTGAAATACGGAACCGTTCCATATTTTATCTAACCAGTGGCATCCATAAGTTTAAATATTGCTGTTACATTGCACAACCTTCAATGTTATGTCATAACTACGTACATTTCTGGCAAATTAGGTGACCCAAACTGTTGCATATACACTGACTCTGCGTGCAATGCAAGAGAAGTGACACAATTTCACCTGGTTAATATTGCATGCTAACCTGGATTTCTTTTAGATAAATGTGCTGGTTTAAAAATATATACTTTTGTGTATTGATTTTAAGAAAGGCATTGATGTTTATTGTTAGGTACACATTGGAGCAACGATCTGCACCGCATCGATTATATGCAACGCAGGACACGCTAGATAACTACACATGGTTGATGATATTACTAGTTTAACCAGTGATTATGATTGATTGATTGTTTTTTTATAAGATACGTTTAATGCTAGCTAGCAACTTACCTTGGCTCACTGCATTCACGTAACAGGCAGTCTCCTCGTGGAGTGCAATGTAATCAGGTGGTTAGAGCATTGGACTAGTTAACTGTACGGTTGCAAGATTGAATCCCCCGAGCTGACAAGGTAAAAATCTGTCGTTCTGCCCCTGAACGAGGCAGTTAACCCACCGTTCCTAGGCCGTCATTGAAAATAAGAAGTGTTCTTAACCAAATTGCCTAGTTAAATAAATATTAAATAAAAAGGTGTAAAATATATATATATATTTTTTTAATCGGTCTCCAAAAATACAGATTACCGATTGTTATGAAAACTTGAAATTGGCCCTAATTAATCGGCCATTCCGATTAATCGGTCGCCCTCTAAAAAGGGACATTTCAGAATGTCCATGGTTTAGTACATGAAAATAAGTTAGACTATTTGTTATACACAGGATGTCCTGTGAAAGGACAAAAGCAGACGTAAAACAAGGAAAAGGTCCAGAGATAACCAACCACACAGGCAGTATAACAGCCAACAAGAGTCCTGTTGACAGTGTTAACCATGTTTGACAGTTCCCTTCCTTGAGAGACTGGGAGCACAGAGGGCATTAAGTGCAAATCATTTGATGTTTTTCTGTTTGCATTGTATGTATATTTCACAGTAATTTCACCCCCTTGTCTCTTGCATGATCTCTGGCATAAAAACAAACAATGAACCCTGCCAAACTCCTAATTGGAACTCTAATTATTTACTGCAACTCTTAACTCAGCTTTCCTTTCTGGACAACCCTGCCATCTACAGTGGGAGGGGCTTTGAATTGATTTCCACTGCTAAGCCTAAAGATTACAGTTGACCCACAAACAGGCATTGACCAGCACTGCTTTGGGGCATGAACTTACATTAGGCACTACCATAATCAAGTTGAGTAGCCACACTAGTAGGCCTATTCATTAAATCAATCATACTGAACTGGAGAAAATATTTGAAATTCTACAAAAGTTCATAACTTTGAGAAGAGAGAGGTCATTAACTTATTGCATTAGTCTTTTTTCCCCTATTTTGTATTTTTGTCGTAATCTGTAGTCAGTAAAGGGTTCAGAGTATTGCCTGTAGACTAGAATGCCCTGTTCGGAAAATCTATTCAACAGGACCTGCTCACTCTGTCAGATTACATGATTTGTACAAACCTGCATGACCACAGTATCGAATAACTACCAATCTTCCTGTTCAATGTGCATGAAAAACGTTCAAATGATAGGTGCGTGGGAAAAACAGAAAATGCCAGCGACCAAATCTTAAGACAAAAGAAAGGATTGGTCTAAAGGTGAGAAATCACACTATTCCCAGGACCAGGTTTCTACATGTGTTGCCTCTGAAGGCTAAACAGTTACGTCTAGACAGAAAAGGTATGTTTCTACTGTTTACACTCTGAAAGGCTAGATTGTATGGATGAGTCCATTAATGTACTTTGATTGGTAAATAACTTATCTTTGCTGGCTGGGCACCAGCAATGGAATCTTCTGTGACAGTTAATAGCTTTATTGAATTGGAAGCGCTGAGCCCATTAAAAGCAACTGAACATACTAGACTAAAGTCAACACAATGCTGTCCTGCTTTTGTACTCTACTGTAATTACTGTAATGTGTGTGTGTACACGTTTTACTGTAATTGTGAGTACCAGAAGTCCTTACAAGAATAGCAAACCAACAACAATTCTGAGAAGTGAGGACATTTTGCCAGACCTCACTTGTAAAAAGGCGTCGGGTTATGTTCAGGGTTAGATTTAAAATGAAGGTTACGGAAAATAGGATTTTGAATGGGAATCAATTGTTGGTCGCCAAAAAGTCCTCAAGTTTAATAAGACAAAGCTCTGCGTCTGTCTTTGCGTCTGTCTCTGCGGGCCTGTGTAACACTTACTTTATGAACTGCAAATTCAATATTGACCCCTTTACAAACCAACCTCATGCTTTTTTTCAATATCACTGTAGCGACAGGCACATTAGCACTGTATAGCTTAACATGTATAGCTATTTCAACGACCATTGCATGACACCAGTGAACTGAGGTAAGCGAGTGAACTGAGCTACTGAGGTAAACTGAGGTTTGTGAATCAAACTTTGTACTGATCGGGTTGCTGTTTACAGTTAGTTGTGGCTTTACTGTACTATAAAGTTCCTACTTTGAGTAGCCTATGTGTAGCCTACAATTGCACTTTATTTCATTACAATCAAATGTGTGTTATGGCCTTATTTTGGTACTTGAGTCCAGAGTGACACAAGACTCGTACAGGATATCACATGCTCTCTCTCCCATTGTTGGTCTTTCCCAGGAAACAGGAAACTCAGGCAGAAGTTGTAAGTCTGTGGCTGGATGTTTGTTTGTGTCTGACCATGTCTATGAGCGTTGTCTGTTATGTCTTCATTGTCCCCCTGGACTCGTGCTGTGCTCATAAATAACACCTTGTTGGTGCATTTCCATACAGGATTTACCCCCGTGTTTTACCCAAAAGGCCGGCACCTGTGTCTCACTGGGCCATGGTTTCGGTGGACCTGCTCTCTTGGGGCCAAAGTCAGGCCACTGGTACTTTTCAGATAACATTTACATAACAATGGTTAACTGTGAACTTTAACACCTTCTCACAAAGCAACTGCTTTGATCATGTAATTGATTCTGCTTTTCACAAGTCGTCAATGTCAGCCCTAGATATGGAAACACGATTTCCCTAGTATAACATTAGGGTGTATACACTAGTGTAAAACTGGTGTTACAGTCGAAAAGCAGCATGTGTGCATGTTTACAGCATATTTACAAGAAAACAAGCATGTTTTGGTGTGGTACATCAGTCTGTCATGCAACCTGGTCTCGGAGCATTTTGTATTATTCTGTACGTAAATGTATTTTAGTATTATGTTACGTTTCGTATGGTTTGTATTAATTTGTGGATATCCGTCACCCATTTCGAATTTGACAAATTACAATTTGTATTATCTGTTACGAATTTGCTAAACATATGATATGTTACGAATTCTAGCTAGGTGGTTAACGTTAGCTAGCTGGCTAAAGTTAGCTAGACTAGGTGCTAGGGTTACGTTAATGAATTAGTTTAAAGGGTTAGAAAAAGTGTTAGCTAAAATGGTTCAGGTTGGGGGAAGGGTTAGCTAACATGCAAAGTAGCTAAAAAGTACAAAGTAGTTGCTAATTAGCTTAAGTTGTCCCTGATGAGATTCGAACTCGCAACCTTTGAGTTGTTAGACGTTCGCGTTATACGCCCACCCTACTTTTTTTCTTCTATTTTTTAACTTAAGTATCCTTCTCTGTCTTAGGTAACCATAGCAAGCGTAGTGAGTCTGAAACCAGGCTTGGTCATCACCTGATGTGTATGTTCTCTTCTCAAATTGGTAGATAATGACACTATAAGCTGGGTCAATACATTACATTTTTGTACAACGTCTAAGTAATAATAATATTATTATTATTATTATTAAGTATTCATATTGTAGGTTCCTAGCTTGTTTAAAATATTTAAGTATATAACATGTGCCAAGTAATGCACAACGCAACAGGATAATGGAATAGAACTGAGGGAGAAAACACAGAGCAAGTACCAGCTTAGGTTGGTTTATTGCTGAAGAAAAACAAAATCTTCGCGTGTAGCCTACACAAACAGGTGAAACTATAACTTATACCATAAATAAGTTGGGCTTGGCACAAATTACCGATGTTTGCTAGCCTCATCAGTATTGATATCGATAAACGTTGCTTAAATTATCAATAACTGGGCAGTTCCTTACCTTGTCTTTATTGTCGCCGTTATGATCGAATTGAGCTCCAGGACTCTTTGTATGAACAGAAGGTTTTTACCCGCACGGATAAAAACAAATTATTCCACCGGGTTTCTCTTCTGCTGTAACCAAGTAAAACTCATAAAGGTACAATTAACCGCTGATCTTTCTCTATAGACAACTGATCTGTTGGAGCCAGGAAGCAAAGCTGCCGGTGCATATCCTTATCGCGCACAGTTCCACCCATCCACACCCCGCCTCCTCCCCTCCTACCTTCAGCCAATTCACAGAACAGACGAACTTCCCACTAGCTGTGCCAGAAACGCGCTCTCCATTGCGTAAACGCACGCTCCACGCACAAGCGATGTGGCACCTGCTGAACCACCCGCTGAACCACCCGTATCAACAAAGCTCTGCAAGCTGCTCTGGTCTGCTCTGCTCTGCATTGCATGTAACATACTATAGCTAGCTACAGTGGTTGAAATATTGAATGATCTATTAATCATGCTGGTCATTCACATTAGTAAACGTTGAACAAACGTTGCATCCATCAGTTATCAGAGAAGAACTAAGCCCACCTGATGAAACATGTTTTATCCCATCGTTTTAAAGTGTTGATGGTAGAGAGCTGAATGTGTCCTTTCCTGTGAAACCTACATTTACATGTCAAGATATTTGCAGGTGCACATCATTCAATTACACTGCCTTTTCAATTGTATCGAAGAGAAGATTTTCTTTGCAGATCACATAAATTTGGATTTTGGTTTCAGGGGAATATAATGACAAGATATCAGTCCTGTCCCGACCTGTGATTTCACACATGGCTGGTTATGTGGAGATGATGCTGCTGCTCTCTCACATACATTCATCTTGATCTCAGTGATAGTCTAACCAATGGGGTAATGAGTTTTCTGGAATTTGTCTGCAGAATGTCCCACTTTTATGGGCACAGATAGACCAAGAGAGATTGTTTTTCTCATACAGTGAACAATGATTCATCTATTAGGTGAAAAAGTAAGTTGGTAGAATTTAAAATGATGAATTAGTAGCTTTTAACAAGCCCATTACTAAAATAGATATTGACTGAGTACTTGGTCAGTAGAATTTATGTGAATGTGCAAAATGGGTATCTTTCAACTGACAGAATTGTGAAACAAGTTATAAGGGGAAGGAAGGAAGTGCCAGATCATTGTGGAGTGTGAACAATGGAAAATCTCTGAAATCCACAAAAACTGCAGGACTAGGAAATGGAAAGGATAAAAAACAACTGACTAGGTTTACTGTAAGGTACACTACATGACTAAAAGTATATGGACACCTGCTTGTCGAACATCTCATTCCAAAATAATGAGCATTAATATAGAGTTGGTCCCCCCTTTGCTGCTACACATCCTCCACTCTTGTGGGAAGGCGTTCCACGAATATACATACATTGCTGCGGCGACTTGCTTCCATTCAGCCACAAGAGCATTAGTGAGGTCGGGCACTGATGCTGGGCGATTAGACCTGTTTCGCAGTCGGCGTTCCAATTAATCTCAAAGTTGTTCGATAGGGTTGAGGTCAGGGCTCTGTGCAGGCCAGTCAAGTTCTACCACACCGATCTCTGCCATGGAAACCCATTTCATGAAGCACTCGCCAAACAGTTATTGTGTTGACTTTGCTTCCAGAAGCAGTTTGGAACTCAGTAGTGAGTGTTGCAACTGAGGACAAAATATTTTTTACACATTACGCGTTTCAACACTCGGCGATCCTGTACGGTGAGATTTTGTGGCCTATCATTTCACATCTGAGCGAATGTTGCTCCTAGACATTTCTACTTCACAATAACAGCACTTACAGTTGGTTGAGGCAGCTCTAGCAGGATAGAAATTTGAGGAATTGACTTGTTGGAAAGGTGGCATCCTATGATGGTGCCACGTTGAAAGTCACTGAGCTTTTCAGTAAGGCCATTCTACTGACAAATCCATTAATTTGAAGGGGTTTCTACATACTTTTGTAAATATAGTGTAGCTCAACCAGGTCAAAGCGTTAACATGCAAACCAAAGGTGGGTGGTACCCATTAGCAATCTCACCCTTGCATACCAATTATTTGAAACCAATTATTATCCTTTGTGTCTAGACAACTGACTAGTGTGTACGGAGGCAAAATGCTTCCTTCAAATCCGAAATGAGTCACCCATGGGACTGCCCCACCCCCATCCCCCATTTGTGGGGATTTCTGGTAGCGAGTGATTAGGCTCACCCCAGTGCCATGTGTGCCCTAAGAATCTCTACCCCCAAATCTCTGCCTGGCTTCAGGTCCCATGGAGATTACCACAGAAGGCCTTGTCACTTTGGCTGCGTTTAGACAGGCAGACCATTTCTGATCTTTTTCAACTAATTGGTATTTTGAGCAAACCCATCAGATCTTTTCAAATCAGATCTTTTTTTTTGAGAGGATCTGATTGGTCAAAAGTCCAATTCATGAAAAAGATCAGAATTGGGCTGCCTGTCTAAATGCAGCCACAGACACTTCCTTTATCTGTCATTTTCAATGATACATTAAAAATAAATCTAGATGGCATGCCAATTTTCTTCTCAAAAATATTAATTAAATATGAGAAAGAAGGTATTGGCTACATAGTCAAACATCCTTAAAATTCATATTGCATATTGTTTGAGGATTAAGACAGTTTTTGTTCAGGTGTGAACAACCAAATGCATCACATAAGTATTTATTTATAGGCCACTGTTCTATTGTAGTTCAGAATAGGTCCATGAGGAAATGTACAGATCTTTTAAGAAATTTTTAAGTAATTACTGATTTTGAGAATTATGTTTAATAATACAAAAAATTATACATTTGGATGAATGGTATGTACGGTAAGTAATGTTTAAATAGTCTACCTCAAAATACCATGTTGATAAAGTGGAGTAATTCTTGTTTTAGGCAGGGGAGGTTCACACCATGAATATTGAATAGAAGGGATTATGTCCCATCAGTGTTCCTCATGAAGCAGATGTTAACATGGAAAGGAGGGGTAACCTTCAGGACCGGAGAGACCTTGAGCTGATTGACACACTGTGCCCATCTCCCTGCTGGGGCCATTGTCAGTGTGCACCATGTCACCATGCATCTCCAAGAATCTGTCTCCTTTTACAGGCCTCGGGCCAGTTTATCTCTGACTGCCACTACCATTAGACTTGACATTGGTTAACTGGTAATATGGTATTTGATGCTCAGACATCACCTCTCATTAACTTTGCAAACCACAACTGTTTTTTTGTGTTGTGAACTTGTGTACAATCCCTAATATCAAACAAAGGACACAATAATAATTGTGGGTGTTGAATCCATATGGGCTAGTGTCTATATGGGCTATAGACATCCCATCTCACTCAGCAGAGCAGTCAAAACAGGTTGACTGTACAATGGTATTGTACTGATACAGCCACCAGCCTTCATTCTTCATTTTCCAGGTCATACTGAATTACACCACCATTAGTCTCTCCTTCAGCTTTGTCAGCCCATCCCCCATTTAAAATTATGAGGTGTAATGTGGGGATATTGCAGAGGAGGGTAGAGGGGTTTTTCGTTTGGCAGTTTCCTTTATTTCTCCAATATGTGTCTCTCTGTACCTCCTGTTTCAGGTTCTATGTGCTGCATTCATGCATTATGGTTTGCAAATACTCCAATGTTGATTTATGATCATATTTTGAGCTAAAGCCATAATATCAGCACCCTATGTTTACCTGAATTTATACCTGACACTTTTTTATAATGTTTATATGAATGATGAGCAACATATTAGACCAGGCAATGTGACATAGTATATCATAATATGTGAATAGTGCAATTTTGTGGCCCATAATTTTTTTTTTTACAAAAACGGATCATATTTAGAGATTAAGTGCTTATCATTAAAACACACTTTTAAATACAATAAAACTAAAATATTAAGATATCTTCAAATATCCCCATGCACATTTCCCCCCCAGGGCATTCATTATATCTGGGCTCCCGAGTGGTGCAGCGGTCTAGGGGGTCGCTCCAGGCTGTATCACAACCGGCCATGATTGGAGGCGCACAATTGCCTGGCGTAGGCCGTCATTGTAAATAAGAATTTGCTCTTTACACTTGCCTAGTTAATTAAGGGTAAAATAAATATCTGTTTTCAGTATACAGAGATGACAGACAGGTAGAAAGAAATGAATATTCCCGGACTTCCTCTTGCCTTACACTACCATCTAGTGGAGTGCACGTGGAACTGGACAGTCTCCTTGCACACTAATTTGCGCAGCAAATAGCTGAATTTATGCTATAAGAAAATTGTCGTGCGGCCTAGAATATTATGGGTAGTCTATTAAAAATTACAACCGTGTGCTGCTATATACCAGCTAAGTATAACACCGTTGAAGTTAGTGTAGGCTAGTTTATTATCTCTGCCTGTTGCTTTCTCAGTATCATCATGGAAAACAAGTAGTTGTTGATTAACCCACCCTTTGGTGTTCACAGGATATGACTACATAAATAACTTTTGTTTTCAAATGACAGTTCATCATAATTATGTTTAGATTATTTGTAGCTATTGTCGCGAGAGTTTCACTTGGAGAGTATGCAGTCCGATTCGCAATTGTTCCAGGTATTGTTGAAGAGCAAGCCCATGAAAAACTGGTCAGTGCAGATCTTAACAACCTACTGCCTGGAGTTGGCTAAGTAAAACGATGATTAGTGATGTCGAATTTATGAATGTCTTTTATGATTACTGATATAAATATTTCACATTGATGTTTAAAAAATAACCATTAGTCTAATAAACTAGAGATATTAAGGATAATAAGAGTAGCTGTGATGTAAACCTTGGGCCATTCTTTGTTTGGACTGGAGGTTACTGAACAGCATTACCCCTGGAATGAAGACTGGCCCTTTTCTCATTTGGGAAAAGTCAGTCCTCCACTCTTTCTCTTCCGTCCTCTCTCCTCCCTGACCCGTAAACCGATAAGTGGTAGAGAAGATGTCAATTTGTTAGTAGGTGAATGGGAAGAGTGTCCTCCCCTCCACGATAGCCACCTTGTGTATCCTACCTGAGTCCTTCCTGGAAGAGTTTAGAAATTTGGCACACAGCCTTTTTTGAATCAGCTTTTGCTTTGTCGGAGGAGAAAAGCATGCATGCGTTTAAAAACAACATGCTACTGTACATACGATAAAAATGTCTTGCACAACTAACGTATTATTTTTTGTATCACTTTATACATTTATTTTGGGATCCACCGCTGTAAACGTAATTTGCCTGATGACATGCGGAGGAGAAGGAGAGCCTAATTTCATTCAAGCGCAATTTCGTCCACGTTCCCTCTCCTCGCTGCTTCTCCTCGATTTACTTTTGACCTTTTTCAAAAGGAGGTGAAAGAGGATGGAGGAGACAGGAAGCAAGAGTTGAGCAAATCCAATTGAGAAAAGGCTATCCTGTGTTCATCCAATTTAATGCTTCAAGCACTGTAGCTGAGCACGTAGGTTTTTTTTAGATGTAGATCTCAATGGTAAATCTACATCAGTGGAATGTAGCAATTATGGAATGCTGGCAAGATGAACTAATATTCATAGGATTTTAGCCATCTTTATCATGGTAAGATAATTAATATTGTCGGGGTGTGCTCATCAGGTTTGTCCCTTTGTTTCAGGCTTGTCCACAAAGTAATATTGGCACCCAAAACCAAATCTCACGTGTACACTCGTGTGAAAAGGACTCTATTTGCACAAATACAGTACGGGCTATAGTGGTTAGGCAGCTAGGCTACTCCACCATCACCGGTGCTCAAGGTGATGCTATTTCACAGTGAAGCTGACATGCTTTGTTGTGTCAGGCTTGCTCTGACATGCCTCCTAGAGCAGTGGTTCTCAACCAGGGGTACCAGGGGGCCTAGTGTGTACTTGAGAAGACTCAGGAGACCATAGGCCTAATGGTAAAAGGCACATGACGGGGTACTTCAGGGGTACTTCCGGGCAGAACAAAATTCAGTTAGTGGTACAGTAACCAAAAAAGGTTTGGATCCACTGTCCTAGAGTGTGTGGTGTAGGCAGGTCCGTCATGGGGGAAGAGGAATGGCAGGAATTCACCCCAAGGGAAGAGGATGACATGTCTATGAGCGCTACAAACATATCACATGGATTCACTGAACTGGAGGTGGCTGTAGACTCGCCTGAAGCTGTCAATGATACTTATAGGATTCAATGAGATCAGTCATATAGAACAAAAATATAAACGCAACATGTAAAATGTTGGTTCCATGTTTCAAGAGCTGAAATAAAACATTCCAGAAATGTTCCATACACACAGAAAGCTTTTCTCCCAAATGTTGTGCACATATGTTTACATCCCTGTTAGTGAGCATTTCTCCTTTGCCAAGAAAATCCATCCACCTCAGAGGTGTGGCATATCAAGAAGCTGATTAAACAGCATGATCATTACAAAGGTGCACCTTGTGCCTGGGACAATAAAAAGCCACTCTAAATGTGCAGTTATGTCACAACACAATGCCACAGATGTCTTAAGTTTGAGGCAGCATGCAATTGGCATGTTGACTGCAGGAATGTCCACCAGAGCTGTTAGAGAATTGACTGTTAATTTCTCTACCATAAGCCACCTCCAATGTCGTTTTAGAGAATTTGGCAGTACGTCTCACAACCTCAGACAGGGGCGCAACATTCACTGGGGACAGGGGGGGACATACCCCAGACAACATGTAACCACGCCATCCCAGGACCTCCACATCCAGCTTCTTCAGCTTCGGGATCGTCTGAGACCAGCCACCCTGACAGTTGATGAAATTGAGTATTTCTGTCTGTAATAAAGCCCTTTTCTGGGGAAAAACTCATTCTGATTGGCAGGTCCTGGCACCCCTTCAAATTAGTGGATTCGGCTATTTCAGCCAAATCCGTTGCTGACAGGAGTATAAAATTGAGCACACAGCCATGCAATCTCCATAGCCAAACATTGGCAGTAGAATGGCCTTACTGTAGAGCTCAGTGATTATCAACATGGCACCATCATAGGATACCCAACAAGTCAGTCAAATTTCTGCCCTGCAAGTGTTGTTATTGTGAAGTGCAAATGTCTAGGTGGAACAACAGCTCAGCTGCGAAGTGGTAGGCCACATAAGCTCACAGAACGGGACCACTGTGATGAACGCCTGCTGAAGCACGTAGCTGATAAAAATAATCTGTCCTCGGTTGCAACACTCACTACCGAGTTCCAAACTGCCTCTGGAAGCAATGTCAGCACAATAACTGTTCGTTGGGAGCTGCATGAAATGGGTTTCCATGGTCGAGCATCACCATGGCATAACATCACCATGCGTAATGCCAAGCGTTCTCTGGAGTGATGAATCATGTTTCACCATCTGGAGGTCCATACAGAAATGGTTTGTCGAGATGGACAGATGAATTGGAACGCCTACTGCGAGCCAGGCCTAATCGCCCAACATCAGTGCCCAACCTCACTAATATTCTTGTGGCTGAATGGAAGCAAGTCCTCGCAGCAATGTTCCAACATCTAGTGGAAAGTCTTCCCAGAAGAGTGGAGGCTGTTATTGACACGTTCGTTATAAGGATCTGACCAAGGCGCAGCGTGGTATGCGTACATTCTTATTTATTTAAAGAATGAACACTGAACAAACGCTATACAAATGAGTGCTGACAGGCAACTACACATAGACAAGATCCCACAAACACCAAAGGGAAAATGGCTACCTAAATATGATCCCCAATCAGCGACAACGATAAACAGCTGTCTCTGAATGAGAACCATGTCAGGCCAACATAGAAATACAAAGAACCCTAGACCTACAGCAACCCTAGACATACAAAAACACTAGACAATACAAAAACTAGCGTACACCCTGAGTGTACGCTAGTCACATCCTGACCTAACCAAAATATAAAGAAAACAGAGATATCTAAGGTCAGGGCGTGACAGTTATAGCAGCAAAAAGGGAACCAACTCCATTTTAATGCCCATGATTTTGGAAAGAGGTGTTCAACGAGCAGGTGTCCACATACTTTTGGTCGTGTAGTATATATATACTGTATATTTATACTCCGGACTCCGACATTGCTCGTCCTAATATTTCTATATTTCTTAATTACATTAATTTACTTTTTAAATTGTTGTGTGTTGTTAGATATTACTGCACATTTCGCTACACCCGCAATAACATCTGCTGAATATGTGTTACGGACCAATCAAATTTGATTTGATTTAGTTACACTTAGGCCTACAGTGCATTTTCCGAGATCTCCAAGATCCATGATTCGTACCGGGTTTAAGTTATGTTCTAATTCAATTGTTAAATGCTTAATGACAAATAACACCATCATAAATGTCGTTAATGTTCGGAAAGAAAGGTTGTGTTTTATGTCACATGACCTGTGAAGACTCCATGCTAATATTAACTCATGAATTTTGGACAGCTCATGAACTAGGGTGTAAAACATGTTTTGAATCAACTTGTATTATATTGAATGTAGGCTACCGGTTCTGCTTGTGTTCATGTGTGTAAAATTGCCTCGGCTGAGCGGGTAGGCTACCAGCAGTGGTGTAGGCCTAGTGGTGAGTAAACAGAAGTAAACACCGTTTACCCAACTCTTTCAGATAATTGTATAGGGGGCGTAACTTTTTACATTTTTTACTACGACCAGCAATCAGATATTATCCACCTATTTTCTTTTAACATAACTGGCTCATGACCATGTGGGTTTTTCACCGGACAGTGTCAGCCCCATTTCAGGTGACCCGACTTATAGTAGACATAATCAGCAGAAATTGTAATTGTTTTAAGAAGGTCAAACCAAGGAACATTTTGCTGTTTGATTGAGAATTGTAAGACCCCTTGATGCATAAAAAAAATAAGATAAAAAAAAGATTTGATGGAAAATGTTATGGCCTTACTGATATTAGACCATAGAAACGCATTGAACAACAAACAGATAGTCCCCCCCAAAAAATCTAAAATAACATTTTTCTTGTGTCTGTCCTATATCTGAGAGATATCAGAAATATCATTTTACATGTATTTAACCCCTCATTTGAACCCCTTATTTTTGTCACTAAACAGTCTCTGTGTATACTTTTTTTTAGACTGGTACCGGGGGACCTTCAGATGAGTCTTGTGAGGCATGTGTGCATCCTAGAACAAAACATCCGAAATGTACTTCTTCGTGAGAGTCTCATCTTTCCATAGAGGGGAATAGTTTGTATGTCAATGGAAGGACTGTGTGCATCCTAGAGCAAAACAACTGAAATGTACTTCTTCGTGAGAGTCTCATCTTTCCATAGAGGGGAATAGTTTGTAGGCCAATCCGGACGCTACAGACGATTTTGTGAGGAGACCAATGTTTGGGATGTCTCATGTTGTGACTAACACGTCTGTTCACTTTGATCGCAGATGCGGAAGTGTTACATAGGCGGATGCAGTGGATTGAGACTCCAGTGCAACAAAAAAAAAGATATCTCTAGCTAACTTTTATGGGGATTTGTCACTGAATTGGTATCACCAGTGAGTTACAGTGCCTTGCGAAAGTATTCGGCCCCCTTGAACTTTGCGACCTTTTGCCACATTTCAGGCTTCAAACATAAAGATATAAAACTGTATTTTTTTGTGAAGAATCAACAACAAGTGGGACACAATCATAAAGTGGAACGACATTTATTGGATATTTCAAACTTTTTTAACAAATCAAAAACTGAAAAATTGGGTGTGCAAAATTATTCAGCCCCTTTACTTTCAGTGCAGCAAACTCTCTCCAGAAGTTCAGTGAGGATCTCTGAATGATCCAATGTTGACCTAAATGACTAATGATGATAAATACAATCCACCTGTGTGTAATCAAGTCTCCGTATAAATGCACCTGCACTGTGATAGTCTCAGAGGTCCGTCAAAAGTGCAGAGAGCATCATGAAGAACAAGGAACACACCAGGCAGGTCCGAGATACTGTTGTGAAGAAGTTTAAAGCCGGATTTGGATACAAAAAGATTTCCCAAGCTGTAAAACATCCCAAGGAGCACTGTGCAAGCGATAATATTGAAATGGAAGGGGTATCAGACCACTGCAAATCTACCAAGACCTGGCCGTCCCTCTAAACTTTCAGCTCATACAAGGAGAAGACTGATCAGAGATGCAGCCAAGAGGCCCATGATCACTCTGGATGAACTGCAGAGATCTACAGCTGAGGTGGGAGACTCTGTCCATAGGACAACAATCAGTCGTATATTGCACAAATCTGGCCTTTATGGAAGAGTGGCAAGAAGAAAGCCATTTCTTAAAGATATCCATAAAAAGTGTTGTTTAAAGTTTGCCACAAGCCACCTGGGAGACACACCAAACATGTGGAAGAAGGTGCTCTGGTCAGATGAAACCAAAATTGAACTTTTTGGCAAGAATGCAAAACGTTATGTTTGGCGTAAAAGCAACACAGCTGAACACACCATCCCCACTGTCAAACATGGTGGTGGCAGCATCATGGTTTGGTCCTGCTTTTCTTCAGCAGGGACAGGGAAGATGGTTAAAATTGATGGGAAGATGGGTGGAGCCAAATACAGGACCATTCTGGAAGAAAACCTGATGGAGTCTGCAAAAGACCTGAGACTGGGACGGAGATTTGTCTTCCAACAAGACAATGATCCAAAACATAAAGCAAAATCTACAATGGAATGGTTCAAAAATAAACATATCCAGGTGTTAGAATGGCCAAGTCCAGAAGTCCTGAATCCAATCGAGAATCTGTGGAAAGAACTGAAAACTGCTGTTCACAAATGCTCTCCATCCAAACTCACTGAGCTCGAGCTGTTTTGCAAGGAGGAATGGGGAAAAAATTCAGTCTCTCGATGTGCAAAACTGATAGAGACATACCCCAAGCGACTTACAGCTGTAATCGCAGCAAAAGGTGGCGCTACAAAGTATTAACTTAAGGGGGCTGAATAATTTTGCACGCCCAATTTTTCAGTTTTGATTTGTTAAAAAAGTTTGAAATATTCAATAAATGTTGTTCCACTTCATGATTGTGTCCCACTTGTTGTTGATTCTTCACAAAAAAAATACAGTTTTATATCTTTATGTTTGAAACCTGAAATGTGGCAAAAGGTCGCAAAGTTCAAAGGGGGCGAATACTTTCGCAAGGCACAGTAGGTGCAAGACACCTGCTCCCAAATTCTCCATGCTTCTTCTGAGAGAAGCAATAAGGCCTGAGGTGGTGTGGTATATGGCAAAAATACCATGGCTAAGGGGTGTTCTTAGGCACTACGCAACGCGGATACAGCCCTTTGCCGTGGTACATTGGCAATATACCACAAACACAGCTAATCAGCATTCGGGGCTCGAACCACCCAATTAGATGATTAGATGATGCTTTCTTCCCCTGGTGTAAATCTAGAATATTATACTATTAAATTGCCCCAGCATATGTGGCAGAATAAATAAAAATTGATGTAAGCTTCCACCAAGCTTTTGAGGGATTTCCCTGGCTACAATATCATACTTTGTAACTTCTAACTAGACCAGAAAATGGAACATATGGAACAAACAATAACTGCCTTGTTGCATATCTATACTGTTCATAAAATATGTTTCACAGTGTCTCAATAAAAATAAATTTCTCAATGGAAGATAATATGCATGTTGTGCTATTGAAATGTATTAGACTTAGGAAGTAGATTCAACATTGAGACATCACTGCGATTTGATGTGGTTAATTGAATGGTCTTGGACAGGATGACCCAAAGATATTGATGATGTTTTAGATGTTCCTGAAATTAATTCCATAAAAATGTGTGACATTTTGACCTTACCCAAGCCTTCTTTAAGACTCTACAGTGATGTGTATATAGATGCTACAAAGCCAGTTTAGATTAAGAATGCAAATTATTGACATTAATTTATGGATAATAAAAAAATATAAATATTTCAAAAGTACCCTTTTTGATTTTGTTTATTCTTAGACATTTTGTTTGAAACAAAATACCCTTAAAAAATGTCCAGAGTGGGCTCTTTGGTACTTTTAAATATAAGGAATTGCTAGTAAATAACAGCAATATACACATTTTGCATTCCTTTAGACTTTTAATTTGACTTACCTTTAGAAAACACGTGTCCTAGTGTTGCGTGACTTCTGTGAAAATTAATATAGTCTATTGCATGTTACACTGTACGGTACATAACATTTATCCTTACTGCACTATATACATGTATAATAATAATATTTGATATATACTGTATGCTATTTAGCAGACGCCTTTATCCCAAGTGACTTACACTACGGTGAGATCATAAATGTTTTGTATAAAGGTCCCAACAGGAATCTAACCCCCAACCTAAGAATTACTAGCGCCACACTTTACTAACAGCCACACAGGACCATGCCCTTAATGGTTTGTGGCTATGATCAATGGAGGTCAGTCTGACACAGCCTGAAGATGAACCTACATGATGAGAAAAGACCCTGTTGGGATGGTCCTGTCAGGCCATGTAGTTCCTGTATGGCACAATGATGATTTGTTATTTGGTTTTGTTTTGTTACTTTTTTTGACCCTCCCCTGATGTCTCTCTGTAGCTCAACTTTTTAGGGATCGGCGTCCCATCAACCGGACAGTTGTAAATCATGCAGCACCTTGTGTCACGATCACAGATTTTAGAGAAACAACAAATGTTGGTACATAGAAGTGTCTTATAACGGCTGAAAGCTTAAATTCTTGTTAATATAACTGCACTGTCCAATTTACAGTAGCTATTACTATGAAAAAAATGCCATGCTATTGTTTGAGGAGAGCTCCTAACAACAAAACACTTTTTTCACCGCGATAGGTTTGATAAATTCACCTCTGAAGGTGAAATGTGTACTTACATTCTGAAATCTTGCTCTGAATTATCATCCAAAGGGTCCCAGAGATAACATGAAGTGTCGTTTTGTTAGATAAAATCTTTTTTCATATCCTTAAAGTCTGTATAGCATGCACGATCGATTTTGTATTTCCACTTTTTCAATTTGCAGAGAAAGGAATCTGTGAAAATCTAACCCTAAACATTGTTTCAACCAGTCAAATCACGTTCGTATGTATTCCTCAAAGATCCTAGAATGTAACCAGACTTCACTATATCATTAGGGGTGTAGTATATCCTATAGGACCCTATATTTGGTCAGAGAGCGACGCCTTCATGGCATGCCGATGACGCGGGTGGTCTTCACTTGAATGACTCTAACTTTGTCAAATAAGCACAAATAGGGGTCAATCAAAGCTAGCTAGATAGCCAATGATCTGGGCTTTACGGGAGTATCCGGAAACCATGTATCTGTCATAAAATGTAGCTACTAACCTTGTGCGACTAACCTTGTAGAACTGGGACCTTTCTGTTGCATGTTAAAGATGGTGGTAGAAAAAAACGGTTGGTCTTTGTATTTTCTTCTACCAGATCTATTGTGTTATATTCTCCTACATTCACATTTCCACAAACTTCAAAGTGTTTCCTTTCAAATGATACCAATAATATGCATATCCTTGCTTCAGGGCCTGAGCTACAGGCAGTTAGATTTGGTATGCTATCCCTGTGGCCACAAACTCCACAAACCTCATGTCTTTATAAATGTCTGCAGCTTAACATTTGTGTAGTTCCTATAACTGTGTGGACGAGAGCCAGAGGACTCTTGCTTGTTGTTTTGGGCAGTTTCAGTCTGCATGAATAGTGGGATTGTCTAGATATTTTAGGGTGGGGTTATAAGATCATGAAGCCTCCACTGTGCTATCGTACGGGCATGGTGATGCTAAGTGATAGTTGCAGTGCGTGGCTGAATTTGACATGACTGGCTAATTAGCGTGATTATCACACAGCTGCGCAGGCTGAGAGGCTTTGCGGTGGTTTTATCAAAAGGATCACTTACCCAGGGAATGCCTCGTCCTGACAGTACATGCACTGCCACATCCATTCAGGTCTGGGATCGGCAGAGTCCGTCTTGAGAAACACATTGTACATTTCATAAAGGGAGAAGAGAGTGGATGGGAATAACAGTGATAGATGGAGAGGAATGACTTATTGCTCATTTGTATTATTGCACATGATTAAGACTGCAGAGTCTTGTTCCAAGAAGGCAGGTCAATATTGTAGCCAGTCTGCTGTTGCCACGTCTCTGAGGTTATAGGGCCACAGGCCACTTCTAGGAGCTATGTGGCCCAGTCTTGGTCACAGCTTTCCCAGAATTCCACTCTGATCAGGCATCAGGGGAGAATAGTCCAAGTTTAGATTCTATGTAAGAACCTTCCAGCATCTCTCTCTCCCCCACCAACTACAGGTGTATGATCTTAATTTGAACACTATTTTGTTGTCAATAATTTTCTAACACATGGTTATATTAACAGTATTCCATTTTTCATGCAGCCTCATTTTGGACAGCTGATAGCCTAACCATTATGGACTAATTGTTCAAATCTTGTTGCTACAGGATTATTCTGCTGTGACAATACACCTGTACCTGCAGCTTCCCCTTATTTGCTAGTTCCTTGCTACCTACATAATAATGTATGTGCCTCTTTCACATATTGTTCTCCTCATGCTCCGAACAAAATCTCTCCTTTCCCTACATACTCATAATGCCTCGGTTTACCTCCCTCTCTCATTGAATTGTATTCTAATATGATGCCTCATCCTGCTCGTTAAACCTGGATGGCTCAGAATAATGCAATCAGCCTCTCACTGCGTGTGTGTTTGTGTCCTGACTGTGTCTCTCTCCCCAGCTCTGCCTTGCTCTGGCTGGGCCGTGGTCTGCAGAGATCCCCTGGACCTACATGTGTTCTCCAAGCCCCCCTGGATTCTCAGTGTGCCCCCCCGTGGTGATGTCACGCGTCCTCTCCGCCAGCAGCTGAAGTGGGAACAGTTCCCAGGAGCAGGAGCAGCAAGAACAGTGGGAACAGGGAGTGAGGAGCACCAGGCACCCCTCACACCACTTTCTACACTTCAGCACCCCCCAGACCCCCACCATCAATGTCACGCCGTCCCCCAACCTGCCCGCTGTGACCCATGTGTCTATGGAAGTCCTCAAGCTAAGACTACCACAATCCCAGGCAGGTAGGGTTGGACACTCTCTTTTCACCGCTCTGGGTGGCAGTACTAGAGGAGCTGCCAAGAGGTAGGGGCATGGGCATGGCATCTGTAGCTTCTGTCTTTCACTGGTTCCTAGGTACATGGGTTGTTATTGTTAGTGCTGCAGTGGAATTGTCTTTCAGTGCCCCGTTTTTCAGAATTTCATTTAGATTCTTGATTAAACGTGACTACAAACAGATTACAGTTTATAGCATTTTTTGGTAAGATTGTTCATTTAACATGATTATGGAGTTTCATTACATAAATAACGGTGACTGTGTCACCTTAAAACTGAAAACTACAGCTTTTTAAGACTGAACTGTGTTAAATCCATATCTGGATTATCTCCTGACAAAATCCCTCTGTTTCCAGACATTTGGCATTCAACATGTTTAATCCTATTTGCTCCACTACATTGACCATTTTCATTGCTTTGATTTCTGGTACGTCCTAGTGAACCCTAAAAACGAATGGTAGCGTTAGTATGTTTCTGCAATGAGACAGAAGGATATTACAATGTTTTCCCAAGGCAACTGTTAGGAATCAAGAACAGGTAAGATTTTATATTTTCTAAATTGCATGTATTCGTTGTTTTATTTTACTCTCTCTAGCTCGGTTTCCACCAATTTGCGAAAAGAATATTGTGAATATTCAAAAAATCTGCATAAATCAGCACATTTCCCCACAAGAGATGTTTTTCCATCAAACAGACTTTTTGCGGATAAAAGACTGTGCGTGATGACTTAGTGCACATACAAATACATTTTGCAGTGAAATGCCAATTTACCGAATGAAAAATACAAGTTAAATGGGTTTCCATGGCATTTTCAACTCTATTGATGGCTTTGACACAAAAACTGTTGCGTTAAATAGCAAATGTGCCCACACCGGTCTTGACAAGTGCGTTCTTGCCAACAGCTCGCCGACACAGCGTAGTCCTGCTACCTACGTTATTTGATTATTATGGATAAGAGCGATATTATTTGCATTTGTCAAATGGCAGCCAAGCATCGATCATAATGTCACCAGAATAAGACCCTCGATATTTATTGGAATGGCGTATCAAGCTCATCACCTTGCACATCCACCACCCTTTGAAGTTCATCACAATTTATCTGTAGCATATTGCCGCGTTCAAGTACTGGTCAGAACTAGGAAACTCCGACATGTCCGACTAACTAACAACTGGTTGTAGTTATACACGTGCCGTGTTCAATGAATAAGCAAATCGGAAATGTAATAGTTTCCAATTTCCGACTAGCATGTGAATGCGGAATAATAAACTGCACGCTTTCCAGAGTCGTAGTGGGAGAACCATTAAACATTTCATCGCGTGACTCCAAATTGACTTCGATAGGATGGTTATTATATCTTGCTCAAAGGAACCTACTGCATGGAGAATGTTAGTTGTGCTTGTTAAAAGAAAGGGGCCAAGCAGCAACTCTGTGTTTTAAATATGTCGTATCCTAAAAAGTTGGCTATTTGGGATTTAGCATGCAATTGTCTGCCATTAATCTCAGTTCAGAAAGAAAACACAAAGTGTACATTTAACCATTTATTAGAAAAGATAACAATGCATGTGTTGGCGTTAGGGCTCTGCTCCTTCAGGGTAGTTCACTGCCAGAGCGAAGAGACATATTAAGATGATAATATAACTACAGGCAGTTAGAATATAAACTATATGAAATCGCCCGAAGGAAGGAACACAGGACCCATATGGTGAGATATGGTGGTGAGATATCAGAACAGCAAGCATTGCGAGCAACAGCTAGTAGCAGCAGCACGGCAGCAAGAGACACCAGGGCAGAGAAAGGCTACATAGCCTTCTTGATTGTCAACAAATCTGCCCAATTAGCTGATTCACTTTCCATTCACTCACTCCTTTCGACAAAACCCACTTGTCCATACTACAATCGCCATGTTGGGTTGCAGCCCAATATACCCATACCCGCCAGCGCATGTGAGCACGTGACATCTGGCATCGACGAAGCTTGTGTAGAACGGGTCTTTTGAAATAGACCGCATGTAATTAGTGTGAATCCAATTGGTGCAATATCAGCTGATGCACTCGGGTTTCCCTTATGTACTGGTTATGCTTAATTAGTTCTATATGTTTATTACTGTTTACACTGACTGCTTGTTTGGCAGGGTTTCCTCTGCTACTAAATTCTCCACCAGAGATTAATCATCATAAAAATGCATGTGCCGCTGTTATGGCTGATAAGATATTTAAGTAAAGAATCTAGCAATATTATACCTGTTCTGATAGAGATGTTATTAGTTATCAATCAGAGATCTATGTGAGCACATTATCCGCTCCTACAGGTGCAGGGTCTTAATTTGAGCCAGTTTCCTAGAGCTGGAAAATAATTCTGCAGCAACAGCAAATGGGAATTATTGTGTGGTTTATAATTAATGGACTTTTTTGTAGGGGTTGATACATTTTTCACAAGGGAATATCAAGTTTGACATTTTAAAGTGGAAATTACAAACTTCAGAAACCTTTTAAAACGTCAGATACATTACAAGTATTACATTTCCTGCATTGCAGGAAGTTTTTGAGTTCTACTTACTTTGTGATAGCCAGAGTAGTCTGTTGTGACCAGCAGAATTTGTTCACATTTGATAGCCTTGTATCTCTTTCTGCAGACTTATCGGACTTCTTGTTTCTATTTTAGTCACATGGTGGTTGTTGCCTCCTATAGCCTTGCACAACACATTAGTTCATGTTTTGTTTTGATAAATATTGTTTTTTTTAAAGTTTATTTGGTTTTTAAGATGGTTGTAATATTTTAGAGAACATTATACATTTTACATTCAATAATGTTTAAACAGCTGTGAATCCAATGCTTTGTAGAAGCATCCAGCTGTTTCCAGGAAAGCTTTAGAGAAATGCTTGACATTAAAGAGGTTCTTAGAAGTGTAGGGTTTTCTTTCATTGTAAAAATGACCCACCAACATCTAACGTCCCTAGTAAACACATTGTGGCAGTTTGAATTTGACCTATCTGTGCCTAGATAAACAGGGTCCCTCCAAAATTATGCATGCAGGCAAAATTAGCTTAAAGGTACCAGGCAGAGCCGCTGGGCCATGAAAGTGAAAACATTCAACACAGATGAGTTTATCTAAAGACTGAGGGGACCCTTAATTAGTTACCTCTGACCCTGCGAGAAATTAGTAAGGAACCAGTTCAGGGGTCAAGACAATGGCATGCACAGAGTTTTACCACACACAGAACACTAAGTCAGCAAAGAATGCTCTTAATTAGGCCCAATACTTTCATTCTTGAGCTTGTTTAGGAAAATAAATACTGCATTGAAATAATGCTCACAGGATCATATCCAATGAGCTCAAAATCATCACAAAGAAACATTATCGCAGTTGATGCTTGACATTTGGGATAGCACATACCAAACATGCCATTTCATAATTACTACATGAGTGACCATTAAAAAAAAATGTATGTCATGAAAACCTGGTGAAGTTCATAAATCCCCTCCCTAATCCCTCCCTAAGAAGACCACAGTCCTTCTTACTGGATTACATGTGAATATTAAAGGGGCAATCTCCATATCCTACATAAATGTTTGGACTTTTGAAATATATAGCCATTGATTCTTGAAGAATATAACTTATGAATCCCTCATGAGCTTTGTTCAACTGTCATACCCCATCAGAACACAACATATAAGCTTGTTTTACTCCATTCTTTTACTCCAGTAACCTACCAGGTACAACCCTAAATCCGTAAACATGGGCACCCTCATAGATATCATCCTGACCAACTTGCCCTCCAAATACACCTCTGCTGTCTTCAACCAGGATCTCAATGATCACTGCCTCATTGCCTGCGTCCGTAATGGGTCCGCGGTCAAATGACCACCCCTCATCACTGTCAACCGCTCCCTAAAATACTTCAGCGAGCAGGCCTTTCTAATTGACCTGGCCCGGGTATCCTGGAAGATATTGACCTCATCCCGTCAGTAGAGGAAGCCTGGTTGTTCTTTAAAAGTGCTTTCCTCACCATCTTAAATAAGCATGCCCCATTCAAGAAATGTTGAACTAAGAACAGATATAGCCCCTGGTTCACTCCTGACTTGACTGCCCTTGACCAGCACAATACATCCTGTGGAGTATTGCATTAGCATCGAATAGCCCCCGCGATATACAACTTTCAGGGAAGTCAGAAACCAATATACTCAGTCAGTTAGGAAAGCAAAGGCTAGCTTTTTCAAACAGAAATTTGGATCCTGTAGCACTAATTCCAAAAAGTCTTTGGACACTGTAAAGTCCATGGAGAATAAGAGCAAATTGTAGACCTCCACAAGACTGGTTCATCCTTGGGAGCAATTTCCAAACGTCTGAAGGTACCACGTTCATCTATACAAACAATAGTATGCAAGTATAACACCATGGGTGTCACATTCTGACCTTAGTTCTTTTATTATGTCTTTGTTTTAGTATGGTCAGGGCGTGAGTTGGGTGGGTTGTCTATGTTCGTTTTTCTATGATTTGCTATTTCTGTGTTTGGCCTGGTATGGTTCTCAATCAGAGGCAGCTGTCAATCGTTGTCCCTGATTGAGAACCATATTTAGGTAGCCTGTTTTCTATTGTGTTTCGTGGGTGATTATTTTCTGTTCTGTGTTTTATGTATGCACCGTACAGGACTGTTTCGGTTTCATTTCGTTATTTTTGTTGTTTTATTATTTAGTGTTCTGAATTATAAATAAATATAATGAACACTTACCACGCTGCGCATTGGTCCTCCGATCCTTCCTACTACTCCTCCTCGTCAGAGGAGGAAGACGAAAACCCTTACAGAGGGACCACGCAGCCGTCATACCGCTCAGGAAGGAGACGCGTTCTATCTGCTAGAGATTAACGTAGGTTGGTGCGAAAAGTGAAAATCAATCCCAGAACAACAGCGAAGGTCCTTGTGAAAATGCTTTAGGAAACGGGTACAAAAGTATCTATGTCCACAGTAAAAATGAGTCCTATATCAACCTAACCTGAAAGGCCGCTCAGCAAGGAAGAAGCCACTGCTCCAAAACCGCCAAAAAAATGCCAGACTATGGTTTGCAACTGCACATGGGGACAAAGATCGTACTTTTTGGAGAAATGTCCTCTGGTCTGATGAAACAAAAATATAACTGTTTGGCCATAATAATCATTGTTATGCTTGGAGGAAAAAGGCGAGGCGTGCTAGCCGGAGAACATCCCAACCGTGAAGCACGGGGGTGGCAACATCATGTTGAGGGGGTGCTTTGCTGCGGAGGGATTAGTGCACTTCACAAAATAGATGGAATCATGAGGAAAGAACATTATGTGGATATATTGAGGCAACATCTCAAGACATCAGTCAGGAAGTTAAAGCTTAGTTGCAAATTGGTCTTCCAAATGGACAATGACCCCAAGCATACTTCCAAAGTTGTGGCAAAATGGCTTAAGGACAACAAAGTCAAGGTATTGGAGTGGCCATCACAAAGCCCTGACCTCAATCCTATAGAAATGTGTGGGCAGAACTGAAAAAGTGTTTGCGAGCAAGGAGGCCGAAAAACCTGACTCAGTTACATCAGCTCTGTCAGGAGGAATGGGCCAAAATTCACCCAACTTAATGTGGGAAGCTTGTGGAAGGCTACCTAAAACATTTGATCCAAGTTAAACAATTTAAAGGCAATGCTACCAAATACTAATTGAGGCATGTTAACTTCTGACCCACTTGGAATGCGATGAAAGAAATAAAAGCTGAAAGCAATAATTCTCTCTACTGTTATTCTGGCATTTCTCTTTCTTAAAATAAAATGGTGATCCTAACACAGGGAATTTTTACTAGGATTAAATGTCAGGAAATGTGAAACTGAGTTGAAATGTACTTGGCTAAGGTGTATGTAAACTTCCGACATCAACTATATATAGATTTTTCTATTGTGTTATTGACTGTATGTTTGTCTATCCCATGTGTAACTCTGTTGTTGTTTTGTCACACTGCTTTGCTTTATCTTGGCCAGATCGCAGTTGTAAATGAGAACTTGTTCTCAACTGGCCTACCTGGTTAAATAAGGTGAAATAAAAATAAATACAAAATTGTTTGTAAACAATACCATTGTAAACAAACAGTGTATAGCTTCTAAACATGGTTAAATCTATACTTTTGATCTCAGGTATGGTCAGCACTTGTATCCATAGCTGTGTCTATGAATTTGAGAGTGGTTCCTTTTCTCAAGCCCCATCACTCAGCTGTTAACCTAAACCAAGGTCAGGTGGCCTCTTTGTTGTTGTTGTTCGAACTGCAGATTGCCCCTCTAAAGTTTTTAAACGTCTTTAAACACAGCCATTCACATGTAGCCACTATAGATACAACCTTCCATATACAGTGCCTTCTGAAAGTATTTAGACCCCTTGACGTTTTAGACATTTTGTTAGGTTACAGCCTCATTCTAAAATGGATTTAATTGTCCCCCCCCCCCCTCATCAATCTACACACAATCCCCAATAATGAAAAATGAAAAATGTTTGATCATTTATTACAAATTTTAAAAAATACATAAGTATTCAGACCCTTTAGTCAGTACTTTGTTGAAGCACCTTTGGCAGCGATTACAACCTTGAGTCTTCTTGGGTATGACGCTACAAGCTTGGCACACCTGTATTTGGGGAATTTCTCCCATTCTCTGCAGATCCTCTCAAGCTCTGTCATGTTGCGTTGCTGCACAGCTATTTTCAGGTCTCTCCAGAGATAATCGATCAGGTTTAAGTCCGGGCTCTGGCTGGGCCACTCATGGACATTCAGAGACTTGCCCCTAAGCCACACCTGCGTTGTCTTGGCTATGTGCTTAGGGTCATTGTCCTGTTGGAAGGTGAACCGTCGCCCCCAGTCTGAGGTCCTGAGAGCTCTGGAGCAGGTTTTCCTCAAGGATCTCTCTGTACTTTGCTCCGTTCATCTTTGCCTTGATCCCGACTCGTCTCCCAGTCCCTGCCGTTGAAAAACATACCCACAGCATGATTCTGCCACCACCATGCTTCACCGTAGGAATGGTGCCAGGTTTCCTCCAGAAGTGACACTTAGAAATCAGGCCCAAGAAATCCATCTAAGTTTCATCAGACCAGACAATCTTGTTTCTCATGGTCTGAGAGTCTTTAGGTGCCTTTTGGAAAACTCCAAGCTGGCTGTCTTGTGCCTCTTAATGAGGAGTGGCTTTCATCTGGCCACTCTACCATAAAGGCCTGATTGGTGGAATGCTACATAGATGGTTGTCCTTCTGGAAGGTTCTCCCATCTCCACAGAGGAACTCTAGAGCTCGGATTCTTGGTCACCTCCCTGACCAAGGCCCTTCTCCCCCGATTGCTCAGTTTGTCTGGGCGGCCATCTCTAGGAGGAGTCTTGGTGGTTCAAAACTTTTTCCATTTAAGAATAATGGAAGTCACTGTGTTCTTGGAGACTTCAATGCTGCAGAAATGTTTTGGTACCTTTCCCCAGATCTGTGCCTCTACACAATCTTGTTTCGGAGCTCAACTGACAATGTCTTCAACCTCATGGCTTGGCTTTTGCTCTGGCATGCACTGTCAACTGTGGGATGTTATATAGACAGGTGTGTGCCTTTCAAAGTCATGTCCAATCAATTTAATTTACCACAGATGGACTCCAATCAAGTTGTAGAAACATCTCAAGGATGATCAATGGAAACATGATGCACCTGAGCTCAATTTTGAGTCTCATAGAAAATGGTCTGAATACCTATGTAACTAAGGTATTTCTGTTTTAAATCGTTTATACATTTGCAAAAAATGTCTAAAAACCTGTTTTCGCTTAGTCATTATGGGGTATTGTGTGTAGATTGCTGAGGATTTATTTATTTTTTAATCCATTTTAGAATGAGCCTGCAACATAACAAAATGTGGAAAAAGTCAAGGGGTCTGAATACTTTCCGAAGTCACTATAGCCATTTGTGTACAGACATAACAGTAAAGTCTAGCTTAACCTCGGTACTGTAGGCCTGTACAGTCTTAGCTTGTTGAGTCTCAGTGGTTAATGGGATTTTGAGTTCAAACTTGTCTGGTGTTGGGTACTCAAGAAAACACTTCAGTTGTCATTTGGTTTTAACTTAGTTTTAAACACATGGAGTCCACCCAACCCATTCAGAAATAACATCTACTCATTTTGCTTTGGAGGTTGGGTTGCAGTTAGTGGACAAAAGGGAACATTTTCATTTCTGACATACACAAAGGCATGTGTCAGTACTGCAAGTCAATAGTTAAATTAGGAAAATTGCATGAAACACGAACAGCCTAAAATAAACAGACGAAACAGCAAGCAAACGAAACAGACAAGAAGGATTGTTCTTATAGACAGTATCTGTGTTGCAAGGGATCTTCTTCATAATGTAAGATTTTGGATTGCTTGGATTAAATCAAAGCTGTGCTGCAGTTATCCAGACTGCGGAAAGATCACATTGTTCCTGTGCGGCAAAAATGTACACTTTTGATTAGTATCTAAACCTTTTTATAGCATCAGAACAACAAAGGTCTTATTAGGGCTTATCACTCGAGAGTCCTATTTTCTGTGTGGCTGTGACCAGTTGAAGCTATGGTAGTGCTGTGGTGGTAAGTGGTGGCTAGTGCAGAATTAGGATAAGGGGTTCTTAGATGATTATAACAGCTTGACATCAATAAGGTTTTTTGTACCCATGGAGCTCAGCAAAGCTTCACCTGCGTGGGCACAGTAGGAGTAGGAGAGGGCTGAACTGGGAGGGGACTCAGTCTCATAAATAAATAGCCTCATAAATCATCTAAATTCATAAATTGATACCAAATATTTGATATAAAATAAAGTTGGCCATTCTGCAATGAGCTGAGACAGTTGACTTTTAAATACCATCAGATTTATCTCCACATGGAGAGTAGACTTGTTGTCCTTTCCCTCTCTCTGATAGTTGGTAGTAGGGTTGACCTCTGGAAATGTTCAGCTTGGGGCCTAGTGCAGAGCTGCATAATGCTCCATCATTGTGCTCCTTATTTTGGAGAGGAGGTTTAATGCTGAGGTTTAATGCTTTGTCAAAACCCAGCAATTTGAAAAAAGTTTTGTTTCAACACAGTTCAGTAAGTATACCAACATCACTCTGGATTTCTGAGGACTCTCTTCCTGCCTCGATTTTAGGGGCTTTACACACAAGGGTATACGGCCAAGGATCCCAATGCAATGTGAACTAATAATAACTAATAATGTGAAAGCTAAGTTAAAGGGATACTTCAGGATTTTGGCAATGAGCTGCATAAACACACAGAGCTGGTTTATTATAGCCTGGAATGGGACTATGAGATCTCTCAGCTTAACTTGTTATGACAGTGAAAGTCTGTTAAACAAGGGAGGTCTGATACTGTACATCCTGCTGTGGGGTCAAGAGGTGCAGAATGCATCAATGTGTTATATCAAGTCCAGCAATGAATAGCACAAAACCAAAAATAAAAACTACAACAAATAGTAATGAATGAATTTCCTTTTGCATTCATTTGTTGTGGTTTATATTTTTGGTTTTGTGCTATACATTGCTGGACTTGATATGACACATTGATGCATTCTGCACCTCTTGACCCCATAGCAGGATGTACAGTATCAGACCTCTTGTTTAATGGACTTCCACTGTCATAAGTTTAGCTGAGAGATCTCATAGTCTCATGCCAGGCTATGATAAACCAGCTCTGTTGGTTTATGCAGCTGTACACATAAACTCCATTGTTCATCATTTAGGCAAGTGCATTTTCTTAATCCCTTAATTTCTTAAATTGGACAATGTTTCCCATTCTGGGTAGAGAAGGGTTACATTCTTGTTAACGTCTCTTGCCATAGGCCCAGTACCACACAGCACAAGTAGAAGATGCCTCTTTGTCTGTGGCCCCTCTTCTTAGCTGAGCAGCCTATGGCATCACAGCGGCTCCTATGCCTGAAATGTCAGAGGCTTGTATCTATGGGCTGGGAGGCTAGAAAGCAAAAACCACTGCCTTGAGGCTACGATGGAATCCAGAGCATATCGGTCACTTAAACACACAAAGTCTCTCTTGATTTCAAGGAAGAGCTGTGTTTCACTGATATGCATTCAGTGTTTTGTTTATTCTCAACAGCTTCCACTCTCTCTCCCACTCTGTTGAACACATCATACCTTCTTGACACTTACCAGCTGGTATATTCTGAGAAGCATATGATTTTTAGAGCTTGGTGAGAGCAGGATTGTCCTATTGTTATTTTGCATACAACCTTCCCACAACATTCTGGGAATGGTGCAGAATAGTTGCTTCCCAACGGGCACAGACATCAATTCAACATGCATTCCACATTGGTTCCACGTAATTTCTTTGAAATGACGTAGAAGCAACATTGATTCAACCAGTGTTTGCCCAGTGGGTTGGCTTTGGAATATTCTTAGCACATTTAAGGAACTTGACAAAAACATTATTTTCTTGGTATTTCATTACTTTAACAGAACGTTTTCTAAAAGTTCAAATATGGTTACTATTCATTTCAATTTTGGTAATGTTCTAGGAACGTTCTCCAACTGGTTTGACACATGGGAATGTTATCAAATAGTTCATAGAACGTTAAGAAACAACGGTCTTCTGTGGGAATTTCAGTACTTCAGCATAACGTTTCTTACATGTTTCTATTTAAAATCATGTTCTCAAATTGTTCCCAAACATGAAGAAATCTCCATAAAAACCACAAGAATACTTTAGTAATGTTCAGAATATGTTTTAAGAATGTTATTTAAAAACATATACATTCCGTTCTCAGAAACAACAAAACTCTCTCTATCCTCTATCTTGTTAAGTGTATTCAGGTGTGTTGGACGCGCCCACTAATTTGTCACACCTGATCTTAATGTGTGCTCTTTTCCTTTGAAATAGTCTGTTTGAGAACTTAAATCCGTTTTAACAAATTTATGTCAGCATGTTAAATGTGCAACCAGAGGGAAAAAAACTGGACCACCTATACTCCACACACAGAGATGCATACAAAGCTCTCTCTCGCCCTCCATTTGGAAAATCTGACCATAATTCTATCCTCCTGATTCCTGATTCACTGAAGCACCAGTGACTAGATCAATAAAAAAGTGGTCAAATGACGCAGATGCTAAGTTACAAGACTGTTTTGCTATCACATATTGGAATATGTTCCCGGGATTCCTCCGATGGCATTGTGTACACCACTGTCACTGGCTTCATCAGTAAGTGCATCGATGACGTCAACCCCACAGTGACCGTACGTACATATCCCAACCAGAAGCCATGGATTACAGGCAACATCTGCACTGAGCTAAAGGCTAGAGCTGCCGCTTTCAAGGAGTGGGATTCTAACCCTGAAGCTTGCAAGAAATCCCGCTATGCCCTCTGACGAACCATCAAACAGGCAAAGCGTCAATACCGGACTAAGATCGAATCGTACTACACCAGCTCTGACGCTCGTCAGATTTGACAGGGCTTGCAAACCATTACAGACTACAAAGAGAAGCACAGCTGAGAGCTGCCCAGTGACACGAGCCTACCAGACGAGGAAAAGTACTTCTATGCTCGCTTTGAGGCAAATAACACTGAAACATGCATGAGAGCACCAGCTGTTCTGGAAGACTGTGTGATCACGTTTTCCGCAGCCGATGTGAGTAAGACCTTTAAACAGATCAACATTCACAAGGTCGCAGGGCCAGACAGATTACTAGGACATGAACTATGAGCATGCGCTAACCAGCGGACAAGTGTCTTCACTGACATTTTCAACCTCTGCCTGTCCGAGTCTGTAATACCAGCATGTTTTAAGCTGACCACCATAGTACCTGTGCCCAACAACACTAAGGTAATCTGCCTAAATGACTACCGACCTGTAGCACTCACGTCTGTAGCCAGGAAGTGCTTCGAAAGGCTGGTCATGGCTCACATCAACACCATCATCCCAGAAACACTAGACCCACTCCAATTTGCATACCGCCCCAACAGATCCACAGATGATGCAATCTCTATGGCATTCCACACTGCCCTTTCCCACCTGAACAAAAGTAACACCTATGTGAGAATGCTATTCATTGACTACAGCTCAGCGTTAAACACCATAGTGCCCTCAAAGCTAATCAATAAGCTAAGGACCCTGGGACTAAACACCTACCTCTGCAACTGGATCCTGGACTTCCTGACGGGCCGCCCCCCCCCCCCCCCCCCCCCTGGTGGTAAGGGTAGGTAACAACACATCCGCCACGCTGATCCTCAACACAGGGTCCTCTCAGGGGTGTGTGCTCAGTCCCCTCCTGTACTCCCTGTTCACTCATGACTGCATGGCCAGGCACGACTCCAACACCATCATTAAGTTTGTCGATGACACAACAGTGGCAGGCCTGATCATTGACAACAACGAGACAGCCTATAGGGAGGAGGTCAGAGACCTGGCTGTGTGGTGCCAGGACAACAACCTCTCCCTCAATGTGATCGAGACAAGGGAGATGATTGTAGACTACAGGAAAAAGAGGACCGAGCATGCCCCCATTCCCATCGACGTGGCTGCAGTGGAGTAGGTTGAGCGCTTCAACTTCCTTGGTGTCCACATCACCAACAAACTAACATGGCACACCAAGACAGTCATGAAGAGGGCACGACAAAACCTATTCACCCTCAGGAGACTTGGCATGCGTTCTCAGATCCTCAAAAGTTTCTACAGCTGCACCATCACTGCCTAGTATGGCAACTGCTTGGCCTCCGACCGCAAGGCACTACAGAGGGTAGTGCGAATGGCAAAGTACATCACTAGGGCTAAGCTTCCTGCCATCCGGGACGTCTATACTAGGCGGTGTCAGAGGAAGGGCCTAAAAATTGTCAAAGATTCCAGCCACCCTAGTCATAGACTGTTCTCTATGCTACCGCACGGCAAGCAGTACCGGAGCGCCAAGTCTAGGTCCAAGAGGCTTCTAAACAGCTTCTACTCCCAAGCCATAAGACTCCTGAACACTAATGAAATGGCTACCCAGACAATTTCCAAAATAAGCTACACTGTGGCGGTGTTATTCAAGTCTTATTGAAACATTCAGTGAAAGTTTTAAGGAAGTTAATCAAAAACCTGCAAATAACCATCCTTCCATTCTCAGAGCTTTGATTAAACCACTTTCAAGGAACAAGAGTAAAACATTCTCAGAACCTTCTTGCAACCTAAAAATAGTGTTCCCAGAACAGGCTAAATGTTCCCTTCTGTTTTCAGAGCATTTAAAAAAACGTTCAGTTTTACCTGTCAGTACTATGGCTTCTTTCTCGCAACCAATGATAAACCAAAAACATATGTTCACACAACTTCCAATGAACCAAATGTGCTTGCTGGGTTATCTTAACCCTGCATTTAAGATATCACAGTCCAAGGGAAGAAGGGGTCAATAAGAGTATACGTCCCATCTGTGAAATGTTCTAAAGGCACAATATCTAAGATTTTTTTCTGTTGACGATATATACGCATTGATTTTTGAATTATGTAACTTATACGTACGTACGTGCCTTATGAGCTTAGTACCTGGTTGTCGAATATCTCATTCCAAAATCATGGGCATTAATATGGAGTTGGTCCCGTTTTGCTGCTATAACAGCCTCCACTTTTCTGGGAAGGCTTTCCATTAGATGTTGGAACATTGTTGCAGGGACTTGGTTACATTTAGCAACAAGACAAGAGCAGCAGTGAGGTCATGCACTGACGTTGGGCGATTAGGCCTGGCTCGTAGTCGGAGTTTCAATTCATCCCAAAGGTGTTCGATGGGGTTGAGGTCAGGGCTTTGTGCAGATCAGTCAAGGTCAATTGTTCCTCCTCCACCAAACTTTACAGTTGGCACTATGCATTCGAGCAGGTAGCATTCTACTGGTGTCCGCCAAACCCAGATTTGTCCGTCAGACTACCAGATGGTAAAGCGTGATCCATTACTCCAGAGAACGTGTTTCCATTGCTCCAGAGTCCAATGGTGACAAGCTTTACACCACTCCAGCCAATGCTTAGCATTGTGCATGGTGATCTTAGGCTTGTGTGCGGCTGCTCGGTCATGGGAATCCATTTCATGAAGCTTCTGACAAACAGTTATTTTACTGACAGTGCTTCCAGAGGCAGTTTGGAACTCAGTAGTGAGTGTTGCAACTGAGGACAGACGATTTGTACGTGCTACACGCTTCAGCAATCTGCGGTCCTGTTCTGTGAGCTAGTGTGGCTTACCACGTCACGGCTGAGCCGTTGTTGCTCCTAGACGGTTCCACTTCACAATAACAGCACTTACAGGGCAGCTCTAGCGGGGCAGAAATTTGACTAACTGACATGTTGGAAAACTGGCATCTTATGACGTTACCACGTTGAAGGTTACTGAGCTCTTCAGGAAGGCCGTTCTACTGCCAATGTTTGGCTATGGTGACTGCATGGCTGTGGCTTTATACACCTGTCAGCAACAGGTGTGGCTGAAATAGCCGAATCCACTAATTTGTCAATTTAGTGTACTTTGATTGTTTGTTTTTTCCAACAACAGTATAACATGTCCATTCTTCTGATCACAAGTGACAGACCATACCTTTAACATAGATATGAATTTGGCTATAGAATTTTAACTGTTTTGTCTATAAACTATTATGACCCCATTCCTGAAAGCTACGACACTCTGGAATATGAATTAGCCTTCTGTTCCCCGTTATGATGATCGCAGGCCGCGTTAGAAGGGAGTGTCACAAAAAAGACTAACGCGTCTTCAGGTCTCAGGCAAGGTTACTCATCACATGCATGGATCACCAAACCACCTCTGTTGTACTCTCATTAAATGGGGTGCACAGTTCCTTCTGCTAAACACTAACCCAGGTCTCCTGTGTGCCAGAATATGCAACTTTTCAGATCAAAGACAAGTTACTCATCGCACAAGCATGGTCACGGAACCACCTGTGTTACACTTCAGCCCCCTTTGACCTCCTCCTTGAAGATCCCCATCCAAGTCACAGGACCAATGCCTAGGCTTTAGCTCAACAGGCTAACACAGTCTTAACCTAGTCAGACACATGTTAACATTATAATGACTAACCTTGCCGGAGACTTGAAACTAACACGTCTAACACAAAGTAGCACATCAAACTAATACGTCTTCAGGCCTCAGACAAGGTTCTCATCACAAACTACGCTCTTTTGATGAGTAACCTTGCTGGATCTTGAAGAATTGTATTAGTGTCACAGATGGAGATCTGTGAAACTCACTCATTAGCCTGAAGTGTCACTCCTTGATCAATTGAAGAAGGCCTTTTTCAATAGCACGTTGGGTTGGAACACTTCAGGAGGGCGGTCACGTGTGTTTGCGAGGCAGAGGTCCTGAGTTTGAGTCTTGGTATGAGCTGAATCATTGGCAAACGGTACTCTTTAATCTTGACGCTACCCATCCCGTTAGCGGGATCATTTTCGTCAGCAACCGCTGAATAGCATAGCGCCACAGTCAAGTAATATTACAAAAAAATATTCATATTCATGAAATCACAAGTGCAATATTGTCTTTTGTTAATCCACCTGTCGTCTCAGATTTTGAAATTATGCTTTACAGCAAAAGCAATCCAAGTGTTTGTGTAAGTTTAACGATAGCATAACAAAACATTATGTACACTAAGCATTAAGTAGCTAAGTCACGAAAATCAGAAAAGCAATCAAACGAAACGTTTACTTTTGATCTTTGGATGTTTTCACTCACGAGACTCCCAGTTACACAACAAATGTTCCTTTTGTTCCATAAAGATTATTTTTATACCCAAAATACCTCCGTTTGTTTATCGCGTTATGTTCAGAAATCCACAGGAAAGAGCGGTCACCACAACGCAGACGAAAATTCCAAATAATATCCATAGTTTCCACAGAAACATGTCAAATGTTTTTTATAATCAATCCTCAGGTTGTTTTTAAAATATATATTCGATAATATATAAACCGGGTGTGTAGGTTTTTCAATAACACCGGGAGAAACAATGGCCGCTTTACTCAGTAGCGCAAATCTCACTCTGAGAGCCCCCACCTATCCACTTACGCAATGTGATCTTTCACGCTCATTTCTCTAAATAAAAGCCTGAAATTATGTCTAAGGACTGTTGGCACCTTAGGGAAGCCATAGAAAAATTAATCTGGTTGATATCCCTTTAAATGGAGGATAGGCATGCATAGGAACAGAGAGGTTTCAAAATAAGAGGCACTTCCTGATTGGATTTTCTTCTGGTTTTTGCCTGCAATATCAGTTCTGTTATACTCACAGACAATATTTTTACAGGTTTTGGAAACTTTAGAGTGTTTTCTATCCTAATCTGACAATTATATGCATATTCTAGTTTCTGGGGCTGAGAAATAGGCAGTTTCAAAACGTTTTTTAGCCAAAAACTAAAATACTGCCCCCTACACGCAAAAGGTTAAGCAAGCAACGTGTCGTCCTTTACATTAACTTCATGAACTTACGTTCTTTACCATTCGGCCATCAGATTTGCCACCATTGCTCCTTATAGGACATATCACTGCACTCTATACTCCTCTGTAAGCTGGCCATCTCTGTATACCGTCGCAAGACCCACTAGTTGATGCTTATTTATAAAACCCTCTTAGGCCTCACTCCCCCCTATCTGAGATATCTACTGCAGCCCTCATCCTCCAAATACAACACCTGTTCTGCCAGTCACATTCTGTTAAAGATCCCCAAAGGATACACATCCCTGAGTTGCTCCTGTTTTCAGTTCACTGCAGCTAGCGACTGGAACGAGCTGCAACAAACACTCAAACTGGACAGGTTTTTCTCAATCTCTTCATTCAAAAACTCAATCATGGACACTCTTACTGACAGTTGTGGCTGCTTTGCGTGATGTATTGTTGCCTCTATCTTCTTGCCCTTTGTGCTGCTGTCTGTGCCCAATAATGTTTGTACCATGTTTTGTGCTGCTACCATGTTGTGTTGCTACCATGTTGTTGTCATGTTGTGTTGCTACCACGCAGTGTTGTCAAGGGTTGCTGACTTGCTATGTTGTTGTCTTAGGTCTCTCTTTACGTAGTGTTGTGTTGTCTCTCTTGTTGTAATGTGTGTTTAGTCCTATATTTATATATTTTTTTATTTTTAATCCCAGGCCCCCATCCCTGCAGGAGGCCTTTTGTCTTTTGATAGGCCGTCATTGTAAACAATAATTTGTTCTTAACTGACTTGCCTAGTTAAATAAAAGTTAAATAAAAAATACAATAAATAAAAAAACGTATCCCTATAGGCTTTAGCTAAGTTGGCTAGAAGGATGATATGGACAAAAATCCATATCGCAATAAATTGCCTGAATTGATGCGATAACAATAAGACAATATGTTTAGAACATTAATCTGCACCACAGTTTTTTTTTTAGCTATCCTTTAAACTACTACTAGTAGTTTGATGGTTGAAGCCATCAATTGTCCCATTAACAATCAGCCATATTAGCAAACTTATTTAATTTCAAACTTGACATTTCTCTGGTGTAGGCTACTTATTGCAATGAACGATATCAGTAAAATGCCTGCGATAAGTTTGATTTGATTTATTAGGATCCCCAATTAGCCGACGCCAATGGCGACAGCTAATCTTACTGGGGTCTGACACGTAACTAAAAAGACATTACAGACAAAATACTTTATAATTTACATACGGTTAACCCCCATGGGACGGTTGAGCTAACGTGCGCTAATGTGATTAGCATGAGGTTGTAAGTAACGAGAACATTTCCCAGGACATAGACATATCTGATATGGGCAGAAAGCTTACATTCTTGTTAATCTAACTGCACTGTCCAATTTACAGTAGGTATTACAGTGAAATAATACCATGCTATTGTTTGAGGAGAGTGCACAGTTGTAAACTTGAAAATGTATCAATAAACCAATTAGGCACTTTGGGCAGACTTTATACAACATTTTGAACATAAATGCAGTGGTTCATTGGATCAGTCAAAAATGTTGCACGTGCATTGCTGCCATCTAATGGCCAAAACCTAAATTTCGCCTAAACTGGAATAATACATTGTGGCCTTTCTCTTGCATTTCAAACAGGATGATCTTTTACCAGATCTAATGTTTTATATTCTCCAACATGAATTTCACATTTCCACAAACTTCAAAGTGTTTCCTTTCAAATGGTATCAAGAATATGTATATCATTGCTTCAGGTCCTGAGCTACAGGCATTTAGATTTGGGTATGTCATTTTAGGCATCTATCAGTTGCACAGATATGTCAGTACATACACACAACCAGTAGGTCACATGGGGGAGAATTGTGCTGTGAGGTGTTGCTTTATTTGTTTTTTGAAACCAGGTTTGCTGTTCACTTGCGCTGTATAAGATGGAAGGGAGTTCCATGCACTCATGGCTCTGTATAATACTGTATGTTTCCTTGAATTTGTTCTGGATCTGGGGACTGTTAAAAGACCCCTAGTGGCATATCTGGTTGGGTAAGTGTGTGTGTCAGTGCTGTGTGCAAGTTGACTATACAAACTATTTGGAATTTCGAACACATTAATATTTCTTATAAAAACAAGAAGTGACGCAGTCAGTATTTCCTCAACTCTTAGTCAAGAGAGACTGGCATGCATAGTATTAATATTAGCCCTCTGATTACAATGAAGAGCAAGATGTGCAGCTCTGTTCTGGGCCAGCTGCAGCATAACTAGGTATTTTTTGCAGAACTTGACCATATGACTGAACAATAATAAAGGTAAGAATAAACTAGAGTGTGCTGGACTTGCTTTGTGGAGTGTGGTGTCAAAAAAGCATAGCATCTCTTTAATACAGACATACCTCTCCCTATCTTTGCAACTATTGAATGTATATATTTTGACCATGGCAGTTTACAATCTAAAGTAGCACAAGTAATTTAGTTTCCTCAACTTGTTCGACAGCCACACCATTCATTACCAGATTCAGCTGAGGTCTAGAACTTAGGGATTGATTTCTACCAAACACAATGCTCTTAGTTTTAGAGATGTTCAGCACCAGTTTATTACTGGCCACCCATTCCAAAACAGACTGCAACTCTTTGTTAAGGGTTTCAGTGACTTCAGTAGCTGTGGTTGCTCATGCGTTTATGGTTGAATCATCTGCATACATGGACAGACACATATACTTTGTTTAATGCCAGTGGCAGGTCATTGGTAAAAACAGAAAAGAGTAGAGGGCCTACAGAGTTGCCCTGCGGTACACCACACTTTACATGTCTGACATTAGATAAGCTTCCATTAAAGAAAACCCTCAGTTCTATTAGATAGATGCACTACATGGACAAAAGTATGTGACACCCCTTCAAATTAGTGGATTCGGCTATTTCAGCCACACCCATTGCTGACAGGTGTATAAAATCAAGTACAAAAAAGCCATGCAATCTCCATAGACAAACATTGACAGTAGAATGGCCCATACTAAAGAGCTCAGTGACTTTCAACGTGGCACCAACGTGGCACCATACTAGAGCTGCCCCGGTCAACTGTAAGTGCTGTTATTGTGAAGTTGAAACAACAACAATGGCTCTGCCATGAAGTGGTAGGCCACACAAGCTCACAGAACAGGCCCGTCGAGTGCTGAAGTGGTGGAGCAGTCAAAATACGTTCTCTGGAGTGATGAATTACGCTTCACCATCTGGAAGTCCAATGGACAAATCTGGGTTTGGAGGATGCCAGGAGAACGCTACCTGTCCCAATGCATAGTGCCAATTGTAAAGTTTGTTGGAAGAGGAATAATGGTCTGGGGCGGTTTTTCTTGGTCAGGGCTAAGCCCCTTAGTTTCAGTGAAGGGAAATCTTAATTCTACAGCATGCAATGACATTCCAGACAATTCTATGCTTCCAACTTTATGACAATGCCCCCGTGCACAAAGCATTGTCCAAACAGAAATGGTTTGTCAAGATAGGTGTGGAAGAACTTGACTGGCCTGCACAGAGCCCTGACCTCAACCCCGTCAAACACCTTTGGGATGAATTGGTACACCTACTGCGAGCCAGACTTAATCGCCCAACATCAGTGCCTAACTAATGCACTTGTGGCTGAATGGAAGCAAGTCCCCACAGCAATGTTCCAACATCTTGTGGAAAGCCTTCCCAAAACAGTGGAGGCGGAAAACGAGGGACCAACTCCATATTAATGCCCATGATTTTGGAATGAGATGTTCCACGAGCTGGTGCCCACTTATAATTAGTAATGTAGTTTAGCTCTGAATTCATGATATGGCAGAGGTTGAAAAGCCATAACACATACGTTTTCACAACAACAGGTTATGGTTAGTATTATCAAAGGCTGCGCTGAAATCTAATAGTACAGTTCCCACAATCTTCTTGTTTTCAATTTCTTTCAACCAATCAGTCATTTGTGTCAGTGCAGTACATGTTGAGTGCCCTTCTCTATAAGCATGGTGAAAGTCTGATGTTAATTTGTTTACGAAGAAAAAACATTCTATTTGATCAAACACAATTTCTCCCTTCAGTTTGCTAAGAGCTGGCAGCAAGCTGATAGGTCTGCTGTTAGAACCAACAAAGGCCACTCTTGGGTAGCGGAATGACTTAAGATCCCTCCAGGCCTGAGAACAAAGACTTTCCTCTAGGCTCAGATTTTTTTTTAAATTAAGTACCATTTTATTGGTCACATACGAATTTAGCAGATGTTATTCTGGGTGTAGTGAGATGCTTGTGGTTCTAGCTCCAACCGTGCAGTAATATCTAACAATGCACACATATATAAAAGCAAAATAATGGAATTAAGAAATATACAGTTGAAGGCGAAAGTTAACATAAACATAGGTTGGAGTCATTAAAAATTGTTTTTCAACCATTCCACAAATATCTTGTAAACAACCTATAGTTTGGCAAGTCGGTTAGGACATCTACTTTGTGCATGACACAAGTCATTTTTCCAACAATTGTTTACAGACAGATTATTTCACTTATAAATCACTGTATCACAATTCCAGGGGGTCAGAAGTTTACATACACTAAGTTGACTGTGCCTTTAAACAGCTTGGACATTCCAGAAAATGATGTCAAGGCTTTAGAAGCTTCTGATAGGCTAATTGACATAATTTGAGTCAATTGGAGGTGTACCTGTGGATGTATTTCAAGGCCTACCTTTAAAGTCAGTGCCTCTTTGCTTGACATCATGGGAAAATCAAAAGAAGTCAGCCAAGACCTTGGGAGCAATTTCCAAACACCTGAAGGTACCACGTTCATCTGTACAAACAATAGTACTCAAGTATAAACACCATGGGACCACACAGCCGTCATACTGCTCAGGAAGGAGACGTGTTCTGTCTCCTAGAGATGAATGTACTTTGGTGCGAAAAGTGCAAATCAATCCCAAAACAACAGCAAAGGACCTTGTGAAGATGCTTGAGGAAACAGGTACAAAAGTATATATATCCACAGTAAAACAAGTCCTATATCGACATAACCTGAAAGACCGCTCAGCAAGGAAGAAGCCACTGCTCCAAAACCGCCATAAAAAAGACAGACTACGATTTGCAACTGCACATGAGGACAAAGATTTTTTTGAGAAATTTCCTCTGGTCTGATGAAACAAAAATAGAACTGTTTGGCCATAATGACCATCGTTATGTTTGGAGGAAAAAGGGGAGGCTTGCTAGACAAAGAACACCATCCCAACCGTGACGCACGGGCGTGGCAGCATCATGTTGTGGGGGTGCTTTGCAGCAGGAGGGACTGGTGCACTTCACAAAATAGATGGCATCATGAGGAAAGAACATTATGTGGATATATTGAAGCAACATCTCAAGACATCAGTTAAAGTTAAAGCTTGGTCACAAATGGGTCTTCCAAATGGACAATGACCCCAAGCATGCTTCCAAAGTTGTGGCAAAATGGCTTAAGGACAACAAAGTCAAGGTATTGGAGTGACCATCACAAAGCTCTAACCTCAATCCTACAGAAAATTTGCGGGCAGAACTGAAAAAGTGTGCGCGAGCAAGGAGGCCTAGAAACCTGACTCAGTTACACCAGCTCTGTCAGGAGGAATGGGCCAAAATTCACCCAACTTATTGTGGGAAGCTTGTGGAAGGCTTCCCGAAATGTTTGACCGCGAAGTTAAACAATTTAAAGGCAATGCTACCAAATACTAATTGTGTGTATGTAAACTTCTGACCCACTGGGAATGTGATGAAAGAATTTAAAACTGAAATAAATCATTCTCTGAACTATTATTCTGACATTTCACATTTCACACACTATTATTCTGACATATAAAATAAAGTGGTGATTCTAACTGACCTAAGACAGGCAATCTTTACTCAGATTAAATGTCAGGAATTATGAAAAACTGAGTTTAAATGTATTTGGCTAAGGTGTATGTAAACTTCAGACTTCAACTGTACATAGAATGGTATATGTACAGCAATATTTGAATCGGATGGACTTGACTAGAATGCTGTAATACTCTACAATCATGGCCAAAAGTTTTGAGAATGACACACATTTTTATTTTCACAAAGTCTGCTGCCTCAGTTTGTATGATGGCAATTTGCATTTTCTCCAGAATGTTATGAAGAGTGATCAGATGAATTGCAATTAATTGCAAAGTCCCTCTTTGCCATGCAAATTAACTGAATCCCCCCAAAACATTTCCACTGCATTTCAGCCCTGCCACAAAAGGACCAGCTGACATCATGTCAGTGATTCTCTCATTAACACAGGTGTGAGTGTTGACAAGGACAAGGCTGGAGATCACTCTGTCATGCTGATTGACTTCAAATAACAGACTGGAAGCTTCAAAAGGAGGTGGTGCTTGGAATCATCGTTCTTCCTCTGTCAACCATGGTTACCTGCAAGGAAACACATGCCGTCATCATTGCTTTTTAAAAAGGGCTTCACAGGCAAGGATATTGCTGCCAGTAAGATTGCACCTGAATCCACCATTTTTCGGATCATCAAGAACTTCAAGGAGAGTCATTCAATTGTTGTGAAGAAGGCTTCAGGGCGCCCAAGAAAGTCCAGCAAGCGTCATGACCGTCTCCTAAAGTATATTCAGCTGCGGGATTGGGGCACCACCAGTACAGAGCTTGCTCAGGAATGGCAGCAGGCAGATGTGAGAGTATCTGCACGCACAGTGAGGCAAAGACTTTTGGAGGATGGCCTGGTGTCAAGAAGGGCAGCAAAGAAGCCACTTCTCTCCTCTCCAGGAAAAACATCAGGGACAGACTGATATTCTGCAAAGGGTACAGGGATTGGACTGGGGTAAAGTGATTCATCAGAGAAAATGACCTTTCTGATTGTCTGGGCCTTATGAAATGCTTGTAATTATACTTCAGTATTCCATAGTAACATCTGACAAAAATATATAAAGACACTGAGGCAGCAAACTTTGTGGAAATTAATATTTGTGTCATTCTCAAAACTTTTGGCCACGACTGTACGTATGAAATGGGTAAAAAATTATGTAAACATTATTAAAGTGACCAGTGTTCCATTATTAAAGTGACCAGTGTGACATATAGGAGTGGCTATTGAGTCAGCTACCATCCTCACTAGCTTTCCATCTATGTTGTCAATGCCAGGAGGTTTGCAATTATTGATCGCTAACAATTAAAAAAAAAATGTAACATCAATCTTGGCTTCATACAGTTTCTTCTTATTTTTTTGAGTTTCTCAATTTGCAGTAAGTCAGACAGTCAGATATGCAGCCAGACTTATTAGCCACTTCCTTTTCCCCCCATCTCCATCAACCGTACAGTTTTTAAATTCCTCATCAAACCATGGAGCCGTAACAGTTCTAACAGTCCGTTTCTTAACAGGTGCATGTTTATCAGTAATTGGAAGAAGCAATTTCATAAATTCATCAACTGCACCGTCTGGATGCTCCTTATTAATCACTTCAGACCAACAAATATTTTTAACATGATACACATAAGAGTCACAGCAAAATATTGTGTATGATCTCTTATAAACTATTTTAGGCCCAGCTTTTGGAACTTTGGCTTTCCTGGATATAGTCACCATATTATGATCACTGCATCAAATGGTTACGGATACAGCTTTAGAACAAAGTTATACAGTATTAGTAAAAATGTAGTCAATACATGTAGATGATCTTTTTCCTGTAGTGTTTGTAAACACCCTGGTAGGTTGATAAATAACCTGAAACAGATTACAGGCACTGAAGCTTCCTCTGGTGCAGACAGCTTGATGAAAACCAGTCAATGTTAAGGTCCCCAAGAAAGTATACCTCTCTGTTTATATCTCATACGCTATCAAGCATTTCCCACATATTATTTAGATACTTACTGTTAGCACTTGGTGGCCTATAGCAACACCCCAAAAGTGCCAAGTGAACTTGCAACCACTACACTTCAAATAAGATCTTCTCCAAGCATGACTTTTTATTTAACTAGGCAAGTCAGTTAAGAACAAATTCTTATTTACAATGACACCTACCCCAGCCAAACCCTAACAACACTTGGCCAATTTTGCACTGCCCTATGGGACTCCCAATCACAGCTCATTGTGATACAGCCAATGATTGAACCAGGCTCTGTAGTGGTGCCTTTAGCACTGAGATGCAGTGCCTTAGACCACTGCGCCACTCAGGATCCCAAGGGGACATGGGATATGGCTCTGATTATATGACAGGGATATGGCTCTGAATATATACAGCAACATCTCCCCCATAAGCAATCCTGTCTCTTCTACAGATGTTATATCCTTGTATTGCTGCTGCTGTATAATCAAACAAATTATCTAAATGAGTTTCAGAAATGGCTAATTTATGAATGTTATCTGATGTTAGCAAGTTATTGATTTCATGAACCTTATTATTGATTTCATGAACCTTTCTAAGGCTACATATATTCATATTAAGTGATCGATATGGTTGGTGTTGATAATTTTCGGTTTATCATCCCGGCTCTGCTAACACAGTTCTCGACATGCAGGAGACCTGGTTCGAACCCAGTTAGTGTCAAGAGCAAGATTAAATAAGGAGTGGAAGGGCCATGACAATTGCATTTCAACCATAGTCTTATGTGGGCCATTTTTTGTTGTTGTGACACTCCTAACTGTCACGCCCTGACCATAGTTTACTTTGTATTTTCTATGTTTTGATTGGTCAGGGTGTGATCTGAGTGGGCATTCTATGTTTCATGTCTTGTTTGTCTATTTCTATGTTCAGCCTGATATGGTTCTCAGTCAGAGGCAGGTGTTCGTCATTGTCTCTGATTGGGAACCATATTTAGGTAGCCTGGGTTTCACTGTGTGTTTGTGGGTGATTGTTCCTGTCTATGTGTTTTTCACCAGATAGGCTGTTTTAGGTTTTCGTTACGTTCATCACGTTCTTTATTTTTGTAGTGTTTGCATTGATTCGTGTTTTACGTTTGTTCATTAAAACATGGATCGCAATCTACACGCCGCATTTTGGTCCGACTCTCCTTCGCATCAAGAAAACCGTTACAGAATCACCCACCACCAACGGACCAAGCAGCGTGTCAACAGGCAGCAACAGCAGCGTAAAGAGGAATGGACATGGGAGGACGTTTTGGATGGCAAGGGCTGTTACACTTGGGAGGAGATACTGGCTGGAAGAGATCGCCTCCCATGGGAACAGGTGGAGGCACTTAGGAGAGCTGAGGCAGCCGGAGAGAGGAGCCGGCGATATGAGGGAACACGGCTGGCAAGGAAGCCCGAGAGGCAGCCCCAAAAATTTCTTGGGGGGGGGCTAACAGGGAGTATGGCTACGCCAGGTAGGAGACCTGCGCAAACTCCCTGTGCTTACCGGGGGGCTAGAGAGACCGGACAGGCACCGTGTTATGCAGTGGTGCGCACGGTGTCTCCAGTGCGGGTGCATAGCCCGGTGCGGTATATTCCAGCTCCGCGTGTCTGCCGGGCTAGATTGAGCGTCGAGCCTAATGCCATGAAGCCGGCTCTACGCAGCTGGTCCCCAGTGCGTCTCCTTGGGCCGGCTTACATGGCACCAGCCTTGCGCTCGGTGTCTCCGGTTCGCCTGCATAGCCCAGTGCGGGCTATTCCACCTCTCCGCACTGGCAGGGCGACCGTGAGCATTCAACCAGGTAAGGTTGGGCAGGCTCGGTGCTCAAGAGCTCCAGTGCGCCTGCACGGTCCGGTTTTTCCAGTACCACCTCCACACCCCAGCCCTCCGGTAGCAGCTCCCCGCACCAGGCTTCCTGTGCGTGTCCTTGGCCCAGTACCACCAGTGCCAGCACCACGCATCAGGCCTACAGTGCGCCTCGCCTGTCCAGCGCTGTCGGAGCCCTCCTCCTCTCCAGCGCTGTCGGAGTCTCCCGCCTGTTTAGCGCTGTTAAAGCCTTCCTTCTCTACAGCGCTGCCGGAGTCTCCCGCCTGTTCAGAACTGCCAGTTAGCATAGAGCTGCCAGTTAGCATAGAGCTGCCAGTTAGCATAGAGCTGCCAGTTAGCATAGAGCTGCCAGTTAGCTTAGAGCTGCCAGTTAGCAAGGAGCTGCCAGTTAGCAAGGAGCTGCCAGTCTGCAAGGAGCTGCCAGTCTGCATGGAGCTGCCAGTCTGCATAGAGCTGCCAGTCTGCATGGAGCTGCCAGTCTGCAAGGAGCCGCCAGAGCTGCCTGTCTGCAGGATGCCGCCAAAGCTGCCAGTCTGCAAGGAGCCGCCAGAGCTGCCAGTCTGCAAGGAGCCGCCAGAGCTGCCAGTTAGCATGGAGCAGCCAGGGCCGCCAGTCAGCATGGAGCAGCCAGGGCCGCCAGTCAGCATGGAGCAGCCAGGGCCGCCAGTCAGCATGGAGCAGCCAGGGCCGCCAGTCAGCATGGAGCAGCCAGTCAGCATGGAGCAGCCAGTCAGCATGGAGCAGCCAGAGCAGCCAGTCAGCATGGAGCAGCCAGAGCTGCCAGTCAGCGTGGAGCAGCCAGTCAGCATGGAGCAGCCAGAGCTGCCAGTCAGCATGGAGCAGCCAGTCAGCATGGAGCAGCCAGAGCTACCAGTCATCATGGAGCAGCCAGTCAGCATGGAGCAGCCAGAGCTGCCAGTCGTCCAGACTCTTCCAGATCTGCCAGTCGTCCAGACTCTTCCAGATCTGCCAGTCGTCCAGACTCTTCCAGATCTGCCAGTCGTCCAGACTCTTCCAGATCTGCCAGTCGTCCAGACTCTTCCAGATCTGCCAGTCGTCCAGACTCTTCCAGATCTGCCAGTCGACCAGACTCTTCCAGATCTGCCAGTCGACCAGACTCTTCCAGATCTGCCAGTCGACCAGACTCTTCCAGATCTGCCAGTCGTCCAGACTCTTCCAGATCTGCCAGTCGTCCAGACTCTTCCAGATCTGCCAGTCGACCAGACTCTTCCAGATCTGCCAGTCGACCAGACTCTTCCAGATCTGCCAGTCGACCAGATTCTCCCAGATCCGCCAGTCGACCAGATTCTCCCAGATCCGCCAGTCGACCAGATTCTCCCAGATCCGCCAGTCGACCAGATTCTCCCAGATCCGCCAGTCGACCAGATTCTCCCAGATCCGCCAGTCGACCAGATTCTCCCAGATCCGCCAGTCGACCAGATTCTCCCAGATCCGCCAGTCGACCAGATTCTCCCAGATCTGCTAGTCGACCAGGATCTGCTGAAACCGCCAGCCAGCCAGGTTCTGGTAGTTTCTACTACCTGCCTGGGCTTCCTCTCAGTGCTGAGCTTCTTCTCAGTGCTGAGCTTCCTCTCAGTGCTGAGCTACCCATCTGTCCCGAGTTACCTCTGTCCCGAGCTGTCCCTCTGTCCCATGTTATCATTGTGGTGGGTAACCTATTTAGGGACGTTTAGGAGGGGGATTAAAACTGTCATGGAGTGGGGTCCACGTCCAGCGCCAGAGCCGCCACCGCGGACAGATGCCCACCCAGACCCTCCCCTATAGGTTCAGGTTTTGCGGTCGGAGTCCGCACCTTGGGGGGGGGGTACTGTCACGCCCTGACCATAGTTTACTTTGTATTTTCTATGTTTTGATTGGTCAGGGTGTGATCTGAGTGGGCATTCTATGTTTCATGTCTTGTTTGTCTATTTCTATGTTCAGCCTGATATGGTTCTCAGTCAGAGGCAGGTGTTCGTCATTGTCTCTGATTGGGAACCATATTTAGGTAGCCTGGGTTTCACTGTGTGTTTGTGGGTGATTGTTCCTGTCTATGTGTTTTTCACCAGATAGGCTGTTTTAGGTTTTCGTTACGTTCATCACGTTCTTTATTTTTGTAGTGTTTGCATTGATTCGTGTTTTACGTTTGTTCATTAAAACATGGATCGCAATCTACACGCCGCATTTTGGTCCGACTCTCCTTCGCATCAAGAAAACCGTTACACTAACACCACCTGTGATCACCATAGACGGAAATAGAAGGCACGTCCATGTTCCAGAGAGTCTTAGCTTCATAGCCAAAACGGTTCAAATGCTAGAGCCAAGTTCATAGCAGGAAAATAAATTAAACATGCCCCATTGGCTTTAGAAACCGCCAGAAGCTTCTGTTGACCACAGTGAGTATTTGATTCTATCTGTTCTCCTTTACCTTTCCTGGCTGACAAAGTACCAGGATGTTGTCTCTGGTTTTGAAACTACATTTAGAGAACAGAATTTGAAAACTGAATCTGAATGTACATCTTTTTTCAAAAACAATTTCTGTTGGCACTGAAATTGCTTCATATTTCTGCCAGGCCGCAGGTCACTTCCCCTGTGTGTACTTCACCTCTCTATCGCAATCTGGAGGCCTCTTCTCCACTCCAAGTCATGGTTTCCAGTTGTCCCAACAAAGATGTCATACTGTGAGAACTTTAGAGAGCGTTCCATTAAACACTGAACCACCATCACTTATTGGAATGACGGAGCCTCCCCGCCAACAACCCTATTATTATAATTGTCTGTAGGAGCAAATTCCGACACCGAGACAATTCCCCAAAAATAGCCCAAATTAAGATTCAAGCTCTTCCCCAGCGAGAATTCTCATTAATCTCGCTTTCGTTGTTTCTGACTCTCTCTTTTTCTCCCGATTGTCGCACCTGACCTTCACTTTAGTTAAATTACAATCTCTGTGTTTATGTCCTAACCTGTCACAATGTTTGCAGGGAGTATTGCACTCCAGGGCGAGATGTCCTGTCTTATTGCAATTGAAACATCTTCTCTTTTTCTTTCTGCTCCATAAAACGCTGGTCTCCCGTTAATCCCGGGACCTCCTTTGAGGATTTACTACCCATGTTTGATAAATCCTTGCCGTTACTAGTAGTTATGGTATTAATCACTATCTATGTGTATGTATTTTTTACCTTCTATGTGTGTGTTCCCACTTTCTACCGCTCTCACAATCTAGGTGTATATATTTATATGATCTATGTATGTGCTGTTTAACGTTACCTAGTTACAATCTATGTGTATGGATTTATATGATTTCTCTTCCCTGGAAACTTTATCTATAGCGTTGCTGTCGATTGGATATTAGGTCTTACCTTACAACTATCGGGTTGTGTCGGAGGATTTTTAAAGTACACTAATATCTCGTATCTCACTTCACTACTTTGGGCTTCCCTCTCCTCCTTTTTGGACACTATCCAAGTGTTGAGTAGGTTAAACTATCCTGTTAGTTATTATTCGTACAAGCCATCCGTCCTACCTAACAACACCATTTAGTATCCCGGCTTAATATCTCGGGCAAACAGACCTCTGTTATTAAGTTTAGTTTTATTTATGGTAGCGCACCTTACCTCAGGTCATCGCGGACCTGTTACTACTGTGTATATCGGTCATACAAAACCCTGTGTATATTGGTCATACAAAACCCTGTTCATCTGTTTGGAATAATGAAGCTCCTATTATTGATAAATTCGAAATATTTTTTTAGAACATCAAATCAAAGATAACTTAAATCATTCCCCCCAAATCCGAGAATAAAGACCATTTACCGTCGTCCTGCAGACTGGGAAAAGCAATGTTCGTGAGATTCCGTCAACGTCTCTGTCGACCTTAGATATATATATACCGGCCTGTTCTTTGAACCCCAATTCAGAGGCCAGGTCTTTAAATAACGGGTCAAGACCCGCCCATGCACGTTTTTCGGGCGTACTACCTTCGGACGACAGAGGCAGGTTTGGAAATCCGCTCGAAGGACCAATTGTCAAGGGAATTTCATAATTCCTATACGTGTTCATTAACCAATTCAATTAAAATCACTCTGTCTGTTTCTAAGAATTTGTAAGATCCTTATTTGCATAAAATAGACAGAGACCAGTCTTATCAAAATTAGATAATAGTATTTAATCTCGGAGCACGCTACCCATAGAACAATGTACAACAGTTTATATATCAAATATGACGTCATTGGTTATAAACTGAATCTCCTCCTCTCGACCAAGACAAAGCAGGTTCAAAGGTTTATTCCAACCCACTAGCGCACACTCCTGACACACACACTATATCAAGATGAACTTCTTATGGTATAGGGGACGGTTGCGTCCCACTTGGGCAAAAATGCAGCGCGACAAATAAAAAAAAAAGAACTTTCATTAAATCACACATGTAAGATACTCAATTAAAGCTACACTCGTTGTGAATCCAGCCAACATGTCAGATTTTTAAAGGCTTTTTGGTGAAAGCATAAGAAGCTATTATCTGATGATAGCACAATAGTAAACAAAGAGGGTAGCATATTTCAACCCTGCAGGCGCTACACAAAACGCAGAAATAAAATATAAAACATGCATTGCCTTTGACAAGCTTATTTTGTTGGCACTCCAATATGTCCAATAAACATCACAATTGGTCCTTTTGTTCGATTAATTCCGTCCATATATATCCAAATGTCCATTTATTTGACGCGTTTGATCCAGAAAAAAAACAGCTTCCAAAAAATTCAACGTCACTACAAAATATTTAAAAAGTTGCCTATAACATTTGCCAAAATATTTCAAACTACTTTTGTAATACAACTTTAGGTATTTTTAAACGTTAATAATCAATCAAATTGTAGACGGGTCTATCTGTGTTCAATACAGGAAGACAACAAACCAACGCTACTTTTCACGTCTTGCGCACTCTCAACAGTGTTACCCAGTTCCTAGATGGCCTACTTCTTTATTGCACAAGTTAATAACCTCAACCAAATTCCAAAGACTGGTGACATCCAGTGGAAGCGGTAGGAACTGAAAACAGGTTCCTAAGAAATATCATTTGCCAATGAGAACTCAGAGAACTCATTTGCCAATGAACAGACAGAGACCAACAAAAAGAAATCTGAACGGTTGGTCCTCGGGGTTTTGCCTGCGACATAAGTTCTGCTATACTCACAGACATGATTCAATCAGTTTTAGAAACTTCAGAGTGTTTTCTATCCAAATCTACTAATAATATGCAAATCTTATAGTCCTGGCATGAGTAGCAGGAAGTTGAAATTGGGCACGCTATTTATCCAAAAGTGAAAATGCTGCCCCATATACCTCAAGAAGTTAAGAGTCTCATTAGGTCACTAATGTGGTGTGCCTGAAATGTTTCCAAGAGACCATTACCTTAATGTCAAATAGAACTTACCCAAAACGTGGTTACCATGTTCTCAGAACTTAAGTTATTAATGTTCTAGACATGTTTAATGGGAAAATTGCAAGAACATTCATGTGTACAAGGGTACAAGGGTTAGGAAAATATTCTATCAATGTCCCACCAAACATGTACACAGAACATAAGATATTAATGTTCTAGACACCTGAACATTGCAAGAACATTTATGTGTCCAAAAATAAATAAATACACATCACGTCTCATTACTGTTGCTGAGCCAATCAAGGCCCTGATTGGCAAATCACTGATCGATTCACAGCTCTTTGTCTGTTTTCCAGGTTAGGGATAGTCATACGCACAGTGTTTATAAGATACAATGTTTTCAACTTACATGTTTGACACACTTTGACATACATGATTACATTATGCATGTTCAATTAGTAATTATTATTCAACATATCCTGACCTGGGATTTGATCTTATAGCCTCTTAGTTCACAGTACTTATTTCTGCTATTTAGGGGCTTTCTGTGTAGTTGTTTAATGTTGGAGGGGCATATTAACCTGTTTTAATGCTACTCCTGAATCACTTTGATCAATAAAATATTTTCTTGAGTGTACTTTTAACAGAGCTGAGATTTAATTCATAGTGCATTCACTCTATTGCTTACACCTATCAAGTTGTTTCAGATCTACACGTGCCTAGGGAGAAGGGGTTAGGGTTTCTTCTGGACAGGGGATAACTATCACTAGCCCAATAAACACGTCCTAGAGATATACATTATTGGGAGAGTGGCTAGGGAATATTCTCCGAACCCTCAGAGTACTGGACACATGAATGTTCTTGCAAAGTCCCATAAAAGTTGCCTAGAGCATTATTGTTGTAACCACGTTCAAGATAAGTTCTGTTTGGGATTAAGGGAATGTTCTCCTACCTTTAACACTAAAACATGCTAAAAAAGGTTCTCAGAATGTTTTATGTTACCCTAACTAACGGAAAACTGGACACTCAAACATTAGGGGAACATTACGGATAACAATATGGGTAACATTGCTCTCCCTAGATCTGTTAGCTGGGCTCTCTATGTTTAGGGTTTGGGGTATGTTAATCCATCATGTTTGTGAGAGGGCTATTGATATCGCTGTATCTCATGTGAGGGTCCTCATCAATTTGGACTCATGGCTAAGCAGTTCGTTCGCCAACTTCGTCACCTCATTCATAGACCACATCTGTGGAATTGTTCTGAGAACTGGCACTGTTAGCATCATCCTTTTGAATGCTCCTCTAGTCAGTTACATGAGTATGTAATTGGTAGTATGTAATGGGGAAATATGCATGTCCCGACAAGAAGTTTAGTGTCTTGTATCCTCATCTCTTTGGAATTTTCTGTCAGAGAAATACACATTTACTGGTGACTGGCAAATAATGTAATTATCTTCTCCCAAGAGTAAAAATGTACATTCTCAGTTTACACCCATTCAGAACAATGTTGGTCCTTTTGATATAATGGTGTACAGCGTTGAACAGGTTGCTAAACAGCAGTTCCTAGATTAGAAAAGGACATTCAATGTTAATGTTATGGGATCTCCATTTTTATTTTCAAGGTTCAGGTCTCTTTTTTCAAGGTTATTTCTAAGAACTACATCTCAACTCGTGTATCCCATATTATGTGAAAGCAATGTCTAGCAGCCCACTGTATGCGCTTAAGGGTACAAGGTGTTTTTGACAGGTAGATAGAGAAGAGAGTCTAATTACAAATGTTAGGTGCGAGAGGGAGGCGTTGTCTGCAACATTAGACTAGGATAGGCTTAGCTACAGCGCTCTGCACAGTTCTCTGCAAAACGTATTATATTTGACAAAAATTCATGCCACTCCGTTTAGTATGATATGTTACTTTACGTTAGATAACATTACATTGGCCTACGTAAACCCGGGACACCCAAATTAGTATGATATATTGCGTTTGGTATGAACATAGGTTACGTAAGGCAAAAACAAAAGGAGGCTGGTTGGTCAGGGTGGATGGGTTGGTATATAACGCTATTGTCCACCAACACAAAGGTTGCGTTTTTGAATCTCATCATGGACAATATCAGAATTTAGCAACTTTTCAACTACTTTATTCTTTTTAGTTACTCTGCAACTACTTTGTATATTAACTAACCCTTCCCAAAACCTAACATTAACCTTTTAACCTTACTCCTAAACCTAACCTTAACCCTAACCTTACCCCCTAGCATATCATACTAAAGCAGTAGAGCGTAATATATCACACTAAAGCAGTCAAACATAATATATCATCTTAAACAATCAAGACGTAGGATACTATACATCCTGCAATTCGTATTATATTGTACGACCACTATTTCATTAGTAAGCCAATGTAATGTAACCTAAGATAAAGTAAAATTTCATACAAAGTAGAGCCCTATAGTGGAGGTGTCATTATACCCATAAAACCTAGCGGTCAAACAGGAAATGGTTCCAATCGTTTTTCCACCATTCGTTTTTCCCATAGGGAATTTTAGAAACACTTAAAATAAGTTATGTTTGCCTAGTGGATACAGGCAAATATATTGATACAAGTCACCTTGTCCTAGAGAGATTTACACGGTTATCAAAATGTCACGCCAGAGTAAGCCTACACGAAACACAGCCGTTATTGTAAGTGTTTCTAAAATCCCCTATGAGAAAATTGTATGGTGGGAAAACGATTGGAACCATTTCCTTGTTTGACTCCTAGGTTTTATGGGTATTATGACAGATACTGTGGTACTCTATGGAATGGCATGGATTTTAGTAAAGTATCATTTTGTTTTGCTCTGAGACCAGGTTGCTCTGCATCACAGGTGTTGGCTCCAGGTATGACCCCTGCAGTTTTAACTAAATGACTGCCCCAGAATAATGGGCCAGCTTTGTTAAAATCGAATGGTCAGTTGTGAGCTTAACATTTCTGGTAGTGGATTTTAGGGAGGAATTTTGGTACTATTTGAGAATGTAAAGATTTGAGAATGTAAAGATTTTTCTAACAATTTTAGTAACACACTTGTCTATACTAAAAATGTATAAATAAATAGCTCTATAAATGAGCTAATAACTGTTTTAGTTTTTTTGCATTGTGGAAATCCCAGTTGGCACTCTGCTCATAGCTTGTACATGTAGAGACAGACCAAAATCTGTCAAAACAAATGATCTTCCTGTACAAGGGTGTGAGGATGAGATAATATTCTCGGTTGATAGGGATCTCAACTGATTTATATACAGTACAGTTAGCCCTTGTGTTAGATACAACTACTTACAGTGTCTTTTATTTTTTCATATTTGACATGGTTTTGGAAACATGAATGGGCACGTGTCTTCTGAAAGCCAGATAAACTTTTCTAAGCAGGGTTGAACTTTATTGGCATACAGGTCTAATGGTCTAGATCAACTATTAAACTGTATTGACATATATTCATCTTCCTAATTAAACAGTAATATTTGTTTCTGATAATGTCATATTCCTAAGGTGTCAAACCAGCAGTGATTCTACTTTTGTGCCATGCCTGTGATCCATTTTAAACTGGATTTGTGATCCCCTATTCTTTTTAACCCTAGTCAAGCTGCAGACTAACTAGGAATGGGCTATGACTTAGTAGACTAGTGGATCCTGGCACACCATTTGGGAACCACTGGGAGACTAGGTTTAACACGCAACACCAATCCGAAAATTGGTAGTGGTATGGTCTGTTCTAAAAATCCTGCTACATTTTTGGATTAATCTTTTTGTTACGCAATGTTTGTAATGGAACAGTGGTGTCAATTGTATTCCGGGTTCTCAGAAAAAATAATGTTTTATACTAGATGAGCGGAACTAAAGATGAAACGTTAGTTAGCCGGGAGCGAGTTTCAATTTGGAAACTAGTAACCCACTAGCAGAAAGAGTCCTTTGTGAGACGGAGATGTTGACGTCAAATGAACGCTGTGAAGACATAAATTCGTAGTTTAGCTAGAACAACACAACATAGAGAGGATGAGCCCTAGTACCCTCCCCCTGTCTCCAAACTTGTATAACTAATTAGGGGTTTGCCTTTAATAAGTTAAACTGATAAAGCCTGTCCTCTTGTTTGCACATGGTAGCCTTGTATTCACACAGTTGACTGTCCAGACAAATAGGATATCTGATACATACTATCATACAAATTACAATATGTTGGAGATGCTTGAATACAGCCATTACCAGGTGAGTTTTACCATTACCAACTGTTTTTTGGGGGGTTTGGTTTTCTATCAGTATGCAGTATTGCTATGAGTGTTAGTGTCACTTGCATTAGTATAATGTCATATTTATGTATGTACTATATTTGTACAAACATAAATAAATGCATTGTATTCATGACATTGTCCTCGGTGCACTGTATAATTCACTGTCATTGAGTAGAAGAAAGAAAGGGGCGTATAATTAGAGGCTGTGATTGAAAAGGTTTGGTTTATTGTTCATGATTGTACAATCCATGTGTTGCTCTTCAGACATGCATTCAAGTCTGAAGATCAATCCACAGAATCTCACAGATCTTAATTGTGAGACATTTTACAAACAGCAAAGCCACATTTCACTGGATAACTATACGTTTCCATAGGATGAGATGGTCTAACCCCAGGAACCTCATTACCGACACTGAACAAAACTGACTTTGGAAACATTTTCCGCCGTCTTCCAACGTCTCTCATTTCCCCCCACCAAGGTGCAGAGCCATCTGGAGAACCCCACCAAGTATCACATCCAGCAGGCCCAAAGGCAGCAGGTGAGGCAGTACCTGTCCACCACCCTCGGGGGTAAGCCTGGCAGCCAGGCCAGCAGCCTGCAGTGCCACAGCCAACCCCCAGAGCACGGGATGCCCCCCGGCCCAGGCAGCACTGCCCCCAACAGCCCCATGGCCCTGCTGACCCTCACCTCAAACTGTGAGAAGGAGGTAGGCATAAAAGAGAGGACACAGAGATCCAATGCATGTACCATTTCCACTGTTTTTTTTCTTTCATTTTGACCTCACAATGGATTTATTCAGGAATATGGCGAACTGGGTACAAAATGCATATAGATTTCTGGTACATCTTTCAATGTTGTCTATCAGAACATTACTCGAATACAAATCTGGTACTTTAGGTTGGTTTATAATGTTTTTGTTTTATTATTACAGATGGACGATGTCATCGATGATATTATTAGCTTGGAAACCAGTTATAATGATGATATTCTTGGCTTTATGGACCCCGGACTCCAGATTACAAATACCGTAAATTTACATCCTTCCCAATACATAACAACTTTTTCAAATGTTAAAGTGCAATAGCAATCACTCTAATCTTCAGGAAGGTACACAACACATTTACTGAAAAGGAACTACAGCTTTGCATGCTTTAGAATATCAATATCAATACATGTTGCATTGTAATCATTGAATGCTCTGTTCCTTTCCTCAGCTCCCTGTATCTGGTAACCTTCTGGACATGTATGGAAACCACGGACTTACCAGCAGTAATGCCTGCCCTGGTAGTTTATCCAACATAAAAAGGGAATTCTCAGGTACGTTTTTGGTCTGCCGAGTACAACCAATTATTTACAAGACACCATCAGCCAAGCATCTCCATATTAAATATTGTCAACCCTGTCAGATCACAAATAGATATTTTAAAAAAAACTTTGTTTATGAAACCATCGTAGTGATGTACCAATAGTATACTAATGATATACTAATACTAACAGTCAAAGAAGCATATATGCATCAATATTGTGTGCAATTTGTAAAATGCATAACATACTGTTAGCTATAAATAAAATAAAAATTACAAATAATTTACCAATACTTAAGCTCCTGGCATGATGAACATACTTGACAAGACTGCATCCTGTGGCCAGTTTGACAACTACCAAAGGCCTGAGGGCTTTCCAGTTGGTACGTTGTCACTAGATTTTCACATTTTCAAACGATTGTTTATTTCCTTTTTTGAAACACATTATTAAACTATTTTCATGGTGGCTCATTAACGTACCTGAACCAAAATGTCAGTGGGGATTCAGTGGGGATTCAGATTGGATATTTTTGTGATATTAAAGGCAGCATTAAAGGCAGGTATTTACAATTGCCTCTGTAAAGTATTTTGTGTGTATTGACAAATTAGATCTATGTATCAGTAGAAATGTAGTTTAGATACCCAATGGGTTACATGAATGGTGTTAAGCTAGAAAAGGGTTGTAATCATCTTGAGTAGGTAAGAAATAAGACACCTTCACTTGCCACTCAAAAGTGTTTCCCTTCCGACCAGAAGCTGAGGTCCGAGCGATGGCCAAGGAGAGACAAAAAAAGGACAACCACAACTTAAGTGAGTTTCTTCGGCAAAGAGGAGTAATCAGTTATTTGGGATACATGTGTCCCTCACATGATATTAAAACTCACTCCTTATTTTCTGCTTTTCTGCTTCTCTTCACCTTGTAGTTGAACGAAGGAGGAGGTTCAACATCAACGATCGAATCAAAGAGCTTGGAACCTTGATTCCTAAGTCAAATGATCCGTAAGTAGCCCAGTTTATCGACCAAAAATGTTGGCGTCCTCCCTAGGACGTACGTGCTCATGCAGTTTAAGGATCAGCTGCTCAGTTGCTACGCGCTGACTGTAGACTATTGTCCCCTGCTGTCCCCTAGGGACATGCGCTGGAATAAGGGCACCATTCTGAAGGCCTCGGTGGACTACATCAGGAAGCTGCAGAGGGAGCAGCAGAGAGCCAAGGAGCTGGAGCTTAGACAGAGGAGGCTGGAGCATGCCAACCGCCATCTGATGCTCCGCATACAGGTACACACCACCAGAGGGAGCCAGTGAGCGTAGCACAAGGGCACCTTGAGAAGAAAAAAAGTTATACTTAAATCCTCTGGAAATGTATAGCCAGTATAAGTATCTATGTGTTCTTGTGTTTTCTGTGTGTCTGTGTAGGAGTTGGAGATGCAGGCGCGGGCTCATGGTCTTGCGGTTGTGCCGTCCCCTTCCCTCTGCTCCTCTGAGCTGATGGCCCGAGCCATCAAGCAGGAGCCCATCCTAGGAGACTGTCCGTCAGACCTGTACCAGAAGTCGGGCCCCGACATGTCCCCTACCACCACACTAGACCTCAACAACGGCACCATCCACTTCAATGACAGCCCTTTGGATGCAGGGGAACCAGGGGCCTATGGCTCCAACAAGGCCTCCACTAAACTGAAGGACATAATAGACAACACCCTGTCACCCATATCATCCCTTCTGTCCTCAGTGTCTCCAGACGCCTCCAACAGCAGCAGCAGGCGTAGCAGCAGCTCAAGCATGGAGGAGAATAATCCTGGTTGTTAGCACTGCCCACGAGCTCAAGTCACACTCACATTTTAGCATATTGTTATTACTGTGATTGTTATTACTAGGTTCTGCTATTGATCTATTCCATGAGACACTTCTGTGCTGGCATCCAAAGATGTCCTCCAGCTTTCCTTCCCTCGTCTACAGACATTCTGTCTTTTGCTTTTGTTTGTTTTGCAATATCATTGTGTCTCTGTCTGGAACCAAATCTGACGGTTCAGATTAGTCTACTCTGCTCCTTAGCTGGCTGCTGAGATTTACTGTACAATAAGATGAACTTTTCATGGGTGAATTATTTGAGAGAAAGTGCACAATAACATGACAAGATTTGATATTTTTCTCATGTCATGACTATTTGTTAAATTAGTTTAAAACATTTGTTTATTACAGTATATGATATCATACATATTTAGTTGAATACTTTGTTCATTCAACTGATAATAACATTGTACTAAGCATTTAAGATGAGCTAATACCTCTTACCCTTAAATTAAATTCAGAAGCAATGGTTTGAAAGCCACAATTTTATTTTTGCGAATAAGAAACAACTTGCAGGAACAATGAATGCCCTTTTAATGACTTTTTTTCCCCTACATGGTGATAGCTAAAGTGAAGATATTTGTACAAAACGACACTGTAAATATAAACATTTTGTGATTTTTTGGGGGTTTGTTTTTTTATTGAGTAGGTCTTTAATTAAGTATTAAATTAAGTGAATCGATTTTTATTTTTATTCCCCTGGCTATTACCATATAATTTACATCTGTGTTCTTATCCCATACAAAGTTGTAATGCACATGAAGATAATATTTTGAAGAGTTCAAACAGATATTTAGCTCAGAAGGAGCACCTGCCAGCATTGTTCTTGTATGTCAAGTACTGAAATACTATCCCTAATATTACTTTATAATTACTAATATTATTTCCTTATATAACTTTCTATAAGATGGTTGACTGTAGGAGCTAGCCCATTTATAAAATAATGTAGTTGATGTAACCAACACATTCCCCTATTTCATGTCTTCTGAGCCACTTATCTGACCTAACCTGAATATGAATGTTATTATTTATTGTGTTGTGCCACTCAGTCCTCGACTTGCGCTAATCATGTGGTTGCTGGACCCGTGTACGAGGGTCAGAGGTATGAAGTGATTTTTTTGTACTGTCTATCAATGTGTTATCTTCGGTGGCAGGTAAGCTGAAAACATTATACAATTTAGTATCAGTGGAGCTCTGGAACAAGTGCCTTTCATTTCAGAAAAGTTAGGGGGAGTTAAAAAAAATGCATTTACCGAGCCTCAATATACATATTTTGTGCAATATTAAAGTGCACCGTGCTTTAAAAACGTGTTTGTAATTATGTATGTAAGACAAAAGTGATTTAAGTTCTTAAAAATGATTTAATGGAGACGAAAAAGTGACATCAATAGCAATACAAAGTCATAAAACATACAGTTTTGATGAAAATCCCTTTTTGTAACATAGTAATAAAACTGTGGGGTTGATTTTTTTCAATATGACAAGACAGGACATGCTATTTCCAATCAAATCAAGTCAATCTGAAAAATCAACAGCACCAACAAATATCATCTACAACTATGGAAAAATGGTTGAGCATTCCAGATATCTGGGCCAATGTGTCATGCAGAAATGACACATCCTTGTTCCAATCATTTCAATCATTCAACATAAATCATCTACAGCAATACAAAATTATTTGTGACCAGTTCAGGTCACTGTAGTCGCTGCTCATCACACCACTTCTCAAACGCTCTGTACAGGCTTTCATCACCCGTGTCATTGAAGATCTCTGCAGATGGAGAGAGGAACGGGATTGTTAACACCATCTTTGAAAATATATGCATTTAAAAAAAATCTTTGTTACTATGCTGAACTCTCGTTGACAAATTCATTTCTATCTCCTTTACCTGCGTGCCCTAGGCCAATGGGTAGAGGCATCCTGACCAGTCCACCAGAGTGCTTCAGCCTCTCACTAAGTGAGTGCTGCACCAGTGCCAAAGTAACATCCTGATGCCACACAGGCAGCTCCAGCCCCACCATGCAGCCAATAATCCGCAGCTTTTCTTCCTCTGTCATGAGGCCTCTCTCATGGGCCACATACACCATGTAGGACATATCGATGTTGACCGCCTCTCCGTGCAGCAAGGATGGGAGCACCTTCTGCAATCAAGAGGGTCAGTGTTCAGCGTTCAGTACTATATCCATGCACAGCTCTCTAGAGTGGAGTGTTGCACAGAGCCACACCGTTTCTAGTCACTAGCTAACATGAACAGGCGTGAGTAAACTTGACACCATTCTCATTTGGCACATAGTTACACTCAAAATGGAACAAGAGGTGACAAACGTGACAGGGTGACATAATGGTTCAAACCCAGTTACATGCAGTAGATCATGTAAATATTTGGCTTTGTGGTTATTTAAGGTGCAGAGGAACATAATTGATTCTACTGTACCATTTCCAGCTCTGGGCTGATAATGTGACCAAAGTCTACCAGTCTGTCCAAATCGTCCTCCCACAGGTTGGGGGCCAGCTCCTCTAGCATGGCTTCTATGGCCACGCGCGTGGACACGGAGGCAGCGTCTTTGTTGTCCCCATGAAGACCGCTGTCAGACTGGAACTTGGAGTCCAACAGGAACGGACCGTGGGTCTCCAACAGCTCAAAGAGACCTCTGTGTTTCATCAAGGCCATCTGTAGGGCCATATGTTTACATTACATTTACATGAAATAGTACATAAATCAGATCTACAGAGCCAAATGAGCATGAACATATTCTCTAAGAATATATTGCTCTCTACAGTATAAAGTCAGATAGCACATTACTCTATCTTAAAGCTAAAATCTTTAGTTGTTACATACATTTTTGGACTTTGAATAAGTATATATACCCATTGATTTTTGTTAAAGAAGATAACTAAGCTCATGAAGCATTTTTAAGTTCAACTGTCATAACCCATCAAAGCCCAAAATGCAAGCTCCAATGTTTGTAAACAATGTAAATATCAACAAAACACTGTATAGCCTCAAAACATGGTTAAAACTACACGTTTGATATCATGGATGGCCAGTCCTTGCATCCATAGCCGGGTCTATGAATCTGCGAGTGGTTACATCCCTCAGCTTTTTTTACCAAAACACAGGCAGGGGTGACTGCTTTTGTTTTTTGTTTAAATGAAGGATTCTATTTTTAAGTTCATGTACAGTCATATATCCAATCCATATGTGTTTGCTGTCAGGCATTGCTACTCTACCTTTAACATTTCGGCCAGCCCATTGGAGATGTGTCTTCGGGAAACCGTTTGAATGAAGGACAGGTCTAGGAAAGCAGCCACTGGGGGGATGTAGCCACCCAGCTTATTTTTACAGTTGGCAAAGTTCACCCCAGTCTTTGCCCCCACGCTGGCGTCGACATAGGAGAGGAGGGTGGTAGGGACACGGATGTAGGGGGTGCGTCTCCTGTAGAGGGAAGCCGCCAGGCCCACGATGTCCAGGCAGACCCCTCCACCAATAGCAATAATGGGCTCTGTGCGTCTGTCCAGGGAGAACTTATGGACCTCCTCCAGGATCTTCATCACCAGCTCCATGGACTTGTTTTCCTCTGTGGTGGTCAAGGGCAGGATCCTGCAGAGAACATTACGAGCCTCAAAGTAGTCTGTGAGCTGGCAGCCATAGAGGTTGTAGACGGTCTGGTCCATGACCACGAAGCGCCTCAGGGGCTTGGTGCTGATGCTGCTCCTCAGGGCCTCCTGCTGCTGGGGGTCCCTGATGTGGCCCAGGAGCAGGGTGTCGTTGCTGGGGTCCAGCAGGCCCAGGGACTCAATCACCTTGTAGGTGAAGACGATGGGACTGATCACTGTCCAGGAGGTGCCTTGCTCCGTGGTGCTCTCATAGCTGGAACATGATGTATTTGTTTGAGTTGCCAAATTGTACAGTATATGTTTGGAGCACAAAGCCTGGGGGTAAATGTAACTTCATACCATTTCACTTTTCTGTGGCGGTAACTAAATAATGTGGAAGAAATGTGTTTGCAAATGACTATGATAGTGTTGTCTGGATGGGTAAACATCGTGACAACTTTTCACATGGTGAAAGAAATATTCACTGTATAGTGGATCTAAGAAAGAACGAATTTAGATGTATAAACCATAAACCAGATTTGTTATACCTTTTATACCGTATAACGTTTTTATTCATTGTAATCAATTGCAGACCTTAATTATATTTTCATAAAAGTTTTACTCACATTTTGGCAGCTGATACTCGACCTTTCAAGTTTTTATTAAAATTCTTTACCGTTTTGCGTTTCCATGTACCATTGACTTGAACTAAATGAAACTCGTTATTCTTTACCACTGCTATATTGTGGCATTGCAGTGGCTCTTCCACATGTGTCTTCCCGGTGATTGCAACATACGACATCTTATGAATTGGAAGACAATGCGTGACAGATGCGGAGTCAAGAAATAGAGCATCATGTCCATCTCTTATTACTGTCTGTATATATACTCGCCACTCGACAGAAGATCACCAAGGGAGGAGCTATAATGATCAGTGCGCTTACGAAAGTGTTACCAAAACCCTGAAACGGTTCAAATGTAGCCTACACGGACCTTACACGTGGCCCCACGTGATCGGTTCTTATACAATTTGGTTCAGTGACGTAAAGAAGTCGGAGATTTATGTAAAGAGGGAATTACCATTTATATAGAAAATATTTAGGCTGCTTAATAAAATAATCACTGCAATTAATTGCAAGCAGCTTCTGACTCCACATCAACACTTCAATACGTATTTAATGTGTAATTGCATGTGATCACACATCTATATCTAAGTCAAGTCTTTAAATTCCCTCAAAATATGCAAAATGCAAGGTACAAACATTTGTAATAAATGAACATGTATTACACAGGAAAATATATATTTTTTAATTGAATAACTGGTAGGCAGCATATGAGGATCGTGTATTTAAACTACTTCTGACCCGATTCAGTCTTGATTCCTATATCCAGAAAATCTGCTATCAGTAGGGTAACTGATGAACATGAGAGAAAGATTTGGGTGATCATTTGACATCTTTCAATCAGCGTTAGTCTACCATTTTTTTGTGTGTGCCAAATTTTCTATAAGGTAATAACATTTTAGTTTAGTTGATGTATGTTAAATTATAGCAACAGTTACAAGACAAAGTGTGTGTTTGTGACACGAGATTCATGTTCACAGGTCAACCTTACCAGCCACTGTATTACAAGCAAATTCTGTTTACACACTTGGATTTTCGCACTTGTGGATGCCATGTATTACAAGCAAATTCTGTTTACACACTTGGATTGTCGCACTTGTGGATGCCTGATCGACGGGACAGCTCGTAACGTTCAAATGTCGCAGGACAGATACAGTAGCGCATGACTTGGCATGCAAGTATGCAGTCTTTCAGCTCCGTTGACACAGAATAATGGTTTGTGCCCACTCGATGTCAGTAAAAAGACCCTCGCTATGGAGAATACATTTAGTTGGTTTACACTAAAAGTTTGCTACTGATAGAATCTTCGTCAACGGGCACGTGAGCGAAACGGTTTTCTAAGAAAAATGCATAGTTGTTTCGGCGTGTTTCGCAAGCCATCAATTCAAATCAATTTACAAAACAGAAACGGGTTTTTAGGTAACGTTAGAGAGATAGTCTCTGCTGCTTCGCAAGCCGCTTTTGTGGGACCTAACTGAGTTGACTACTTGTTGTGCATTTTGTCTTACGAACGTCGTGGGCATTCACCATGCACGCTGCCAAAGGTATGGTCGAGATACAATGTCATTATGTTGACGTTTTAATGTATTATTATCCCAGCGTTGCGTAGCCGAGCGGACACCCTTGAAATGCCTCTGTCAGTCTTTTTTTTTCTCTGTCGGTCTTTCCAACATAGTGATTGTAGAAACTCGAATGAACAACCTGGTTTCAGAGCATTTCGTATGATTTTGTACGTTATTCCCCAATACTTAGTATATCTTAGTATTTATTATATTTTACGAATTTAGTAAATGTACAATATTTAGAAAATTAGAAAAACGTACACTATGTTACAAATATGTCAAATGTATGACGTGTTACGAATTCTGGCTAGGTTGCTAAAATTAACTAGCTGGCTAATGTAAGCTAGGCTAGGGGTTAGGGTTAAATTTAGGAGTTAGGTTAAAGGGTTTCTTAAGGTTAGGGTTAGCTAACATGCAAAGTAGGTAAAAAGTAGTAAATAGTTGCTAATTAGCTACAACGCTATAGTTGTCCAAGATGAAATTCTAACTCGCAACCTTTGGATATACGTCCACCCATCCACCCGACCAAACACCGTTCTTTCATTTTTGCTTTAAGTAACCATCTGTCTTTGTAACCATAGCAAACGTAACATATAATACTAATTTAAGTGTCCTTGATTTACATTTACTATGTTCTGTCTAGCCTATGAGACCAGGCTGGCATGAATGAGCTGATGTTGTTGATAGGCTAGGCTACATAGTTGCTGTCTTTAGGATGCAGGAGGGCAAATATCAGCTGGGAAGATGACAGGAAACTTGAACATAGTCTACACATAATCGATTCCCAGTTAGCAAAATGACGTTGAAAATGCATATTTTCCAGACGTTGAAATTATGTTCATTTTCGTCTCTGGATGAAAGTTGAACATACATCTTTTCCGGATGTTAAAAATACTTTCATTTCGGATGTTGAAAATCCATATTCTCCGGACATTGAAAATACATATTTGACTGACCTTGAAAATACTTATTTTTTGGTCATTGTTTCTATGGGCAAATTTCAACCGTATATATATATACATGTAAATGAAGAAAACATTATATCACATTGCTTTAAAAAAAAATATATATATATATATATATATGAAAATATATATATATATATGAAAAAAAAAAAATATATATATATATATATATATATATATATATATATATATATATATATAATAATATGAAAATGGAGCAAACTGAAGATTGCATTATGGAATATGTATTATTACACCCATTTGTCACATGCACTCATGTTAACTTTTTCAAAAGCTTTAGAACTGGCAATGATCATGTTCAAAGTTTTCAGACCAACAGAAAAAATAGCAGAACACTACAATAACATTCTCAGTAACGGTTACAGAAATGTGTTTCTTGTTATGACTGTGATATTTGGTTCTACCTTAGTTGAATGCACTGACCATAAGTAGCTCTAGATAAGAATGTTTGCTAAAAGCCCAAAATGTAAATGTAAAATGATTTAGTCAGTCTCACAAGTTTGACAGCACGGTACAGTACAGTAGAGTTAAATTCAAATCAAGTGCAATCTCTATTGCACTCTACACTGCATTTTTCCACCTGGACAAAAGGAACAGCGACGTGAGAATGGTATTAATTGAATACAGTTGAGCGTTCAAATAATTCCCTCAAAGCTTATCACTAAGGTTAGGACCCTGGGCCGCCCCCATGTGAAAGGGTAGGTAACAACACATCTGCCACGCTGATCCTCAACACGGTGGCCCCTCAGGGGTGCGTGCTCAGTCCCCTCCTGTACTCCCTGTTCACCCATGACTGCATGGCCAAGCATGACTGCAGTACCATCATTAAGTTTGCAGACGACACAACAGTGACCACCGACAACAATGAGACAGCCTATAGGGAGGAGGTCAGAGACCTGGCAGTGTGGTGCCAGGATAACAACCTCTCCTTCAACGTGATCAAGAAAAAGGAGATGATCGTGGACTACAGGAAAAGGAGGGCCAAGCACACCCCAATTCTCATCGACGGGGCTGTAGTGAAGCAGGTCGAGAGCTTCCAGTTCCTTGGTGTCCACATCACCAACAAACTATCATGGTCCAAACACACAAAGACATTTGGGAAGAAGGTGCAACAACGCCTATTCCCCCTCAGGAGATTGAAAAGGTTTGGCATGGGTCCCCAGATCTTGCCAGTTGGTCAGCGCTCTGAGTACACGTCCTAGTAATCTGTATGGCCCCGCGGCCTTGTGAATTTTGACCTGTTTAATGGTCTTGTTTCCATCGGCTACGGAGAGTGCGATCACACAGTCGTCCGGATCAGCTGGTGCTCTCATGCATGCTTCAGTGTTGCTTGCCTCGATGCAAGCATAAAAGGCATTTAGCCCGTATGGTAGGCTCCCGTCACTGGGCAGCTCGCGGCTGGGTTTACCTTTGTAGTTTGTAATAGTTTGCAAGCCCTGCCATATCTAACGAGCGTCAGAGCCGATGTAGTAGGATTCAATCTTAGTCCTGTTTTGACGCTTTGCCTGTTTGATGGTTCGTCTGAGAGCATAGCATGTAATCCATGGCTTCTGGTTGGGATATGTACATATGATCACTGTGGGGACGACGTCGTCAATGCATTTATTGATGAAACCTGTGACTGAGGTGTTATAATCCTCAATGCCATTGGATGAATCTGAACATATTCCAGTCTGTGCTAGCAAAACAGTCCTGTAGCGTAGCATCCGTGTCATATGACCATTTCCGTATTGAGCGAGTCACTGGTCAGATTTGCCAAATAGAGGGCGAGGGAGAGCTTTGCATGCGTCTCTGTGAGTGGAGTGAAGGTGGTCTAAAGTTATTTTTTCTCTGGTTGCACATGTGACATGCTGGCAGAAATGAGGTAAAACGGATTTAGGTTTTCCTGCATTAAAGTCCCCGGCCACTAGGAGCACCACTTCTGGTTCAGTGTGGTCTTAGTGCCAGCATCAGTTTGTGGTGTTAAATAGACAGCTACGAAAAATATAGATGAAAACTCTCTTGATAGGTAGTGTGGTCTACAGCTTATCGTGAGGTACTATAACTCAGGCGAGTAATACCTCGAAATACTTCCTTAATATTAGACATCGCACACCAGCTGTTATTGACAAATAGACACACACCACCACCCCTCGTCTTACCGCAGGTTGCTGTTCTGTCCTTCCAAAGCACGGAAAACCCAGCCAACTGTATCTTATCCATGATGTATTTCAGCCTCGACTCTGTGAAACAGAAGATATTGCAGTTTTTAATGTCCTGTTGGTAGGATAGTCTTGAAGGAGCTCTTCCAGTTTATTCTCCAGTGATTGCACGTTGGCCAATAGAACGGATAGTAGAGGCGGGATACCCACTCGTGGATTTGGGCCTGGTCGGGGAGCACCAGTGTATCCTTCGTCAGACTCATCAAAAAAAAAATCTTTCTCCAGTTCAAGGTGAGTAATCACTGTTCTGATATCCATAAGCTCTTTTCAGTCATAGGAGAGAGTAGCAGAAACATTAAGTACAAAATAATTTACAAACAATGTGAGAAAACCCCCCACAAAATAGCACAATTGGTTAGGAGCACGTAAAACGGAAGCCATCCCCTCCGGCACCGTTATTCCATTCAGTAAAGTACAGTAGGGTACAGTACAATATAATACATTATATTGTACTTTACTATACTGTGTTGTACTGTACTATGGTCTACTGTATTATACTGAACTATACTCTACATTATTGTACTTTCCAAACTTGTGAAACATAGACATCTATGATTGGCTCAGATTTGGTCATAAACGTCTATGTTCAGATCAAATCAAGTCCGGACCAGATGTCTGTGGATGTTGAAATCAAGGCCGGTCTGGACCGGACCAAATCTGAACCAATTATAGAAGGGGGAAAAACAACACCTGTGGACATTGAAATAGAGACCAGAGAGGACGGACCAAATTTCAATATCTTTTCAACGTCCATGGATGTGGGTGTCGGACGGTACTCACTGGGTTATATTTTCTTTTAAAAATGAAACATTATAATATTGATTTGAATTCAATTAAATAGGCTCCAAATATGCAAAGGTTATAACCCAACCTGTTTTGGTAATTCATTAGTCCTCCTTCCAGGTCTCATCAGTCTTTGGTAGAGCTCGGTGTCCACCTAGTGGTGTAGTTCTGTTATGACACAGAGTAGTCTGAATTGTCAGAGAATAACACGTCTTTATCATTAGAATCACTCCTTCACCTTAATCATCACCTTGTTTTTTTTTGCCTCCCTGTCTCTAATTTTGCCTCCCTGTCTCTAATAATGGTCTACAGTACTCATTAGGCCTATGCTGTATAGGCTTGTGTACAGTTTGTTTGTCTTGTATTCTCTGCAGTCTCTGACACCCTGATGGAATTCATGGTGGATTTTTTAACCAAAGCCAAAGAGAAAGCAGATCGCAATGCCAACATTCCAGAGGAGCTGAGGGTCAACCTACAGAAGGCCCTGGACATAGCGTGTGGTCTAGACGGCTACCTGGAGGAAATGAGCAGCCGGTAAAGTGCACCTCTTGCCGAACTGTATCAGTGAGTATTTCCCGTGTCTGTCCCACAAACACAGTGCACATGCATGGTTTCTCATGCACAAGTCTTACGGAGCCTCTTGGAACACAACGATGGAACACAACTGGGAGAAAGTTTTAGAGGTCGGGCAAAACTCAGTTTCGGCTTCCCGAAAGAGTGCGTCAAATCACAGGGCATGTGGAAGGTGAGCTGTCTTTATTACCTGCATTGGGTAGAGTTGAGTGGATGCATGGCTAGAGAGATACATATTTAAATGTGCTAAATATTTGTCTTTCATTATATTTAATTGGCAGGCCAGACTCTGAAAATGCTGGTTCACATGAGTAAAGCCAAGATGATCCATGAGATAGGCATGTTCACAGGCTATGGGGCTCTGTCAATGGCTGAGGACTGCCCGAGGATGGTTCACTGGTTGCCTGTGAGCTTGAGCCACATCTTAAAGAATTTGCTCAGCCCATATTTGACAAGTCTCCACATGGCAGGAAGGAAACAGTAAAGATATGTTCTGCCATGGATACCATGAAGGTGACTAGTTAAAGCATGTTGTATAAGCCTGCAGTGATTTCACGTGTTGATCCGCTTGTTTAATAACCAGGTTATGAAGTCATGTGGATATACAATGCAAACCAAGTCACTTATGGAAACATAACTATTTATATTAAAAGTGTAATACGTATGATGAGTGTAGTAAGTAGGCTATGCTATATAACATAACCATTATTTGAGTGTCTGGTAGAGGTAAATGAAAATACACTGTATCCCGTACATTTAGCTCAATGACAGTGAATGGTTCAGTGCTCCGATAATATTGTCTCTTTTTAAAGGAAATGGCTGCAGCAGCCAAGTAGTTTGACGTGGTCTTCGTCGGCGCCGACGAGAACAACTACATCAACTACTACAAGTTCATCCTGGACCACAACCTCCTACGGCTGAGTGGTGTGACATGTGTGGATAACTCTCTGTTCAAGGCTAAGGTCTACCTAAAGGACACCGCTGATGAAAACGGACTGGCACTTCTGAGATTTTAACCAGTTTGTCACAAGTGATCCTCGTGTGGAGCAGGCCAAAGGGGAGACGTGGCTTGTAAAGTGGCAGATGATTACAGGGTATTTTCTCTTGTGTTAATGAGGAAGCGTTTGGTTTTCAAGGTCATTCTCCCTCTCGGAGATGGGATCAGCATCATCCGCGGAGTAGGTGCAGGTACAGGTAGTGTAAGACACATTCTCAGAACCACATTTAGTTCATGTTTTGTCCAAGTTTACTTTTAGCATTGGTACTTCCATTGTTCATTGGCAACGGTGGTTACTACTACCATAAGTCAAATGGTGCCTTTACAGTACTTAACAGCTCATACAGACTTTTTCCCAGATCGTTTACTACTCACAACTTGTGTCTCAGAGCAAGGTAACATACGATGCGATATTCCGTGGTGTGAATGGGCGGTCGATCCTGGACCGGATGCGTCTGGACGGCAGGGTGGCCTATGTGACAGGGGCAGGCCAGGGTATAGGCAGGGCGTTCGCACATGCTCTGGGAGAGGCTGGAGCCAAGGTGGCTGTCGTGGACATGGATCAAGGGAAGGCTCAGGGCGTGGCTGAAAGGTAAGGACTTGTCAGTAGAAAACAACACTATGATTGTTTGTTACAGTGTTGGCATTTCATATTACACTTCCACGTATATGCCAGCAGATGGTACTCTACTCTCACGGACAAGTAGAGGAAATACTGTATATTGTAAAATTCCAGGGCCAACTGACTATATTATATGTCAAAAAAACTTGCATGTGCACCATATTTTACATATGGAGACAAAGAATTATATAAATTATATTTCAATCTTATCAGTATAGACTAGGGATGAATATTTTCCCAAAAATCTACCAAGTTTCAATAATTCATATTTATCCAGAGAGTCCCAGGGAAAAACAAGAAGTGCCCATTTAAAGTGTTTAAAACCAAGATATGGCCAATATGCCAGGGTTCTCCCAAAATAAGTGAGGAGATGTGCCATCTTGTTGGCTTGGCTGGGCCACTATGTAATGATTTCAGAGCAAATCAAATGTATATTTCGTAGTGATAAAGTAACTATCTTTCATCGCCTGTGACATTGTTGTGAATTGCAAAACAGGCCTTTCATAAATTCTTATTTATCATGTTCCTCAATTAATTCAGCACATTTCAGCAGTAGACTATCTCCACACAGAGCGCACTCAGGACACACAGATTGCACCCCGAATATAGCTTTGTTGAATCATACAAACTTTGTAACGGCAGTCAAGTCAAATGACCAAAGTTGCTAATAAGCTTGCTATATAACCTCCTTGAACTAATGACAGAATATCTCCTATATTTGGCCAGATCAAGTTGATGATTATACAGATAGCATATTAGCTCATGAATAACATGGAGATGAAAAGTGGAAATAGTTTAAATATCAAGGTATCTTAACGGGGACCAACTCTGTTTTTAATAATATCTGTGTCTACTCTCATACAGTTTGTTGATCACACATTCTCTACCGAAGCTCTCATATGGGCAGCAAGGACGAGACAGCGCAGAGAAGCGGGGGAAATGTCATACCAGGATTTTGACATGCATAGGCGAGAGACGTTGTTTTGGTAATGCTACCTATGGATTACAGAATAAAGTTAGGAATTTTCATGCGAGATTCATGTTAGATTGGAACTGGATAGAAAAATAGCCTAGGCTCTAGGACAGGAGAAGATGATAGAATTTTCCCTCATGCCTCTGAATTCTTAACAGACTTGCCTATGTAGTGAAATGTGCATAGGCCTGTCAAATTTGGGACTGTCTGAAGAGTCGCAATGACAGCCCAAAGAGATATGTTATTTTATGAGCTATACTGTAGTGGTTTCCTGTAGGGTTTATTAACTTTTTTCAGGTTGCGTGTGAAGTCCGGCACTGTCAATTATGCGTGTGCTTTGAATTTATGGTGACTTTGTGTGAAGTAAATACACTAGGCTAAAGGCTTCCATGCGACAACCTGTTTGGATAATATGCTATATTTTTTTTTGCTAATCTACTGCTGCGCATGTTGTGCATTTTGTGGAATTGCATTAGTGCAATGTTTGGGGGAAATGTTGTAATTTCCTGTGTCTTGTCATAATTTTTTGAGCTGAAATGTGGAGATTGTTTTCCGGGACAGTCCCGGGACCCCGGTTACCCTTTTTAATCCGTAGTCTAGACATGTTGCCTATTGTCACATTTTAAACAGCCACTACTTTTTAATACAGGGATCAATTGCATTGCGATTACTGCTGACATCAGCAAATCCGTGAATGTTGAGAGGATGATTGACAGCATTGTGTCCAAATGGGGAGATATCCAAATAGCATGCACCAATGCAGGGATACACATGAACTCAGCCAGTGAAGACACCAGTCAGGAAGAGTGGGACCAAACCTTTGATGTCAACTTGAAGGAGACTTTCATGTCCTGTCAGGTGTTTAACTCCTCTACTGTATACTACTCTAGGCCTGTTTGATCTATTCCATCACTCAGAGGGTCATAACTGTGTCATAGAAAAATATAGTTTGCATTTCAGTTCTGCTTACATGTCTAAGTGTCTTGGGGGGAATGTTTGGCCTGTAAGTTACACATGAAATATATAGGAGAGTTTGAGTTAGGGTCTTTGAGTAAGTATGAATAATAATGAAAAGTGTGCACTAATGGTGCTTTTCCATTGTGACTTACCCCCACACCAGTGGGTCGCTAAGGTTTTATGTTAATGTCAGCTCTAGTGATATTGTGTTTCTATCAGGACTGTGACACACACAAAAATGGACTTACAAAAATGATGTTTTATTGTCACATACACTGGATAGGTGCAGTGAAATGTGTTGTTTTACAGGTTCAACTGGAGTAAATTAGGGTTAATTTACTTGCTCAAGGGCACATCGACAGATGTGGCTCGGGTAGGTAGCGTCAGGTAGCCCAACACTCTACCCGCTAGTCTACCTGTCGCTCTAAAGACTAAAGACTTGTGGTCGGCCACTAAAGATTTGTGGCGAGCAGAATCAACAACCTCCTTTCAGGAATGTTGCTACGTGAGAAGGTGTCAAAGTTCACAGTTAGCCCTTGTTATGTAAATGCAAGCTGAAAAGTAGTAAGGGCCTTGCCTTTAAGTTAGATCCGTTCCCGTCAGAGCCATGGTCCAGTGAGACACGGGTGCCGGCCTGCAAAGATGGAAACAGAAAAGTCTGAGCCTTTTGGGTAAAACACTGGGGTAAATCTTCAATGGAAATGCAGCAATAGGGTGTCAATACTAAAAGTGTGAAGAATGTTCCTAATATGCGTCCATTCCCCCGGAATTCTTGCCTCAGGCTGCAGGTCATGTGATGCTGAAGCAAGGATATGGGACGATTATTAACACAGCGTCCATGGCCAGTCTAATAGGTGAGTGATGATTCTATCTATCCTGTATATTTGTCTTCCTTTCATCTCCATGTATTGTGAGCCACGTGAAGAATGGTGAGCCAAGTGAAGAATAATGAGATGAGCTTTGTTGCTGCACTGATGTCTCCTACGCTGAGAAGTACATGTAATACACATCACAGTGCTGTTTTGCACCAGAACACCATTGTATACCGTTTGTTTCTGTAGCGTTGCAAACAGACTTGACTGGGCTTCTATAGTATTGCCATGTCAGTGTCTTTTAGTGAGCTTAAAGTGACATTAGAGGAAGAGAACTTGGTGACCCATTTCTCAAATGCAATCTATGTCTAACAGTATAATTGCTACTACTGCTAATCTTCATCGTATCACTGTTTATTCAGGCCAATGCTATAGTGATTTATCCAACCCCCCCCATTATTCTCCCGCTGCAAACGCACAGTTGTGATTGCTGCTCATTAAAGGCAGTTTTGCATCATAATAAACATCCGTCTCCTGAGCTGTGGGGAGGATGTGGAAGAAAGGCAACCTGAGGTCCAACATGTAAAGGGTGTTCCTGTGCAACAACCCTGCCTGCCTGTGCCAAGGGCCGTGTTTAAGCAGCGGAAGATGCTTTCAGATTTTACTGAGTGCATTGTGAAATCTGAGTTATTCACAGCCCAGTTGAAATCCTCCTACAGGTTCTTCCAGAGGAACAGCAGCACTTCATCAGCAGTATAGTCAAATCGCCAATAAACTCCTGTACCATATGGGCCTCAGTCCCAACTACAGGGGCAATCTGTAAAACAGGACCATGCTGGTAAATAGAGGCCGGTATAAAAAAAGTGATCAATTACTCACATTACCAGCAGTCCTGAAGGAATTTACTTTATTGGTCTGGACATCTGTTATAATATTGTCATAATGCATAATCAGATGGGACTTGTTTTAGCCAAGTAGGGTACCAAAAAGCAGCCGTGAATGTCCAATTAAAATGCACAATGACAGCTTTTTGTCCATCTGCTGAATAAAATGTGTTTTTCCCCCCTCCCCATCTCAGGAGAATGATGGTCAGACACACAGGAGGAGGAGCATTAAATGTACACTACATTAACAAAAATATGTGGACACCTGCTCGTCGAACATCTCATTCCAAAATCAAAAATCATGAGCATTAATATGGAGTTGGTCCCCCCTTTGCTGCTATAACAGCCACCACTCTTCTGGGAAGGCTTTCCACTAGATGTTGGAACATTTCTGAGGGGACTTGCTTCCATTATGCCACAAGAGCATTAGTGAGGTCGGACACTGATGTTTGGTGATTAGACCTGGCTCGCAGTCGGCGTTCCAATTCAACCCAAAGGTATTCAATGGAGGTTGAGGTCAGGGTTCTGTGCAGGCCAGTCAAGTTGTTCCACACCGATCTCGACAAACTATTTCTGTATGTACCTCATTTTGTGCACGAGGGGATTGTCATGCTTTAACAGAGTCCAATGGTGGCGAGCTTTACACCACTCCAGCCAAAGCTTGGTATTGCGCATGGTGATCTTAGGCTTGTGTGCAGCTGCTTGGCCATGGAAACTAATGTCATTAAGCTCCCGATGAACAGTTCTTGTGCTGACATTGCTTCCAGAGGCAGTTTAGAACACAGTAATGAGTGATGAGAGGACAGACAATTTGTACGCGCTACGCGATCAGCACTTGGCGGTCTCATTCTGTTAGCTGGTGTGGCCTACCACTTTGCGACTAAGCCGTTGTTGCTCTTAGACATTTCCACTTCACAATAACAGCACATACTGTTGACCGGGCAGCTTTAGCAGGGCAGTTATTTGACGAACTAACTTGTTCCTTTCAGCATGGCTGTGTGTTCAATTTTATACACCTCTCAGCAACGGTTGTGGCTGAAATAGCCAAATCCACTAATTTTGAAGGGGTGTCCACATACTTTTGTATATATAGTGCATTTATACATGCTAACAATATATATTCCAATATATATGGTCATATTTTTCATGCTGTTGGACTGTATTGGGAAGAGGATGTGCAGTGTTTGACCTGAGTGAGCAGAATAGAGGGAGTCATTGCAGTGGAGCTGTCATTCAAATGAATATACCTAGGGCTGTGGCGGTCACGTAATTTCATCAGCCAGTGATTGTCAAGCAAATAACTTTCGGTCTCATGGTAATTGACCGTTTAATTAACATAAACACATTTAGCATCTCCTGGCTTCCACACATAGCCTACAAGCCACTGATGCAAATCTACATTTAAAACATCTACATTTTAAAAAATCTAATAAATCAATGTAATATAGCCTTCTCCTTCACAATAAACCCATTACTTATTTTAGACAGGTATAAAGAAGCATGGTATGAAGAAATAGTTGTCGTTATGTTATGTCCTGATATGCCTATGCCAAATGGCTGTGGGCAACACTAGTTCCTCTAGCAGACAAGATTTGCTTAGAATTCCATGGCAGTATTTTATAGTAAAAAGAATGCAATTGAACAAAGCTGAATAAAGTAGGATATTTTCTCCAAATTATTTGAGGGAGTGCACACATGCAACTATTCTGTGTTGAGCGGTTAACCAAGAAATAAGTATTCCTATATGCTTAATTTAGTTATTAATGCAACTTTAGTTGTTCTACAAAGGTTGGGATATATTTTTTGATAATACATTGTAAGGCTGCATGATGCGACTAGTGATGATTAGAAAAAAGTTGCTTGAAAGACGAGCTCTGCGTTGTTTTTTTGCAGTGTTTAGGCTGGGCGCTGCTGGTGGAGAAGTCAGGTGCAGGAGAGCAGAGAGGTGTGAACAGTCCACTTTATTTGGCAGGAGAGACGCAGCTGTGTCAAAAACCTCCAACCAAAATTAGGCAAAAGTGTAAATGCGCCAAAATAGACACAACTATATAAAGTTAACAAAGTAACAATCTTCATGTAAACAATAAACACGGAACAAACCAGCATAACACAAAACAATCCTACACAAAGACATGATGGGGAACAGAGGAATAAATACATATGATGATTGGGGAATGAAAACCAGGTGTGCAGGGAACAAGACAAAACAAATGGATACATGAAAAATGGAGTGGTGATGGCTAGAAAGCCGATGACGTCGACCGCTGAACGCCGCCCAAACAAGGAGAGGAGCGACTTCAGGGAAAGTTGTGACACACAGTTGTCATGACGTTGGCCTGGGGGTAGGTTTATGACAGTCATAAATACCTCTTCCCCCCTTTTTCCTCTCTCTAACCTACTGATGTTACATGTGCAAAACCCTTGGTTAACATAGAGATTCTGGGAACATCAGAAGGTGGAGGGAAATTAACTATATTCTGGTAATTTGACCAATTGAACATATGAGGTGGTACTTATTGAATATGAATTAAGTCAGTTCGGTTGTCATCTGAGACATTCTCATCAATGATAAGATGACATAAACTTTACAGTGGAAAGTCTACACATCAGAGTTATCGGATTTACATGGAATTGTTGTTCAATTTAAATGTTTGAATATGAAATTATTCGTGATGGGATGAAATGTGATTTTATCTTCTAAAATGTGAGATTTGGGTTTTCATAAGGTTCTGCTCAATCAGTGGCCCGCCCCTGTGAAGGGACATGGGCTATAAAACCTTTCAAACACGCCCTCCTCTCCCTTCCTATATAAAGCCTTGACGACAATATAACCTCCTGTTCCGAGGATGTGAGTACGACGGTCCGATGTCAGAATGGTTCAGATAATAACTACAGAACGAAGCCAACATCAGCGTGAGCTTTGGTTGCGAATGGCATGAACTTTGAACTCTTATTCACTACAGAAGTGATACCTCCTAGCCGTTGAGTTAGCAACATCAGCTGCAAATGCAGGTTAGGAAGGAACAGACAGAGTATCCCGTCTACCACACAACAACATTACTACAACGTCTCCAATTGACCACCAGAGACATTCTTCAAAGGACAAAGGACTCGGTTTGGCAACACGGCCTTCCATCTACCACCAACCTACCGAAGCGCAGCTCAGAGTAAATATTTATTACATTTTCCTTTTCCAAAAGGGTGGTAATTTAGAATGCATAAGATACTGTATTTACGATAGCACAGCTTCTACCTTTGTCCCTCAGTCTTCCCGCTCTTTCACTCAAACCCATCCCTTTTCTTTTGTGTAACAAGCTGTCTTATCTGTTCCGCCCGCTAGGGACGTTTTCCTTTATGACATAATTTGTAATCAAGTTATGATTTAATTATGTGTATGTGTAATTCTGTGTGATTAGTTAGGTATTTAGTAAATAAATTATTAAACCCAATTTTGTATTTCTGATTCAACTTGTAGGCCAGGGTTTGTGCAGATAACCAAGAATGTACAACTTTCAGATGAGACTGAATTAAGATGACGATTAATATTGACTGCTATTGATGTAAAATATTACTAGGTCTTTAAGAGTTTATTCGGAAGATAACAGCTCTATAAATATTATTTTGTGGTGCCCGACTCTCTAGTTAATTACATTTACATGATTAGCTCAATCAGGTAATATTAATTACGGAGAAATTATTTTATAGAATATCATGTCATATCACTTAATCTGGCGTAGCCAAAGACACGGCACAGTCTTTACACACTTCATCAGTCACTCATTCACAATTTGACAAGCACTTGATAATGTCTCAAATCTCACGGCGACATCTCCTTTGTGTGGCCGTAATGCACCCTAAAATAATACATGCCTTTTGCGGCCAGTGCCCATTGTGCCCTTTTCTTTACTTAGATTTGTGTGTATTAGGTAGTTGTTGTGGAATTGTTAGATTACATGTTAGATATTGCTGCACTGTCAGAACTAGAAGCACAAACATTTCGCTACACTAGCAATAACATCTGCTAACCATGTGTATGTGACCAATAAAATTTGATTTGATTTGTTTTGACCTAAGTGTTCTCACACACATGGCTCTCCATCACGTGATCAGGTCTTTCTCATAGGCTACAAGTGAAGACAGACACCGGGGACGCAACTGCGCGTGTCCTTATCCAATTCCGACATGCGCATTGAAGATATTGGAAGAACTGTCCACATTTACTTTTCGTCAGCCAACAAGATGAGTAGGCTTAATGAACAGCAAAAGCACTAGCCTATGTCAATATACTATCCCCCATAGTACAGAAGTCGACTTATTCTATTCTGTGCGAGAAATACATATTCCAAAAAGAGTCTGGGACAGCTGTGCGATGTGATAGATCCCAAATTAATACAACCACTAGTATCAAAAACCTTTTGTATGCAATGTGGCTGACGCAACAGATCAGAATATTTAGCTTAAAATGTTGATCAACTATTAGGCTATTTCTTCACATTATAAGCTCAGCGATGCACAAATGGCAGTAAGCTATAAGCGTGAATGTTCCATTAGCGGAAAAACACCAATATCACAAGTGACCACAAATGCAATTATGCATGCAATGCTTTTATTATAAAGGTAAAAAAATGTATGGTGCAAATGATCTTCCCCAAACTTGAAATGCGCTGCTTATGTATGCTAGTTAGGTCCTACACCCCTTGTAAAGTGGATTAATGTTCTTCATTTTAAGAAATTATTTGGCCACTTTAGTTGTGATACAAACCTTATTAAAACATATAGGCCTATATGCTAGACTACATGATGTGTGTGACTATGATTCGAAAAAGTCACGGGAAAAAAGCAGAATTCACAAGTGATAATATATAATTCACAAGTGATAGGCTAATATTGTCACCCATCAGACTATTCTTGATTTAATCTTGTCTTTACATATACTAAATAATATTGGAGTGAAATTTGTTTTGATTTAGAATGGACCGTTATCATACACCTGTATCGAAACAGGGGCAGCAGGAAAAAAATGTATCTACAGTATGCACTTAAATAGCGAATGGAGGACGCTTTTCCAGTGGTTCATTTTCATGCCAACTAGGTAGGCTATACTCCTGTTGTAAATATAAGCAATGTGCTTAATATAAGGAATGTTGAGAAATACATATAGTAGGCTTAGCCTATAGAAAGCTGATGGGATCCTCCTCTTTTTAGTAAAGGCCATGACTCCTGTTTTCTCACACAATTGCATAGCCTATAGAAATGTTGTGCAACCTGAGCTCATGGGCTCTCATGAAGTGTTTGATTAGATTTTCGATTACATTTGCATTTATTTAACATTTGCATTGTCAGAGTGATTAGAGGGACAATAGGGTGCTGAATACCAGGCAGTTAGCAAGTTTGGTAGGATACTAATGTCCAGCAGCAGAATGAGAGCTTGGAGAAGCCCAGTTACCGTGACTAAACGGTCACGTGGAATTTGACTGCCATCATGACTCGTGACCGCCTGTGTGGCGGTAATACGGTCACCGCAACAGCCCTAGATATACAGTGGGGCAAAAAAGTATTTAGTCAGCCACCAATTGTGCAAGTTCTCCCACTTAAAAAGATGAGAGAGGCCTGTGATTTTCATCATAGGTACACTTCAACTATGACAGACAAAATGAGAAAAAAAAATATCCAGAAAATCACATTGTAGGGTTTTTAATGAATTTTTTTGCAAATTATGGTGGAAAATAAGTATTTGGTCATTAACAAAAGTTTATCTCAAACACACCGCCCGGGCAACGAAGGAGTGGCTTCGTAAGAAGCATGTCAAGGTCCTGGAGTGGCCTAGCCAGTCTCCAGATCTCAACCCCATAGAAAATCTTTGGAGGGAGTTGAATGTCCGTGTTGCCCAGCAACAGCCCCAAAACATCACTGCTCTAGAGGAGATCTGCATGGAGGAATGGGCCAAAATACCAGCAACAGTGTGTGAAAACCTTGTGAAGACTTACAGAAAACGTTTGACCTCTGTCATTGCCAACAAAGGGTATATAAACAAAGTATTGAGATAAACTTTTGTTATTGACCAAATACTTATTTTCCACCATAATTTGCAAAAAAATTCATTAAAAATCCTACAATGGGATTTTCTGGATTTTTTTTCTCATTTTGTCTGTCATAGTTGAAGTGTATCTATGATGAAAATTACAGGCCTCTCTCATCTTTTTAAGTGGGAGAACTTGCACAATTGGTGGCTGACTAAATACTTTTTTGCCCCACTGTACTTGCAGTTGCCATCAGCATGTTAACGTACATAAGCACAAGGTATCCTTTCTTATAAAGAGCCAATCATTCTGTCCCGAGGACTTGACTCTGTGTAGGCCTGCCTGATGAAAGGGCTTGTTTTCCCCCACTTAGAATGGGCAATAAGTAGCAGGGTGAATGTTAGAGGGTTTTAGAGAGTGCTCTCCTTCTGCCTCTCTTTCTACCTCTCTAAGGATTACTGCTCTTAAAGACGGAAAACATCAATGCAGGTGTATTTGAAGGATGAAGGCCTGTTTTGAATGGTATTTTGGAGCCATATCATCAGGTCTTCAGTGAGGATTAGCACTGTTAGGCTTTTTTTCCTGTCCTGATAAATCGGCTTTCACCTTCAATCTGGGTGTAAGCCCTGGGCTCTGCTCCTCCTCACGTGCTCTTCCTCTCCTCTTGGGCTGGGGCCCTACCCAGGGGCCTGCACCTCCTCCTCAGCCTCCTCACTCCACCATGGAAGCATTCTCTTCTCACATCAGCTATTTTACTTTCTAAACAGAAGCTCCAGTCCAGTCTGTCTCCCCAGGACCGGCCCCTGCCTCTCTGCAGCTGTGTCATATTTATCATCTCAGTCCCAACCGAAGCAATTTGGCAGTGAGATCACGGGGCGACGAGGTTAACTACTAAAGTTGTATGTAACTTGGAGGCTTCCTTGTGATGATTAATCAACCTGAGGAAAATGAGCCGCTGTCCCAGCATCCCATGCAGTGTGCAGCATCTGTGATGGTCAAGGCAAACAAATGGTGTGTTGCCTTTGTTGCTGAACACGGTGCAGAACCGGACATTACAAGCAATTAATTTGACATGGCTTCATCCACGGGGTCCCCAGCAGCTAATGGAGGTGTTTTCATGTAGCATCCAGTATGAAAGCAGGGAGCTGAGTTATGATTGAAATGAAGCAACGCTCCAAATGAATTACACACAGGGGTACTCTCGGAGAAAGTGTGTATTGAATGTGTTTCATGGTTGTTAAAGGGGTAAGGTTTGGTTTTTAGACATTGAGTGCAACTTACATGGTCAGAGATAAAACAGGTGACATGTTCACGTTGGTTGACAGTGGTCTCTTTGTTCTTTTGCCTGTCCCCCTCCTCTGCAGTGCCCCATCCACAGAAGCAGCTTGCCTACAACAGCTCAAAGGCAGGAGTGCTCAAACTGACACAGTCTCTTGGCACAGAGTGGATAGACAGAGGGGTCCGAGTCAACTGCATCTCGCCGCAAGTGTTTGTCTCCCATGTTTGTTATAAACAGAATAGACCTACAGTATAGTATCAATGTCAGGGACTGTATCCCCATGCCAAAACAGTTTACACATCACTTATAGGCACGGATAAAAAGGAGAAGATTTCAATCCTCACTTGTATTAAGAATGTACACATACAAAAAGTCCATGCATTGTTTTTTTTTATTGAGCTGCCAAGTGCAGTATAGCACATCATTACAGAACTATAGTGCTGAGCAGTGATTGAGTGGTTTCCTCCTCTGGAATGGCTCCATTTGAGAATGAGGCACCAGTTTAAGTCCTCAAACAATGTGCTCCAGCTTAATTGGATGACGTCTTGAGGGATGAATCAACCAAACACTTGCTCTAATTGTTATATTCAATTAGGGAATCAAATTAGCATCATCACTACAAGTGGCTCCACAACAATAGCTTGTTGTTTGTGTATGTTTGCCTGTGAAGCCGTGCGGTGGGAAGACGAGGGCTGAGAAAAAGTTCTGTCTGTGTGTTCGGTGGCGCATCCCTTAGCCACAGCCATCCCTGAGCAAATCCGTCCAGTGAGTCGGCTCAGCGGGCCCGTCACGGCCCCAGAACAAAGCGCCCATTCATGCGCCAGTCGCCGCTTTGCTTTATTTATTGCCAGCTTGTTTGCTCATTTTAATTTGCAAAGAAGCAATTCTTTCCCCCTGCTAACTGGCTGTCTCAATGGGCCGCTGATTTCTTTGAAGTGACAGTCTGTAAATATGCATAAAAAAAGGGACACAATTAGCGGAGGGCGAGGTTGACTGCAGCCTGATTTCATTGGCAACTTTAGCCGCGCCGGTGATAAGCTGCATTATCTACAAAATTGGTTGAGGGAAAACAGCACCTCTGATTGCCAGGAAAGGTTCCAGATAACAGGGCGCTGAAGAGAAATATAATTGAGGTGGAATATGTTAACTATGGTGTCACATGCTCCTTGGAGGCGCTAATTTATCCAAATGTTGGAATTTGTATCAAGGCACAGCCTGGAATACTGTAGGCCAAACATGTTAGGTCTGGGCTAAAGATGAGTCGACCGTGAAGCTTTTAGCTACTGTCATATTGATTGTGTGAAAAGCCTGAAGTCGTCTCACATTAGACACAGATGTGTTGACATGTTTATCCAAGTTATATATTTAATTAGGTGGAGAGAAAATCATTGGTTATGATACACTAATGCTGACATTAGACTGGAAGAGGCATCGTCTAGACTTGAAAGTGCCTATGTCTCAGAGGAGGAAATCAGACGAGGAAATGCCTACAGTACCAACACACCTGTTTCCTTTAAATGCCACTCAAGCACCTGAAAATCAAACCAGCTCAAGCACATATCAGGCAGGAATCAAAGTGAGATTGTGAGCAAGACGCAGAGAAAGTGCTTATCTACAGGCTCCTGAAGGCAAATTACACCCAGGGTCCCATCGTACCCGGTGGCGCTTCCTGCGATGTGCCAGTCATTAAACGGCACGAGTCCCACTGTAAATACCATCAGAGATGCTGCGCCGTGCCCTTTCTCTGAGGATAATTGGGTTTATTTTTGTCACCAAAGCGGTGGCTCTGAAACACGATGCCGCTGTCACTCCTGGCTCTGAAGTCTGATGTCTCTGATTCCTCTTGTTGATTTTTTTTTCTCTCCCTCCATCCTTGTCTCTCCCTCTCTCATTTCAGGGGGATTGTTGACACCCCTCTCATCCTCTCAGAGAGTCTGAGGCCTCTGGTGCAGTGCTGGCTGTCAGATATCCCTGCTGGACGACTGGCTCTAGTGACAGACCTGCAAGCTGCAGTGGTCTACTTGGCATCTGACGCCTCCGACTACATGACAGGGCATAACTTAGTCATAGAGGGTGGGCAAAGTCTGTGGTAGAGAGAGGGCGATACTTTCTTTGTTCCACCCTTGGATCACACAGCGAGGGAGATACTTTCTTTGTTCCACTCTTGGATCACTCTTGGGAATAGGCACCTACTGTGAATGATCTCCACAGGGGAGAATAGAATAGAATAACATTGAGAGATTAGGTCAGGGTGATTACCTCACTGGTTTAGCATTATGTCAGATTGGAGATGGTTTTTGTTAAGTTTCATACGGTGCTCTTCCAATAAATGGGTCATATTTATTTAGACACAATTGTGCTTTTATATTATATCTATGATCGATTTTCTTGACAGTAATGCACACCTTGTTGCACATCCTTAACACGCTGATCGTATCCCTTCTACATGGTGCAAATCTGTTTTGTCATACAGAAACCCTTTACTCGCTTGCCTCTGAGTGACTCTTCTAAACAAGTATTCAAACCATTGGCCTCGTCAGAGGTATTTTGTTTCGTTGGTGCCAAGTTGTTGAAAGTGATTCATACAGTAGTTCAAGATATTAACACGCTAAACTCATGCTCTTTTCGACTGTGCAAGCAAGTACAGTACGCACTGGATTGGGCAAAGTAAATGAAGAAAGGGGATCCTATAAAGTGGCTCCACTGTACTGAGATGTGTATGGCAAGATACTGTACACAAGACAGTCTGTCCCTCAAATAAACACTATCAAACCTGTAAAAAATAAACATTCTTTTTTTTATCAAAAGAAAACGTAAACTATAACGTAAACATTACGGGGACTGTACACTTAAGTAAGGTTTCTAAACTAGCTAGACATTGTTGCATAGAAATGTGTAATATCTACCTGTTTGACAGGCTCCTGGGCTGTGGTTGTGTGTTTCTCTGGGTACCATAGCATATCCCTGTCCCTCCCCTGTTCAGCTCGTCTCTCTCATGGTTTTGCTGATTGGTCCCCCAAGTGGTGCTTACGAGCCGCATCTTAATTGCTCCCTGTACTGTTTATGTGCTGCAAAACAATACTTAAAGGAGAGGTTAGCTGAGGGCACGGCCTCAGTCACTGCAATTATACCAAAGGAGTGTCCAATTAGCACCATCTATGCAATGAGACAGTGCTCGTGTTTGTGTGAGCAACTTCTCACTATTAGTGGCTGTACTCAGATTTACATAATGGGGTCTGGTCATTAACTGAGCTAGTGAGTGAGAGGATCCCATTTAGATATGGAAAGATCTGATGATCGCTGCATTTCAGTTGGATTTGATGTAGAAGACATCTCAAACCTGCTTGGTAGATACACAACTCTGAACTTTGAATGATTTTATTTTCCTCACAGGAAAATATCAGAAATGAGATTCCTGTAATCAGTGAATGTGAGAATATATTGAGAATGAGCTAATGAACATGTAAATGTGCCTAGAGCATGTTCTTTGTTAGGCACTTCATCAGATGGCCACAAAGGGGCGGTCTAGAGTCAGGATACTAGCTGTTTGAATGTTGGGCTATAAAGGACGTTGTATGCCATTGTCTGACAGCAATAACAACTGGTCTGCTATATATATATATATATATATATATATATATATATATATATATATATATATATACAATTACTCTCTCATCTCTTATATTTATATATATATATATATATGAGATGAGAGAGTAATTGTCAAGGTTCAGAGCAATTGAAATGCTACCTAACCAGTTAATATTGAGTGTTGGAATATCTGTTTTTATCTATTGTTGCAATTATTGTTGTCTATCAACAATGACAAGCCACCAGGGTCTGACAACTTAGATGGAAAATTACTGAGGATAATAGTGGACGATATTGTCACTCCTATTTGCCATATCTTCAATTTAAGCTTACTAGAAAGTGTGTGCCCTCAACCCTGGAGCGAAGCAAAAATACATTCTGCTACTTAAGAATAGTAAAGTCCCCTTTACTGGCTCAAATAGCCAACCAATTAGTCTGTTACCAACCCTTAGCAAACTATTGAAAAAAATGGTGTTTGACCATTGCTATTTTACAGTAAACAAATTGACAACAGATTTTCAGCACGCTTATAGGGAAGGACATTCAACATGCACAGCACTTGCACAACTGACTGATGATTAGCTGAGAGAAATTGATGATTAAAAGATTTTGGGGCTGTTTTGTTAGACTTCAGTGCGGCTTTTGACAAGAAAGATCATAGTCTGCTGCTGGAAAAACTTATGTGTTATGGCTTTACACCCCCTGCTATAATGTGGATAAAGAGTTACTTGTCTAACAGAAAACAGAGGGTGTTCTTTAAGGGAAGCATATCAAATATAATCCAGTTAGAATCAGGAATTCCCCAGGGTAGCTGTTTAGGCCCCTTGCTTTTTTCAATTTTTACTAATGACATGACACTGGCTTTGAGTACTCAACACTATACACGTCAGCTACTACAGCGACTGAAATGACTGCAACACTTAACAAAGAGCTGCAGTTAGTTTCAGAATGGGTGCCAAGGAATAAGTTAGTCCTAAATATATATAAAAAAAACTAAAAACATTGTATTTGGGACAAATCATTCACTAAACCTTAAACCTCAACTAAATTATGTAATGAATAATGTGGAAATTGAGCAAGTTGAGGTGACTAAACTGCTTGAAGGCACACAATACTACATAGAGCCATGACTACATGGCTAAGCACACAGCCAAGACAACACAGGAGTGGCTTCGGGACAAGTCTCTGAATGTCCTTGAGTGGCCCAGCCAGAGCCCAGACTTAATCCAGATCGAACATGTCTGGAGAGACCTGAAAATAGCTGTGCAGCAACCCTCCCCATCCAACCTGACAGAGCTTGATAGGATCTTCAGAGAAGAATGGGAGAGACTCCCCAAATACAGTTGTGCCAAGCTTGTAGCATCATACCCAAGAAGAATTGAGGCTGTAATCGCTGCCAAAGGTGCTTCAACAAAGTACTGAGTAAGAGTCTGAATACTTATGTAGATGTGTTATTTCCGGTTTTAATTTTTAACAAATGTGATAAATATTCTAAAAACCTGTTTTTGCTTTGTTATTATGGGGTATTGTGTGTAGATTGATTAGGGAAAAAACAATTTAATGCATTTTAGAATAAGGCTGTAACGTAACAAAATGCGGAAAAGGTCAAGGGGTCAGAATACTTTCAGAATGCACTGTAGATATGTTGTAGTAGTGTAGGGGCCTGAGGGCACACACTTAATATGTTGTGAAATCTGTTTTGAATGTATTGTAATGTTTTTTTTAAATGGTATAACTGCCAAAAAATGGTATAACTGTGGCACCATCTAAACTGTTTTGATGTTATTATGTTTCGTATTGCCCTAAACTGTTTCAAAGACCTTTTTAGAGGTCTTGTTTTCCCTGTAAAGTGCAGCCACAAGAGCCAAATCTAGTATTTTCAGCTGAAAATGGGGTCTCTCTCTAAACCTATGGCTTGCTTCATGAGGTGTAAGTGATCTTGGATACATTATTTATGACCTCCTTGTGCTGCAATTACACTCAGGAGCGGGCCCGCGAACATGCCGGTGTTGTGCTAAACAGTTCTTCGGCACAAAAGCACTTGTGCCCTCACACTTCAAATCAACTTTGATTAATGTCCATGCCTGTCCTGGCATGCAACGTTTTACAGCAGAAGCGATTCATGAGTAGCCCTGGGTCGATGCGACAACAGGAGGAGACAACACAGGACTGAGCACAGCCTGTATCTGGGTGACAGAGTATGTCAGGGTTTATAGATGACATATTAACATTTGACAACATCAATACCCTTTTATTGATGTATTTTATCGTTCCTTAGGCCTAGTCTAGTGAGTGAGATATTTGAAAATGAAATGTATAGCCTTGTAAAGGCTCCCAATGCAGTAGACCTGTGGCCTGCCTGTCATCACATAGCTCATTGTATACAACACCGGATATATGTTAGTGTTAACAAAGTCATGCTTTTAATATGTTTTGAATGCTTTAATTTCCAACAGGTCAGTAAAACCTACTTTATTTCAGTTAAATGTACGAACGCACCGATTCCGTGTTTTTCTGCTGCTCATGTGGGTGTTCCTTGGGTGTGTTATTTTCACATATCATACCCTGGCAGTTACTGTTGTTTTTCCCTCTTGACATAGCCACTACCACTTCCTCAAAATAGTCAAGAAAGATAAATCAAGATATATTTTGATGTTTTTGCCAAGGTCTTACTTACGCAATTTTACATATACAATAGCTAAGGTGTTTGATGCAGTATTTCTCAAGTAGAAAAAAGGGGAAGGGAAAAACTACACTCCCAAAAGTTTTTTGGGGGCTGTCCCCTAGGAGAACCCTTTTTGGTTCCAGGTAGAACCCATTTTGGGTCCAGGTAGAACCATCTTTGGTTCCATGATGAGCACTCTGTGGAGAGGGTTTTTACATTGAACCCAAAAGTGTTCTACTTGGAACCAAAAATAATTATTCAAAGGGTTCTCCTATGGGGACAGCTGAATAATCCTTTTAGGTTCTAGATAGCACAATCTTTTCAAAGAGTGTAGTCAGTGCACTGCAGACAGTGACGTTATTGAGTCAGCTGTTGTTGGCTGCGATCAGAACAGACTTCTGAGAACATGTCTACAACTTCCTCATCAGCAAGCTGTCAAACTGTTGTAAATAAGCACATGCTACACACTGTTTATCAGTTCTCAAAATCACTAGTCACAGTAGTAGCTAGCAGGCACATTGAGCAGGCAGGCCACGTTAGCTAAATCAGTTTATAAGTCAGTGGCGAGTGACGCCATGTGCAACTTTTACCAGTGTGCATCTGGCTGCCAGTGTTTCATAGCGAATCATGTTACAAAACAGGTTGTGGCAGAACACAAGATGCTTGCGAATGGGTTTAGCATTTTGGAATATTGACAGTGGCAGTTTCCCAAAACAGTGGCAGACTGTGGAGTGATCCCTATCAAACACATCAACAAGTGGCCACTCCATCAAGGGCTTAGGGGCCAAGTGTTCTTTCAACAGAACATTGGCAACGCGTCGTCTTATGTAAACAAGTCCGAGGCGCTGCGCAATGGGCAGGACAGTCTCACTGTCTGAAGGTTCTGCTGCTATGATTGGATAGAGCGCAATCAGCGCAGCATATTCTCTGTGCATGACAATTCTCCCTAGGCATTACCATCTCGTGTTAGTGAGCAAGTGGGCATGGCCAAACCCAACCCTCATGTAAATCGTGACGACCTCAGTTACACAAATCGCACAAATCAGTTTTGGAATATACTGACTATGACCAAAATTATCATACATAAACTTTTTAGTACATTTTGGCACTGGAATAAATGTTTCAGACTAATATCGATGTCACATAAGGCTGTTTTCAACCAGAGAAGTTGTTTTTCTGCATTCATTTGCTTTTTAATAACCCCTCCTCTCCACCTTATTTGAGGTCAGATCTGTGTCAAAGTTAGGAAGGGGTGGAGATCAGAAAAGGGGAGAACAAGAACCTAGTGATAATAGAAAATGGACACAACCCTCTTTATCTGCCATACCTCTGTTAATCCTTGTCCTTCAAAGTTGAGCAAATAGCAACCAACTCCAGCGAGATAAAACAATGGGAACTAATGCAGGAAAATAATAGACACACAGATGCCAAGTAACCTTTACAAACTGCAGAGTGGTTGACATTTTAGGGACCTTGATTCAAACTTGGGAATAAAAGTGGTTTTAATTATATGCATGTTTAAATAAGCAATTATTGATAAACCCTAGCTGCTCAAACCCAGGGGATGGAAATGGCCATCAAGACTGTTTAATTCATTTTTAAAGCTTTTTCCAAGTACATTTCATTACATTTTCAATTGAGAAATGCTGCCCCTATATCAGTACAGAGTTGTGTTTTCTCTGATGGTGAGGGTTGCATCAGGTCTCGTGCTCTAGGGAGTGTGTGTGCGTGTTCGTGTTCGCGTGCGCGCATGTGTGTGTGTGTGTGGTCACTAGCTGTATAGATAGGTGGTGGTATGTAGACCTAGCCTTGTTTGTCAACTCATGTGTTATTCATCGGGGCCTAGTTGTGCTGTTTGCTGGTATCATGCTCACTTGCTGACTTCCATAATTTAATTCTATGTGGCTGCTGTGTATATGTACTGTGAGGTGGATTTTCAATAAATAATAAAAAGGTGAACATTTTGTCAACCTATGTTATGATATTGTATTATATTTGAACGGAGGTAGCAAAATAGATGCATACACATGCATTATTTAAAAAAAAATAATCTGGAGAGGCACCTTTCTGCTCATTTCTCTTATGAATTGCTTCTGTCTTTGAGTTCTTTTTTTAATCTACAGTAAAACTCATGAATTCATGATTTTCATTACCAATGGTGCAACAACTGAACCAATGCTTTGCTGACCAAGCAAATTGCTGTCATGTCCGTTTGGAATTTACTCTATAAAATGATTCAAACTTTTGAATAATTCAACTACTGTGCCTTTTTATTGTTTTCTATCATTATTTTAATGACTGTAGCTAAGATGATTACAGTATATTTGTCCCTACCATAACGGTAAAATGAGTGGGATCCATTGCCAAAGCTGTTTTGATTCAGCTTCCCATTGAATTAGCTAAATCATATGGGCAGACTATGTCATGCATCTAATACAATACTCCAATGACACTTTTGCTTTAAACCAATTCCAATATCCGTATCCTGTATCTGCATTACAGATGTATAAGGCTTGTATTCAACATGAATACTGTACGAGGGAAACATTGTACTGTGAGTTCTCTAATTACAATGCTGCTAATGTATCATTTCCTCCCCATGTGGGATTACTTTCATCTTCCCCATTTAAGATGCACATTTTGTTTGGATACTCAAATTACAAACGCTCTATTGAATCTGACTGCACAAAAGGCATTGATCATAACCCCGATAGCTCCACTCCAACGTTGATTTAATTTGCACTTCCATTAATATCTATGAAACGTCCAATTGTCGTCCTAGGCATATTGATGGTATTGTAAGCCCTGCCTTCGTATAGTATTCCCCAGCGGCAATAAGGAAATGTTGCGTAGAATTAGGCTGAGGAGCAGGCTCAGTGGAACTGGCACAGCACTCAGAAATTCATTATCCTAATAAAAAGAGGGACATAAGCGAGAATCTTAAGATAAATTTCTCTTCCCCACACAAAGCCCTGAATTTGGCTGGAGTGTAGAATTAAAACTTATGCACTTCTGATTATTGCTGCCTGTGCACACGAGGGTGTTCTCAAGACCCTGAGACATCTTTTAAAAAAAATGCCTGATGGTTCAATAGAAAAGCAATCACTTAGCACCTCTCCACTATGAGGCATTCAGCATTCAGCTTGCTGGGGTTATATGGATACACATGGCTGCGTCTCTTGAGCACCCTGGTTGATTATTACATTAATGAGCAATACTTCCTGGAAATGCCTTATTAGAATAGAATAGGGTTCATTTTATTTTAGCTTCAGTTGATTCGGTGACTTCCTTGGCTTACACTACAGTATCAAACTGAAAGCATTATGTAAGATATGTTATTTTGATGAATGAGTTCCCATCTCTATCTTTTGTACCATGTGTTCATCCCTGGTTGAGATTTTGACATGTTGTTTCCTTTAGGGACCACACCACTGGAGCCTAGAGACATGAATTATGCTGTAATTATGTTACAGTAACGCAAGCTAGCTGTTGTGCTGTGCTGAAAACCATTTGAGGTCTTCAAGTAGTCTACGTTAGTCTACAGTTTTGCGTGCCTTCTCTAGCATCAGAGGAACCCCAACACAAGGAGGAATTTGGGCCCCTGGGTGAATGAATGGACGGACACTGTAGTAGAGAAATGGTTAGTAGTTTCCTGTACTGAATCATGATTATAATTAGCAACATATCTGAAAGGCATTTGTACATGCCTCTTGCCTCCTATACCTCTGCTTTGGCACCGCTGTGCCTAGTTTCTGTGATCTACTCGCAGAATCTTCATCTTTTTGTTTTGCTCATTTTCAAAGGGGATTCCGCTTCTTTATGGTTCTGCCATAGTGATTCATTTGCAGGTCATTAAAAGAAACCGTGTCTTTTGAAAGCATTGGGCTGCTCAGGTGGCGAGGCCTGTGCAGGGAGACACGTCGTAAATAAAGCCAGCTACATTTCAAATGCCATAAATAGGGGGCACCTTAGGTCCTTGCATGATTGCAGACATCAAATCATTTAATTTATGCGTGTCTAAAGGAGACCTCATTAACATTCAAGTAGCACTCATCTGTCTAACGGGATCGTTCCGTAGGCTACATCGGCCTCACACGGAACATTCTTATTTGGTCTACACAGCATGGTTACACCACATTCAACAACCTCTCTCTTTTTAATGTCACTGGAGGCATTGAATGTAACTCTCGTTAAGTTGTATGAGAATATGACACGGTTATTGTGTGCTGCGGTGGAAAAAAATGGACTAAATGAGCGGTTATGTACTGTGCAGTGTGTACACAGGAACAGGAGTTTTTGAGTGTTGAATGAATAACCATTCATTTGATTGTAGGTGAATATTGCATGCTATACATAATATTTTCACAGCTGATCACACGAGATAATGGCCTCCGCTACAGTTTGATGAAGATCACTGAGCGCTGGGATGTCGATTTTTTTTTTGTAAAGAGTTTCTCAAGGTTATGTTATTACCAGAATCTCCTTAGGTAGACCTCAGTAGCTTTGGAGCCTCTGAATCATGCGTGACAGATACTCAATAGTAATTGGCGGGGATTGCCTCTGACATCAAGTCTGTATCTGACAGCTTGTTCTGTGGTCAGATCTCCTATTTAACACACAAAGAGTATGGCTGCTTCACACGCCACATCTGACACAAGGTTACGATTGGAAGTGTTGACCTCCCTCTCTATGATACATCATAAAGGTGCATATATTATGCTCCCAATAAAAGACCTAAACTGTACAAATCAGATAAACATGTAACAGCTAGCTTGTCTTCTTATAAGTATGAAATGCAGTACAAACAGTAGATATGGTACAAGGCGTGGTTTTAATGCACAGTAGCTAATACTTCAATGGTTTTTATGGTACATTTTTTCCTTCCGAACTGGACGACAGTATGTCTAAAACTTCTCCTCGACATGTTTCAACTTAAAACCAACAGCGTCTGGATTCCGTAACAGACATGAACATGACAAGAGGCGCGTTCCCTGAAGGTAATGACAAGACCATGCACAATAGGCCTGTGCAGATTTACACGGGTGGGGAGGTGAATAGGAGGAGTTATGCCATGATCGTCAGCAGAAGCCTGGAAGATACGGGAGAGATCGATCTGCAGCTAATGCAGTTCCCATGATTCCTTTGAATAAATTCTCCTAACGGAGGACAGGGCACTTAGGAGGTACCTGGTGTTAGGACAGTGTTAGTGTTTCCTTCATCAGCCCTGGGAAGCTACTCTCCCCTGCTGGCCTGAATGAGGCAAGGCAGTGCGGTTTTTTGAATGACTCCAAGTTAAACACTGTATTTAGAGGAGCGTGTAAAGAAAGAGACATGCTCTTTTTCTGTTAACAGCGTCCAGCATTTTGATGTCTCTAACAAGAACACAATAAATTGTTCCTCATTATTCAGTATAAACTCCAATGTGCCGGGTCCCCATCCCCCTGTGCCACACTCTAAATCACCTCCCCCTTCCCTCTCCTCCTCCTGCGACACAGCTCTTTAATTTCCTACGCTGTGGGGGGTGGGGGCTGGAGGGGCACGGAGAGCTTGATGCACTCCATCATCCCCTGCCATGTTTGCCATCCGCTCCCCTACCCTAGACTCAAGCTCCCCTCCCTTCCCCTCCTCCATTCCCCTTACCCACCCCTTACAGATATCTGGGCCCCGCTATGGGATAAAGCCTGGTGGAGTGGTAGGGTCAGCCAGCCTGGGAGGATACCCTGGGCATCAGTTATCTTCGGCGAGAGAGACTGACGATGAGATAGCAGTGTTCTGCGCTATCAGGTGATCATCACTATGCCTCCAGCCTTCATTCAGGAGTCGGACCCTACATGGTATTTTCCTTTCCTGCTCCTCCTGCTCTTAATTGTTAAAATTAGGTCATTAATTGGAGGCTGAGTCAAATCACCTGTCATTTCAGATGGGAATTAGCTGCTGATTGAAAGGTATCATAAAACCCTGCCCAGGGCATGGTTGGTACGGCTGTGCCTGCTGGGAGGGAGCTCCCTTTGTGCCTTGGCACACGCAGCCCACAGGCCCAGAGCTCACTCTACTTTCTCTACTGTAGATTGGGCCTGTACTCTTGAGTGACACACATCCACACACATGGCCCAAATATAGATTCAAGAGAGGCAGTAGTGTCATGCTCAATTCCTGGAGGATGCTGTGGGAGTGTTCGTTTCTACTGCGCCAGTGCCCCTGGCCTAATTGGGTAGGATGCACATAGCACACACATGCCATTCCTCAAAGAGTAAGGTCAAGTTCATTTAAACAGGTAATTGTGAAAGCAGACATGTAAACTAAACTGGGACAATAGCAGGGGTACACATGTGTTTAATGCGTTTAGGCAAGCCTTACTGAAATGGTCTTCATTTGTATTACTGTTGTGCCGGTATTAGGAAGAATTGAAACATTAGAAAATATGTTTGCGCTATGCTCCGAGATGTTTTAACACGTTCATAAGTAGAATGCCTATTTCGGGAAGAAACAGTCTCAGAAACACAGCAGTTAAGGCTAAATAAGGACGGTGCATTCTTCAAGATGTGTGTAATTTGGGAGAAAAAAAATGGAGATTTTGACAGAGGAAATACAGGGCCTTATGAGAAACACATGCATCAACATTTGTCTCAGCGATGATGTAAACCGATGACACACCCAAACATTCTTCACTTCTCTGGTGGCTACATTTTGCACTTCAAGGTACAGTGAGCCTTACCTAAATTCACTTATTACGCTCCATTTGTTTTTTTCAAAAATCACAGTGAATATGTTGGCAATATTAACACAGAAAGACCATTAGAAAAACATGCCTAAATTATTACAAAGGCACAGCGCTACATAAACCCCTTGGAGGGACCACATCTCCACACGGACCGAGTCTTGAAGAACAGTACGTAATGTGCTGACAAACCCGCTGTTTGAAATAAAACCCTCTAAACACATGATGTTAATATTTAATGTTGCTGTTCCTCATGAGGCCGTTCTGTGCTGTGTGAGAGGGTCTGAGGGGAGATGGTATTAGTGCTGCGTGCTCTGGAGGAAGAGCCTGCGTCATGCTAATGAAGCGATTGGGGCCTCAAACTCCAAAGAAAAACTCACATCTGATTAGAGAGCAGAGGTGCACGTCAACATGCCAGCTAACGCAGCATATAATAAGATCAACTTGAGTTAATGCAAGTCTATCATCACTAAACACAATCACGGAGAACTATCCCAGCACATCATTATACAGCCACAATAACAAAGCAGATGTTAAAAGATGTTCCACTCTCTGCAAAAGTGTAGGCAAAGCAAGGTAATGGGACAACACTATTCTCTAAGCAGCCATTTGAAAGCATGCATGTGGTACAGAACACAGCAATGACAGCCACTTGACCTTCTCTTCTCCTGCTGGACTGAGCTGGGACATCTAGCTGGGACATCCTGTGAACCGGGGCTCTAAAGGACAGGCCATTTGGATGTGATTAAAATGCATTAGAGATCCTGAAGCCAATGCTGCTCCCCAAGCTATCAGGTAATTTGACAGAGTTCCAGCGAGTTTAAGACATGCAGATGTTTTCAGTTTAAGCCAGGCATCTGTTTATGCAGACACACTTTATGTTCGGAAAATCACAAAGGACCTCCAATAGATTTTATGGTGCCGTATTAGCTAGAGTAGTCAGCTTTGTAATTGTGCCGCTGCAGGTAATAAACAAATTGGTCACAAGCAGCGCTCCCTGTAGATATGACCAGAAACGTACAATTTTGCACAGTGTGCTTACTATCCATGGTCATTAGGTGTCTGCATACAGTATTAGTGTCAGTGCTACCGAACTGCGGTCTAGGGAGGCGTGTCACTCATTTCACATGCTGTTCTTAAACCCTTTTAAAACGTCAAGGTTCAGTTTTTGGACAGCAGTTTAGCCTTTTCACAAATACCATCCTTATGCATGTCGACGAACTAGCACTACTTGCTTTCTCATAGCAAACATAATAACAGCAACACATGAGACCTCAGTGTCTCAGACAACTGGGGTGTGACTTTCTTCTTGTTGATACAGAAGCCTTACCCTGTTAGACCTCACATCTGATAATGGAAAGTAAATGTTTAGCGAGTGGAGATAACATAACCACACGGTGATCATGGTGTAGCGTACACTGGCCCCTCTCCGCCTGACCTCCCAGTGAAACAGATGATGTGTTACTTCATGCCGCTCTTTGCGGTGTACTTTACCTAGAGAAAGGGACGTACCCACCGGTACTCCGGTGTCCATTTCCTATTATGTGACAAGGACCCATTTCGGATTGAAGTGATCCAAACAGTCAGCCGCCACTTGAGGGAACTGTCTTCACGAACAGAGGACGGAGGTCGAGGGGGAACCACAAGGACGAGTGTCCTAGGCATGCCGTCTCCAACGGGTTCTGTTGAAACAATGACACTCAAACTGAAACAGGCCTAGTGAACATAGAAGGCTTTGTGTTTCAATAAAAATAACTGACATGCAGAAGGTGGAGTGTGTGTTGATGTACCGTACAACACTTCAGTGATGGAATCCACAACTCTCAGGGCGGGCATTGTCCACTGTGTACCTCAGTGATCTCTGTGGTTTGAACCTCAGCACATAGGCCTAGCTTTGCAATATTACACAAGCAACAAGCTAGGTCAATGTCCAGGTCAGGCACATGACATGATATCTATACGTGCAGACACAAGGTAGCTATGCTGTAGATGTACAGAGCAGTGACACAGAGGAAGGTGTTAAGCTAAACATGAGAAGCCATGGTTTCAGCAAATGCAATTTCAAGTGTCCATGATGAAAGATATCATGGACAACGGTCGCTAAGTGCATCGTTGGAGCATGTATCGATACAGATAGGATCGAAGAAATGTAGCGCTGCTCTCAGATCAGATCAGATTACCTCAACATGATAATTATTTCACAATACTGACGACAGATCAGCTTCCAGAGAGATATTGGCACCTACGGTTATTCTAGTGCTTACCCAATAAAAATACACTACATCACAGATTTGGCACGTCGTTGCGTGCGCATGTTAGACTACACATCATAGTAGACAGTAAGTAGCCTGTAACAAAAATATAACTTCATTGATTGAACACGGAATGTATTTCAATATGACAACCAACTGTTTATATTCGATCTCGCTTTTCATTTGAAGAATCTTCAAATACGTCACTTGTTTGGATCAACTGACATGGGCAACTTTGTATGTGTAGTCACCTTTGTTCTGAAATTATTGAGGGTCACGGCACTGGATAAAGGGTCTTGTGTGGCTCAGTCGGTAGAGCATGGCCCTTTCAATGCTAGGGTTGTGGGTTCAATTCCCATAGGGGACTGGGGGAAAAAAGGGATGAAAATGTATGCGCTCCACTGTAAGTAACGCTGGATAAAAGCATCTGCTAAATGACTTAAATGTCAAATAAACCATAGTGGAGATCTTCTGTGTATAAAGTGATATGGGAGGGCAAATAAGCATTTAGCGAAGCACTTAGCTGTTCTACGAGTGGTCTGAGGCAGGTGTTAGATTACAAGTGTTTTCAAGTGCAGCGTTAATATAGATGGTTTTGGGAAACAGCTCAGAGATTTAAAGATGCTCCTACAAAGGTTCTAACGATGGGAAACCGGGCACATGTTCCCAAGAGAAGTCTGCAATGTAATATATGCTTCAAACAGCCAGTCCTTTACCTTGGGATTTGTCTTCAGGACATAGATCCTCTGTGCTCCTAAAATACCTGTCTGCCCTCACTTATTTTTTTAAAAACATTTTAAAAGCTTCCACTCTCTCTCTATGCGTTCTTTTACATAATTTAGGAAATCACCTCTCACTCCAATACAGAGAGACAACTGAGGAAGCTGTTTGGAGGCATAACCAATTAGCATCAGCCTCTATGGGTCTCTCAGTAGGAACAATTTAAAGTTTCACCGTGGCTGCTCTGAAACAACATGCTGTGGGCCTTTCCACTACCCTTTGCTAAATGCTACCCCCCTGGGTGCCATCAAATATGAGGTCAATGGGCTAAAATGATAACCACAAAGAGAGAATCATTTCAGTTGGCGAGAAATGCATTGGGATTTGGTAAATATGTTAATCAGTTAGAATAAGCAGATAACGCTATAATATAAACAGCTTTGCAACACACATACTGTATAACTAGCTAAATATGTCAGGCATGTTGGATAAGTGTCCCAATACACTCTGACGACAAACAAAACAAGAGTAACTTTCATAATCTATTCCATACTCCAACATCTTTATAACTATGTCGTGAAACATCATTTTGAGTAAATTGCATAATAAATATGTATCTAATCACTGCATAGCATGTTTACTGATTTATGTTTTTAATAAGTACATATGCAATCAATTGTGTTGATTCATTAGGTAAACGTGTTTCCACTGTTGTGACTAATTATACATTATAGGATTTTCTTCTACTGTTGTTTCTGTATTTAAATGATTTATACATTTCAATAATTGATCATAAAAAATGCATTTAAACATGCTTACAGCAAAGTGAAAGCTAATTTGTCACATTTCAAAATTCTTACAGTAGAGGGTTACAAATACTTAGGTCTGTGGCTTGACCATACAGGATGGGAATTGGGTAGTTTTGTCTTCAGCTACAGCACATCCTATTACTGATGTCCTGACTTCCTGTTTCTAGAAGACAAGCCATGAATCAGAGGCCAGTGCTATAGGGAACGTTGTCTTTGTCACTTGGACTGTGGAGTGTATTAGAATACAGATGTCGGGTCTTAACTTGATCACTCTCTTCTCGCTGAGAATTTTCCTGCTGCATCAGGAAATTCAAATGAGCCTCTTGATTCCTTAAAATGAGCAGTTCTCTTTCTCTCCATGCGGGGGCAGTCGAGTCATTGGGATCATCAAATTATCTTCTTGCTCGCTCAAACGTTACCTTTACTGCAACACTCATATGTACAAAATGTTTCTGAAATGCAGCCATAAACATTAATCATTGATTTAGTTAAACATTTCAAATATGGACAGTCAGGGATATTTTACCCCCGATCTTGATAATGAAATGGCCAGACACTTTTGGATAGCATCAATAGGAAACAAATAAAATAACAACAGTAGGTTTACCAGGGTACACCACCAATGCTTGTCAGATAGATAAATCACCCTCAGTCTATTAAAAAATGACTAAATTGTTCCGATGACAATACCAACCAAAGGGCTTCACTTCAAGAGCAGTGGTGAAGATACAGGCTTTGATGGGCTTCTTCTTCTTTCTTCTTCTTCTATGGTATTATGGAAGTCGGCAAACAAGCGTTAGAAGTACATGCCTACACCTACAGTGCGGGTGGTAAACTATAGAAAATATATCCATTATAGGAAAAATAAAGGGGGAAAAACCGACATCATACAAAATACAAAAAAATGTAGCCTGTGAGGGTGGAATATCCTTTTTGACATGATTTCTTGCAATGCCTCGGCTGTACCAAAAAGCAATATGCTAAACTCACAATAATTAAAATGCTCTCTGATTTTTTCTTTGTTTGAGCTGTGCAGTTTATGGCCATTGCAATTAATGCTACAAAGTCAATCACGTCCTCTACTTCTTCAGGTATACCATCTGCATCCACGTCAAGCGCAACCTAAGAGAAATACTCTCTTTGACAGGCGCCCTGCTTCAGAAATCCATACACCCCCAAAATAATTTGAGACGCAAAGCAAGCTTCTTCTGTTCTGCGGACACACAAAAAAAATCGGAATAATACCAGCTCTTATGACTCTCACCAACACCCCCTCACCCAACGCCTCCATCATACTCTTCGTGACTTCGAACAGATCCCCCAGGTAATATTGATCCAAAACCCTCACTCTGACTATAAACGAATCTAGGAATTTCTTTGTTTCCATCACAACTTTACTTATTTTGTTTCCTTTATTTTTCATGACTGTAGCCCACTCGTTCGCACTCTCTGTACTGTCATCTTCCCCTGACCCACCATCAGTTTCGAACAGAGCAGCAACACTCGACGGACGACTTTGAGAGCCAAGGAACTTAGGAGTGTTGATGAAAAGCTCCTTTGAATGCATTTCATTGGTCAAGGCGTCGTGAAATGTTCATACAAACATAAAGGGGAACCATCGATTCATGTAAAAATGAAAATCAAAAAATGTGGTTACGTGGTTTTCATCCGACAGCGACGATATAATAACATAAATCTATGTAACTGAAGTGATTTGGTGAAATGTAACGGAGTACAAAGTACGTAACTTTCTTCAGAAATTACAAGTACAGGGTAAGGGTACAAGTACAGCAGTAACTAAAGTAATAGTTCCTCCAAAAATACAAAGGGCAGTGGGCCGCATTCAAACCCATATTAAATACTTCTACCCCATACAAATATGTCAATTTATTATCATCAACATAAGAATTCACACGAGAAGTGTTGTAGCCTGTACGTTGTCTACATAGGCTACAAGAACTGATGCCAAAGTGGACCTGCAGTCTAAGTTATTGTATAGCCTACAAACAATTCTAAATATTCAATATTTATCTATTCACATCCTCCTGCTGCAGTAGGGTCTTATTAAGATCCGACATCTGTAGTCCATGAGGCTGATGTGAATTAGGCTTGTGTGGCTAACCTCCTGTGTTGGCTTGATGAGAGGAGGAGGAGGAGGGGGAGGAGGAGGAGGAGGAGGAGGAGGAGGAGGAGGAGAGAGTCTGAGGGGGAGGAGTTTCTGCTGAACAAAGAGGTAGTGGAGCTGTCCTTCTCCGTGGGCTGCTGAGGATCATGGGAGCTCTGGTCTGTGTCGACCTTTCCCTGGACCTGGCTCATACTCTGCAATGACGCTCAGCTTCTGGACACTGACAGGGACCTCACTCAGAACCCCCCGTCAAACAAGAAGGAACGTATTCTACCCACCCCAAGTACCCACACAAATAAGTATTCTCTCCCTCTCGCTCTCTCTCGCTCTCTCTCTCTCTCTCACTTACAGGGAAGCAAGATACGCTGAAAAACAATGTACTACAGCTATTCAGTTGGGTGAAATTATTGATTGAAAACTCTTATAAAGACTTTAGAATGACTAACCTCCCTTGAATCTGACAACTGTCCCTTCACCAGCACAGAATAGCAGCTGGGCTTGGTTTTAAACTATCCCCAACATCAGCCTATTTTCCACAGAATAGATCTACACAGTCATGGAACCAGACCTGCACCTCCAGCAGTTAGGGGCTTTAGCAGGTGCCACTCTACAGATTGGCCAGCGAAAACATAATCTTGTGATGGTTATGGTCTAGGTTATTCACTAGGAGGAGTTTCAGTACCTTGCCGTGTGCAAACTAGTACCAACTTCATTATGGGTTTGGGGTGGAGCACTACTAGTAAAAAGATGATTATTCAAAACTTTGTTGTAAGTCTATTATTTTTCTTGGGGCAGAACAGTCAGTGCCTTCAGATAGTATTCATGCACCCTTGATTAATTCCACATTTGTTGTGTTACAGCCTGAATTTTCTTCTCGCCCATCAACACACAATATCCCATAATGACAAAGTGAAAACATGTTTTTTTTTGTTTTATTAAAATCAAATGTATTGAAAATGAAATGCAGAAATATCTCATTTACATAAGTATTTGATTTGACCCCTGAGTCAATCAATACATGTTAAAATCACCTTTGGCACCGATTACAGCTGTAAGTCTTTCTGGGTAAGTCTCTAACAGTTTTGCACACCTGGATTGTACAATATTTGCACATTATTCTTTAAAAGAATCTTCAAGTTCTGTCAAGTTTGTAGTTGATCATTGCAAGACAGCCATTTTCAAGTCTTGCCATAGATTTGCAAGCTGATTTAAGAAAAAACTGTAACTAGGCCACTCAAGAACACATGTCATCTTGGTAAGCAACTCCAATGTATGTTTGGCCTAGTGTTTTAGGTTATTGCTGAAAGGTGAATTTGTCTTCCAGTGTCTGTAGGAAAGCAGACTGAAACAGGTTTTCCTCTAGGATTTTGCCTGTGCTTGGCTCTATTCCTTTTCTTTTTATCCTAAAAAAAACTCCCTTGTCCTTGCTGATGACAAGCATACCCATAACATGATGGAGCCACAACCATGCTTGAAAATATGGAGAGTGGTACTCAGTGATGTGTTGAATTGGATTTGCCCCAAACACATTGCTTTGTATTCAGGCAGTTGTGTAAAGTAACTAAGTAAAAATACTTTGAAGTAGAGGCCTCCTGAGTGGCGCAGCAGTCTAGGCATTGCACTGTAGTGTTGAGGAGTCACTACACAGCCTGGTTCGATCCCAGGCTGTGTAATAACTGGCAGTGACCGGAGTCCCATAGGATAGCGCACAATTGGCCCGGCGTTGTCCGGGTTAGATGAGGTACGATCACGAATATCCTACCAAAGGGACATCAAAAACTGTAAGATCATATGTTTCACAGAATCGTGGCTGAATGACAACATGGATATATGCTGCACCGGCAAGTTAGAACAGCACACTCTAGTAAGACGAGGGCGGTTGGTCTGTGCATATTTGTAAACAACAGCTGGTGCATGAAATCTGAGGAAGTCTCTAGATTTTGCTCTCCTGAAGTGGAGTATATTTTGATAAATTGCAGGCCACAATGCTTGCCTAGAGAGTTTTCAGCTATACTTTTCGTGGCTGTTTATTTACCACCACAGACAGAGGGTGACACTAAGACCGCACTCAGTCAGCTGTATAAGGAAATAAGCAAACAGGAAACCACTCACCCAGAGGCGGCGCTCCTAGTGACCGGAGACTTTAATGCAGGGAAACAAATAATTTCTACCAAATTTCTATCAACATGTTAAATGTGCAGCCAGAGGGAAAACAAATTCTAGATCACCTGTACTCCACACACAGAGACGCGTACAAAGCTTTCCCTCGCCCTCCATTTGGTAAATCCGACCACAATTCTATCCTCCTGATTCCTGCTTACAAGCAAAAATTAAAGCAGGAAGCACCAGTGACTCGGTCAATACAAAAGTGGTCAGATGAAGCAGATGCTAAACTACAGGACTGTTTTGCTATCACAGGCTGGAACATGTTCCGGGATTCTTCCGATGGCATTGAGGAGTACACCACATCAGTCACTGGCTTTATCAATAAGTGCATCGAGGACATCGTCCCCACAGTGACTGTACGTACATCCTGTTAAACAGTTATTGCACAAAGAGTGAGTCCATGCAACTTATTATGTGACTTCTTAAACAAATGTTTCTCCTGAACTTATTTAGGCTTACCATAACAAAGAGGTTGAATATTTGACTCAAGACATTTCAGCATCTTAATTTAATCCATTTGTAATTCAGGCTGTAACACAACAAAATGTGGAACAAAGTCAATCGTTGTGAATACTTTCTGAATCCACTGTATGTTGTACCAACAATAACAGCAATGCTAGTCACTGAGAAATTGAGTTTTTTGTAACTTGTCAATGTGCACAACTTATTGATTCTGAGAGCTAAGTAGCGGTGTTGATATATTTCATTTTGATACTGGGAGGCTTTCTATATCTTGGATGGTTTTACAGAGCACAGAAAAGTTGATTCATCTGCTTTTCATGGACCTATTTGAATGCTTATTAATGAAGTATTGCTTTGACTGCTCTAACATGTTTATTTTTCTACCACCTTTTCTGAATGATTTACCACACCTTTTTCTCTCTTTATTTAACTTTTAATGTCCTCTGATTTATTAACAGCTTGGACATCATTTCTTAACATGAATACACAATATTGGTCTACTAAATAATCAAAAGGAGATACAATCCAAATACGCATGGCTTTGGGCTGTATTGGCTGGTTTTAATATTTTATTTATTTTTCCTAAACTGGGTAAAACTTCTAGAATATCAGTTTGTTTACTGAACTATCTAATAGCTGACTTGAGCGATAATCCCAATATTTCAGAATTATGGATGTTTTCATCCGATCTTGTCAGTTCTCACTGACAGTGATTGAACAGGAGAAGCTATAAAACAAGTCAGAAAGAGTCGCAGAATCAATTAACCCCTTCACCACCCCTCACTTCAGAGGACAAATATCTTTTCTGTTTTTTTTTACAGCTTTTTTGCGACATATACACACATTCTGCAAACACATTTTACATATACATTTGACATACAAGGTACTTTTATATAAAGCAGTCACATAACAATAATACTTTACCAAACATCAACTCTTTAATCCCAACCCTCCGCCACTCTCAGCCCATATCACCTATCACCATAGACGATCCTCGTTTGGTTTCCAAGTACCATTTATTTTTCATTTCTGCTGTGATGTTTTACAAAATTTTATAAATAAATGTACACTCAGCAAATATAAATATACTCAGCAAAAAAAGAAACATCCTCTCACTGTCAACTGCGTTTATTTTCAGCAAACTTAACATGTGTAAATATTTGTATGAACAGAACAAGATTCAACAGACATGTGAATAACAGAAATGGAAAAATTTCTCCCTGATCAAAGTGGGGTCAAAATCAAAAGTAACAGTCAGTATCTGGTGTGGCCACCAGCTGCATTAAGTACTTCAGTGTATCTCCTCATGGACTGTACCAGATTTGCCAGTTCTTGCTGTAAGATGTTACCCCACTCTTCCACCAAGGCACCTGCAAGTTCCCGGACATTTCTGGGGGGAATGGCCCCTGCCCTCACCCTCCGATCCAACAGGTCCCAGACGTGCTCAATGGGATTGAGATCCGGGCTCTTCGCTGGCCATGGAAGAAGATGGCCATGACATTCCTGTCTTGCAGGACATCACACACAGAACGAGCAATATTCTCATGGCATTGTCATGCTGGAGGGTCATGTCAGGATGAGCCTGTAGGAAGGGTACTACGTGAGAGAGGAGGATGTCTTCCCTGTAAATCACAGCGTTGAGATTGTCAGCAATGACATCAAGCTCAGTCCGATGATGCTGTGACACACCGCCCCAGACCATGACGGACCCCCCACCTCCAAATCAATCCCGCTCCAGAGTACAGGCCTCGGTGTAACGATCATTCCTTCAACAATAAACGCGAATCTGACCACAATCCCTGGTGAGACAAAACTGTGACTCGTCAGAGAAGAGCACTTTTTGCCAGTCCTGTCTGATCCAGCGACGATGGGTTTGTGCCCATAGGCACAACGTTGTTGTCGGTGATGTCTCCAAGCCCTCAGTCCAGCCTCTCTCAGCCTATTGTGGACAGTCTGAGCACTGATGGAGGGATTGTGCATTCCTGGTGTAACTCGGGCAGTTGTTGTTGCCATCCTGAACCTGTCCCGCATGTGTGATGTTCAGATGTACCAATCCTGTGCTGGTGTTGTTACATGTGGTCTGCCACTGCGAGGACGATCAGCTGTCCGTCCTGTCTGCCTGTAGCGCTGTCTTAGGCATCTCACGGTACGGACATTGCAATTTATTGCCCTGGCCACATCTGCAGTCCTCATGCCTCCTGGCAGCATGCCTAAGGCACGTTCATGCAGATGAGCAGGGACCCTGGGCTCCTTTTTTTGGTGTTTTTCAGAGTCAGTAGAAAGGCCTCTTTAGTGTCCTAAGTTTTCATAACTGTGACCTTAATTACCTACCGTCTGTAAGCTGTTGGTGTCTTAATGACCGTTCCACAGGTGCATGTTCATGAATTGTTTGTGGTTTATTGAACAAGCATGGGAAACAGTGTTTAAACCCTTTACAATGAAGCTCTGTGAAGTTATTTGGATTTTTACGTATTATCTTTGAAAGACAGGGTCCTGAAAAAGGGCCGTTTCTTTTTTTGCTGAGTTTATATAGCATTCTCTTGGTGGCAAGAATTTTATATAATAATTTCAATTGAAAAGCTGTGTTGAATCAAGTGTAGCTTTTTGTACCAGTTCATAAACCATGTGCCATGGAATTGGTACATAGAAACATTTCTTCCCATTTACTTTGCAACCTGTATGCCGCAGCTGTCAACATTTATTTCCTCAAATGAAACTGGTATATTTTTCTATTTATGCCAGTTTCTTTCAGACAATTTGTGTCTTTATTATATGGCAGGCAAACAAGTTATTTTTTACCCATCTACTATGATTTAAAAAATGAGTCATCTGGAGTAGGCAGTGTCAATAGTAAGTAAGTAAACTGTGATAGGACCAAAGAGTTAATCAATGTGATTTTTCCATAATAGACAATTATTTCCCTCTCCGTGGTTGCAGAATCTTATCTATTTTTGCTAACTTTCTATTGAAATGAATTGTGGTAAATTAATTTATATTTTTTGAGATGTGAATACCAAGTATGTCTACTTCACCATCCGCTCATTTTATTGGTAAATTACAAGGTAGTGTAAACACTGTATATTTTAACGATCCAATACGTAATATGGTACATTTGTCATAATTAGGTTTTAATCCAGAGAAGCTAAAAAAGTGATCAAGATCTTCAATGAGACTGTGCAGGGATCCAGATTGCAGACTTAAGAAAAAACTAGAGTCATCGGCATACATTGCACTTTAGTTTTTATCCCCAGGATTTTTAACCCCTTATTGTTCTTGTTTTATCTCATTTTAATAGCTAGCATTTCAATGGCCATAATAAATAGATATGGAGACCATGGACAGCCTTGTTTACTCCTCTTTTAAGCTCAATACTTTCTGAGAAGTAATCGGTATTTACTATTTTACCTCTGGAGTTGCTGTACATAACTTTAACCCACCGTATAAGAAATGCACCAAAGCCTCCCGGGTGGCACAGTGGTTAAGGGCGCTGTACTGCAGCGCCAGCTGTGCCATCAGAGTCCCTGGGTTTGCACCCAGGCTCTGTCGTAACTGGCCGCGACCGGGAGTTCCGTGGGGCGAAGCACAATTGGCCTAGCGTCGCCCGGGTTAGGGGGGCTTGGTCGGTAGGGGTGTCCTTGTCTCATCGCGCACCAGCGACTCCTGTGGCGGGCTGGGCGCAGTGTGCGCTAACCAAGGTGGCCAGGTGCACAATGTTTCCTCCGGCGCATTGGTGCGGCTGGCTTCCGGGTTGGATGCGTGCTGTGTTAAGAAGCAGTGCGGCTTGGTTTGGTTGTGTATCAGAGGACGCATGTCTTTCAACCTTCGTCTCTCCCGAGCCCGTACGGGAGTTGTAGCGATGAGACAAGATAGTAGCTACTACAACAATTGGATACCACGAAATTGGGGAGAAAAAGGGATAAAATTAAACTTAAAAAGAAATTCACCAAAATTAAAGTCATCCAGGCATTTATATATAAATTCTAGTCGTACTTTATCAAATACTTTTTCAAAATCTGCTATGAAGTCCAGGCCTGGTGTCTTTGATGTTTCATAATGTTCAATTGTTTCAAGTAATTGTCCAATATATCATCCATGTAAAAAACCTGTCTGATCAGGATTAACAATATCTGGTAAAACCTTTTTTATTCTATGTGCTATGCATTTCTCCACGATTTTCACATCACAACATTGAAGTGTTAGAGGCCTCCAGTTTTTTAAATTGACTGGAACTTTATACTTACAGTACCACCTGGGTCCTGTTTTAGTAGTAATGAAATTAGACCTTGTTGAGTACCTGAACATCGACAATTTGTATAAGAGTAATTAAAACATGATAATAATGGATCTTTGAGTACATCAAAAAAGGTCTGATATACCTCTACTGGTATACCATCAAGCCCTGGTGTTTTTCCAGTCTCAGAAAGCTCCTCTTCTGTAAATTAGCCTTCACACAGGTCTTTCTGTAAATGTGTTAATTTGACATTGTTATTATTATTAGGAAATGAATCCTTACAGTTAACATCATTCAGTGGAAATGGAGGAGACTGAAAAGAAAACGTATGCTTAAAAAATGTTACTTCTTCTTTCAAAATATAATTTGGTGAATGATGGATAACGCCATCATTTGTAACGAGTTTCTGTAAGTTATTTTTTGGTAGAAGTTCTATGTTGAAGATTCAACAAAACGTTGTGTGCATTTTTCACCATTTTCCATCCAATTCGCTTTATTTTTGTAATACATTACACTTGATCGTTCTTGAATAAGTACCTCCATTTCTTTTTGTTTTTCCTCTAACCTATCTTTTGCCTCTATAGTAGGTTCCATTACCACCTGCACTGTTATTTCCTCTATTTTCTTTAAATGTTCTAATCTCTAAAACAAACTGATTTTGTTTTGGTATTGAATGGCCTCTAAAGGTGTTGTATTGAATGGCTTCTAAAAGTACATTTAAAAGTATTCCATACAATAAGGGGATCTGCTGTACCTATGTTGTGCAAAAAAAAGTGAATTATGAATTATTTTGTCTTAGTTAAGAACAAATTGTCTTCCAATAGGCTTTGATAAAATGTCCAATATCCCCGTCAACGTGGAAATTCTGCAAGTCGTATATGGAGGCCAATTAGGTGGTCACATTCGGTCTCTTATTAATACCTTTTAAACTTTTGATGCCAGCAAGAATGAGACTAGAAAGTAATCAAGACCGCTAGCTTGATTAAGCCTCCTCCATGTATATCTCACTAGGTCAGGGTTTTTCAACCTCCATATATTCACCAGCTCTAATGTATCCATGATCTTCGTGATCTCCTTAAGTGCTTGAGGGTGATAGTTTGTAGAGTGATTTCCTTTAAGATCCATTGAGGTACTTAAAACCGTATTATAACCTCCCACCATAATAATAGATGATTTTGTTGCTTGTGAGTTAAATAGATGATTTTATATATTTTCGAAGAAGTGTGGATCATCATTATTTGTCCCTTATAGATGTTTAAGTTGTTTCTCCATGGTGTACAAAGCTTTTCTTGTGAAACTGGCATAATAATAATGTATGTAAATATTAAAAATGTCTGATATTTGTCATTGAGAACATTGTTCTTAGATATTTTTCAATAAGGTGAAGTTCATTCCTTTTACCATATCTTACCAAAGGCAATTAATTTTCCCTTTCTTAATATTCTGGTTTTCTGTTCTGCCTTCTGATCTATTGATACATAAATCAATTATAGGATGTCTTAATAACACATCATTGATTGATCATCTGTCAAAAAGGTTAATTTACTGTTTTGGGATACACATTCATGCACTGAAACAGTCAGAGTTTAAATGCAGAATGCAAGCATTTATACGACTTAATTAGGCTTTTGCACTCTCTGCCTCTAAAATCACAAGCCCTCTGTTCATCCTCGAGATAAAAGATAAAATATATATACATATTTTTTTTTTATTAAGGGTCACCCTTAGCTGCTTCCAAGGCAGCAACTACTCTTCCTGGTGTTCAGCAACATTAAAGCAGTTACTGTATATACAATTTGAAATATTACATGACATTACAATTCATAACACTTTACACAACACATTCATTGTGTTTCCTCAGGCCACTACTCTACTATCACCTATCTACAATGCAAAATCCATGTGTACTGTATGTGTGTGTAGAGTGCGTGTCTTATCATGTGTATGTGTGCCTGCCTGTGTGTCTCTTCACAGTCGCCACTGTTCCATAAGGTGAATTTTTATCTGTTTTTTAAATCTGATTCCACCGATTGCATCCGTTACCTGATGTGGAATAGAGTTCCATGTAGCCATGGCACTATGTAGTACTGTGCGCCTCCCATAGTCTGCTCTTGACTTGGAGATTGTGAAGAGACTTTTGGTGACATGTCTTGTGGGGTATGCATGGGTGTACGGGCTGTATGCTAGTAGTTTAAACAGACACCTCGGTGCATTCAGCATGTCAACACTTTTTACAAAAACAAGTAGTGATAAAGTCAATATCTCCCACACTTTGAGCCATGAGATGTACATGCATCTCATTAACGTCAGCTCTCCGTGTACATTTAAGGGTCACATGACTGAACAGTAGTCCAGGTGCGACCAAACTAGAGCCTGTAGGACCTGCCTTGTTGATAGTGTTGTTAAAAAAGCAGAGCAGCTCTTTATTATGGACAGACTTCTTCCCAAGCAGTTTAGTCACCTCAACTTGTTCGATTTTCACATTATTCATTACAAGATTTAGTTGAGGTTCAGGGTTTGGTGAATTATTTGTCCCTAATACAATACTTTTAGTTTAAAAAATATATATTTAGGACTCATTTATTCCTTGCCACCCATTCTGAAACTAACTTAAGCTCTTTGTTAAGTGTTGCAGTGATTTCACTTGCTGTAGTAGCTGACGTGTATAGTTATCCGCATACATAGACACACTGGCTTTACTCAAGACCAATTGCATGTCATTAGTAAATATTGAAAAAAGGGCTAGACAGCTGCCCTGGGGAATTCCTGATTCTCCCTGGATTATGTTGGATAGGCTTCCATTAAAGAACACCCTCTGTGTTCTGTTAGACAGGTAACTCTTTATTCACAATATAGTAGGGGGTGTAAAGCCTTAACACATACATTTTTTCAGCAGCAGAGCATGATCGATAATATCAAAAGCTGCACTGAAGTCTAACAAAACAGCTCCCACAATCTTTTAATCATCAGTTTCGCTCAACCAATCATCAGTAATGTGTGTACATGCCATGCTTGTTGAATGTCCTTCCCTTTATGCATGCGGAAAGTCTGTTGTGAATTTATTTACATTAAATATAATTGTATCTGCTCAAACACCCCTATTTCCAAAAGTTTACTAAGGGTTGTTAACAGACTGATTGATCGGCAATTTGAGGCAGTAGAGGGAGCTTAACTATTCTTGGGTAGTATACTTACCTTTTACTTCATGCCTGAGGGCACACACTTTCTAATAGGCTTAGATTGAAGATATGGCAAATAGAAGTGGAAATATCGTCCACCATTATGCTCAGTTATTTTCCATCCAAGTTGTCAGACCCCTGTGGCTTGTCATTGTTGATAGACAACAATCACTTTTCACTTCTTCCACACTCACTTTACATAATTCAAAATTACAACGCGTGACTTTCATAATTTGATCAGTTATACTTGGATGTTTATTGTCAGCATTGGTTGCTGGCATGTCATGCCTAAGTTTGTTAATCTTGCCAATGAAAAAAACATTAAAGTAATGGGCAATATCAGTGGGTTTTGTGATAAATGAGTCATCTGATTCAATGAATGACAGAGCTGAGTTAGCCTTTTTGCTCAAAATGTAATTTAACCTCTTGAAGCTAGGGGGCACTATTTTTATGTTTGGAAAAATAACGTTCCCAAAGTAAACGGCCTATTTCTCAGGACCAGATGCTAGAATATGCATATAATTGACAGATTATGATAGAAAACACTCTAAAGTTTCCAAAACTGTAAAAATATTGTCTGTGAGTATAACAGAACTGATATGGCAGGCGAAAGCCTGAGAGAAATCCAATCCAAGTGACTTATTTTGAAACCCCTGTGTTCCTATGCATCCCTATTGCCCATTGAAAGAGATATCAACCAGATTCCTTTTCCTATGGCTTCCCTAAGGTGTCAACAGCCTTTAGACATAGTTTCAGGCTTTTATTTTGAAGAATGAGCATAAACGACCACATTGCGTAAGTGGACAAGTGGGGGCTCTCAGAGTGATTTGTGCGCAAAAGAGAGAGCCAACTGTCCCGGTTGATATATTATCGAATAGATATTTGAAAAACACCCTGAAGATTGATTATAAAAAACTTTTGACATGTTTCTGTTGACATATAAAAAATATCTTTATGGAACAAAAGGAACATTTGTTGTCTAACTGGGAGTCTCGTGAGTGAAAACATCCGAAGATCTTCAAAGGTAAACTATTAATTTGATTGCTTTTCTGATTTTCGTGACCAAGTTACCTGATGCTAGGTGTACTTATTGTTTTGTCGAGCAATCGTTAAACTTACACAAACGCTTGTATTGCTTTCGCTGTAAAGCATCATTTCAAAATCTGAGACGACAGGTGGATTAACAAAAGGCTAAGCTGTGTTTTCCTATATTGCACTTATATTAATATGAATATTTTCTAGTAATATTATTTGACTGTGGCGCTATGCTATTCAGCGTTGTTGACGACAATTCTCCCGGATCCGGGATGGGTGGTTCTAAGAGGTTCTCGAAGCTTTTTACTATCATTCTTTACATAATTTATCTTTGTTTCATAGTATAATGGTGTGGTCCGGACTGTCCTTGATTTCAATGTCCATGGTCTATGTTTGGTTGAGATTTGGTCCAGTCAGTAACAACCTTGATTTGGCCCAAATATAGACATCTATAATTGTTTCAGATTTAGACCGGTCCGGACCGGACTATGTTTGTCACAAATATAGATGTCTATAATTTTTATTTGAGTTATTCAGAAGGCACTCTTATACAGAGTGATATACATTAAGTGCATTTAGCTAAAGTAGATAATCAACCACATATCGCTGTCATAGGAAGAAGAAAATATTTATGTAACCGTTACTGAGAATGTTATTGTAGTTGATGAGGTCTGTAGGTTTATTCTCTAGGTTGGACTACTTTGAACATCATCTTTGCCAGTTTTAAAACTTTTGAAAAAGATAGCATAAGTGAATGGGACAGATGGGAGGAATAATACATGTTATATGTTGCAATCTTCAGTTTGTGCCTCTTACCTACAGTTGAAGTCGGAAGTTTATATACACCTAGGTTGGAGTCATTAAAACTCATTTTTCAACCACTCCACAAATTTCTTGTTAACAAACTATAGTTTTGGCAAATCGGTTAGGACATCTACTTTGTACATGACCCAAGTCATTTTTCCAAAAATTGTTTACAGACAGATTATTTCACTTATAATTCCCTGTATCACAATTCCAATGGGTCAGAAGTTTACATACAATAAGTTGACTGTGCTTTTAAACAGCTTGGAAAATTCCAGAATATTATGTCATGGCTTTAGAATCTTCTGATAGGCTAATTTACATAATTTGAGTCAATTGGTGGTGTACCTGTGGATGTATTTCAAGGCCTACCTTCAAACTCTGTGCTTCTTTGCTTGACATCATGGGAAAATCAAAAGAAATCAGACAAGACCTGTGAAAGAAAATTGTATACCTCCACAAGTCTGGTTCATCCTTGGGAGCAATTTCCAAATGCCTAAAGGTACCACTTTCATCAGTACAAACAATAGTATGCAAGTCTAACACCACGGGTCCTATATCGACATATCGACCTGAAAGGCCACTCAGCATGGAAGAAGCCACTGCTCCAAAACCGCCATAAAAAAGCCATGTGTAACTGCACATGGTGACAAAGATCGTACTTTTTGGAGAAATGTCCTCTGGGCTGATGAAACAAAAATAGAACTGTTTGGCCATAATGACCATCGTTATGTTTGTTGGAAAATGGGGATGCTTGCAAGTCAAAGAACACCATCCCAACCGTGAAGCACGGGGGTGGCAGCAGCATTATGTTGTGGTGGTGCTTTGCTGCAAGAGGGACTGGTGCACTTCACAAAATAGATGTCATCATGAGGCAGGAAAATTATGTGGATATATTGATGAAACATCTCAAGAAGATAAAGCTTGGTCGCAAATGGGTCTTCCAAATGGACAATGACCCCAAGCATACTTTCAAAGTTGTGGCAAAATGGCTTAAGGACAACAAAGTCAAGGTATTGAAGTAGCCATCACAAAGCCCTGACCTCAATTCTATAGAAAATTTGTGGACAGAACTGAAAATGTGTGCGGGAGCAAGGAGGCCTACAAACCTGACTCAGTTACACCAGCTCTGTCAGGAGGAATGGGCCAAAATTCACGCAACTTATTATGGGAAGCTTGTGAAAGGCTTCCCAAAAACATTTGACCAAAATTAAACAATTTAAAGGCAATTGCTACCAAATACTAATTGAGTGTATGTAAACTTCTGACCCACTGGGAATGTGATGAAAGAAATAAAGCTGAAATAAATCATTCTCTCTACTATTATTCTGACATTTCACATTCTTAAAATAAAGTGGTGAGACAGGGAATTGTTACAAGGATTAAGTGTCAGGAATTTTGAAAAACTGAGTTTAAATATATTTGGCTAAGGTGTATGTAAACTTCCGACTTCAACTGTATATTACATGGATTAAAACATTATTATTGTGATATAATTCTTAGTTCATTGAGAATGTGTGTGTGGTTAAAACTTTCATTCAGGACCAAAAATGAACTTGATTTCAACGTCTGTAACATATTATTTTCAACGTCCGTAAAATACGTATCTTAACCTTTCATTGACAACCTAAACCAACTTCTGTTTAATAAACTTCTAATTCCAGTTGCAGGTGGATCTCCATAAATCAGAGTGCATTCGGAAAGTATTCAGACCCTTTGACTTTTTCCACATTTTGTTACGTTACAGCCTTATTCTAAAAAGTATTAAATCGTTTTTTCCCTTTATCAATCGGCACACAATACCCCATAATGACAAAGCAAAAACAGGTTTTTCAAATTGATAAAAAAAAACAACAACAAAATATATTACATTTACATAAGCATTCAGACCCTTTCCTCAGTACTTTGTTGAAGCACCTTTGGCAGAAATTTCAGCCCAGAGTCTTCTTGGTTGTGACGCTACAAGTTTGGACACTGCACAACTATTTTAAGTCTCTCCAGAGATGTTTGATCAGGTTCAAGTCCGGGCTCTGGCTGGGCCACTCAAGGACATTCAGAGACTTGTCCCGAAGCCACTCCTGCTTTGTCTTGGCTCGACACAATCTTGCTCGACACAATTCCTTCGACCTCATGGCTTGGCTTTTGCCCTGACATGCACTGTCAACTGTGCATGTCAGACAGACAGGTGGTGCCTTTCCAAATCATGTCCAATCAATTGAATTTACCCCAGGTGGACTCCAATCAAGTAGTAGAAACATCTCAAGGATGATCAATGGAAAAAGTATGCACCTGAGCTCAATTTCGAGTCTCACAGCAAAGGATCTGAATACCTAAGTAAATAAGGTATGTCTGGCTTTTATGTTTCATAAATTGGCCAAAATTCTAAAAACCTGTTTTTGATTGGTCATTATTTGGTGTTGTGTGTAGATTGATTAGGGGAAAAACTATTTAATCCATTTTAGAATATATACTTTACCGAATGCACTGTATGTACTTTCTGTACAGAGTGAGAACAATCGAGACCAAGCACAATCGAGACAGAGCTTCAACAACATCAGCAGAGCAGATGTCAGCAGAGCGATGGCCAGAGACAGACAGAAATCTGATCAAAAACCCTATCTGATGGGGATGAGTGAGTCAGTGTACCAAATGAGAAATGCCTCTTGCATGTGTGTAGATCTTTGTTTGGGTCACACTGAGTGACACGATCTGTGACTCGCTGTCATCTTCTGCACGTCGCTTTGAACTGTCTAGTTCCTGCAAAGAAGTTGGGAAATGTGAGATGTCCGGCAGCTAAAATGGAGAGGGAACTCCTCACTAAGTGCAAAAAGTGGATTTATTACAGTACCTTTCTGAATATTTCCTTGTTATTGAAATTCCACCTGCAATTAGAAACAGGAGTTTTTAAGTCATTGGAAGCATCCAAGTCTAAAACTAATAAATATCAGCAGGTTAAGGTTGGTTGAATGTTGTATGATTGCATTATCTATGGACCATATTCTCGACCTTAGCGACTGATGCTCAAGCTCTTTGGCTAGCAGGCAGGTAGACCCCTTCCTATAGTCCCGGAGGCCTGAAACATACGTGCATAATTACCAGTTGGTCCTTGGATTGGGTTATACCAACTTACTTCTCCAGAGAGGTGAAATCTCTCTAAAACACAACTCAGTAGAGTATTATGCTACACTCATAATAAATGGAATACCACCATGAATGAACCTGCATAGAACAAAACGTCCATGGCAATACATATTCTCAAAACTAAACTAAACCCATGCACAAAAATGTGCGCCTCCAAACTCGGTATGAATGGTCACCCAATTCGGCTCATCCCCTTGCCCTATGACCAGGAAGCGACGTCCGAAGCACGAGAAACAACGGTCACGTTACCCTAGTCAGACGTTGCATGCATCAATCAATGGTTGCATGCCACATCATCGTTGCTATAGCAATCGCCGTCGGGCACCTGATTGCTATAACATATGATGAGGTTAGCTGATACATAATATACCTATCCAGGTATTGTAAGATCTGGCATGCGTCAGCAATGCCTGGGCAGAGGAACGCACCCAATGTGAGTGAGCTGGCTATTAACATATCTAAAGTAAGTAATGAATTCATTGGAATGATGGAAAAATACATCATATTTAGCAGACCATGTAAACTAATTAGCCTATTGAGTGAAGTTTCATAAACCAAATGGTTGTCTGAGATAGGAACATGATGTAGCATGTAAACCAAACAAACTGAGGCAAAGTGAATGAAGCTGTGCATTTCTCAAACAACAAGTAAATATAGCATGTTATAAACTCGGTGGTTCGAGCCCTGAATGTTGATTGGCTGACAGCCGTGGTATATCAGACCGTATTACAACGGGTATGAAAAAACATTTATTTTTACTGCTCTAATTATGTTGGTAACCAGTTTATAATAGCAATTAGGCACCTCAGGGGTTTGTGATATACGGCCAATATACCACGGCTAAGGGCTGTGTTCAGGTACTGCGTCGTGCCTACGAACAGCCCTTAGCTGTGGTATATTGGCCATGTACCACACCTCCTCGGGCCTTATTGCTTTATTAGAAAATCTATTTGGTAGGCTACCTAATAATGTTGTGAATGCTGTGGTAGCTAATCTAACAGAAATTATATGAAACCGACATCAGTGTGCGGCTGCTTTCTCCAATGTCCCTGTACTACACTCACCCCTTCTAAATTCACTACACAGGGAGCGACCCTGGCCGTTGAGCTGAGCCCAACTGTGAATTCGGGTCACGGTACCAGTGAAACCGACGTCAGTGTGCTGCTAACAGTATTCCTCCAGAACTAATGATCCTCTGCTCGTAAACCACACTTGACTGCACTCCTTGACAATGTACCAACCAATTGAGCTATACAAAAGGATCCAATTGGATAGCGCCGTCTGCGACATTTCAAGTTAACTATGGAGCTTTTAACTCTGTTACATATAGTAAACCTCTATCCTATAGGCACAAATTCGGCCACAGGTAGACGATCAAATGCATGCGACTGCAAGTGAATCATCACAACTAGACATTTGAAATCCTAGAATGTTGTAAACGGTGTTGTAATTATAGGCCAATCAAAGAAAACTTGCCAATGTTGTAGGAGTTGTAGTGAATTTACAATGTGGTACTCCAGTAACTTACAGTCCCTTCCACATCACAACGTGGGCCTTCAAAACAATAGTACCAAAGTGGGGCTTTGCAGTGAAACATTGATATTGAGCGGCATTCAAATTTAAAGCCTACCAATTTACACTAATTAGTGTAAATTAAAGCCTACCAATTTACACGAATTAGACTTGACATTAAAATTGCATTTAAAATGATGCCCTGCTGTGTTTGCATATGTTTAGCACACAGTGGCATTGCTCAAATGGTAAATATGACTCCTGAGGAGAATTTAGAGGGAGGGCTTTTCTCATATTTTAAACACACAGACACACGCACTTTTGTCATTTAAAACCTATTGAAGTATTGTATGCTACCGTATAACATGAAGAAACTTTAAGTATTTCACTAAGACCAAGCTACAGTATGTGATTGTATTTCATGCCAAATTCGTAATTATTGTTATCCTCAGCATCAGTTGGCTGTGACAGCTGGTTTCCATCTATCATTGTTCTACGTCAATCATAGATCATGCAGGTGAATATAGACAATTTAACTTTTATGGAAAGGTACTCAACATGAAATGTGTTTTGGGCCTGAGACTGCAGAAAAGTCGCAGTGGCTGACATGACACCCATTAGAGCATTCCTTAATGTAGACGTGTGTGATAGCCTGAGTCTGAGATCAAGTTCAGGTACAAATTACAGTACATCTAAGTGGCAGTTTACCCACTGATTCAGGGCCCTTGTAATGCACTCCATTATTTACAACAGTAAACATGTCTTTTTATTACTCTCTCCCTCTCTTTTTCTCCCTCTTTCTCTCTGCTCTCTCTTTCTTCTCTCTTTTTCTCTTTCTCCATCTCTCTTTCTGAGTGTGTGTGTGCGTGTGCGTGTGCGCGCGTGTGCGTATGTGTTTTTGTGTGGTCCTGATGGCAGGTGTTTCAAAGAAAGAGTTGGATGGACAGGGTTGTAGGATTCTTCAGCAGTCTCAATGTCATAGTTAGTGGAACATAGCATAGGGTCAGAGGTGCGTCTTGTCCAATGAGGTCTGTGGAGGATAAATGTCATAGACAGGTCTGGTGAAGAGACCAGCCTCCCTGTCACCTTGAAACAAAGACAATGGAAGAACTGATGTCATATTCAACTCTAAATCAGTCTTTTATTTGAAATTGGTTATATTGGGCTGGGTACGTTCACGTGTTTTGTCACTTCTATAGCCTATATTAATCATTCACAGGTAAATAAATGATGTAAACCACACATTTCATGGATGAGCAATAGTTTGTTTGTTTGAATAATTGCAGAACTGTATATGGAGTCTTAAAGTTGAATAAACCTGGCAACAGGATTTGCATTACCTCCAAATTACCTATTCCAAGAGACTGACGAAAATATGTATTTTAAGCTGACAGCTTGACATTTGTTTAAAGACATCAATGAATCAGTACCTAGCAGAGGGAGAAATGCTACTTAGTGCAAAAACTGGGTAGTGAATTTTACCTCCAATACTAACATTAAAGTGTTTCCACACAGGATTAGGTGCTAATCCCTCACGGATCACCATGGAGAATTGGCCCTTGCTTGAGAGGGAATGAAGCATGAAATCAAAGAAGCCTTTTCTGACCGACTTTGAATGATCTAGGTAAGTCGCATAGGGAAAGTATATTTAAATGTGTAGTTTTCGTAGGAGTTATGCACTGGGTAATTTTCCATTACCACTGAGATTACCTTAGTACTCTATCCGTGCCCTGGGCATCTTTTCTTACCTTTTTTACTGATCCACTTACTGTAGGCCTGCTTTCCTGTAGACATACATCACCTTACGATACCTTTAGGGAGTGTACCAGCCCAACTCATTAAGTACTCAATAATGCCATCTCTCTCTAATTGAACCAGTCTCAAATGACTTCAACACCTTGAACATGTCTAAGGACACCTGCCTACAATACCTCCATGACAGTCAAATGACACTGTGTGGGGGGGGGGGGGGAACTCTTGCAGGCTGACATTGAGGAGAGAAATCAATGTTTCCAAATTAAGACTGCAGATAAATGACCTTACAAAATGAAATAAATCATAGAAATATGGAATGGGGAGGGAAATTTGATTCTTTGGAGTATAACAGCATATGACTGAAACCAACTGGGGATCGTCTCTGTCTTCAGTGGAGGATATGTGGGTTTCCTAAGGCGATGGGCCCACCAGGGACTCTGGGAGGCTCCGTGGGGTCCTTGCAAAAGCCTTGAAGTTATTCAACCCAGTAAATGGCTAAATAGATTTCTTCTATTAAGGCTTATGCACTATTGTTCTGATTTCAGAAGTTCCACGATGGTTTCAGGCGGTTTATTTCACTGTACTGTACTCAACCAAATAGTCTTTATTTAATTTATTATCGAGGCCAAAATGATTATCCTTAATAAACATCCTGGTATTTCAGAGCAGGTGTTTGGTGGTGTTCAAATGAGAGTGTGATAGGTTTGTTCAAAATGTTGATCTGCATTTGGAGATGAAAGACTTGGGTTAATTCCTTTGTTCTGTCTGACTTTTCCCCACTGGCTTATTGAAATGTATTTATGGTTTAAAAAAAATTGTCATCATCACTATAACTAAAAGTATTGGCATTCTTTTAGTTCATTCCTCTGTAGAACTTTATAATAAAACAGAGCAGTAATGGTACCTCTAGAATGTGGCAAAACCTACTGTAGGCCAATCCCATTGCACCTGCAGATGTAGGATCTTAATTTGATCACTCTTTTGATGCTGAGAATGTTTTCCTGCAGGAAATGCAGGAAATGCAGATAAGCTTCACCGTAAATCCACACTAACACACAGTTACAATAAAATATATACATTATTTTAACGGTGTTGCACTTTCATGTAGCCTACTTTTGGCCACTTAATAGCCATAACTACCGATCAAACAACATTACGGACTAAATGTTCAAATCCTGTTGCTGCAGGATTATTTTGCTGTAGGATTATTTTGCTGTAGGATTATTTTGCTGTGACAATATACAATAGGTCCGTAGGTCAAATTGCATCTGTATGCCAATCAAAGGGAACTGTGTTTGAGACACTCCTTATTTTTGACATATCATCTTACACAGAAAGCAAAGCCTGCCTAATGTTGTCACATTTTGATCATTGAAAATCCCTAAGGACGTTCTGTGAAACGACTATTGTTAGAGACCAATTTGAGCCTTGGAGATAATCAATGTTGGAAGTGATATAGAGTAGCCACCTTCTAAATGTTTCAATTGATCTTTGATGCTTTTTCACCAATAAGCCGTTTAAAATGACTAATTGGGTGGGGGCTAAGATTAGCCAAAGCTTTTACTATTAGTGTAATGATGATATGACATCAGACGCTTTCGGTAAAGTATTGTCTTGTTGTTATTGCGCAAGACAGATTATGATTGGGTTTAGCTGGTGCACATTATGAGATGCTTCCTAAGTAGTGTTCATAAAGAAACCCTGGTGGCTGTGTCAAAGCCGTAATACGAGCCGTGATTCATATATACTTTAGGAGTCAAGGGTAACAGTGGGTGAGACCTGTATTTAATTTTATTTGTCCTTGCTATTAAAGGGATCCTGCCTTGGTCCTGCCTGTACTTCTTTTGTCCCATCATACCTTCTGAGTGTGTTCTCTCTGCACTGATGCTGGCGTCTCATTGATATGCCAACACTGTTTTTAGACATTGTCAATTTATCTCTCTCATTACCGTCATTAATAAAGACTCAGATACATCTCATTACCAGGTTAATTGGGACAAATCTAAAATCCCACCCCCCCCCCTCCCTTTAAAGTATGATACCATGTCTCTCAAATGTTCATCGCTCGAGGTAGATTGCACACTACCGTGTTAAAGTCTCTAACAGCTGCTAATATTTCAAGATACTATAGTTCTATTCCATGATTAGTTCTTTTTGATTTGATACGACTTTGATGGCATCATGTGATTATGATCCCACTGTTAGTGTGTGTAGGCCTAAATTGCACATTTTATCAGACATTGCATTCTGTACAATGGTATGATATTGAACTAAGGCATTAATACACCCTTCGATACAATAATCAACTAAATGAATCATCACAAAAAATGATCAGACTGGTTTTGGACACCTTTGGGGACTTACTATTTAAAGTCCCATACACACCCACATACGCACACAAACTCACTCACACATTAACACCCATATGATTTATTTTCTTTTTGTTAACAAAAGAAACACACACTCACTCAGCTATATGGTGCAATAGACTGCTCATCTGTGTGTAAGATTGGCACTTACTTTGTGAAATTTCAATTTCACATTTCTTTTACAATCCCCTTTTTCATTTTGCAAGTTGCATGAAGTCCTCCCCATCTACAACTTAGTTTCCCAGCCAAATATTGACTTTTAGATCTGATTATTAAGCAATTTCCGCAAAACTTAAAATTACTCACTGAACAATTATTTTAAAGACGTTATAAGACCCAGTAGACCCCCAAGGTCCTGGAACTGATTATGCAAAAAGATAATTGCTATGAAGATTTAAAAAGAATTAAATTGGTTTGACAAACCTATAAGTTGTTAACTACTGCTCAGTGCAAAAGAATACATTTGCTGACGAGGCCACAAAGAACCAGAACAGGAAGCTTTTCCCCGTGTGCTCAGGTGGGCGGGAGGTATCGCTCTCTTTATTATCACAGCTAATGGTGTTCCAGATCTGTCCTCAATTATAGAGGATGAGATGAACAATTAATGAATAATTATTGTGATAGATAAATGGTGCCACGTTCAGCAGATTCTAGAGATAGAAGGAAAGGAAACTCCGATACAGGGTATTGACTAACAGTGGCCCCTTTTTCTCTCTTTCCATATAGAGGGTAATTTCAGCTTGACACCCAGATATGTCCTGTTTCCCCTAGCCTCTTTTAGCTGCCAATGCATCATATGGAGTCTGGATGTTTTGCTGATTTACTGTGTGTAAAGCCAATGTTGCTTAAAGAGTGTGCAAAAAAAGAAGAAGAAGATATTAATCGTTCTTTTCTTCATAGAAAATGGTTATTTCTTTCCTTTTAGGTACACTGCTTGAAAAATGATACATTACCAAAGTACTTTTGAGCAGAGGCTAAATTGTATAATTTCCCCATAAACTTGGAGCTTTTAAGTGTAGAAAGGAGGAATTATATGGCCATGAATGGCTTCCTTAATAGCGATATCACTTCTCTGAACAAAAGAGTGAGGCTCTGCAATGAGCTTGGAGTGCGGACGTAGCTCGATTGGCCATTTCCGTAGCGTTCCATTAAGGTCACGGCGCTGCTCCACCGTGCAGGAGAGTGCATGAGTGACAACACAGGGCCAAAGACCAATGGAGCACTCTTCCACAAACCTCGTTAAGACTGAAATCACTGAAAAAAATAATAGTTATTAAATGAATTGCAGTCGTAATCTCGTAAAATATGTGTCTAAAAATGATATGCAGTTCGATTAAAACATAACATCGGTGTCAAATCTGCAATAAAACCCTGATCAATAAAACAATAACCATGTTGTTAAAAGCCTGATCATTGAAAGGTGTTGCTGGGGATGTGTCCCAGGGGTGAGCAACCCTTTTAATATAAACGGATTTCATCTTTCCACTATGTCACCTAAATCACTGCAATGTTTGTGTATACAATTATAATAAGATAATAAATTGCGGCAATGGATGGATTACGAACATTCTCTTCAACCCCATAGATCAGGCTTTGTCACGAGCCCAGACAATGCGTGTCTAACAATCTGTTGATTACAATGTGGTGTGAGGAAAGCTCAAGAGAGGGACGAGGATGACTGTTGCAGGATACATTATTTGAACATATTGTTATGTTTAAATCGATATGTTTTAAACGAGCACTAACGACTGCAATTAATTTGACTTTTAAGAATCTTTATTAAATAAGTTACCACATGTATCCAGATTTAATGAATGGTTTATTATTTCATACTGTTGGCAATGACTATTACGCTTAAACGACTGGTATTTTATCTTGAAACGGGGGTGAGAGAAGACAGGGTTTATTTGGAGTGTGGAAAGCATGATGACACTTAAGTTGAAGGGCATATTTGTATTAAAGACAGAGGGAGAGACATCATAAGGGCATGGTTCTTGATACAGTTGCGTCTGCTTCCTAACCACATTACACTCATTTCCATGCCCAAACTATTTGCCCCTTGAGATATTAGTATTTCTTTTTATCAGCGTGTTTATATTAAATAATTTGAGTGGGGATGTCAATTTGAAAATGAAATCATCTCTGCCAGGAACTCATTCAAATTGGAAATTAATGATATGGCAATTAAAAGTCAGGGTACAGTATTTGGTAACAATTATGATAATGATTGTAGCTAGAGGTGTGAATATTGCAGGGAATGGTTATTAACACGAGCACAGTATTTCCACTGGAAAGCACATTGTGTTTTAGCAGTATCAGCAGCAGTGTCACATGTTTCTGTCTGATCTGTTCTCTAAAGCACCTCTCTCCCCACTACTAAACATGGCTGAATAAACCCTTCCTCTCTTTGCCCTGCTATTTACCACATGAATCAGATGACACAGCTTTGTGTCCCTCTCACCTCCCCAGCAAAGCTATCGAAGGTATACTAGAGTATGTCAACCTAACGTATGCATATTTACTTATTTTACAACATGATACAATTTGTGTCAATCCATTACTGACACCAAGCAAACAGCCTTTTGTAATGCTGTCATATGGATGTGTTTGTAAGGGATGCGTCCCATATACTGAACTGGTAATTGAGTGGTTTATCAGCTCATGTTGCGAGTAGCTATAGGCTAAGTGTGGTTGAGATTCACAATTACTAACAGACACAACATGGTGTTTGTCTGCTCATGATTAATGCACTGCGTCTGCAGCTAGGGCTGCTGTTCTCACACTGAAGCTGCTGGGGTGATGGAGGATTCCTGTGAGATTCTTCCCCTGTGCTTTTTCATGCACTGCTATCAGCCAAATTGGATGATCAGTGCGGGAATTCTCCCACTCTCTGAGGCTTTCACTGTGGTTTGTAGATTTTGCCTTTAGGTTGGAAATTCACTCAGACTGGAGAACTCTTCCATCCAGGGAGTGACATTTTCAATTGAGCATTAAGTGGGGGTCCAGATGGGAAAATAAATATATATTTTTTCTCCTGAGACCGGAATGTTGATTCTCTTACCCACAATCTTTCATCCTGGCATTGCCAACACCTGTCTACAACCACCCATGAACAGGGAGTAAAAGTTGGTTGAAAACCAGAAGGACCACATGTTTGTGGTGTAACGCGGGGTTTCTCAAACTCGGTCCTGATTCAAATAACCAACTCATCATCAAGCTTTGTTTTTTTGAATCAGCTGTGTGGTGCTGGGGGGGGGGGGTACAGGACTGAGTTTGAGAAACCCCGGTGTAAAAGGACCTTCTTTCCATGTGAGCCCTTAGCGGAAGCAGAGGGTAACCATGTTTTCCCCCCTGACATATTTTTTTCTGCCACTCAATGACCATCAGGCCTCATTGTGATACTTTAACGTTATCCGATACAGTGGCTGTCACACCACTGCTGGAATTGGTTTGCCACATTTTGGGGGCTGAAGCCGTCATTGAGATAAATAGCTAGAGCACTCGCCTCAATTGCAATAGCTTTTGGACAAAATTCAATCATCCTAATGGTATATTTTCTTTATATGAAGAGGACACATTTGGTTAGTGCATATAAGGAACAGCATCGATACAGTACAGTTCAGAAGTATGCTGACTAGCTGGTGTATAATGTCTGTACTGGATGCAATGTAACTATTTGGTCACTTCTATTGGAAGGTGATCCAATCAATTCCCCTTTTTTTATGCTTATAAAGAAGCTCTTAACTATGTGGGTTTATCAACATAGAAGCCTTAGTAGGGCTCTGTCTCATGATTTACCTAAGGTAGATTAAACCCAAGAGCTTGAGCCAGCGAAAGAGATGCGTATTGCACATCCATTCTTTAACAGATTCACTGGTCAATAATTGAATGAGTGAAGCCCATTGTCCAATTACCCGCATTATCTGTGGATAGTCCTCTCATTAAAAGGATAGAGAGGAAGGATAATAATTAAGAAGATTTGCGGCATGGGCATTTAATGATCACACTGCTTTGGCCTGATATACTCTCCAGGAGCGGTGATATCATACTGGATGGAATGGAGGGCAGTCAGAGGAACACACTCAGCCTTGCAGCACCAGAACCACAGGGCCGTGTGGTAGAGGGTCTAGCTACAGTACACCGAGAGTCTACTGTTACACATTGGCAGTCAGGCCACATACCCGTGGTGGGAATACCCAAGTCAGGTAGAAATCCTTTGCACAATTAAGCATGTGAGTGCTCCAAGAAACACTCGCTCCCTCAGTGAAGTAGGGTTTTAATTAGTCCAATCTGAATGAATAACACAAGTGCAATTTGGTGTTGATCTTACACCGCAGAGGCCTGCTGTTTTAAGATTGGCCTCTCTCTCTCTGGTGGAGCACAACACATGGTCAAGTGCACTTTTGCATAGTGCGTCTGGAAAGGCAGTTTTACTGTGAACAGACTAAGTGTCGCGCAGGAAACCACAGACCAGGATGCTTTCATACTTCATGGACGCTGTCCAAGAATCAGTGTCTTGGTGATGCAACAGCTGACCAGGTTTGGGCCGATCCCCTCGTTAAGGGTTCCAGTGTAGCTTTTTAATAGTGCTGTTAAGTACTGCTGAACTTGATTTTGCTGTTTATAAAACTCCGTAATTGGTGTAAATGTTAGTTCAAATGTTTTCAGCCGGCTAGCGAGGCTCCAGAGACAGTTCTGGTTAGGGAGGGAAGGGGAGTGGTTTTTTGGTCATAAGCCGTTGTGAGGCAGCCCGGTCAGTGCCAGAGCCATGGCCAGGCCAAGGGCAGAGCACCAACGGGGGCGGGCACACTGAACCTCGGTGACACGGGCTGATGTTCAGTAGGCCCACATCCTGACAAATATCGCCAAGCAGAGCCACAATGTGTTTCTGATATGTTTGCAAACTGTTAGACTTACCTTAGTGAACTATTGTGGTATAGGTGAGACAATGGCACTTCATTATGCTATTATGCTCAGTAAATCAGACAACTGTAGCCTTTCACATTGCCTGTCCATCCGTGTCCAACCTGCAGTAGCAGCGGTTGTTGGTTTTAGCTACAGGGCATGTGTGGACAGTAAGTGTGATGCGTACTGTGTTGCACAGTAGATGGAATGGGACCTGTGTCAGAGTAGAGGTTAACCTCCATCATCTGTGTTTATTCGCCTCAAATTCTAGGTTCAACTTACCCAAACCGACACAAAATAAATATTTGTCAGGAGATGGAAATAGGCTGTGTTTGATTTTCCAGCAATTAGGACTGCCCCTGTAAATTGTCTAGTAATTTGTGAAAAAAATGTTCTCTGATGTGCAGTATTTACAGCTCACTGCTCTCTCTCTTACACATCCCAATAATGGCAACGTAGTGCAAATCCAGAGGCGCTTCAAGTCATTTGTCCAAGTCTGCTGCACGGAGGTAGTTGAGGCCATGTGATTAACAACCACTCATTGTGGAAGGAATGAAAATAAATGCCTGTTTTTAGTCTTCATGGCTCTTCTCCTTTGGCTCTCCTCCTTTGGCTCCCAACTTTTCAGAGAGCAGAGTTCTGTCTCAAAGTTGAACCACTCAGGCCAAGGATTTTCCTTAACCTCTTTTGAGAAATGGACCGCAGGGTGAATTCATAAAAGAGCAGGCTGTTGGACAATTTGTCTTTTGACAGAAGGGAACATTGGAAACCACCAGAGGGTGGTCAGCGGTGAGTGGCACAGGCCTGCCTGGGGCGGTACCTGCAGGCTACGTTGCTTCTTGATTTGCTCAGGACGAGGACACAGCATACTGTAGATAACTGCAGCACGGGCATGGGCCGCCATCTGGCCCTGGCTAGGGAATAGGGCGGTGCGGTGCGGACGGCAGGCGGGTTGGTGTCAAGACGGCTCCATCAGGGCTGTTTGTGAACAGATGTTCTGTGGTTGGCTGAGGCTGAGGCGAGCTCTCGATGGGCTCTGGAGGGACAACATGTCTATCAGTGGCTGGAGAGTTCCAGGGGAGCCAAAGACTTTAACCTTGAGGCTGGAGCATGTCAATGTCTGTCTCCCAGTAAAATACATAAAGCCCTTCTGTATTTCTATATCAAACAGAGGCCACATTCTGTTCATATGATTTAAAGAATTGTACATATTGGCTAGCTGTTTATGGAATCAGCTCAGTTTGGATGTGCTTCCTGAAGTTGACCCTAGACATTTGATTACTTCTCAGTAAATCAGACAACTGTAGAATTAAGTGCAGAATGTCGTGATTTAAGGGTGTTAGACATTTTCTGCTATGAAATCATCTTCCCATGTTGTAAGTGTATTCTGCTGCCTCATGGACAGAGCAGAGGACAGAATAAAATGCAAGGGTAAGAGTATCTATAGACTGTGTCGCCAACATCCGGATCTCCGCAATCAATAAGCATTTAATCAGTCAATTATATGCCATTAATTTAACACCCTGCAGATAGACCCATCTCCAAGCACTTCCCCATAAAAAAATACCATGCCATAGGAAACGGATCTACTGGAAAATGTCAGAGCAGAAAATTACGTTTTCATGCATGGATGTAAAAATCGACAACACGTCAAAAGAAAATGTGAGATCGAGAACACAGAATCCACAGACCTACTTTTCTCATCATCTGGTGACTGATTTGGGGGACAGTTAGGAAGGAGGGAGAAGACGTGGCAGATTTAACGGGAGTCATCAGGGCCTCGTACTGTGCCATGCCTAGTGGACGTAGTGAACTGAGGATGCCCTTGGCAGAGTTAATCACCCTGTTACCAGCAGACGCACCAACCAATATAAGATAAAACATCTCAACCAAAAGAGAGAGCTTAAAGCTGGATTCTTGAAATGTAAGACCATGAGAAAATCTGAATAAAGCTCAGACTTACATTTTTGGTTACCATAATGATATCAGCATGCAATGGAACCCACAGCTCAGTTGGTGAGAGACTGTACAGTGTACAACATTTCGCTGCGTTTATACTGTGCAAATGACAATAATCAAATGTATTTTTATTAGACATTTGGTGTGAATGAATACCACCTTTGCATTTTTCAGTATAAATGCTCAAATGCTATTGTGTCACATGTAGAGAAAATCATTCAGAGGAGGGATAGTGCTGCCTGTGCTGTCTGTGCTAACCTGTTGACCTGATCACACTTTCACGGTGAACACATTCTCATCTTCTCCCCGCGTCCGTCTGCTTATTATTTATTCAACAAATTTGCCTGCCGTCTTGCTGACAACAGTCGTATTTGTAAAACCGAACCCCGCACTGCAAAAATGTTTATCACTTTATAAACTAAAGGCTAATGTTTTATTTATGTGCAATGATGAGCGAAAAACAGAGCTGAATTGATGTTTACCTAATAGGCTGAAAAAGAAGAAGCCAACATAATATTAGGGTTTTGCTGGCGGCCAGGCTTGTAATTCCTGGTGTCAATATTTGAATCACTGAGGGAAGTATTGCAGACGCGGCCTGTATCGGAGTGCAGTTTAGCCCCTCGTCTATAAAAACTAACATCTGTTGAAGCATGCATTAAGTTTAAAAATAACTGTACAGAGATCACCGGGTAAAGTACAGCTAACCAGATGTCGTTTTAAAGTGCCAGATGGAACAATGAAAGTGGGATCGAAAATTAGAAAGCGCTGTGAAAGGTCAGATCAATTAAGAAACCTGCATTGGCTGCCATATGACAATTAAGGCAAGTTTAAAGCACTTGAGCGATGGGGCAGTGGAGTGACTGTCGCAAGGAGAACTTCTTGGGGGCATACAATCTGTGTGCAATGGGAAGCTCTGGTGCATTTACACCAGGTCAAGGTTAATGACCCGCACAGATAAACCTGATAGAACACCTCACAGCGTTGCTGACGACCTTTGTCCATCAGTATTAAGGAGCCAATAAATTACAGCAGTGACTTTAAGTGACATTGACATTTACTCTAACGAGAGAGCGAGAGAGAGAGAGCGAGAGAGAGAAAGCGAGAGAGAGAGAGAGCGAGAGAGAGAGAGAGAGCGAGAGAGAGAGAGAGAGAGAGAGAGAGAGAGAGAAAGAGAGAGAGAGGTTGATGGGAGAGAGAGAGAGAGAGAGAGAGAGAGAGAGAGAGAGAGAGAGAGAGAGAGAGAGAGAGAGGTTGATGGGAGAGTTGAATGATACAACACTAATTACACTCTTGGGTGTTTTGTTGTTATAGTTGACACAAATAATGTATTCCCATTCACAATCATCTTATGGGCCTTTTCAGGCAACCAGAATCACTTTCTTTGTTTTTTAACTTCAATTTTGAAATATTCTTACTCTGGCCCATTGTATTTTTCTCAAATATGTTTTGTGTGTGTGTGTTTTAGAGCATGATTGAATTCGTGTGATATCATATACTTTGTAATGGTATTGAACACTACATTATATGAAATGTAATATGATTCCCTCATATTTGATCAACAAGTAGAGTGACTAGTTTTTATTTGGAAAATATGTTATGTGGTGTCTGCCTTGATCCCGGTCTCAGATGTATCTAATATATTTTACTAGTCCTTCAGCAGCACCTGGGACTTCACATCCACCACAAGGGGGCAATATTTGCATTGTTTGTCTGCAGTCTCTGCAGGCACACTACTTTACATGTATGTTTTGCATGTGTGGGTCAAAAACAGTTTTGTTTGTTCATTTACAGTTTAGCATGCAAAAAAAAAGTGTTTAACAGAAACCATGATAAGGTGTTTGCTTTTTCGATGACCTACCACACCCTTTGCCTGGTCCCCCACATGGACCGTGTTCAATTGATCAGAAATGATCTTAAATCGACAATCGCCACATGCAAACAGTGACTTCTTTCCTCAGATGTGTTTTTAATGCTCATCTGTACTTTTGTAAATTTGCTAAAGTGACATCTGTTTTCTTTCCCTCACAATCTTTTTTCTTTTACCTGACAATTAACTAGCCATTGTTCTGAATGGTCAAGCATGCATTTGTGCTGCCTGGCATACAGGCTCATAAGAAAAACAGAGAGTTTTTTCTCTCCCTAAACACTGTGAACAAGCCCGTTTAAGAATTTTGAAGACCATTTGTTCAGCTGATTCCTTCAAAGTTCTGCTGTAAGCACCTTATCAGTGTGCAAACAGAATTATTCATGAAATAATGATAACATAAATGCAGTAGTTTAATATACTCCTGGAGTTGAACTTTATTTATTCGTAAAAAATTATACGTTACTGTAATCTTTTTGTAAATATCAGGGCTCCATAAAATGATTCATTTGAACTCTATAATATTGAGAACGTTATATGTTGGGTTTGCTAATGTTTGCGTTTGGTATGTCCTTAGAATACAGTTTGAATTATAGATAAGCCTAACCTGTGATAACACCAACGCTAAGTTACCACAGAGTAATATGAAGTGTTGTTATACTGTCATTTTCCAGATTACAATTTTACTCTGTTTTTAATGTTAAAAATTTGTTTTTATTAAGCTACAACTCAGAAAGTAAGTCACAAAGCTTGGTTGTATATCTCGTTTAACGACTGACCTCCACTCGCAAACCGCATTGGCAAAACAATTGTTAAAATCAATAAAATAAATAAAATAAAATCGTCACAAAGGTACCAAATCTTCTCCTATACTTTACTCTATTACATCAGCAGATATTTAAAATACTTTCTAGGCTGAGTTTACATATAAAAACCCATTGTATTTTACATCCTCACGGAACTAGGAAGCCCCTGCTTAGGCTTAGGTAGGTGTCCATCACTGGAGTGTGTGTGTGTGTGTGTGTGTGTGTGTGTGTGTGTGTGTGTGTGTGTGTGTGTGTGTGTGTGTGTGTGTGTGTGTGTGTGTGTGTGTGTGTGTGTGTGTGTGTGTGTGTGTGTGTGCGTGCGTGCATGTAACGTAGCATTGGGCTCCTTTCCCAGTGTTTTGTCTACATTGATTGTTGGATTGAGCTACTGGAGTGTTGGAATTAATTACATCATTTGTATAATGGACGTGGGCACATAAAGACGTGTGTGCAGGGCTCAACACACTGCATGCATCCTGCCGCTCCCATTGTCCTTGAGGAACTCTCATCCAGATGTTCAAACGGATTGGAGGCCGACCTCTCACCCTCTCCTAATTATCATTTGAATGACAACATGCTCCAGATCAATAGTTCCCAGTCACAGTTTGAAGATCAGGGATAAGAACTCACCTTGTTGTCAGAGAGAAAATGCTAATGTGATTAATGGACAATAATCCACTGGCCAAAGATATGCACGTCGGTATTAATACAGGATATTCCCACTAAACGTATAGGTCCAGAAAACGCCATACACTGTTTGCACATGGTTTGATGACACGGTGCTGTACTGTATGTGGGAGCTGATGAGAGCAGAGTGGCTTCCTGTCCTGACAGGTCTGTATGTGGCACAGGAGGAGGACAGCGGTTGGTAGCTCTGTGGAGAACACGGCTGATGATGAGGTCACTGGTACTGTGCGATGCCCCTGTTTGGTGTGGTTCCTGCCTGCTAGGCTGCTCTCGGTGTCACACTACTGGGCTGTCTGTGTCTCTCCCCCTACCTGTACTGTAGCATATACAGTATATGGTTGATTCCTATATACCTTCACCGATTTGGTATGAGTTTGGATCATGATAATGGTTTAAAGCGGCAATCAGCAGTTGAAACAATAACAAAGTGAAATCCCCACCCGTGTCACATTAAACATCTGAGGGATGGGGCTGGAGAAGTGTAACCACTCTCAAATTCATAGAAAGAACTATGGATGCAAGGAATGATATCAATTGTATAATTTTAACCACGTTTTGAGGCTGGTGTTTGTTTACATTTACCTCGTTTACAAACATTGGAGTAAAAACAAGCTTATATTGTGGGTTCTGATGGGTACAACAGTTGAACTAAGCTCATGAGGCATTTCTAAGTTATACTCTTCGAGAATCAATGGGTACATGTCATTAATTTACAAGTCCAAAAATGGATGCAGCCACTGCAGATTTCCCCTTTAATGGAGTCATTTGCATTCTTGAGAAATGATGGTGCCTTTGCCTTCTGACTACCTGCCATATCAGTGACCAGATTCCCTTTAGGCTAGCCCAGTCCATCCTAGTACTCTGAATGTTTCTGTTCCCATTAGCCTTATTAGGCCTGACCCCAGCCCAGCACTGATGCTGTAGCTATTACACACTGTTGACCTGATTCCTACCTCACTGACCCAGTCGTGACTTTGATACCTGTTCACTCAGTGTGATCCTTAGGCCTGTGTCACTCATACTGATGTGTTCCCCAGCCTCTCAGCTTCCCAGCAGAGACAGCTATGAGCAATCTGACGGACTAGATGATTAACATATTTATTCCCTCTAAACCTCTACTCAAAAACAATGCTACCCACTGAGCCAATAGCAATTTAGCTGAAAAGTTGCACTCCTCATGATTCCAAACCGTTAACTCAGTGTGTGCCAATGAGCACCCAGTCCCTGATTTCACATAGAGGGGATGAAAGGTTCTGGAGAATAAAGCCGCCAAACACAATTAAATAAATTGTTATTATGTTATCTCATGAGCTTTCTCCCAGTAGTCGTCACATTTCAGATGAAATGATCTATATGAGACAGTGATAAAAACCAGGGGAGGGGTGTTTATGTGTGGGTGGGTGTGTTCGTTACGAGACGGGGAGAGATGGAGTAATACAATTTATTCCTTAAGTGAGGTAAAGGCTGTATTGCCTGCCGTTAACGGAGCAGAACGTAGGCACGGACCGATAATTAAGTAATCTATGAGAGCATAAGCAATATTGGACAATCACTAACATCTAGTTCTCCTTTGCCACATCAAGCCACTCTGCTTTTTTCATGAGCATCATTTTAGATTATGAGAGAAATGTTATTGCGTCGTGATTCGAAATCGCTGCTATTGAGGGGAAAAAGCTCTGCTTCAAGATCCAAACTAATGATTCCAGTTAGAAGAGCTCATTTCAAAAGGAATTGCATGCTGCCTGTAATTTGGTGGCTTCTAAAGTTGTCTTTACGCAGTTGGAATCTCTGATTTTTAAAAGAATTGCCTAGAATGTTATGGTCAGTGTGTTTACTCACAACTCATATGCTAATGTAGTCCAGAAGCATGTAAGAATATGCAAAAATGTACATATGATATATTCTACATTTCCTACCTATCTATTATTTTATAAGCATAGACATTTTAAGAACAACTGCATATTTCTCCTTATCTGTGCTGTTTTTTTTGTGATTCAATATCTGTCACTTTTAGGAAAGTGAACAACTTATTAAACTGCATTTAGCCCTGCTGGTCCAGTAGCTATTGAAATATTTATCCCGATTACTATCTACAACAATCTACGATTTAAAACTGTCCCTATGTGTTCCAAATGCATTTCCTTTGTTACTAAAAAAGAAATGTAATCATGGGAGGTTTAAGACAAGGCTCTTCAGCTGCCAGGTTTGAACATTTGAATTCTCTCTTTTATCCCTCAAGACTGAAAAAACAATTTCATGATCACCTCACTGCTAGAGCCATGCTTAATAATTCCCAATTATGCAGCCAGGCACCTAGTCCACAGCTTGAGCCCAGCCCCATGCAGCCGGAGCAGACTCCTGATGCCCGGCCCAGCGCTCAGTGTGTGTTCAGTCACCTTGATATCATCGATGAGCACGCTCCCCATCTTAGCAGGTTACTCCGCCAGGACCTATGCTGTTCTGTTTTATTAATAATAAAACATGGTATTGTCCAGGAGAGAGATTACTCTGTGTCTCCAGCGGTAGCCTTTCCCCCCCCCTAATTTGTTACGCAGTTTACCCAAACATGGAGCATGCCGTTCCATGCGCTGTTCACTGTGCGTGTTCAGGGGATGCACACATGCACAGGGGAAACTATACTTAACAAAGTGTACTAGAAAATAAAGTATTAGAGACACACGCAGGCACACCAAGGGATGGTCTAGAAGTTGATAAAACAGGTGTGTTAGTACAAATTATGTTCTAAAGACATTAGGAGGAGGGGAGGGGGGGGGGGTAATGATGATGATGTAGACGATGAAGAAGATGATCCTCATCATCACAAAAGGAATCTGATTTTAACTGTATTTACCCCTACTGATAATGACATTTAGTTGAAGGTGTGTTCGACTCCACCGATACTGTTCTACATTGTGTAACAATGTTTTTCTTTGCTCATTGCATTTCCTTCCTGTGCTCTTTGTTCCTTCACAAAACATGTCCCTTATGCACCCTGGGTGTCGCAATGGGACCTCTCACCCTCCAGTAAAAGCTTTTCATCAGACGCCTGCTTTGGCTTATGTAGCAGAACTGCACATTGTACTTTAGTCAGACTCACACTTTTCTGTCCTGTATCTGTTACATATTTACCCTGCCTCGTTTCAGCATGGCCTCAGAGCCATACTATACGTACCTCCAAGACATATGATACCTACAAATGGTCTACTTTAAACAGAAGCGAAAGTAGGGAGGTTGGTCTGGGTGTAACGTCTATCAATCCAAACGTGCGTGTTTGCATCAGGGACAGCTGTAGCATTTTAGCTAACCTTTATTCTAACCTTAAACCGTTATTTTAAACTAGGCAAGGCAGTTAGGAACAAATTGTTATGTACAACAGCCTACCCTTGTTCAGGGTCAGAACAGCAGATTTTTACCTTGTCAGCTCAGTTGCTGGCCCAACACTCTAACCACTAGGTTACCTGCCGCTTCAAGAACTGAGCTAGCCAGGAGACGAACCTAGAATCTTCTGATTCCCCTTTTATGTAAATGATCCGAACCTTTGTCATTAGTTATCCTAAGCACCAATGTTAATTCTCCCCGTAATTCTCCTTTGCTGTTAAGATGAAACAAGCAACCTTGTCCCAGAGAAAGACGTATAATAATATACGTCCTCCAAGAAGTATAATAAGTTACATCCTCCAATTCGTATAGCACGCCCGGATAAGCCGTATGATATTATACATCATACTAAATGACGGGACAGATGACTTTACCAAATCCTACAAATTGCCCTGAGATCAGGTTGCTCGTTTTGGTCTCCATAAGTCATTATGCCAATGTTATGAACAGAGTTTCTGGCCAACCATATGCTGAGCAAGAGATGGAAACCAGATAGACTTGGCTTAGATGACATCATAGTGAGACCCTGTGGTACACCTGTGAGCTCAATAGGCATGTCACTGCTTGAGCCCTCCATTATGTGTTGTCGTGTTGGAGTGAAAATGTCTCACCGCGACTGGTCAGTTATGACACATACTGTTCACTGCCTGCTCTATTTGTTTAAGCTTTCTTGTTTTTTTTTCTGCATCTCAGCCTCAATACTGAGCACACGAGCAAGTTCATAATTAGTGATTGAAGGTTTCATATAGGTCAGACAGCTGATCAGAACCATGTGGCATGTGCATTTTTGCGTCAGCCCTTGTGGAAATCCGTCTTTACAATGACCCGCCCATATATCCGAGGACTTGGAGAACATATTTGTGAGCTTACTGTCTAGTCACTTGGAATTTAGTCAGAGATGAATTGGGGAGATACAATATTGAATTATTCAAACTTGCCTAAGGAGTATATTCACTCACTGCGCCACATCCTGGCCAGTAACTTTGTTTTCATCTAATTCTATAAAGTTGCTATGAAGTTGTTTGTTTTCTCCTTCCTACGCCACACTTCTGATTGTATTTGTCTGTCATGAATAATAAGAGTTTGTATAGTAATTTGTAATTTGATTGTGACTAATACTAAGCCTTACCTGCAAGATATGTTATGTCATTTAGAATTGAAAATGATTTCCATCAAAGTTAAATATAAAATATATGAATTCACCAATAGGTTATAAACACGTTATAGACATAGAACTAGGCATGAGTGGGTTGGTCTTGGTCTTTGTTCAGCCCTCACCTCTTTGTTTTATACCGGTGTGCTGGGCTGCGCAAGGCTCTTTAAAAAGATCACATTCCACATGCTCTGCTCTGCAGCGAGCAGGTCAACTTACCCCACAATTCTGGAGAGGGGGATTTGTGTCCAGGGCCTGCCCATTGTCTGCCCAAGGAGCCTGTGGAGAGAGCCTGACGCTTTCAGGGCAACTCTACCAGCCCCTAATATGGCAAATGAATGCATGAGCGAATACAAGAGTGAATATATGAATGAATAACCAAAGACAATTTACATAATTGCACATAGGGTATGTCTTTTCTAGTGTTTGAGAGTGCATTTACATATTCGGACGCTATAGAAAATTATACAGTCAATACTGTAGCTCCGGCATGTAAATATGGCTCCTTTGAATTACTGAAGAAAAAAGTCAAACAATAATAATGTTAATTATGTTTTTTGCCCTGAGGGGTAGAGATTCTCTCTGCCTCTGGAGCTATGACTGTCAGAACAAAAGTGATCCTGTGGCCCAGTGGTGATGAGACAGAGACGTGTGGTTAGCAGGTAAATAACTAGAAGGGGAAAAGGCTGGACTGACTGACTGACTGAGTGTGTTCATGTGAACACCTTTCCCTCAGTGTTGATCTGAAGTGGAACGGTCCATACTGACTCCATGTCATCAAATCCAAAATGTCAAGTGTCTTTGTTTCACATGTGTGATCACAGTCTGCAGTCTCCTGCTAATTGTCTCCACTGTCTTGTTGCGTCATTTGAAGTCCTGTGATCCCACGTGTCACCATTCTTTGTTGTTGAGCTAGCCGTAGAATTTGCTGCCGAAGCCTTTTAAATATTTCAAAAGCCCCACTCTTACTTCACATGCCTTTTGTTTTAGATATAATTTAAAGAAGGTTAACCTTCAGCTAGTTGCAGATTGAGACTGAAAGCGGGGATAGGGTGTCAGGGATGCAGGGAAGAGGGGCGAGGGAAGTGGGATGATGGGGAGAGGGGCAGCTGGAGCGGGGGGGGGGGAGAGGGGACTGGTGGGGGGTTGGGTGTGTGGGTCTGTGTTAACCCCCCTACCCTTCACCTTTGTCTCACTCTGTGGAGCTGCTCTGCTCTGAGCGCTGGAAGAGGACGTAGATGAGAGGAGCAGGCCTCTGGCCAGGAGAGCTGCACCATACCTGGACTCTACCACCTCAGTCTGTATCCCTGGCTCTCAGTGCTGGAGCACTGAGAACACCACACACACATGCTCTGTTAGGGAAAAGCTGAGGGAAAGAACAGTGGAGAAATCAAAGAAGGCAGCATCTTTGTCTTGATCACAGTTTGTTGTCAAATTAAAACCTAAAAGAGACTCATAACCCCCTAAATCGTGTCACAATTCCTGTATGTGTAAGCAAGTTATTGAGTTACTCTCTCTGTTAGAAGGCCTTGCTTTCATTTCTGTCACTGTGTGTATTTACGTATTTACGTATTTATGTTTGTATATTTATGTATATTTGTATATTTATATTTATATTCAAATCTGTATCTCTAGAACTCATACATTAAGAATAACTGTTTACATTTATCAGGTCTAATCTGTGCTAAATTCGCCTTGCCATGTGTTTGCAATAGGACACACAGGCACTTAAAGGAAAGGTTCACCCATTCTGAATGTTATATGTTTTTGTGCTTCTTTGAGAGATGTTCTTTTGATTAACTGGGTAGTTTCATGTTTTCAGATATATCTGAGTTACTGGCATTCAAGCAGGCAGTGGTATGAAGTAGCAGTGATAGTAGTTGAAGTGTACCTATGATGAAAATTACAGGCCTCTCTCATCGATTTAAGTGGGAGAACTTGCACAATTGGTGGCTGACTAAATACTTTTTTCCCCCACTGTATAACGCCCCTCCCACTAGACCTTTGATCAATCGCATTCACATTGTCATGCTGTTTCACGCGGTTGCTAAGCTAATCGTCATGCAATACATTTTCAAAGTCTGTGTTGATATTTCGAGAAACGTGCCTATTTTCCCCGAAAGTACCTAATGTCACGATTCTAAAGCTATAAGATACTACAGATAGCAAGTTAATAATCTCACATCTCGGAAAATATTTGTAATGTTGTACTTCTTGTTTACAGAATTTTTGCTAATGTTGGGTTTTTAAGCTAGCGCCCAATAGACTCCCATTCACTCCTTGAAGGAGCTCATTGTCGCAGAATCGCCCAGAATGCACCGCGTGGCCCATTGACGTAGCATGGGCAACGTTTCCCATCTCCTCAAAAGTATATCTGCTGTTGCGAATGTTAGACTCCACTCTGTGAGGCACATCGATCTGCAGGTTGAACATAATGAGACTGTAGACTCATAAATTGATAGTGCAGTTTGTTTCGCCGGTTTTACAGATAACTAGCAACGTTATATGCTGATATTGTCTTTGGTATTATTGTGTGTAGCTATGTTTGCTAACAATATCCACCCAAAACCACTCATTCCTTTAATTTAAACCTTTAAATAACACTAATATGTGAGAACAATATATTTTTGTGTACAAACATTTCATAACAACGTTGGTAACAACATGGAAAATCATTGTGGAAATCTGTTACAAAATCCACAATGCAATGTTGTCTCTATGGACTGGCTGGCTAGCAATGATTTCCCATGTTGTTACCAACCTTATTATAATGACAAAATTATACATTTATTCACAAAAAAATATTGTTCTGGCATATGAGTGTTATTTAACAGTGTAAATTAAAGGAACGAGTGGTTTTGGGTGAATTTTTCCATTAAAGCTGCAGGCAGTTGTAGTGTGGTGGAGCAGGTCTTTGCTGCACTGTCAGTATCCACAGAGAGAGAGAGCCTGTAAATTCAGATCTCTCCAGTCCTGAGGGGAAGCATTGCTGATCAGTGTCCAGCACATAATCACTACTAACTCCCTACTGATGAGGAGGCTCAAATACAATCATCTGCCCATCAGCAGAATACCAACAGGACTGTTATTTAAAAATAGATCAATAACTTTAACAGCTACTCCAAATAAACTTTTACCGTGAATGTGATGTATGACGAATACATTTGATTTGATTTTGATACCGGGCAGTTCATTTCGTTTCCAGACAATTCCTCCCGAATGTGCGAAGAGTCTGGTGGACCAATGCGTCAAACTTGGCCTTTGTCAGCCAATACAGAAAGACTCGGGTGTGAAAGATTCAGCAGGCTACTGGCATTACACACCTGCAGAGGTGGGAAAAGTACCCAATTGTCATACTTGAGTAAAAGTATAGATGCCTTAATAGAAAGTTACTCAAGTAAAAGTAAAAGTAAAAGTCACTCAGTAAAATACTACTTGAGTAAAAGTCTAAAAGTATTTGATTCTAAATATACTTAAGTATCAAAAGTAGAAGTAGAAATGATTTCAAAAATAATATTAAGCAAAGCAGATGGCACTATTTTCTTTTTTTTCCCATCACTCAGACATCATTTTCAAAGATGAATTTGTGTTTAGTGAGTCCGCCAGATCAGAGGCAGAAGGGATGACCATGTGTATTCTTGATAAGTGTGTGAATTGGAACATTTTCCTGTCCTGCTAAGCATTCAAAATGTAACAAGTACTTTTGGGTGTGAGGTAAAATGCTTGATAATGTATGTGATATCAACAGAGAGGTATATCTTCTGCTTGAATTCAATATTGACTGGCTTTCATCAAGAAGCCCACTCAAGAAAAATCTTCAAATTGTAACCAGGTTATCAGTCAACCTACAGTACCAGGGTAGTTACAAACAGCACAGGAATGAAATCATCAACATGTATTGATCCCATCTTTACTAATGCTGCAGAAATGTGCTTTAAAGCAGTATCCAAATCCATTGGATGTAGTGATCACAACATAGTTGCCATATCTAGGAAAACCAAATTTACGAAGGCTGGGCCTAATATAGTGTATAAGAGGTCATACAATATGATTCTTATCTTGATGTTGTAAAGAGTATTTGCTGGTCTGTGGTGTGTAATGAGGAGCAACCAGATGCTGCACTTGACACAATTCTGAAATTGCTTATTCCAGTTACTAATAAGCATGCACCCATTAAGAAAATGACTGTACAAACTGTTAAATCCCCTTGGATTGATAAGGAATTGAACACAAGTATGGTTGAGAGGGATGATACAAAAGTAATGGTAAATAAGTTTGGCAGCACAACCGATTGGCAAATGTACTGCAAATTGATAAAGCAGGTTACTAAACTGAATAAAATGAAGAAGAAAGTATACTATGAAACAAAGCTTAAAAGTAATTCTAGTAAAAAGCTTTGGAGCACCTTAAATTACATTTTGGGCAAAAAGGCAACCTCAGCTCCATCATTCATTGAATCAGATGGTTCATTCATCACAAAACCCAGTGATATTGCCAACTACTTTAATGACATTTTCATTGACAAGATTAGCAAATTTAGACATGACAGCAACAAACACTGACAGTACACATTTAACTACGTCTGACCAAATTATGAAAGACAGGCATTGTAATGTCACATGAGCTGAAAACAACAGTGAAATTGTTTTTGTTAAAAAAAAAGGTTTAAAAGTTAGTTTTTTTAAATAATACCTAAAAAAATATGAATAAGAAATAAAAGTAACAAATACTTAAAGAACAGCAGTAAAATAACAATAGCGAGGTTATTTACAGGATTTACCGGTACAGAGTCAATGTGTGGGGGCCCCGGTTAGTCGAGGTAATTGAGGTAATATGTACATGTAGGTAGAGTTATTAAAGTGACTGTGAAGATAAGAACAGAGAGTAGCAACGGTGTAAATGGGGGGGGGGGGGGGGGGGGGGGGGGGGGGGGGGGGGTAAATAGTCATTTGATTAGATTTTCAGGAGTCTTATGGCTTGGGGGTAGAAGCTGTTTAGAAGCCTCTTGGACCTAGACTTGGCGCTCCAGTACCACTTGCCATGCGGTAGCAGAGAGAATAGTCTATGACTAGGGTGGCTGGAGTCTTTGGCAATTTGTAGGGCCTTTCTCTGACACTGCCTGGTATAGAGGTCCTGGATGGCAGGAAGCTTGGACCCAGTGATGTACTGGGCCGTTCGCACTACCCTCTGTAGTGCCTTATGGTCAGAGGCCGAGCAGTTGCCATGCCAGGCAGTGATGCAACCAGTCAGGATGCTCTCGATGGTGCCGCTGCAGAACCTTTTGAGGATCTGAGGACCCATGTTAAAACTTTTCAGTCTTAGTCCTGTATTGACGCTTTGCCTGTTTGATGGTTCGTCAGAGGGCATAGCGGGATTTCTTATAAGCTTCTGGGTTAGAGTCCCGCTCCATGAAAGCGGCAGCTCTACCCTTTAGCTCAGTGCGGATGTTGCCTTTAATCCATGGATTCTGGTTGGGGTATGTATATACAATCACTGTGGGGATGATGTCATCATGGATGCAGTTATTGATGAAGCCAGTGACTGATGTGGTGTACTCCTCAATGCCATCGGAAGTATCCCGGAACATATTCCAGTCTGTATTAGCAAAACAGTCCTGTAGCATAGCATCTGCTTCATCTGACAACTTTTTTTATTGACCGAGTCACTGGTGCTTCCTGCTTTATTTTTTGCTTGCATGCAGGAATCAGGAGGATAGAATTATGTTCAGATTTGCCAAGTGGAAGGCGAGGGAGAGATTTGTACGAGTCTCTGTGTGTGGAGTAAAGGTGGTCTAGACTTTTTTTTCCCTCTGGTTGAACATTTAACATGCTGGTGGAAATTTGGTAAAACTGATTTAAGTTTCCCTGCATTAAAGTCCCTGGCTACTAGGAGCGCTGCCTCTGGATGAGCGTTTTCCTGTTTGCTTATGGCGATGTACAGATCATTGAGTGTGGCCTTAGTACCAGCATTGGTCTGTGGTGGTATGTAGACAGCTACAAAAAATACAGATGAAAACACTCTAGGAAGATACTGTGGTCTACAGCTTATCACGAGATACTTTACCTCAGGTGAGCATAACCTTGAGACTTCCTTAGATATTGTGTACCAGCTGTTGTTTACAAATATACATAGACCCACACCCCTTGTCTTACCAGAGGCTGCTGTTCTATCCTGCCAATACAGTGTAAAACCCACCAGCTCTGTTGTTCATGTCGTCGTTCAGCCACGACTAGGTGAAACATAAGATATTACAGTTTTTAATGTCCAGTTGGTAGTTTAATCTTGCCCAATAGGTCATCGATTTTATTTTCCAATGATTGCATGTTTGCCAATATAACGGATGGCAGTGTGTGTTTACTTGCTTGCCTACAGATTCTCAGAAGGCAGCCTGACCTCAGTCCCCTTTATCTCCATCTTCTATTCACGCAAATTACGGGGATTTGGGCCTGTTCCCAGGAAAGCATTATATCCTTCACGTTGGACTCATTAAAGGAAAAAGCTTCTACCAGTTCGTGGTGAGTAATCACTGTTCTGATGTCCAGAAGTTGTTTTCAGTCATAAGAGATGGTAGCAGCAACATTATGTACAATATAAGTCAAAAAATAAGTGACAAACAACGCAAAAAAAATGAACAAAAGAACACATTTGGTCAAGAGCACATAAACCGTCAGCCATCGTTTTTGGTGCCATTCTACATCCGTAAAGTGAGTATGAAAGAGGTTGAAAAATGATCGTTGTCTATCAACAATGACAAGCCACAGAGGTCTGACAACATGGATGGAAAATAGCTGAGTATAATAGCAAACGATATTGCCATTCCTATTTGCCATATCTTCAATTTAAGCCTACTAGAAAGGGTGTGCCCTTAGGCCTGGAGGGAAGCAAAAGTCATTCCGCTACCTAAGCATAGTAAAGGCCCCTTTACTGGCTCAAATAGCCGACCAATCAGCCTGTTACCAACCCTTAGTAAACTTTTTGAAAAAATTGTGTTTGACCAGATACAATGATATTTTACAGTAAACAAATGGACAACAGACTTTCAGCATGCTTATATGGAAGGACATTCAACAAGCACAGCACTTACACGACTGACCGATGATTGGCTGAGAGGAACTGATGATAAAATGAGCTGTTTTGTTAGACTTCAGCGTGGCTTTTGACATTATCGATCATAGTCTGCTGTGGAAAAACGCATGTGTTATATTGCTATATTGTGAATAAAGAGTTACCTATCTAACAGAACACAGAGGGTGTTCTTTAATGGAAGCCTCTCCAACATAATTCGGGTAGAATCAGGAATTCCCCAGGGCAGCTGTCTAGGCCCCTTACTTTTTTCAATATTTACTAATGACATGCCACTGGCTTTGAGTAAAGCAATTGTGTCTATGTATGCGAATGACTCAACACTATGTCAGCTACTACAAAAACTGAAATGACTGCAACACTTAACAAAGAGCTGCAGATAGTTTCAGAATGGGTGGCAAGGAATAAATGTATCCTAAATATTTCAAAAACTAAAAGCATTATATTTGGGACAAATCATTCACTAAACCCTGAACCTCAACTAAATCTTGTAATGAATAATGTGGAAATTGAGCAAGTTGAGGAGACTAAAATGCTTGGTGTAACCCTGGATTGTAAAATGTTATGGTCAAAACATGTTTAAACAACAGTAGCTAAAATGGGGAGAAGTCTGTCCATAATAAAGCACTGCTCTGCCTTCTTAACAACACTATCAGCAAGACAGGTCCTATAGAACCTAGTTTTGTTGCACCTTGACTACTGTTCAGTCGTGTGGTTAGGTGCCGACAAGAGGGGCAGGAAAATTACAATTGGCTCAGAACATGGCAGCACGACTGGCCCTTAAATTAACAAAGGAAGCTAATATTAATGATATGCATGTCAATCTCTCATGGCTCAAAGTGGAGGAGAGATTGACTTCATCACACCTGTTTTGTAAGAAGTGTTGACAAGCTGAATGTACAGAGCTGCCTGTTTAAACTACTAGCACACAGCTCGGACACTCATGCATACTTCACAAGACCAGAAGTCTCTTCACAATCCCCATGTCCAGAACAGACTATGGGAGGCGCACAGTACTGCATAGAGCCATGACTACGTGGAACTCTATTCCACATCAAGTAACTGATGCAAGCAGTAGAATCAGATTTAAAAAACACATAAAAATACACCTTATGGAACAGCAAGGACTGTGAAGAGACAGGTACAGACACACGCATACACACGCAAATGCTTGTACACAGACTCTACACACAAGTACATAGTAATATTGGTGTATGGTGGTATTATACATTTTGTATTGTAGATATGTAGTGGCGTATTGATGTTATATGACTGTACTGTTTTATCTTTTGTTTTATGTGTAATGTAAGTGCCTCAATGTGTTTGGACCCCAGGAAGAGTAGCTGCTGCCTAATGGGGATCCCTAATAAATACAAAATACTATAGCCCAGACAAACACGTTCAAAAATGGCAAAAAAGACAGTCAAATAATAAATAATTTGAAACTAGGAGAAAGAGGAGGAATGGAGACGCTACTAAGGTACACAATAGTACATTTTGGTAGATAGAAGGTGCTTTTTTGTAAAAGAGGTCAATTGGTCATCAAAAAGAAAGGAGGATCAAGGCACTCTTCATATAATTAATTTAAATGCCTTTATTAGTATGGCATGTTCAATAGAAACAAAGTTTTTTTTTTAAACCGACGCGTTTCGGCAACATGGCCTTCGAAAAAGGAATACAATTAGCCCTAATTGGAAGAGGGAGTGGTTACAAAATTGATTGGCCACACCTAGTAAGCAATACTATACACATTAAAAGGTGAAATACTGTAGCTAAGTTATCGTAAAAATACAACTCCAAGCTAGAAGTATCAGAAGACTAAAAGGTAGTTCTAACCTTAAATATGACTGGGAGAAGTGTCAAAAATAAGAAAGCAATATATTCCATAGTACATTAGAACACAGCAAAACATGAACAACAACAGTCTGGCAAAATGTCCACTGGATGACAGCAAATGGACCCATCACAACCCTACAGGAAGGGTGAGAAATCCATATCTTCATTTAAACCAGGGTATTTAGTGGCCTGTAGTTTGTAAATCCAAAAATGTTCCCTTTGGTTTAACTGTTTTAAGACGGTCCCCTTTTCTAATAGAGGCCGGAATATGATCAATACCCATCGCTTGTAGGGAGGCAGGGTTGTCATGGTGTAGGGACTTGTAGTGCCTTGCCATGGGGTAGTCTTCATTGCCTACCCGTATGGCATACTTGTGTCCCGCTAAGCAGTCTTGAAGGCGTCTATTTGTCAGTCCAATGTAGAACACCTTGCACTGTGGACATTCCAATCTATAGATGACATGAGTGGTTTTACAGTTAATTAAATGCTTGACGTAATACTTCATTTTGGAAGCTGTGTCAACAAAATACTTCTTCTGTGCAATATTACTGCAATGGTTGCAATGGTTACATTTAAAGAAGCCCTTGGGTTTGTGGTCAAGCCAAGTTTTTTGAGAGTCACCCGGAAGATAACTGTGGACTAATTTGTCATTTAGGGTAGGACATCTCTTAAAGCTTATGACTGGTGGCTCAGGAAAGACTTGATGTAGTAGCGTATCACTTTGGATGATTCCCAAATTATTTTTAATGATTATTTTAATGTTCTCTGCTTCAGTCCTGTATTTTGTAACAAAATACACTCTCTCTGATGTATCACGAGGCACTCCCCTTAGCAACAAGTTCTCTCTGTCATGTAATCCAGCCCTTATACCGGCATCTTTCAGGACCTAAACACTGTAGCCCCGATTCAAGAAGCGATTCTCCAATTCAGCAGATTTGACACTGTAGTCTGTTTCCTGATCGCAAATTCTGCGGACCTTTTGGAATTGGCCATACAGAATATTCTCTTTAAGCCTTCTGGGGTGAAAGCTGTCTGCCCTCAGAATGGTATTCCCATCTGTAGGCTTCCTAAAGATTGATGTCTGTCTCATGGTCTGACAAACACTGCTCTATCTCTGTCACCTTTCATTTGTAATTTCAGATCGTTTCGCTCACGGTATACGCTGGACGCTCTGGCCAAGAAGTAGGGTTGATCCGAGTGTTCGGACCTGAAAACGGCAGTTAAGCACCCAAGCTAATTGGCTAACATTGGCTAGCTTGCTAGCTACTTCCAGACACAAATGAGAGAACATCTCACTCTGACAATTTTACTCGCCCCAGCAGAGCTGGTTAGGTTGTTTTCATGTTATCCAGAGTGTTGGTGACTGTAACTGTGCTGCTGGCAACAAATTAATCACGCTTTTTTGCCAACATTTAATGGGTGGAGAGCATTCGGATATTCATCAGTTATTCTGCACTATGGCACACTCAAATGAGAGTACTATGAAATCGGAGTAGATAGCCAGAGTGAATTTACGAACACACCCTTAGATTGATGCAATGGTGCATCAATCGACTCCAGGTGTAAACATCATCTCCCACAACACCTTCCTCCTTAACCCTCCCCATACAAACAAACAGGCAAAAGAGCACTTGGAAAGGAGGTAGAAACATTCTGAACATTGAGAGAGAATCTTAATTTATGTGTAATGTGAAAAACACATTTGATATTTTTATTTGTATTACTCAAAAAAGTGAATTGCTTAAAGAGTGCATTTATCCATAGGTGCATTATTTAAATAAGTGATTTTATCAAGAGGCATATGCACATAATTATAGAACAGAGTGCATTGTTGTTTAAAGAGTTCACCATGGAGATGAAGATGGATGCATTCTCTGAACATTGTTTCAGAGACCATTCCATCACTTATCCTGAAAATATCACAAGTAAAGTCAGGAAAAAAAGACATTCAAAAATATATTGTCCAGAGAGTCTGAGGGCAGACTTCATCCTAAACGCGAACAAGGAAACAAGGAACAAGGAAATAAAATTATCCTAATGCTTGGCACACAGCTCTCCACAAGACCAGCAATCAACTTAAAATGTCAGAAAACAGAACAATGAGGCATTGATTCCACCCCCAAATGTAACATTAGTATTTATAATAACGTCACCGTGATGGTTCAAGGTTCCTAGGCCAGTCTGGATAAATTTGTCCACTACTTCGACCAAATGAAACCTCTTGTTGCTGAACTTATAATCTCTCCAATGTCACTACCTATAACAGCCTCCACTCCCTCTGTGCCCCAGTATGTAGTCCCCAGTGGCACTCTTCCTCCCTCACCTGTAGCAGACACAGCCCTGAGCATGCCTCTCTCACACGTGACACCTGCAGTACCACAGCATCTTATAGACAAGGAGATCGGCCTGGTGCATCAGCATAGGGTTGAGATCCGGGAGCTGCAGTGTGCAATGAAAAATGTTGTGGAGGACAGCCAGGCTCTCAGGATGGACGTGTGTAGACTTAGAGAGGAACTGTCCAGCACAGTCAACACCAGCTACATGCACAAACTGCAGAAGGAGTTACATGAGCTAAGGCAGGAATTTCTCAGCCACCACAATCCACTCTACAAAAGGTCCCACAATATCCCAGGACCCGGCAAACAGCTGAATCAGAACCCACAAACCCAACCAACTCAACCAACCAACCAACCAACCCAGTTGACCCCTCCATCCTCATCTCACGGCCTATAAATACTCCCATCACTCCTGCCATCCTCCATAGACCTGACGAGAAACCAGACATTATATTAATAATGGACTCCAATGGAAAGTTTATATTAGAGAATAAACTTCTCCCAAATAAAAAGGTGTCGCAAAGTTTTGGAGCCCCACAATAGAGAGCGCTATGGAGCTCTTGACTGTGGCCCAGCTTGTCTCCCCAAGCCATATCATCATTCACACAGGGATCAATAACCGGCGTGCCCAACAGGAGAGGGAAGCTTACATCACTAATGGGAGTGATAGAGAGAGCCTCCACCATCTTCCTCCTTGCGAAAATAGTAATATCTACCCTGCTCTGAGGAGAGATTTCAACCCTTCTCTCCCAGGAACTGCATGTAGATACACTGAGCTATGCCCAAGCCGCATGCAGTCAAAGAGGCCCCATGCAGAGATTGGAACATCGCAGGCCACATTGCCATCCACAGCACCCTCTTCAATTCCTCCGACAACCTCCCTCCCATGCTACCAGACCAGGCCCGCCTTAGCACAGCACAATCAGACTTGGTCCATCACAGCACAGCTCAACCAGACCCAGCCCACCTCATCACAGCTCTACCAAACCTGGCCCGTCACAGCCCAGCTCTACCAGACCAGGCCCACCTCAACTCAGCCCTGCTCTACACAGCACCGACCACTACCCTAGGGTCTGGCAAAACACTGTAGAGGGCAGTGCACCACATGATGCAGTCCACACCATGTATCATTCACATCATCAGCCCTCATATGCTGAGAGTTTGGAGCTTCGCCAGCTACACTGCCCTCCACACCACCATCCTCAATTCCCCCCACAACCTACCTCTCAGGCTAGTTTTGGTTTTTATCCCTATTCCCATCCCCATGATAGGCCTGCGACCTTCCCGGCCCCCATGGCAGCCCTAACCCTGCAACAGGAGCCACACCAAGGCCTAATGTGCAAACCCAGAATGGAGCATTGGCAGCCACTCCAATCCCCTGCCGCAGCTCCACTCCTTTGGCGGGAGCTTCATCAGGATGGACTGAGCTCTGCCAACACTGGTATCCCAGTTCCCACCCCTGCATCCAGCAACTTGAGGGAGGTCTGCCAAATGCTCAGTCTACTCTGCTCTCACGTGGTTGGCCAGGGACCTTGGCAAAGTCTCAGCTCACTCAACAAATAGCTGCAGATGACCCTATGTCGGTTAGCTCTTATGAGAATGAGCTGAATACCCCCTCTGACTTTAAATCTCATAGGGGGCTTGGGCTAATGCACATTAATGTGTGAAGTATGATTAAAAAATATGGACACAATTGACATTTTGGTACAGGACTCTTGTCCTGACATTCTGGTTATCTCTGGAAACATGGTTAAATGGTTCTGTATCTGATAAAGACGTTGAAGTAAATTATTAGAATGTATTACAGAAAGGAGGAGTGGCAAAATATGTCAAATCTAATTTCATGGTGTCCCAAGCTTTAAATATTTCTGTTCCCAAGAAATTTGAGTTCCTGGTTGTACAGTTGAAGTTGGAAGTTTACATCCAAATACATTTAAACTCAGTTTTTCACAATTCCTTACATTTAATCCTAGTAAAAATTCCCTGTCTTAGGTCAGTTAGGATCACCACTTTATTTTAAGAATGTGAAATGTCAGAAAAATAGTAGAGAGAGTGATTTATTTCAGCTTTTATATCTTTCATCACATTCCCAGCGGGTCAGAAGTTTACATACACTCAATTAGTATTTGGTAGCATTGCCTTTAAGTAGTTTAACTTGGGTCAAACATTTCAGGAAGCCTTCCACAAGCTTTCCACAATAAGTTGGGTGAATTTTGGCCCATTCCTCTTGACAGAGCTGGTGTAACTGAGTCAGGTTTGTAGGCCTCCTTGCTCGCACACACTTTTTCAGTTCTGCCCACAAATTTTCTATAGGATTGAGGTCAGGGCTTTGTGATGGCCACTCCAATACCTTGACTTTGTTGTCCTTAAGCCATTTTGCCACAACTTTGGAAGCCTGCTTGGGGTCATTGTCCATTTGGAAGACCCATTTGTGACCAAGCTTTAACTTTAACTTGAGATGTTGCTTCAATATATCCACATAGTTTTCCCGCCTCAGGATGCCATCTATTTTGTGAAGTGCACTAGTCCCTCCTGCAGCAAAGCATCCCCCCGTGCTTCACGGTTGGATTGCTGTTCTTCAGCTTGCAAGCCTCCCCATTTTTCCTCCAATTAGGGCCAAACAGTTCTATTTCTGTTCATCAGACCAGAAGACATTTCTTCAAAAAGTACGATCTTTGTCCTCATGTGCAGTTCCAAACTGTAGTTTGGCTTTTTTTATGGCGGTTTTGGAGCAGTGGTTTCTTCCTTGCTGAGCGGCCTTTCAGGTTGTCGATATAGGACTCGTTTTACTGTGGATATACAGTGCCTTGCGAAAGTATTCGGCCCCCTTGAACTTTGCGACCTTTTGCCACATTTCAGGCTTCAAACATAAAGATATAAAACTGTATTTTTTTGTGAAGAATCAACAACAAGTGGGACACAATCATGAAGTGGAACGACATTTATTGGATATTTCAAACTTTTTTAACAAATCAAAAACTGAAAAATTGGGCGTGCAAAATTATTCAGCCCCCTTAAGTTAATACTTTGTAGCGCCACCTTTTGCTGCGATTACAGCTGTAAGTCGCTTGGGGTATGTCTCTATCAGTTTTGCACATCGAGAGACTGACATTTTTTCCCATTCCTCCTTGCAAAACAGCTCGAGCTCAGTGAGGTTGGATGGAGAGCATTTGTGAACAGCAGTTTTCAGTTCTTTCCACAGATTCTCGATTGGATTCAGGTCTGGACTTTGACTTGGCCATTCTAACACCTGGATATGTTTATTTTTGAACCATTCCATTGTAGATTTTGCTTTATGTTTTGGATCATTGTCTTGTTGGAAGACAAATCTCCGTCCCAGTCTCAGGTCTTTTGCAGACTCCATCAGGTTTTCTTCCAGAATGGTCCTGTATTTGGCTCCATCCATCTTCCCATCAATTTGAACCATCTTCCCTGTCCCTGCTGAAGAAAAGCAGGCCCAAACCATGATGCTGCCACCACCATGTTTGACAGTGGGGATGGTGTGAGCTGTGTTGCTTTTACGCCAAACATAACGTTTTGCATTGTTGCCAAAAAGTTCAATTTTGGTTTCATCTGACCAGAGCACCTTCTTCCACATGTTTGGTGTGTCTCCCAGGTGGCTTGCGGCAAACTTTAAACAACACTTTTTATGGATATGTTTAAGAAATGGCTTTCTTCTTGCCACTCTTCCATAAAGGCCAGATTTGTGCAATATACGACTGATTGTTGTCCTATGGACAGAGTCTCCCACCTCAGCTGTAGATCTCTGCAGTTCATCCAGAGTGACCATGGGCCTCTTGGCTGCATCTCTGATCAGTCTTCTCCTTGTTTGAGCTGAAAGTTTAGAGGGACGGCCAGGTCTTGGTAGATTTGCAGTGGTCTGATACTCCTTCCATTTCAATATTATCGCTTGCACAGTGCTCCTTGGGATGTTTAAAGCTTGGGAAATATTTTTGTATCCAAATCCGGCATTAAACTTCTTCACAACAGTATCTCGGACCTGCCTGGTGTGTTCCTTGTTCTTCATGATGCTCTCTGCGCTTTTAACGGACCTCTGAGACTATCACAGTGCAGGTGCATTTATACGGAGACTTGATTACACACAGGTGGATTGTATTTATCATCATTAGTCATTTAGGTCAACATTGGATCATTCAGAGATCCTCACTGAACTTCTGGAGAGAGTTTGCTGCACTGAAAGTAAAGGGGCTGAATAATTTTGCACGCCCAATTTTTCAGTTTTGGATTTTTTTTTAAAGTTTGAAATATCCAATAAATGTCGTTACACTTCATGATTGTGTCCCACTTGTTGTTGATTCTTCACAAAAAAATACAGTTTTATATCTTTATGTTTGAAGCCTGAAATGTGGCAAAAGGTCGCAAAGTTCAAGGGGGCCGAATACTTTCGCAAGGCACTGTATATACTTTTGTACCTGTTTCTTCCAGCATCTTCACAAGGTCCTTTGGGATTGATTTGCACTTTTCGCACCAAAGTACGTTCATCTCTAGGAGACAGAAGGCATCTCCTTCCTGAGTGGTATGACGGCTGCGTGGTCCCATGTTGTTATACTTGCATACTATTTTTTGTACAGATGAAAGTGGTACCTTCAGGCATTTGGAAATTGCTGCCATGGATGAACCATACTTCAACTTAGCATATGTAAACTTCTGAACCACTGGAATTGTGATACAGTGAATTATAAGTGAAACAAATCTGTCTGTAAACAATTGTTGGAAAAGTGTATTGTGTCATGCACAAAGTAGATGTCCTAACCGACTTGCCAAAACTGTAGTTTGTTAACAAGACATGTGTGGTGTGGTTGAAAAACTAGTTTTAATGACTCCAACCTAAGTGTATGTAAACTTCTGACTTCAACTGTAGATGTGTCCATAAACCAGAATACACATTTATTTGTTGCTGGGATTTACCGCACTCCTGCCTCCATGGCGGATTCTATTGGTGCTATATCCGAGTGTTTAACACCATTTTTGTCCTCGGAGTTGGCCATTTTAGGGAATTTGAATCTGGATTGGCTGTTCCAGGGCTCAGATCAATTAAAAGATAAAATAAAAGTATATGCATTGATTTTAATTGACTCAATTGATCTCGAAACCCACATGGCTAAATGTGAAAAACCCTGTTATCTCCTTATTGATTGATTTAATTCTTAACTCCCATAAATATTTGTCTAGTGGAGTATTTGCAAATGATCACCCTGATAATTTGGTCTATTTTCACCTCTTAATTTTGCCTTCTGTTCTGACTTGGTGATGCACAAACAGCCTATAATCTGTTTTTGAGAAATGTAATCATTGAATATTATTTATTCTACTGTTCTACTGTTCTGACTTGGTGTACAGGGAGAACACTGTGGGAACGGCCTATGTTCTGAATTCTGTCACTGTACATTTCAAAAGTGCTGAACAAATAGTTATCTTGACTACGTCCGTCCTAGCTCGCTCATTGATGTCTTAATCGAAATTACGGATGGCCTCTTATCAGCTTGTCGTCCCCTTATGCCATAGTTTGTACATCTCAAATGCCAGTAGAAACCACATTTGTTTAAGCAAGTCATCCATGTTTTTTTTTAAGTCAGTAAATGAGTCTGAATGAACTGTTTCGCTGCCAGACAAGGCTCCGCTGATGTAGCTGTGGTAAGGTATAGCTGTGGTGCCGCTTGGGCAATTCAGAAGGCTGACTGAGAACCTTATTAGTGATGAATGTGTTTGGGTTAGGGTTAACTAACCCTAACTTTAAATTAAGGTTTATTTTTTTTAGAGAATTTTGACTTTGTGGCTATGGAATCTGACTTTGTGGCCGTGTTGTCTACTGGAAACCACACCGCAAGCACAGATCCACGTCTCACAGTTGTGTGATTCCCTCAAATTAAATTATGTCAAATACTTTACTCAGTAAGGTCAATCCCATACAATTCTATGGTCACTCCCATTGGTCACTCCCACTAAGGCCAACATTGAATCGTTGATGTACCAGGCATATATGCACTCTATAACAGGTGCTGTCAGAGAAAGGCTCTAAAAATGGTCTAAGACTCCAGCCACCCAAGTCATAGACTGTTCTCTCTGCTACCGCACGGCAAGAGGTACCGATGCACCAAGTCTGGAACCAACAGGACCCTGAACAGCTACTACCCCCAAGCCATAAGACTGCTAAATAGTTAGTCCGGTAGCTATTGGTTAACTATTTAACTATCTGCATTGACCCTTTTTGTACTAACTCTTTTGAATCATCACATATGCTGCTGATACTGTTTGGTATCCATCCTGTTGCCTAGTCACTTTATCCCTACCAATATGTACATATTATCTACCTCAATTACACCGTACCACTGCACATCGACTCGTTACTGGTACCCCTTGTATATAGCCAAATTATCATTACTCATTGTGTATTTATTCCTTGTGTTATTATTTTTTTAATTATTTCAACAACAACAAAAAGATCTCTACGTTGTTGGGAAGGGCCTGTAAGTAAGCATTTCTAAGCTAGTATACACCTGTTGTTGTTTACGAAGCATGTGACAAATAACATTTGATTTCATTTGGGCAATAGCCTGGGGACGAGGTTGCCAAGCAAGATGTCATTTAAAAAGGATCCTCAGCTGTAAATGTAAAGGTTGAATAAGAGGAGGGGATGCAGAGTATCGGCAGCTTTTTGTTTATTCATTAGATTAAAAAACAGCTGTAAACTTGGTGGATAATATGGATTATGGCAATAGATTGAGAGTAATAGACATCTTCTCTGTTGCGTTGTCAACAGAATGGACGTTTAATCACTGATGACATCAATACAAGGACAGACAGGACTTTGAGCCAGTTTAGATTCTTCAATTGCATTCATAATGCTGTGAATTTAGTAGACAGGAGCCTGACAATGCTGTAGTTCTAGAGCCTATGTGGGGCGTCTTCATCAGTGTTATACATTTGAGCTTTACTGTGTTCTGTAAACAAGAAAAGGAAAATGGTTTATTTGCGGTAGTTGCCAGATCTGCAACGGTTAACACATTTGTACTCCCTGAATGCTTAATTTATTAAACCATGTTGGCATAATTTGTTCACTTAGTGTGCGACCAACTATTTGTTTGGTGGCAGGGCAGTGCTTCCTGTCAGAAGTATTTTTGTTCCCTTTTAGTTGGCTTCCAGCGTTCAAATGTGCTGAACACAGAGCAGAGCGGGATGGAGAGGAAGAACAAGAGAGAGAGAGTAAGCAGACTCAAGTAAACAACGCTTTGGCTCTTTAAATAAAACATTTGTTTGTGACTGAGCTTTCATGATGTGAACAGCATGACCTGTTTTCCTGGGAGCCTCTAAACAGCCACTCATTCGCCCTCTCAGAAACAGATCCCATCTCTCTACCCACAGACTCAGTGCCTATTTATATTGCATGAGAACAAATTTTTCTGACAACTTGAGTGATAGATTTGTACAAGGCTTGGATGTTATTTTTTTGAGGAGGCGCTGTCTGAGTGACATAAATTGCTATTAATAAAAATTTTAACAATACATGGCAAATGAGTTTTTTCTGTTAACATGGTAGGAGCGGAAGCGAATGGTGCTTGTGGTGGGCTTCTTGGGAATAGCTTTGCTGTCTGAGTCAACATTGGGAGGGAAAGTGATGGGAGAGAAAGCATTCCGTGTACAATAAGCTACTGTGTCTTGGTAATCCAAGAGACCGATGGTCTCGCCTGCTACCATCTACATGTACAGCATTTTGCAATTTACAAAGATGTATTGACACCAATGAACTATTCACCCATTAGCTATATTCACAGCCTAACAGTTGTTCCTTGAATACAATGGATATGGGATATTATTGTTTAACTCATATTGACCTCAAGCAAAGCTTTTTCCATCCACTCCCCACTTCTCCTATCCTGTTTTTGATGTTTCAATCCCTCAATGTTGTTTCCTTTAAAAAAAAATCTAATTAACGAGTACATCCACAGCTGTGTGCTGTAGTGTCTGTTGACAGGGAGAAACAGCAGGCTTGGAGTCCAGCTTTGGTCTGGATCCCCCTTTACAGTTTTTCTCTCTTCACAGTTTTTTCTCTCTCTCTCACCTCAGCTGAAATAATTAACTGTGCGCATGTTTTGAAGGCAGGATTACAGTTGTCTAATTGTGGCGTGCGTTGTCGTGGAGACTATCAGGTGATCGGTGAATCAACAGCCTTTACTTGGCAGTGTTTGGCTGAAACAGGGCTTTGTGTAAATGTCAGCCACACGATTTATGATGGTGAGGCAGATTACATTTGGCAGGGAAATCAATAGGCTGACCACTCTGGACTGGCTGCTTATTTTGAGAAACAGCTTATGTAACCTGCCCAGAAGCTTGTCTCCTCATCGGTTTGCTTTGAATGAACTCGTGTACAAGTTGACTGAGCTAACCACCATGGTTAGCCATTTAAGTCGCCAGAACTTCATTACACAATTCTTAACGTTGTCCTTTTAACTGGTGTGGTGGGTACAGACTTTTTCAATGTGAATGCGGTTCAAATGGGATCGGTAATTCTTAAACAAACAGATACCTGTTGGAAATATCATTGTATCGATCGCTTTTAGGGGAATGCAATAAATATATTTTGGTACGTAACTCTTTATTGGTTAAAATCAGACTCTTGACTGACATAACATCCATATTAGATAGTGTCAGTGTTTATAATACATTGTAATTGCTAATTTGCTTTTCTTCACATATCCTTCCAATCCCTTGGTAGACTACTGGTAAGAAAATAACCACCACTAAATAACCCCTCCAGCATTAAAGAGACATCCCAATCCCTCTTCAGATGAAATCATTTCAATGTGTTTTTAGCTTTCCAAATGCACCCGCATTCCTGCGTACTGAAACGTGTCCAGTTAACCAACAGACGGGAAGACGTTGCAGGAAGTCAATAAACCCCTATCCCCCTCAGGGTGTGCATATCTATTGTTGTGAGCCAGGTTAATGTACTCCAAACAAGGTTCGGTACATATTGCAATATGCCATGAAGGTTTGTATTGCATACATGGAGATGAGAGTAGTGGCCGGCCAGACTGTTCTGTGTGTGAGGGGAGAATAAGTATTGGATCTGGTGAAGCATCTTATCTCATATGTTGATCTGACACCTATGTCCTTGTATAAAAGTTGCGCTATGTATTTTTTCGGTACAATGACACCAAAAAGCTGCAGAAGTGAATGTGCATTACTGACATTACAAAATGACTCTGTTTAATATAGGCATAGGGATTGGCTACCTGGCAAATACCCTTTTTAACTCTCCCGGTCTTTGGATTGTGTGGATGTAATGATCCCAATCAAACCTGTGCGCTCTTACTGTGGCACACTGTGGCCCATGGAGTCAGATAGAGTCAGTCTCCCCTCCCAGCAGGCCTCCAGACCAGGGAGAGGCTTTTAGGGAGCCCTGCTCCACCATATTTTATTGGAATTAAGTAAAATGGCACTAGCAGAGAGGGGTGCTGTGGCCTAATGCACAACCATGTCTGCAACCCTTAAACAAGTGAGGGAAAGTGTATACTAGGAATATACTTTAACTGCATGAAGCATAGGGATACATAGAGCTTGGCCCAGCTGTTGAATACATGATAACACATACACAAGATCTATTGCACTCTCTAAAGCAATTTGAGTATCGTAAAGGAGACAAGTACATCCTAAAAATGCCCTGAAACAAATATCTGTCTTGTTGGTCATGTCATCAACATCAGAATCACACAGTCAGAGTGCACTAAGTCTGCAGTACATAGGCCATTGTCACAGACCTATAGTGTATGGCTCTCTCTGTTTGAGAGAGATGCATTGTGGTTGGTACTGTAGAGCTCCAAACATGAAGGGACATCAGCAGTGGGTAGAGGGGTACTTCAGCCCCTCTCTTTGGCCTGCGTGGTGGTGACGATGGATTCCCTCTCCAGCCACTCCTTCTCTTTAATGAACTCCCACCACCACCTGGTCTTTACACATCTTATCCAGCCAACAGGAGAATAATGCCCTGCTCTACCTCAAAGGGATGGAAAGATTACCTTTATTTACATGATAAAGTACTTTAGATTGACTGACATCTTTGAACACAGCAGGGACCCCAAACACTGCACAGTATTCCTTCATTATAGAGCTAGCCTCAGATGAAGGGCTACGGTGCCGCTATAAAAGACCAATGAGCGGAGTGCATCCTTTATTGACATGTTTGCTGAATAAAAGAGTGGATTTTCTGATGTATTTATAATGGCCTTATTAAAAGCTCTTTTGATCTGAAGAATGCAACAATAGCGCAGAGCATTTTATGTTGTTTCGTAGCCACACTATCCAAGATTCACCACTGAAAAAAAATCTTGATTTTCAGTGCTGTGTTCCGAGGAGCATTTCATTATTTTTCCTTTTAGTCGTGAAGTGCAATCGTTTTTGAGGGTTGGTTCTCTTGTGCAGATAATCTTTTCTAACATTGATGCAAAGCTGTTCACCCATTGATAATGCACCACATAGGACATTTTTTTTTAAATAAATGAAATATTCTATTTGATAGACAAACATTTGAAATGATTCAAATGTATATTGCATTCAACTCTGAACGAGCAATTGTTTCCCATTGTCGATCGTATTTAAATTGGATACAGACACTGTTTGAAAGACCTGTGTGTTCCTCACCTGTAAGATTAACAGTTATAGGCCCCTCTCGTTTAAGTGTTAGAGGGTAATGACAAACAAAGTTACTTGGTAAACGTTTGCTGGATTTTAAAGGAATACAACACTTCTATAGTAAATGTTAAGTCATAGGGCCTAGTCTAAATCCAACCTACGTGCACTTCATTTTTTGGTGTTTCTTTTGGACTTTGGTATGTTATTGGATGTAAAATGTACTTCTCGTCATCACTTTCCACGGAATGTCTTTCCTTCTTTTCAGTGTCAACCGTTGCAAAGTGCAAATGTGGTGATTTTAATAACAAAACTCTGTTGTCCATGTTCGGGGAAACTTGGTCTACACCCACGAATATAAGTTAGCTTGGCAGGCCTTTGTATGCGGCCAGTTGCTACAGCCTTCTGCCTTTGTAGTTGTAAACCAGAAACAAATTTACACTCCTTATGGATCCAGTCACAAAGAATTATTGAGCTAGACAATTTATAAACAGTTATTTCCTTCAGACGGGGCGTGAATACCTGTTTCAAATTAAGAGGCTTAAAGAGTTATGGATATCTTCAGCGATTTAGATGTGCTGAAACGGTTCTTCAATGGTTTTGCACATAGTCCACGTTCTCTGAAGCAAAAACACACCGACTTCATCTGCTAAGGGTCTAAGAAATTGTGGCAAATGAAGGTTCATCAAACACAATACGCCAAGAAAAATGTCAGTATAAATAACATTTGATAAATCTGTGAATAGGGCTGGCACAATTACCGTTATAACCGTGTAACAGACGGTCTTGAATGAAGATGGTTGAAGACTTGAAAATTACAAACAGCTGACTGAATGATCACAATGCAGCAGCAGCACACATAGAAATATAATGAATAGAACAGGCTTGGAAGCGCTAACCCCAGCAATTTGACTGGTAAACTCATGGGTACATTCGCAATGGCTGCCTGGTATTGTGAGGTAATCATTTCCATGGTAATGTAGAATTGTCACTCAAATGACGTTAACTGCTGTGGCTCATACAATGGAATGTATTTTTTGCAGTGTTAGTTGAGTTGAATCAACAAATCACATCACATATTTTAGCACATTTTTTACTTCCTGCTTTGCTCCCATGGGTACGCTCGCAATGACCGCCAGTCCACCCATTATGCCGTCATTGACTTGAATGGCGACTCCCATTCTATTAATTCTATTTCTATGGCAGCACATGCAGTCAGTAGCGGAGGAGAGGAGAAAATGTGCGTCTATAATTTTTAAAAAAATAATATTACTGTGACCGTGGTCATTTTGCTGGCCAATTACCATCATCCAAAATTCCATGACCGTCACAGCTCTATCTGCAAATGGCTATTCAATAGGGACTCTATACATATCCTAAAGTACTGCTGAAAGTCATGCATTCAGTCAAAGACGATTGAGAGACAGATGCCAGATTGTCAACATTTACAAATGACTTGTTCTGTTGCTAGCTGTACTGTACTTGATGTGCAAAGGTGCAATATATAGAGTACCCTGAGTAAACAGTTATCTTATTGCTTCAAGCTGAAACTCTTCCATTTGGATGGATCACTTCTTCCCCATGCACATACCACAAAGTTTAAAGGCCCAGTGCAATCAAAAATGGGATTTTTTTCTGTGTTTTATATATGTTTCCACACTATGAGGTTGGAATAATACTGGGAAATTGTGATCATGATGATAATGTCCTTTTCATCTAAGGGCTTTTTCGAAAAGACCGGCTGAAATATCAGCCTGTTTTGGTGGGATGGAGTTTTGACCTTCCATGGTGACATCCCCATGCACTAAATAAGTTGAGGCTCCTGAGTGGCGCAGCATTCTAAGGCACTGCATCTCAATGCTGGAGGCATCACTACAGACTCTGGTTCAAATCCAGGCCAAATCACATCTGGCTGTGATTGGGAGTTCCACAAGGCGGTGGACAATTGGCTGGGGTAGGCTGTCATTGTAAATAAGCATTTGTTCTTAACTGACTTGCCTAGTTAAATAAACTAGTCCTAGTCTAAATCCAACCTTTTTGGACTTGGTATGTTATTGGATGTAAAATGTACTTCTCGTCATCACTTTCCACGGAATGTCTTTCCTTCTTTTCAGTGTCAACCGTTGCAAAGTGCAAATGTGGTGATTTTAATAACAAAACTCTGTTGTCCATGTTCGGGGAAACTTGGTCTACACCCAAGAATATAAGTTAGCTTGGCAGGCCTTTGTATGCGGCCAGTTGCTTCAGCCTTCTGCCTTTGTAGTTGTAAACCAGAAACAAATTTACACTCCTTATGGATCCAGTCACAAAGAATTATTGAGCTAGACAATTTATAAACAGTTATTTCCTTCAGACGGGGCGTGAATACCTGTTTCAAATTAAGAGGCTTAAAGAGTTATGGATATCTTCAGCGATTTAGATGTGCTGAAACGGTTCTTCAATGGTTTTGCACATAGTCCACGTTCTCTGAGGCTCCCGAGTGGCGCAGCGTTCTAAGGCACTGCATCTCAATGCTGGAGGCGTCACTACAGACCCTGGTTTGATCCCGGGCTGTATCAAAACCAGCCGTGATCGGGAGCCTCATAGGGCGGGGCACAATTTGGCCGGGGTAGGCCGTCATTGTAAAGTAAGAATTTGTTCTTAATTGACTTGCCTGGTTAAATACAATTGTAAAAAAAATAGTAGACCAATACAAAAGAGAGTTCCAAACCACTCTGCCAATAACATCTAATTTTCAGTTTTTCCCCTCCCCACTCAGACTTCTCCCAGACAGTCCTAGCTAAATTCTTGCTTGAAAAATTGCCCTTTACTAGGAAGCTCTCCACTGCGGCCCTGCTCTCTCTGCTGTCTCCTGTATTCCACGATCAGCTCCTTCGTTTTGTTGACGTTGAGGCAGAGGCTATTTTCCTAGCACCACTCTGCCAGGGCTCTCACCTCCTCCCTGTAGACTGTCATGTCGTTGTTGGTAAACAGACCTTCCACTGTTGATTTGTCAGCAAACCTGATGATTGTACCCCTGTAGGGACCATGTTGAGTACCAGCATGCGAGACTGGTTCAGACACAGGGCCCTGAGCTTAGTAATGAACTTGTAGGGCACTATGGTGTTAAAGGCTGACCTGTAGTCGATGAACAGCATTCTTACACAGGTATTTCTCTCGTCCAGATGGGATAGGGTAGTGTGTAGTGCAATTGTGTCGTCTGTGGATCTGTTGGGGCGATATGCGAATCGTAGTGGGTTTCGGGTAAGGTGGAGATGATATGGTCCTTACCTAGACTCTCAAAGCACTTCATGATGACAGAAGTGAGTGCTACGGAGCAATAGTAATTTAGTTCAGTTACCTTCGCTTTCTTGAGTACATGAACAATGGTGGACATCTTGAAGCAAGTAGGGACAACCGACTGGGATATAGAGTGATTGAATATGTCTGTAAACACTCCAGCCAGCTGGTCTGCACATGCTCTGAGGACACGGATTGGGATGCCATCTGGGTCAACAGCATTGCGAGGGTTAACAAGCTTAAATTACTTTCTCATGTAGGCCATGGAAAACGAGAGCACAAAATCCTCGTAAGCAACGTGGTTCAATGGTGTTTTCCTCGAAGCGGGCGAAGAAGGTGTTTAGCTCATCAGGGAGTGAGGCGTCGGTGTCCACGGTGTGGATGGTTTTCCCTTTACAATCCATGATTGTTTGGAGTCCCTGCCACATACGTCTTGTGTCTGAGCCGTTGAATTGTCCATGTACTGTCGTTTTGCCTCTTTGATTGCCTTACAGTGGTCGTAGCTGGTCCTATCATACAAGTCCATGTTCTCAGTCACCTTGTCATGGTTAAATGCGGTGGTTGGTGCTTTCAGTTTTGCGTGAATGCAGCCATCTATCCACAGTTTTAGCTTTGGATATGTACTAATCGTCAGTGGGAACAACAATCCTCTATGCACTTCCCGATGAACCCATTCACAGAGTCAGTGTATACGTCAATACTACTTTCAGAAGCGAACCGCCTCCGTGTGTGTGTGTGTGTGTGTGTGCATGCGTGCGTGCGTGCGTGCGCAAGAGAAAGAGAAAGTGAGGCATTATATCCAAATTGATAACTTTGAAACAGTTTGATTTGAGTAAATAGCATTCACAAGTGAGGTACCATACTGCTGAGTTTTGTGCCCTCCTTATCTTTCTCTTCATAGATTCCATGGTGTCAAAGGTTATTTTACAACCAGACATTTTTTCGGACCACTCCGTGAATATGCCTTTTATACCATATCCATTCAAAGTGCATAAAACCATCAGGAAATTTTAAATATCAATAAATCTCTTTACAGGAGGAGATTGGTGAGGCAATAAGCTCTGTCCAGATGTGCTTGTGGCAGCAAAGGAAGAATAGACATGTATTCTGTTCAGTTGAGGAAAGAAAGACTAAGGGCTCTATTCAAACTGTAAAGCTGAAATGTTTGCGCAATACCATTTTTTAAGTGAATTTCCGAACGAGCCGACATATGCAGCGTTTATCGTGAATGCAGTCTCCGCTCAAGCAGGACCATTGCCTATAAATTGGTATCACACTTTTAAACCTGAACTTCCGCGATACAGATTGAATAGAGCTGTTAATAATATGTGACGTTTGACTTCTCAGAACAGTTTTTGTTTGCCTCTTGAGACAGTAGCACCATTGATTCACTTTCAGTTAGTTCACTGGACAACAGACAGATGGTAAAATACAACGATACCACAATGCTACTACACAATGCTTTAGGGGTTATTTTTTTTTAAATCCTTGAACAGTACTCTGCATTCAACACCTTGACCCAGCCTTAATTAAATATGCTGCAGACATCTCCGCCACACTCAATCAGGCAAGTCTTGGTGAAATTCTCTCATTTTGAGAGAAAATTTTAACAACAAAACTAAATAAATAAACAATGCTATTCCTCCAAAGATTTCATTCTTTCACATTTCAAACAAAACAGCAGCTAATTATAGCCTTAAGCCATGAGCTTTGATGCATTTTCCCCCAGCTGGATTCCTTGGCTTTTCTTTTCCTGGAAGTGCTATTCTTTAGGTCCTGAGGTAAACTGCCCGATGGGTGCGCAGCAGGCTCTGAAGATACGGAGCCTATCATACACACAGAGTTGTGTGTGTGTGTGTGTGTCATACAGCCACCATCAACTGTAGTGTGGAAAAACATGATATTGAATAACTTACACAACGTGTGAATTGTAATGAATACTCAGGGAGAAAAAGGTGTAGATTAACACGCAGAGCGCGGCAGATGTTTTGATACGCCTTCGCAAAAGGCAGGAATTGGGGTCGCAGGCAATGGTCAACAACAGGTAGGCAGCCAAAAACAAACAATATCTCACAACCATACAAACAGAAAGAACTGAACTAAATAGGGAGCTGACGAGACCAGGTGAGAAATGAACACAGGTGAAATCAATGAACAAAAAATGAAAGACAGGGCTAAGTTCCAGAACACAAAGAAACAGGGCTACGTTCAAGAACACAAAGCAAAAGAACACAAGGTTGACTAAGAAAATAAATACAGAACCTTACAAGAATAGAGGCGCTGGGCACTAGTGGAGGATATGTTGACTTGAAAGGCCTTCTATTGATTGATTTATTTAACCTTTATTAAACTAGGCTAGTCAGTTAAGAACAAATTCTTATTTACAATGACGGCCTACACCGGCCAAACCCTGATGACGCTGGGCCAATTGTGCGCCGCCCTATGGGACTCCCAATCACGGCAGGATGTGATACCAGGGTCTGCAGTGACACCTCTTGCACAGAGATGCAGTGCCTTAGACCGCTGCGCCACTCGGGAGCCCCTATTAAATGTAATAACTCACAAACAAGCTTTCTTTCATACATTTTTCAGAAAATGTGAGTCTCAACGGCCAAATAATACCTTCCTCATAAAAGTCGCTGTTGTTGGTAGTTAGATTTTATTTTTAACATTGGCAAGAACTCTGTAGCAAATGGGACCAAGATCAACAGAGGGAGCAGAAACCACCTAGGTTGTTGATGTACCCCTGCTGTTGGGCTTGTCACATGCAGTGCATTTCTCCTTTCACACTTAAATGGATGGTGTAAACTTGTCTTGCCGGCAGGCGTGGGGACATGGGGTCATGGGGTCATGCATGCACAAACAGGGGTGGAAGTGTATATGCTGGGCACAACAATTTTTTCTTGGCTCCCTTCCCAGTCTCTTTTAGCCAGCCCACACCCCAGGCCGGCATCCAGCCTGTCTCTCTTTCACCCGTGTGGAGAAATGTGAATGGGTGATGCCCAAGCTGTACCACTCAGCCAGTGTTTTTTTTAAGATATCCCATTTCCCTGCATTAGAGTGACGCAGCTTCATCTGAACCGGGGAATAGCCTCACCTATTGAAGTGGGACTGTGGTACCATATGACATTCAGATATGCAAGGGTAATTGTTTTTACTGATGCTCCACGATGCAGTGCCTCCTCCATGCATGAGGCTCCCTGTCTCACAGCCACGCTCATGTGTTTCCCATCAGGGAAAGTCTGTGGTTACCTTCCTGATTTTGCTGGACTGGAAAAACATAGCTAATATGGTGTGATCTGAAAAAAGGTTTGATGCAGGCTCTTTACAAATAAACCTCAGAATACCATATGGTTTGCGTTCATCTCTTAATTTATTTCCTATAAATGTCTATTGAATATTCTGTTGAGCCAACATGTGTGTAACCAGAGCTGGAAAACAGAAGGCCCGAGAGAGCAGTTTGTGGCAACGTGATTATTATGATTCCGTTTTTTCTTTCTTTTCTGTTGCATGGTAGACCAGACAAGACTCTGCAGAACAGTCCTAAACAAACAACCTAACATGTAAACAAAGCCCCTTAGGACCGCCATGAACCCCTGTTATCCCCCGCAATGTTCCAAGAGACACAACATCATTCCAATAAAGGAGCAATTAAAAAGTAATGAATGTGAGTAGCCACAGTTCACTATGACTCAACGACCAAACTCATTTTTCCCTTTGGAGTTGGAGATTGAGTTACCATTGGCTGTAGGCCTCCTAGCAGACCAGCCAACACTGGAGTACATGGAACTGAACCTAGGAGACTAGCCAACACTGGAGTTCATGGAACTGAACCTAGCAGACCAGCCAACACTGGAGTACATGGAACTGAACCTAGCAGACCAGCCAACACTGGAGTACATGGAACTGAACCTAGCAGACCAGTCAACACTGGAGTACATGGAACTGAACCTAGCAGACCAGCCAACACTGGAGTACATGGAACTGAACCTAGCAGACCAGCCAACACTGGAGTACATGGAACTGAACCTAGCAGACCAGCCAACACTGGAGTACATGGAACTGAACTTTTCCAAAAGCAGCAGTTTCCTATAGTGGAATTCAAAGCTGCTAGAAGGGAGACAGACAAGATAACCTGGTTTCACTTTGAGCCCTGCCTTTGACACAAGGACTCAGGCTTTTCTCATCAACGTTTTTGAGCCACAGATGGTTTCATCCATGTGCTCTGCTTTTGCCTCACTTCTGACACTATTACAAGTTCCACTGCCACTTGTTTAAACCATCTATGCAAAAAATACATCGGAAGGGATTGTTTCACAGTTACAGTCAAATTGTGCTAATAAAAATCTATTTATTTTGCTAATATTAGAAACATTTTCCACTAGCCTGCCAATGTCATTTACATGTTGATGATTATTTTATTATATCTGTGGCATGAATGGAAATCAGAACTTCTTCCCTGGTTTCGAGTTTCCTTGACTGCCTAGCCACCAATAATCCGTTAGTATGCTTTAAATACCGTGCCACAAGTTGAAAAGGGCAACCTCCGCTGCAGTAGTCATGTCAATGGTATAAATGTGTAGCATTAGATATTCCACTTAATATTCTTAAATCCTCTACAGGAACGGTGGGTCCCTGACGGGACTTTTGAGCTAACGTAGGCTAATGTGATTAGCATGAGGTTGTAAGTAACAAGAACATTTCCCAGGACATGGACATATCGGATATTGGCAGAAAGCTTAAATTCTTGTAAATCTAACTGCACTGTCCATTTTACAGTATCTATTACAGTGAAATAATACCATGCTATTGTTTGAGGAGAGTGCACAGTTATGAACTTGAAAATGTATTAATAAACCAATTAGGCACATTTGGGCAGTCTTGACACAACATTTTTAACAGAAATGCAAACAGTCTAAAACTTTGCACAAACACTGCTGCCATCTAATGGCCAAAATCTAAATTGTGCCTGGGCTGGAATAATACATTATGGCCTTTCTCTTGCATTTCAAAGATGTTGGTACAAAAAAAGTTGATGTTTTTTTCTTTGTATTATCTCTTACCAGATCTAATGCTTCATATTCACCTACATTAACTTAACATTTCCAAAAACTTCAAAGTGCTTCCTTTCAAATGGTATCAAGAATATGCATTTCCTTGCTTCAGGTCCTGAGCTACAGGCAGTTAGATTTGGGTATTTAATTTTAGGTCGAAAATTGAAAAAAGGGGCGTATCCTTAAAGAGGTTTTTATAAAAACTAAATAAAACAATAAAACAAAAAAACTAACCCTGTGATACTTGATTTATGTACAAGTGAATAACAATTACGAAAGTGTCTAATATGACTTGCGGCACATATTAAAGGTGTGACAGATATGCACCGCATTCATTTCCAAAACACACTATTCATGTTAGTTGCTGTGTGATCTAGATAGCAGAGTCACACATTTACTTTCAGTGATTCAGAGTTGAAAAGCTAGCTATAATCACTGATTAAAATGGAAACCTGAGGTAACTTGCTGAAGTATCAGGGTGAACGAACTGAGCGGATATATGAATTACAATCTAACTGAAAATATTTTCTCAGGACATTATGTAAGTGAGAAGTGGTATTTTAAACAAATAGCGATGTTGGAGTTGATAAGAGAGAAAGAGATGTCTGAGGTATAAGTCTGCATACACAGTGATATTTCCAATGTGGGGCCTTAAATCTGATAACAAATAGATCATTCTGCAAAGTGGAATACATTCATTTGATATAACCCTCTGAATTGCAATGACATTTTAGGGACAGGACAACCAACAGTTTCAGTGTAATCTTACTTACTTACTGTGTTAATTCTTGACTTTTTGTATACAAAATGTGATGTTAGGTACAAATGTAAAATTGTCCTATACCACTTACAGTAGGCCTAGTAGCCACTGATGTATCATTAACTTGGAAAATTGAAGCTGATACTTAAATACATTGATCACTTTCTCTTTATGTATTTTAAGATGAGAAAAAGCTGTATCTGTCGACGCTTGTGTCCTCTTTTTTGTTGAATTTTCTGTGGGGGGACTGGCCTTGACAGGCAGGATTCTTTAGGGCAGTGACAGGCAGTCTCTGCAACCCGTCCTGCCCAGCTCTCTAACTGTAAACAATAGGGGTGTGGATTAGTTTGGAAACAATGTGTTTATTTAAAAAGCCCACTTCCTGTATGGACTTAACAACTCTCCCATTAATTTTATTGGCGGCGGCTCCAGTTCTGAAAATCATTGTTTAGGAAAAATACAAAACCACACAAAACAAAAAAATGGAGCATTTCACATTTGCAGTTGTTTCCTGTGTGATATAATAAGTGCATTAAAGACCATTCCTGATGCCTATTTGTTCTGTACAATCTCAGAAATCTAACATCAGCAAAAAACAAATGAGGAAACATTCTGTTGTTCTTGTTTAGATTGCATGTTGTATATGTTTGGTGCTTCTTTGTTTACAGACATCAAATTCAAGGAAATAGCTTGTCTATTATACATGTTTTGCTTTCAACATAAAACTCCAAGAACAGTGTATGTCGGTGCCTAAAGGAGTTGAGATTCAGCAGGCACTAGGGAGTGCCCAGGAGCTACACCCACAAGCCCCCGTGCCCAAAGCCACGTCCTGCGCAAAAGGAACAGGCTTGCAGTTTTCTCTGGAGGAGAAACCGTTGAATTAGGCAAATTTCTATTGCCCACAAAGCAGCGGCAGGCTCATGTTCACACCTCATGGATTAAAACAATGCACTTTGAGTTAGCCTCGTTTAGTGTTTGTCACATCCTCTCATAAAATGTTAATGAGGGAACATGTCTCTCCCAGTAACAATGGCTACAATCTGCACAATCGAGTGACTTGCAAATGTTTCAGCTGATATGAGACTTGTGTGGCAACAAACAAATAGAACAGAAAATCTACAAAGTAATGCAACTTTTTTGAATTCCACATTAATACATATATAGGGATCCAGAGTTATTTAGGAACAATCCTACAGGAATCCTGCTGGAACAATTAGTTATCATCATACAGAGATAAGGATGGCTGCCGTTTTAACGAACGGTTCCTAACCAATTGTGCCATTTTGTGTGTTTTTTTTGCTTTGTTTGTAACTTATTTTGTACATAATGTTGATGCTGCCATCTCTTATAGTGGAAAATAGCTTCTGGATATCAGAACAGTGATTTCTCACCACGAACTGGACAAAGATTTTTTCTTTAATGAGTCTGACGTGAAGGATATAATGTTGTTTACTGGACAAGGCCCAAATCCCTGTCATTCACATAAAGAAAAGAAGGAAATACAGGGGGCGCAGATCAGGGTGCCTTGTGCATCGGTGAGTGGGTAACCCACCACTACATTCCGTTCTATTGGCCAACGTGCAATCACTGGAGAATAAACTGGATGAGCTCCGTTCGAGACTATCCTACCAACAGGACAATATCTTATGTTTCACTGAGTCTTGGCTGAATGATGTTATGGATAATATGAAGTTGCCTGGGTCTGTCGTGCATCCGCAGAACAGAACAGCTATGTCCGGTAAGACAAGGGGTGGGCGTGTGTGTCTATTTATCAATAACAGCTGATGTCTAATATTAAGGTAGTCTCGAGGTCTTGCTTGCCTGAAGTAGAGTACCTCATGATAAGCAGTAGACCACACTATCTACCAAGAGAGTTATCATCAAAATGTTTTGTATCTGTCTATTTACCACCTCAAACCGACACGGGCAATAAGATAGCACTGAACAAGTTGTATAAGGCCATAAGCAAACAAGAAAATGCTTATCCAGAAGCGGCGCTCCTAGTGGCCGGGGACGTTAATGAAGACAAACATAAATCAGTTTTAACTCATTTCTATGTGCAACCAGAGGGGAAAAAAACTCTAGGTCACCTTTATTCCACACACAGAGACGCATACAAAGCTCTTCCTCACCTTCCGTTTGGCAAGTCTGCCCATAATTCTATCCTCCTGATTCCTCCTTACAAGCAAAAATGAAAGCAGGAAGTACCAGTGACTCACTCAATACGGAAGTGGTCAGATGACTCGGATGCTCTGCTACAGGACGGTTTTGCTAGCACAGACTGGAATATATTCCGTGATACATCCAATGGCATCAATAAGTGTATCGACAACGTCGTCCCCACAGTGACCGTACGAACATGGTGAAATGGAAAAATGAAAAAGTGAAATGGAAAAAATCCATGGATTAGAGGCAACATCCGCACCGAGCAAAAGGCTAGAGCTGCCGTTTTCAAGGAGTGGGACACTAATCTGGACACTTATAAGAAATCGTGCTATGCCCTCAAACGAACCATCAAACAGGCAAAGCGTCAATACAGGATTAAGATTGAATCCTACTACACCGGCTCTGACGCATGCGTGGACCAACTGGCAAGTGTCTTCACTGACATTTTCAACCTCTCTCTGACCGAGTGTGTAATATCTACATGTTTCAAACAGACCACCATAGTCCCTGGTAACTTTCCTAAATGACTACCGCCCCGGAGCACTCACATCGGTAGCCATGAAGTGCTTTGAAAGGCTGGTCACATCAACATGGCCCACTCCAATTCGTATACCACCCCAACACATCCACAGATGATGCAAACTAAATCGCACTCCACTGCCCTTTTTCACCTGGACAAAAGGAAAACCTATGTGAGAATGCTGTTCATTGACTACAGCTCAGTGTTCAAACACCATAGTGCCCACAAAGCTTATCACTAAGCTAAGGATCCTGGCATTAAACACCTCCCTCTGCAACTAGACCCTGGACTTCCTGACGGGCCCAGGTGGTAAGGGTAGGCTACAACATATCTGTCAGGCTGATCTTCAACATGGGGAACATGTACTCCCTGTTCACCCACAACTGCGTGGCCAAGCACGACTCCAACACCATCATTAAGTTTGCTGATGACACAACGGTGGTAGGCCTGATCACCAACAATGATGAGACCGCCTATAGGGAGGAGGTCAGAGACCTGGCAATGTGGTGCCAGGACAACAACCTCTCCCTCAATGTGAGCAAGACAAAGGAGGTGATTGTGGACTACAGGAAAGGACTGCCGAACACTCCCCCATTCACATCGACGGGGCTGTAGTGGAGTGGGTCGAGAATTTAAAGTACCTTGGTGTCCACGTTACCAACAAACTATCATGGTCCAAACATACCAAGAAAGTTGTGAAGAGGGCACAACAATGCCTTTTCAAAGATTTGGCATGGGTCCCCTGATCCTCAAAAAGTTATACAGCTGCACCATCGAGAGCATCCTGACTGGTTGCATCACCGCCTGGTATGGCAACTGCTCGGCATCCGACCATAAGGCGCTACAGAGGGTAATGTGTACGGCCCAGTATATCACTGGGGTCAAGCTTCCTGCCATCCAGGACGTATATACTAGGCGGTGTCAGAGGAAGGCCCCAAAAATTGTCAAAGAGTCCAGTCACCCAAGTCATAGACTGTTCTCTATGCTACCGCACAGCAAGCTGTACTGGAGCACCAAGTCTAGGTCCAAAAGGCTCCTTAACAGCATCGACCCCCAAGCCATAAGACTGCTGAACAATTAATCTAATGGCCACCTGGACTATTTGCATTGACACCCCTCCCCATTTGTTTTTACACTGCTGCTACTCACTGTTTATTATTTATGCATAGTCACTTTACCCCTACCTAGATGTACAAATTACCTCTACTAACCGGTACAGGTACCTTGTGTATATAGCCTCGTTATTGTATTGTGTTACTTAGTATTTTATTTTTTACTTTAGTTTATTTAGTAAATATTTTCTTAACTCAATTTTCTTAAAACACCATTGTTGGTTAAGGGCTTGTAAAGGAAGCATTTCAGCTGTTGTATTCGGCGCATGTGACAAATGCAATTTTATTTAATTTTATTTGATTACTTTATATGGCGCTGTTCTCCTGAGTACAAGTTTTTTTGGCCCCAAGTTTTCATCCCTGATATTGAGTAGCCTCAACCAACACAGTTAATACGTTAATTTGCAAGACTGACAGATATGTATGCGCATGAAAAGGCATTAGAAGTCAGCAGTGAAACTTAGCCCATACAGACGTGTGATCAGAGGGCGTAGGTGTAACAGGTAAACTCAGGGGAGGGTGTTTAAGCCCTAGTTAGGCATGTAAATCCCACCCTTTACAGGCAAAGCGCTCCAGTAGATCCCTGTCAATTTCTTGCAGCTGTGCTTGGGTGGATTTACATGAATACACTCTATCACTTGAGCTTAGCCTCCTGTATTATACATTTACTTCGTTTTGGGGGAAAAGGTTACAAAAGCTTTGGCAAGTTTTTTTTCTCTTTCTCTTTCACTCGTTTGTATTTTCCTAAGAAAATAAGGTTTTATTTACAAGCCACCTGGTATGGCATCTTTTGTAAATTGACTCCTCAATTCTGTCCACGGCCCAAGCACAAGAAGGTTAGCTGCCTGTTTCCTGATAAGCTGGCAGAAGCCATCAACCCCTGCAAGAATATATTGCTCTGTATTTCTGTCATGCTTTATCATCAGCTGAGGTGAAACTAAACCGGTTCTAAGCGAGAGTAGAGGGGGCCATTTCCGTGGATTACAGACTCCGACTTTAATTTCAAAGACCAATGGTGTATCCAAGGAAGGTGCAGGCTTCGCTTGCCACAGATTGGCAGCAGGGCTCAGATAAGGGCTCACTCTCGTTGTTCGTATTCACCATGGAGGCCTATTGATCTCGGAGCTGGTGGTTCATTTCATAAAATACATGGCAAATGGTGTTAGAACAGTGGTGTGGGTCTCCATACACCAGGCACAGTGAGCCGCGTGCCAACTCCCTTTATGCCGACGTACACAGGAAACGCACCACAGGAAGCCAGGAAATTTGTCAGGAGTCATTAAGGAAGGAGGTGACAGTCAAATGAACAGCTTTTGGTATTTACAATACTGTACAAAAAGCCACAATGAATGTGATTTCAACACAACTAAGCTGCATGGTTAGGATGCAGGAAATAAGTTTGACTGACTTCTTATAGAATCCCAGTCTGTACTAAAAGTCTGTATTGTGGCATTTTCAGGACAATAAATGAAAAGTTTTGTCTCGAATGCCTGGTTTCATCTTGCAATATCATGGCATAGTTGTTCAAGAGTCTTTATGAGAAACCTTGGGGAATCTTTAATATCCATTAGATTTAGGAGCACAATTCATATAGACATGTCTCTCTGTCTCTGTGCAATTTTTCAAGTCCAAATTTGTGAAACGCATAATCACAACATGAGGGCCTCTTATTTTAATATCAGTGGGTGTTATTATTAGAAACCCATTTCAAATGATATGTCACGAGGGAGCAAATATCATTTACAAATCACTAATGACTTGCAAACAGTCCTTTAGCCTCCGGTGGAAGATGACGACTCGACACAGTAGGCAATGCGCTCGCCATTTGTCAGAGGCTCAATGAGATCCAACATTTTGGTGGGAGGAAGAACAGGGGAGGAATCCAACGTGACACCTGTACACATAACAAGAGTGATTCAGTTGTGATTCCCTGTCTTATCTCTTAAAAGCCAATCACTCAAACAACTCATTACTATGGTTGTCTAATGGTTTTGTGGTGTTTGTTCTGAACATGCAAATGAGACACTAAAATATGTACATATCCTGTGCTGAAATGGTTTTTGACTCTGATATCAATTATTTAGCTGGCATTATTAATATTACACTTTGCATCTTTAAACTGGGCGGATTGAACTCACCTCAATGCCGGACTGCCTACAATGAGTCATCAACAAATCATGTTCATAATGTCAGGGTAGACACTATACTAGATCCCTGATCTAATTTTACATGGACTCACTTGGTCATTAGTTCAGTTTGGCGTGAATGCCATTCTATGCAAACGACGAAGAGGTAGCCGGGGTGCCTGATATGGCCTGACAGTTGGTGCATCAAGTTGGTCCTTCATTAATGTTAAATCAGCGCGCGATTGCAAATGATCAAATCAGCATCAAATAGGTTCACCTATATGCACATATTCGAAAGTACTTAATTTTCAATGTAAAAAAACAAAAAACTATTCTGGATTCATCAGTCATCACTTGTCGGTCGTCTTGGTACCTCTCCCCTCAGATTCTCTTTGCTTTTCATGAACCTCATGCTGACATGCTGAGTTGTAGAACTAAAAGTTATAGATTAACAAATATATGATCGATTTAGTAATTATCATGTTCTTTTTTTCCACTTCAGTTAAGACACTCCGATAGAAAGTTTGACCCACTAAAGGAAAAGTTGTAGTGACTCTTGGATTTTTTCAAACGTTTTGGGAACTGTAGCTAAATGGAGAACTGAAAAGATGCGACACAGACCACAAGGAGGAATCTGTCTTTATCACCACCTAGACATAATAACTTAATGCAAATTGTAACTAGTTAAGCACAGCAAAATGATATGATGCCATTGTCTCCACCCGATTGGAATTATAATGTTAGCATGTGCAAAATAATTACATTTCCTTCCTGATACAATTACATTATTTGTTCTGGTTGTATTATACACCAATAAAAGCAAACATCATATTAGGATTCATGGTACTTTCCCCATTGCATTATCAATATGTGGAAATAATTGTCTGCTGAGAGATTAAATTACATTATTGTGTATCTTTTTCATTCCTAATAAATAATGATGGATGGCTTTTATTTTCAGCACCACCTGCAACCATTTTATCTTCCCCTTGCAAGTTAACAATGAAATAACAGAAAGAAAGAAGACAGTGCATACCAAGCTTTTCAATGCTTCTCAGACTTAAGTTGGAGCATTTGTCCTTTGTGGGAAAACACAGCATAAAGTGTATTATTTCTGCATAACAAATTGAATCAGCTTAGCCTAGTTAAATAAAGGTTCAATTAAAACATAATATTTGAAAAAGCTTGCCATCATCACGACTGTGTCTGTATTCATCGATTCCCGTCTTGAATAGGTGGCAGACTTAGACGTGGGTAGTTAGTGATGTGTGTAGACATGAAGATATAGGAGTAGAGAGTCTGTACACACATCATTTCTTATTAATAAGCAAGTCTATTTGATCAGGATCTATATTCAAAGCACAGAGACACGGTCTCCAAATATCTGTGTTTATTTACGAGCTGTGTCAGTAATCAGGATGTCTGTTAAATTCCTTACGGCTGATAAATGTATTGACAATGCCTCTAGGTGTGCAAAGATCCACTGTGTAATCCTGCCTATGAGTAATGGTATTGAAGCTAAGCTGACTGGCAGCAGGGAGACGTTATTAAGCAAGCTTCCTAAAAGATTCTTCCCCATCCTGGCAAATGCCTTAGATTATATGTCCGCATACGGAGGCATTTTTCTCATTTACAATTGTGTTTCAGTGTAGTTTTTTCGTTGTTGTTGCACAGCCTCACTTTTAATCAGTGAATTGCACTTTGTGGCGATAAGAGAATTGATTAGCTACCAGTCTTCTGGAGGCTTCGTGTTTAATTGGGTTCTTTTTTTTGTTGCAGCCCACGTTGCTTAATAGTCAATACTGCTCCCTCAAACCCCTGTTGCATTTGATGCATTTGTTGGCATGCTGTTATTGAAGATAAAACAAGGTAAGGACATAATAGTCCTAGTTAATTGGCATCAGAAAGGAAAATGCTGTTATAACTTCATAACTTCTTAAGTCATGCCTTGTGCACAGCTAGACGTACACCAGTGTAAAATTTACATTTTAATGAAATATTTGAATAAGTACTTGAAATTCACTCTACCAAGTCTCCCAGTTCTAAAACCAACATTTCATGTTTGTGTTTTGAATGGCAGCGTCAGGGAAATTAGCATGTCAGTCATACAGATTAGGAAGGCATCAGTGTAAAGTCGCAGACTGCCTCAATCAAGGTTCACTGCAGGTAAACACTGGCCATGACATGTTTAAATGATAGCTTTTATGAAAGAGACAGTATTACATTTGGAGGGAAATGTGAGAGGGAGACAGAGAGAGATTGAGTGTTCACACAAACATCAGACTTGGTTTCCATTTGGAATAATACATTTTGCCAGGGTTTTGGTTGGATAAATGAGGAGTATTCTTTCAATCACAGCTCTAATAATAATGAAATAATGTTGGGTCAGGGTTAGTTAATAATCTAGTAATAATGCAAAAGTTGTTGGTTAGTTTGGTTATGGGTTGGATTCTATATGTTCATGTGTCAAGCCAACTGTTGTTGTTTGTAATGACACTGTACAGTTGAAGTCGGAAGTTTACATACACTTAGGTTGGAGTCATTAAAACTCGTTTTCAACCACTTCACAAATTTCTTGATAACAAACTATAGTTTTGGCAAGTTGGTTAGGCCATCTACTTTGTGCATGACACAAGTAATTTTTCCAACAATTGTTTACAGACAGATTATTAAATTTATAATTCATCAAAATTCCAGTGGGTCAGAAGTTTATATACACTAAGTTGACTGTGCCTTTAAACAGCTTGGAAAATTCCAGAAAATTATGTAATGGCTTTAGAAGCTTCTGTTAGGCTAATTGACATCATTTGAGTCAATTGGAGGTGTACCTGTGGATGTATTTCAAGGCCGACCTTCAAACTCAGTTCCTCTTTACTTTACGACATGGGAAAATCAATAGAAATCAGCCAAGACCTCAGAAAGAAAATTGTAGACCTCCACAAGTCTGGTTCATCCTTGGGAGCAATTTACAAACGTCTGAAGGTACCACGCTCATCTGTACAAACAATAGTATGCAAGTATAAACACCATGGGACCACACAGCCATCATGCCGCTCAGGAAAGAGAAGCGTTCTGTCTCCTAGGATGAACGTACTTTGGTGCGAAAAGTGCAAATCAATCCCAGAAAAACAGCAAAGGACCTCGTGAAGATGCTGGAGGAAACAGGTACAAAAGTATCTATATCCACAGTAAAACGTGTCCTATATCGACATAACCTGAAAGGCCATTGCTCCAAAACTGCCATAAAAAAGCCAGACTACAGTTTGCAACTGCACATGGGGACAAGGAAGGTACTTTTTTGGTCCTCTGGTCTGATGAAACAAAAATAGAACTGTTTGACCATAATGACCATCGTTATGGGGGAGGCTTGCAAGCCAAAAAACACCATCCCAACCGTGAAGCACGGGGGTGGCAGCATCATGTTGTGGGGGTGCTTTGCTGCAGGAGGGACTGGTGCACTTCACAAAATAGATGGCATCATGAGGTAGGAAAATTATGTGGATATATTGAAGCAACATCTCAAGACATCAGTCAGGAAGTTAAAGCTTGGTCGCAAATGGGTCTTCCAAATGGACAATGACCCCAAGCATACTTCCAAAGTTGTGGCAAAATGGCTTAAGGACAACAAAGTCAAGGCATTGGAGTGGCCATCACAAAGCCCCGACCTCAATCCCATATAACTTTTGTGGGCAGAACTGAAAAAGTGTATGCGAGCAAGGAGGCCTACAAACCTGACTCAGTTACACCAGCTCTGTCAGGAGGAATGGGCCAAAATTCACCCAATTTATTGAGGGAAGCTTGTGGAAGGCTACCTGAAATGTTTGACCCAAGTTAAACAATTTTAAGGCAATGCTTCCAAATACTAATTGAGTGTATGTAAACTTCTGACCCACTGGGAATGTGATGAAAGAAATAAAAGCTGAAACAAATCATTCTCTACTATTATTCTGACATTTCACATTCTTAAAATAAAGTGGTGACCCTAACTGACCTAAGACAGGTAATTTTTACTAGGATTAAATGTCAGGAATTGTGGAAAACTGAGTTTAAATGTATTTGGCTAAGGTGTATGTAAACCTCCGACTTCAACTGCATGTATCTCCATGGAATTGTCTATGTTAGTGTTCATTTGTGACCAGGTCGGCATCAACACATAAAATTCTCGAGAATTTTTGACATCCAAATTCAAACAACAACTTGGTGTCATCCATTAATTCATTGTGACATAAAGCGGGAGAGGGAATTGTAATTATTCATGTTGTTTTGCATCTCTTCAATTATTCAAACTCAAGAACACTGCTTAATGTTGAATATTGGAACATGACAAAAAAATGCATCTTAATAGAGTTTGCCTGTTTGGGTGCCTTTCTTTTCTTATTTGGTCATGGGGTTTAGACAAAGGGAAGAATACAGATACTTGTAATTAATACCACAGTCGCATATAATGATGCAATTTTCAGATGCCCTCCTACTTCTTCTTATTATTGTAAGTCCTAGCGCAATGTTTCGCAAACTCAGTCCTGGGGACCCCAAGGTGTGCACATTTTGTTTTTTGCCCTAGCACTACACAGCTGACTCTAATAATCAACTCATCATCAAGCTTGGATGATTTTAATTAGCTGTGTAGTGCTAGGGCACTACCAAAAGGTGCAACTAACCAAAGTCTTATTGATTTGCTGTAGTATAGACCAGTGGTAACCCAACCTTTTTCGGTAACTGTACCACGAAGTACATTTAGCTCTGCCTTAAGTACCCCTGAAGTACCCCCTCATGTGCATTTTACCATTAGGACTATGGTCTCATGAGTCTTCTCAAGTACCCCCTGTGGATAGGCCAAGTATCCCCAGGGGACCCAGTGCACTGATATAGGCAACTTAACAGTATGATTGTAGGATGGTTTAGGAACAATATTATACAAACGTTTCATACATCTAACCCATCTACAAACTCCCCGCGCAGTTGTTGGGTACATCTATGCAAATTAGGCCCGACTTTGACGATACGTTTCTTCTTTGCGGTTTCTGTGTTAAGAGGTCATGGAAAGCCACTGGAACACAATAAGGTGATGGGTGAGGTGAGCTTGCTTTTACCGGGCTGATTCATGCTAATTCTAGGAGACCCCAAACCGTCTGAGATACGCTACGTATTTGGCAAACTACTTGATAAAAATGTACAAAAGCACGCCCCATCATTCACTATCACACAAGGTTACACTCCAGTACTCACATTTTTCTTTTCATGCCAGTATTATAACGCACAACAGTTCCCCCTCCTCTGTAATGGTGTATAGAATACAAGGAGACGTCCAAGGCACTTTGCCATTTACTCAACAGGAGTAATTAGTGTTGGCTACACACGGAGGAGTGCTATAACTGATGTGATAAGTACCTTTATTCTTACATCAGCCCTGCTCTTCCTAACTTCCCTTTTAATTGCTCGGACTCTCTTTGAAACCTAGATGTGGCTCCTAATGAAGAAGAAAGCCAGGCGAGTATTAATATGTGTACTGTTGGAGCTGGGACTGGGAGCTGGGAGCCATGCAGGCCCAGCCTTGTTTAGACTGGGGGAGGGGGCATCCAGGCATGCCTTTTGAACAGCAGGTGGTAATTGAAACAAAACAAGGGCTGATTAGCGAAGCGTCTGGCAACTCATGATCCAAACAGTGCCGCTACAGAAAAGCCCAAACACAAGAGCCCTGGAATAAAGTGGTCATCATCTAATTAACAGAACATGTTTTAATTACAGAGTAAACCAAGCAGCGCAGTGTGTCAATTTAACTGATGTGGTAAGTGCCAGTTTACAATATCAGAAACAGACAAATAATTGGTATCTAATTACAGGCAGGTCTATTGCACACCAGCGCCTCCAGCCCATCTTAATAAACAAGTTTTTACATCAAACCATGAATAGCAAATACTGCAGGGCTGCTAATTGCCACACACTGCAATATTGGGAATGTGCCAGCTTTGGCTATTTAGGTAAAGCTCTTGTGTGGATTGCTGTTGCTCTGCCATGCTTTAATTAGAATGAAATGAGGAGCAGGAATCAAGTTGTGTTAGTGAAATCCAATAGAAGTAAATAGGACGACTGGCTAATCGGCCCATTGGGTTTACCTGAGGTTGGTTTGGCTCTAGTCATAGAATATCTCCATGCAACTCTAGTAAGCTTTGTTCACACTGCAGGCCTTCATTCTCAAATCAGTTTTGTTTTTCAAATCCGTTTTGGAATACTGACTGTCCAAACAGCAAGTTACGTGACCAAATCAGATTTGTGTGTTCAGACCATAGAGAATGATAGAGGATTCATCTTTGTATCTGTCGCACTATAGCTTTTGTGAGCACGTGGGTAGCGCCATTGAGGCCATCTCCATTTGGAAGTAGTCTATTGACTGTCTGAAAACCACTTGACAGTCGAATGACCACTTGAGGCGCAAATAAATCCGATTTGACTGTTCAGACAAGTCACATTGCCAGGAATCAGATTTGTATCTGATTTCAGATGTTTGAAATATGGCTTGAAATATCTGATTCGATGTCGCTTTTTGGCTGTTCAGAATGCTGGAAAAATAAAAGATTTGAATCTGATTTGCAAAAAACTTGGCTGTAGACTACAATAACTAAAATGTGAGAATACAACAATGATGACCAGATATGTCTATGTATTGTAGGGTTTCATCCAATATTCTTTTTTTTTTTTAACCCTATCATATTCATACAATATACGATACCAGTCAAACGTTTGGACACACCTACTCATTCAAGGGTTTTTATTTATTTGTAGTGAAGTATAGTGAAGACATCAAAACTATGAAAGAACACATATGGATTCATGTAGTAAGCAAAATAAAAAGTGTTAAAAAAATGTATGAAGCTGGTTGAGAGAATGCCAAGAATGTGAAAAGCTGTCATCGAGGCAAAGGGTGGCTACTTTGAAGAATCTAAAATGTAAAATATATTTTGATTTGTTTAACACTTTTACTACATGATTCCATATGTGTTATTTCATAGTTTTGATGTCTTCACTATTATTCTACAATGTGGAAAATAGTACAAATAAAGAAAAACCCTCGAATGACTAGGCGTGTCCAAACTTTTGACTGGTACAGTAAATAATTGCTTAATTTGTCTTGCTGATTGATGAATGGAGCCTACTGTTCTATAAGGAGCGCTGGAGCCTACAGTATCACAACACAGCAAAGCCCATAATCTGATTCATTATTTTGAAAAAGTGAAATGAATGATTAGTGGTTTGATTTAATATGGTGTTTTCTCACCACAGCAGATGCATGTTGATGGATGAGCACCACAACATTGTTGGACTAAAAAGATTTCCTCTCACTCAGTCAGGCTGTTTTTAAACAGCTCGCCACTCAACCTTTGATGTAATCAATGTAAGACTGTAATTTGATGCAGATGCACACTAAATTATTGATTTCTATTCATGCTTACTATATACTGAGTGTACAAAACATTAGGAACACTTTCCTAATATAGTTTCACCCCCTTTTGCCCTCAAAACAGCCGCAATTCGTCGGGGCATGGACACTACAAGGTGTCGAAAGCGTTCCACAGGGATGCTGGCCCCATGTTGACTCCAATGCTTCCAACAGTTTTGTCAAGTTGGCTGGATGTCCTTTGGGTGGTGAACCAGTCTTGATTAAACACGGGAAACTGTTGAGTGTGAAAAACCCAGCAGCGTTGCAGTTCTTGACACACACAAACTGATGCGCCCGGCAACATACCCCGTTCAAAGCCACTTAAATCTTTTGTCTTGCTCATTCACGCTCTGAATGGCACACATACACAATCCATGTCTCAATTGTCCTTCTTAAAAGTCCTTCTTTAACCTGTCTCCTCCCCTTCATCTACACTGATTGAACAGGTGACATCAATAATGTATCATAGCTTTCAGCTGGATTCACCTGGTCAGTTTGTCATGGAAAGATGTTTTGTACACTACGTACACACTACCATTCAAAAGTTTGGGGTCACTTAGAAATGTCCTTGTTTTTGAAAGAAAAGCAAATTTTTTGTCCATTAAAATAACATAAATTTATCAGAAATACAGTGTAGACATTGTTAATGTTGTAAATGACTATTGTAGCTGGAAACTGCTGATTTTTAATGGAATATCTACATAGGCGTACAGAGGCCCGTTATCAGCAACCATCACTCCTGTGTTCCAACGGCACCTTGTGTTAGCTAATCCAAATGTATCATTTTAAAAGGCTAATTGATCATTAGAAAACTATTTAGCAATTATGTTAGCACAGCTGAAAACTGTTGTTCTGATTAAAGAAGCAATAAAACTGGCCTTCTTTAGACTAGTTGAGTATCTGGAGCATCAGCATTTGTGGGTTCGATTACAGGCTCAACATGACCAGAAACAAAGAACTTTCTTCTGAAACGAGTCAATCTATTCTTGTTCTGAGAAATGAAGGCTATTCCATGCGAGAAATTGCCAAGCAACTGAAGATCTGGTCCAACACTGTGTACCACTCCCTTCACAGAACTGCACAAACTGGCTCTAACCAAAATAGAAAGAGGAGTGGGAGGCCCCGGTGCACAACTGTGCAAGAGGACAAGTACATTCGAGTGTCTAGTTGGAGAAACAGATGCCTCACAAGTCCTAAACTGGCAGCTTCTTTAAATAGTACCCACAAAACACTAGTCTCAACGCCAACAGTGAAGAGGCGACGCCGGGATGCTGGCCTTCTAGGCAGAGAAAAAGCCATATCTCAGACTGGCCAATAAAAATAAAAGATTAAGATGGGCAAAAGAACACAGACATGGACAGAGGACTTAATGATATGGGCTATTTTGCTTCCACTTGTCCAGGGGCCCTTGTTAAGGTCTACGGCATCATGAACGTTACCAAGTACCAGGACATTAAGCCAGAAACCTGGTTGCCTCTGCCAGAAGGCTGACTCTTCCAGCAAGATAAACCCAAGCACACATCAAATCCACAAAGAAATGGTTAATTGACCACAAAATCAAATTTTTGCAATGGCCATCTCAGTCTCCAGACTTGAACCCCATTGAAAACCTGTGGTTTGAATTGAAGAGGTCATTCCATAAGCGCAGACAAAGGATATCAGATCTGGAAAGATTATGTATGGAGGAATGACCTAAGATCCCTCCCAATGAGTTCTCCAATCTCAAAAAAACATTTTTGAAAAAGTCTCAGTGTCATAATCCTCACAAAGGGATGGTGCTGAAGTATTGAAAACAGGGGATCCAATCATTTTGACACCTATCTTTTTGAGATTGTTAAACAAAATCTATTTCTCTGAGCAATTGTATTAGTATAAAATATAATTTTTCCATTTTGAGCATACAATATAGCTCAGTATTTTGATTATTTATCAAGAGATCCAATCATTCTCCAGCCAACTGTACTGTTTATTACTGGAGATACAACATGGAAATTCAGGACCCCAAATGCTAGATAATATATTGCCAGCAAAAAGATTGGTCATGATTTTATATTGTTTCTATTAAATCTCATCTTTCAATGGCTTTAATTAATAATATACTTGTGACATTTATGTATAGGAGCAATAAGCTAAGCGAGAAACAATTTATGTCACCTAAAGCTTTTTAACGAATCAATGCAGCTATTTGTAATTGCTTGTTTCACAAGATTAAAAGTGCTTAGACTTGATCTCTGTCTCCTGTTTTGTGGCCAACATGACCTGTGCTTCCGTCATAAAAAAGCAAGTCTTGGTCATCAGCGTTAATTCCCATCAAGAAATCCATATCGCTAATATTTCTGGAATTTTAATGCAGTTACAATTTATAGCTTATCAAATGCTGTTACCTAAATTGATGTTAGAACAGTTTAACTGTCTATTTTTAATTACAAGATAATTTAATGTTGGGGCTGATATGATAGTGGTGGTCCTTATCACAGACTCAGAAGTCCTGCAGAAGGTGACAAACAGGCCTGTATCTGTGACAATCTAACCTATACAACAACAAAACATCTAAAAATTATAATATTATTGTAAACTGTAGGTGCAATCACTTTGAGGAGATTTTTGTAGTATAAAGTACCCAGGCAAAATAACATGAAGAAATAAATGATCAAGTGGCCTTTTTCGTTTGCTGCATCCTGCGTTGGTACACATGGGACAAGGCAACTATGATTTCAGTATTTTTTGTATGCAGATCCCTACCATTTCAACCAAGTAAGAAATGACTTCAGGAAACAAACGTGAACAACCAGCATTTTATTGCATTTTTAGAATGCTTACGTCAGTTATCGAGACTGACTGTACAACAGAATACTCTGCATCAGACAGACCAGGAATGATGAGGAGATTACAGACTGATGATGGAGGTGATGAGCAGAATATTTAGTTAATAAAACAGAAAACTACAGACTACAGCTTCAACAGAAAACTAACCTAACTGCTGAAACATTAAAGCACCGTGACAGCTGCTCTGCTGTACCCTCTTCCCTCCCTCCCTCCGCCAGAAGCACGGGTTGAGAGGATGATGGTACAACACAGTGGTGAACGACAGTGGGGTGGATCATGATTGATGGAACCGTGGCAAATTAGCATGGCCACAAGTGTCTTGAGGGGGAATCTGATGCCGCCTACACAGAGCACAGCAAGGTCAAAAGGTTACCCGACTTGGGTTGATATTTCTTGTTCAAAATTCAACATTGAGTATATCAAGGACGAGTACAGTCCGACTCACATCAAACGTTTAACCTTTAACCTTTGTGCTCCACTTAAGACTGCTACCTGATGTGCTTGGCTTTACTTATTATGAAAAAATAACAGTTGAGATAAAAATATAAAAAGAAAACGGTATGTATTTCACCTAATGATGATGGGCTGATGATGATGACATCACTGATGATGTACGTATGAATTAATTGATTCCTCTGGAATAAAAACAAAGCATTTAACAAATACTCTACATCTTGGCACTGCATATTTTTCTTATTTTTCCTATTAGTTTCATATAAAATATCATTAGATTGATACACCCTTATACTATTACTGACCACTTAACTATCATTTCTCATCTCTGTGACCCTGGAATTAGTCATGCAAGATACCTCAGTCTTGTAGAGGAAATATACCTGTCTGCCCTTTCGCCGAGCAGTAATGTTTAACATATAGCCACAGAAGGCAGTGGTTGGACCATCAAAAGGAAGTATCAAAAACAGCTTAACACAAGGAAGAACAAAATCTGTACAAAATCCTTAGGTCAATGATAACAGAGAAAAAGTCTGTTTTCTATTTTACAGTTTAAAATCCAAAATCTGGGATAATCCCCCACCCTGCCCCGCCCATCTCGCACAGATGTCTGCATGTATGACGTTTTAAAGCAAGGATTACTAAGTAAAATACATTTGCAGTACAGTTTGCTATTCCAATACATACAGCAATTTTTCAAAGCTTTTTTTTATAGCTAACACAAAGCAGTTGTGATAAAGCAAAAAGAATAACACACATGTCATTTTTTGATCTTTGAAAGAAACAAGCAAAGAAAACGACAAGAAAAAGACACAAGGCGCAATACTAACAACCTACTGTTGTAAAGCCCACGTCCAAGCGACTGACAATAGACTGTGAAAAAGGGGGATCAAATAAAGTTAGGTGATTTCTTCATGAAAAAAGGCCTGAGGTTTGGATTGATTTTGCAAAAAGGATGCGAGACCCTCAAGATAAACAAGCTCAAACGTTGTATTCTTATCATTTTTTTTTTTTGCCTTTAAAAAAATATTTTTTCACTCACTACAGTTTTAGACTACACATGCAAGACATACAACTAAATGCAACTGAGTGAAACACATTTTTTCTCTCTTAATTTAATCATTCCCTATAGGTTTGAACTGAGGTCTGTGTACTAACAAATTTTCTCATGCTGTTATCTTTAGTAATGTCAAGCTACACATGCTGAGAATGCTCTAATCTACCAGCTTTCCCCCCTTTAGAATACCAAGCAAATCAGCAAAAGACTGGCTTTGGATGAGATCGAGTTGTTCTCACGATCCCAGTCCGGCTGTTACTGACCCATCCCACAGCTGCCTTCTTTTGGATATTAAATACATTTTCTGAAAACCACAGATTGCCCTTTTCATTAGCAATAGGAAACGCATGATGAAATGTTCAAATAACTGCCATAAAGTACCTTGTACCCAGCTTATTAGTTGACAGGAGTGTTTTTTAATATAAAAAGTAATACGTTGACAGAAACTAAACACAATCATAAAGCCGTGCCAATGTTAACAGAGAACAGTAGAATCCCGTCAAGATAGCAGGACTCACTAAAGAGTGGCATACAATCGTTGGAAAGGGTACAAATTCATAAAGAATAAAAAACAAACAAAATATTTAAATCATTGTGTGGTCCAGTTGAAGTAAAGAATCCTTTTTCACATTGTTCTCTGCAAAGCTCTCCTGTCTACTGGTAAATCAGCATCGTTATTATCATCATCTCCTTTTATCCACCCCCTTATGTTGCACAGTAATCTGCTGCTGATAGATGGACAGAGTGATCCCTTTACCTCTCATTGGTCCAAAGACCATGCTCCCCTAATTTGGTCATAATGTTTGTCTGACTCCGCATCTCCCTTGAGGTTTTGGTCACTGCAAAGTCCTGCAGCTACTGTACTCGTCATGACAACCCTTTGGCTTTAAAGGTGATGACAGTCCGACTGCTTGAGGAGCACCCTCTAATCAATGAGCCATTGGCTTGACAAAGCTGAGACTATACTCCATCAATAGATCCTGTCACATCCAATGGGAGAGAATGGAGGATATTTGGCCTTATCTGCTATTGCATGAAACAGAGAACATCGTTTTTACTTTGTAGTTTATCTTTGGTAGTCACAGAACAAGATATCCGACACATCAACAACTAAATACAAAAGTAAAACTAAAAACTGAACTAATAATAATAAATAAAAATGCAAAGTGGTTGCAGTCTTTAAAAAGTCAGTCTTTGACCGAGCATATTCAGTTTCATATCAATATACCAAACCTAGGATCAAGCCCATTTGTGTTCAGCCTCACAGCGCCACAGTCCCTGCATCAATCCCATTCACTCTATCGCAGGGCCTACACCACTACTCTGACTTGGTCATTGGGTTCTGCTGATGTTGACTACCGACTGTACCAGATCATCAGTTCGCTTGTGGAAGGGTGGGCGTCTGGGGCCGTAACATGCTTGACAAATACTGGAATGAAGCAATGATCAGGTCTTATTGCCCGTTTTGGGATTATCCCTAAATTAAGGACATTAATATTTAATCTGATGTGTGTAATTATTAATAATCACTCAGAACTGAGAGAGCCAACTGGTCATGCATATGGTAAAAAACATGACAACTATATGGAATGCACTTTGATATCGTCAAGCCTGGCCAAACAATCCCTCCATGAGTGAAATGACAGCGTGGAAAACTAGACACGTTTGATCTACGATGACAGTTGTCTTCAGGAATCACAACTATCTGGTCTAAAATATCATCTTTGTCCTGCACACCTGGCATTTCATTTTCTTTCTAAAACTGGGAGCTTGCGAATGATCAGAAATGTGGATGCAGCTAACATGCACTGCCGTGAAGGGCTGTTCTCAAACATCATTTCATGAGGATAAATCATAACCTGCATGATTTCTCTGTCATTCATTCCCATCTTAAATTAAACTTCATTGATGCGTGGAGAGAGCCTTCATTACGAGTAGTGCATTGCAGATGGACTTCATGAGCTTGGGGGGATAGGGGGGGGGGGGGGGGGGGGGGGGCTACATGTCAGGGAGGTGGCATTCTGAAGCATGTGGAATAAATGACAGAAAAATACTACTTGGTATTTTGACATTCTGCTTCATGTAAAAAAACAACAACATGGAGACAACATGAAAGGAAATCATATAAGCATTCATCAAGTGCTGACCATACAGAATCTCCACAGCACGGGCATGAGGTCTGATCAGTTAAAGAAATCAAAAGCGATAAAGAGCAATGTACAATGAAAAAGACATTTAGATTTGAAACCCCTCACCCTCAAAACACACCAAAAAACATCCCTCCCACCCTAGATGGAAGCAAACCAATTAAGTTTTGAAGGCAGTGACAATGAACAAAACATACACACACACACACACAATGTAAATTAAATGTCAGTCAATATCTCTTAAGTTTATGGGCATATGTGTGTGTGTGTGTGTGTGTGTGTGAGAGAGAGAGAAAAAGACAGAGAACCCCTCAGCAGTCCGTGCTCAGTGTGGTTGAGTGGGCTGCATGCAGTCCATACTGGCTGCACAGTGCAGGTCCAAGTCCATCCTGGATTTGAAATCACCACACTAACCAAGAAGTCCCCAGTACCAAACATGTCCATCCAACGCATGTTGAGTAGAAATGTCTTTTTTTTTTCGTTTACTTAAACCAAAAAGTAGATATAAATCAAAAATACTCCCAAGTGAGAAGTATTCTCGTTCTTGTGTTTTTCACTATGTATTTAATGGCACTAAAAGTCAATTGGAAACATTTGATAGCTGTCATCAGAGGGCTGAGACTGCAGTCTTGTATCTGTGTTATCTGTGACGTCGTGGCATCTCACAGATGACTAAGGTTAGTTCTGCCTCTGGGGGCCTGGCCTTACAGCATGTCATCGTGGCCCTGGTCGTCATCGTAATCTCTGTGGTGACCGAAATCTGGACTGTGGTTGGCCGTCATCACCAGGGAGAGGGGGCCTTCGTGGTCCTCCGGGTCCAGCGGTTCCTCTTTAATGTGATGCCTGCGTGGAAACAGAACACAAACAGACAGGGGATGATCCAGTTAGTTCATCTTTAGCTGGTTAAACCCTTGTTGAACCTTCCATTCTCTCTCAAAAACAGAATCACAGACATGTATTGATTCAGAAATTAGAAACAAAAACAAATGAATGGCTCTAATGAATCTCTGAGAGGGGCCTCACTGGGCTGGGCTTGATGATAATTTCACCTTCCTTTGAGGTATTCCAATCCCAGGAAACCGGCAGGCTTTATTTTCATAGCAGCTGACAACTGGGTATTCACTTAGAATTGATAAATGAGGAAGATTAACAACGTGCGACGGGGAGAGAGAAGAATGGACTCTGCGGAGGGAGCGAGTGGGGGGTTTGTCAGCCTCCTGGTGGCGGTGGATCAGTGGCGTGCTGTGTGTTCCCCTTCCTACTCGTTAACATGCACAACCTGCGAGGCGGGTCTCCAGAGGATGACCCCGAGCCGGCTTCTATCATTAATCAACTTCAAGCAAACACAGCGACCAGACACCGCTATACATGCTTTAAACTCCAAAATTAATGCATATTTTCACCCAAGTGTCAATAAGAGAAGAAAAGCGCTGGCAGGAAGGCGCGAGAGCAGAGCAGAAAGGCACACTCAACACAACACTGTGATAAGAAACAGAGCCCTTACGAGAATAATAACGCTGTCAGTTGTAAACAAGGCAAAACATGAACCCAGCCCACTGCCTGGGCAAAGGAGGCGCTAAAGAGATGAGATCTGCCAAATTCTCATTACAGAAACACTGCAGGAATAAAGCGCACGGGAAGGAGGCTCCACAGGCGCAGAGAGGAGGGAAAAAGGGGGTAGCATATTATGAGCAGCTGCGGGATATTTTCCCCTTTTTCTAACCATTTCAATTGTTCTTTTTTAGAAATCAATACACAGAGTCAAATAACGATATATTATCGTCCAAAAATAATATGGCAAGGTGTAACTGTATACATTTATGTCCCCCGTCACTATGTGTCAGTACGAGATGCCGAGCTCGTTTTGACCAGCGGCATGCACGTTCCAGATTTATTTACCCACAAACGTTACACAAATGAGATGTATTTACCCACAGACTTGAAAACAAGTTCAACACAAACGAGCTGACAAAACAGGGAGAAAAGTAAAGTCAGCTTTTCTACTGGTTTCAGATCAAAGTAACTCCACAAGTCACATCGCCTCAGGTCTCAATCCCAAGCTGCAGGGCAAACATGAAATTGTTATTATTATGCTATTGAACTGCATGCTGATTCCACACTCTGCTTTTAATTAGCTGGCTGAGGCTGGATACCTGATTATAGTCTTCCTGTAAAATAGAACGGCCCCTGTTTTCCTCCCTGTGTTAAAAGCCTAACTCTGACGAACACCATGCAGGGCTGTGAGGTAGGCAGCTGGTAAACACATGTAAGGCCTGGGCCATTCCATAGTCAAGCCTGATGTCTGTACACCAGGTGAAGAGCTGTGAGCCAGGTTTGGTTCGGGTGGGACGAGGATGTTGCGAGTCTGCAGATTGTGTGAGGTGCATCTCTTGGAGAACAGAGAGGAGAGAGGGAGCCGGCTTGAGAGCGATAGAGGGTGCTAGCTCCGTAAACCTGAGCGTTTGTTTGAAGGCGTGCTGCTTCATAGAAGATAGAGGAAATGTGGCGCTGCGCAAACGCACTGAAGTTGAACGCTCTGACAAATTTTCGACTCGTATAAAGCTTATCCACATGGAGTAATTGTGAAAAAGCTCAGAATATGGGTTTAATCAGCCTCAAGATAAAGAGAGGGAGAGAGAGACACAGGCAGCCTTTGGGCCAGCACACCCATCCTGTCTCTGCCTTTCCTGTTCCAGAGCGATGCCCAAAGCTATGTTCACAGTGATTAGGGATGGCACTTTTCTCCATTTCGCCACAAGCTCAATACTGCACCTTTTTGTTTTCCGGCACAACTTCCCTCTAGCTCTGATGTTTTACGGGGCCATCCCTAAATCTAGCAGAGCTGCACATCGGTGCCCCACATCTGGAAACGATGCAGCCTGCCCCATATTATTTTAGGCTTCAAACAACTTAGCAGACACTCCTATACAACAAGTGAATAGGGAACTGTGGTTTCCAGGCCGACCACAGCTTTCCTACATGGGAACCTTGGACTATTTCTTCTAGAATAATTATGCTTTTTTCTTGTTTTTCTTTCGACGGCTCAGAGGGTTCTGAACGTGTTGGAGCTCATGTTTCAGTGTGGAGGAGACAGCAGCTTTGTCACTTTTCTTTCTGCCATTTTGTAAATATTTTTTATAAATTAAAGAGGTGATTATGGCTGGACTCAGCAGATGGCAGGACACATTTTAGAACCGTAATAAAGAAGAATGTATAAACTTTGTGTTGAAATAACAGAGGGCTCCGGTCTTTTCTTCCCGGCCTTGCCTGGCTTTAAAACCTTCCAGAAGGTGGAGTTTCCATTTTCAGGGAGGGCTGCAGCCACAGTCCTGGCCCTGACCCTTCATTCAACTGCGCCAATATCATCCTCTCTTTATTTATAATCCTGTTTATCACTCTTCATTTAGTATAACATTGACATTTAATATCAAATTCTAAAGCATTTGAGTGGACTTTGAAAGGTTCTATCAAAATCCATTATATTTGGGATCTATTTGAATCGGTGGTGACCAGCTGAAACTCTTTCCTTTCCTCCAGTCTTAAACAAATACTGCAGATAAAAAAGTAAGGAGCCACTCACATAGCTGGCAAGGGAGAGCGTCCTGGACTGCTGTCACTGCCGTTGCTGTTTCCATGGTCCATCGCTCCGTTCATCTCCTCTCGGATGGCATTCGCCAGGGAGTTGAGGGTGGGACTTCCAATGGAAGCAGTAGTGTATAGAGGTATGTTGTTTTCTGCCATTGAAGCCTGAAAAGCATGCACAGTGTTAAAACAGTGAAACGGAAGAAAACTGTCAGCACTTTTCAGCCTGCCAACCCACCACCCGCACATCCAAAACAAGGAAGAATGACCAGGAATAGGAGGTGGACACAGTGTTATGTTTATTATTTCCTGCCTTTCTTTCCCTCACAGTAAAAGGTTAAAAGGTAAAGTAGTGAACGCCCAGAGAGCTTGAGACTGAGTCAGTATTCACATTTACCTGGAAGGCTGCTGAGAGAGCTGGCCCATAACCCAAGCTGGTCTGGATGTTCTTCACTAATGCTGGACTTCTGCAGAAAACAACTTTAGTTTAGAAAATGCTCATCATTCATTTAGTACATTCCATGCAATTTTATCAATCCCCAAAAGTTCACAGAATCATTTCAATTCATTGGTAAGGAAGACAAAACAGGTTGATGAAAGCAGGTTGTGTAAAAGCACGATGTATGATGGAAGAGCTGAACACAGAGGCATGATGGGAACACAGAGGCATTGATGGGAACACAGAGGCAGAGCATGCAGGAGGTGGGGGGAGGGTGGGGGGTTTGGGGGAAGGTGGGGGTCAGGAAGCAGAGTGGGCCAGGCGGAAGTGCTTACTGTACGAGCAGCTCATCAAAGTTCTCATCAGCGGCGTATTTCCGAGGGCGGCCTCGCTGTACGTGGCGGCCGCGTTTAAACTCCTCATCATCAACAGTCCAAAAGGACCCAAACTCATCCTCTACTCTCACAAAGCACTTATGCAGGGAAAGGTTGGTGCGAATGGCACCCTGAGCAGGAGACGAGCATCAGGGCAGCCAGATGCAGATGCAGTGATCACAACAACACAGGGACAGATAGACAGAGGGACAGACAGACCAACACCAGTCACAGACAGAGGGACAAGGGAGGAGAGGGAGATGATCAACATGAAAATAAGCACAAGCCAATGTGGGTTATGGTTACACCACCAGGAGTAGAAGACGGAAAGCACGGGGGATGCTGCACACTAAAGCAAACAGCGACTTTGGGGGACATCGTGGCACGCAGACAATGACATGGAGCAGCCTCTTCCCATAGATCCACAACCAGACAAACGCCAGAGTCGGCCAGAGATGGCAGACCTACCCACTGATCTTTTGTGGCCTTCTCTTTTGGAACTCTAGTTCATCCACTGTCCACACAGCCCCTTTAACGTTTTCTACTCGCACAAAACACTTGTGAAGACTAAGATTATGCCGGACTGCGTTCTGCAGTTGGTGTAAAAAAAAGAGAAGGGAGAGAAAAATTCTATCAACACAAGAAAATGTCTAATAATGAACCACTTCATTTCAGAGAAGAAACATTTAGACAGACACATGATAGATCCTGGACATACATACAGTACATTCTTTCAAGTATCAGAGATCTATTGGCAGTAGACTGCCAAAAGTATCAAATGACAAAAACATTGTGGAAATATTTTCCAGTTACTATGGCAATACAGTTTCATTTCATCAACATCCTTTTAAAATATCTTTCATAGAGCTTGAATTTATGATGAGCCATTTGAGAAGAGCCTACTGATAACAAAACCCAAACTGAACAAAGACCTTGATCAAATAAACCAGTCTGTTTGGTTTGTCAGTTTCAGTTATGACCTTACCTACAATTGAACAATAATGGAGAAGACACATTTCCAAAAGCTTCAGCTTGTGGGTTATATGATAAGCTTTTTCATAAGACCATTTGCAGAGTATGCGGGTTACTTTTCTTAAAGTGGCAATCAGCAGTTGAAACAATAACAACATGCTTTCCCCGCCACTGTTGTTTCGGTAAAAAGCTGAGGGATGAGGCCGGAGACTCCAAAGACAGCGCTATGGATGCAAACGGTGACCATCCATGCCATCCAAATTATAATTTTGAGGCTATACAGTGTTTGTTGACATTTATTTTTTGTTTAAAATAGCCGTAAAATAAGCTTATATTTTGGGTTCTGATGGGGTACCACAGCTAAACTAAACTCATGAGGCATTTATAAGTTACATTATTTAAGAATCAATGGGTACATATAATTAATTTCTAAGTCCAAAAATGGATGTAACAACTGCAGATTGCCCTTTTAAATAAACCAATCACTGACACATGAGATGTATACGTATGGCCCTTTGTCATCTGAGTGCTTTATTGAGTGTGTGTGTGTGTGTGTGTGTGTATGCATGCCTCTATGCAGGAGTGTTTCACAGTGTGGGATTTGGTGTTTATAACTCCAATGTGCCCCTATGGTAGGGCTGTCAGCGGCCTGCGAAGGCAGGCAGTTAAAGAGAGAGGACAGTGAGCTGCGGAGGGGGGCTGGTGTGGGGCTCAGGGGTTTATTCACAGCTGCATTGTGGATACGCTACACTACAGGCCCTCCCTGCCTTATGAGGGTAGCCTTCAATGCTTCATCACTCTCTTTTCTCTAACTCCTCAGCTTCTCCTTTGGTTTTTTTTTATTTCTTGCCCTCCCTTTCTAACCCCTCTCCTTTTCTGTCTCTGTTTCTCTTGGGGTTTGTTTGCCTGTGTGTGTGTGTGTGGCCCAGTGGAAAAGGTGTTCTCAGTTTAAATTCTGTGGGAGTGTCTCGGCCAGGAGTCCCTGGCAGCACAGTAGGGAGTTAAACACATCCACCCACTACCAAAAACATCTCCACATATTAGGTGGGGATTTTCTTTTAAAATAATGCACAATTTCCCTTATACTTTTTTTCTGCGAGGTTACAGACAGTTTGTGTTAGGGGTGGCTCTATTCGGATAGAACAAGCGGGCAAAGTTATGGATTGGTTAAAGACTCATTCATTGCATTTAAACTTGATACATTTGACTATCATTTAATTCCACAAGATCAACACAACTGTCCCTGCCCTTTATATTAGTCTAAGGAAGTCAAAGTGAAGAGTGATTTTACCTTCCATGTTGCGGCGTTGCGCCTGAAATATGCAAACATTCGTGTGAACCAGTTGTAAATTTCATTTAGTGTTAGCTGCTTTTCCGGTGATTCAAGGATAGCCTGGAAAAAGAGACAGAAACAACATTTAACATTTTGTTCCCTCTGAAAAACAATAAATTATTCACAAGTGGCATGCAGGTTGTGTGTGCTCTCCTGAAAGAACACAGACGACAGTTCATCGTCTGTCCGTGTGATGATGTGTACCCTCTCGCTTTGTTTATGGAACACTGTCTGGTTCCCATTCAAATCTCACAATTTGAATATATTTCTTTTGTCAGTGTAAATGGAGGGAAGCGAAAACATTTCTCAGGCAGATTACAGGCCAGCAATTATGCCAGGCTTAGATACATTCCTGAGATCACAGATTACTGCGGGCTGGCCAGATAATTGACTGGCCATCTTAAAACAGGCTCATCCCTACTGTTGTGTGAAATTAATTTCATAATAATCACATCCACTGTAACGCTTAATCAAAAGCAAATGTTATTTATGGCCGTTTTTTGGAGTCCCGAGTGCATTCTTGTACTCATTTGCAGATGGTTAATCTTCTGCTGCGCGTCTAAATTGTATTTGAAATTTAACAAGGAAGGGAGAGAAAAAAAAGCAGAAAATAAGCAATCTGTGTCTTGGCTGAATATTTATCTAATGCGTGTTCTGCTAACGACAGAAGCCACTGAAGCAGATTAAAGGCTCTATTCCTTTAAATGACAGATTAAATACATTGCAAGTTACCAGCTCAGAGAAGTGCAGAGCGGAGGCATCTGACCAGAGGATCCTTACCTGGCGTATAAGTGAGGCATATGTGAAGGGAGGTCTGACTTCAGCATTCATGTAGAACTCTTTGTTCTGGACAATATCTGTACAAAGGGAGCAAACACAGCATACAGACGAACATAGAGAAAGGCCATAGTTAGTAGCTATTATAGATACACTTGTAGTGTGATAGACTTGAAATTGTATGTGCGCGCGTGTGTGTGTGTTTATGTGTGTGTGGTATATGCTTCCAATACCTGGGGAAATGGGCATGTTGTACTTGTCAGAGTAGCGCCGGCGCATGGGGCCCACGCTGTGGTGGAGGCTGTTGGGGGTGATGACGGAGTAGGCCTGGGACAGGGGAGTCAGGGGGGCCGTGGGGGTGGTTGGGGTCTGGGGCAGGCTCAGAGGGGGCGAGGCCTCAGGGGGGGCTGTTTTGGACAGGGTGACGTTGGACACCAGGTTGAGCTGGGAGGGAGAGTAAACAAAACAAAACACAGACAGACAGACAGACAAAAGCTCGTTAATTACCCGGCGTCTCAGGTGCCTCATTGGCTAAGCTGATCACAGCTCTAATTATGGCCAACCCCGAAGATGATCCGTGAACGTTCGCTAAACGCTTAGAAAACAACCGAGGAGTCCTGCTCATGCTCTCTCCACCTCCCGTCTCCTACTCCTCTAACGGCTCAGCTCCCCGCTCTCTGTTTTCTTCCCTTTGTTTGATCTGCTGGCAAGGGGAGATGGGCGGCCCTAACAGCCCTGACAAATGACAATGTGATTCTTACCTACCGCTGAGCAGCTACTAATAAGCCACGGAAAGGAAGCGGCCAATCTGGGCTAATTACAAGCTGAAATTGTATTGTAAGGACTCTAATTAGGAGATGCTTATGGAGGTGATCTGATGATTAAATGCTGTATCTGAATGACCCCATCACCTGGGCTACGCTGTCTGGCGCAAGATGCATCCCAAATATTTGGGTGAGAGGGAGAATGAGAGGGGTTGCTTTTCTGTCAAGGGTGGGGGTGTGGGGAGGGATATTAGTAATAATGGCTACAAGGTAAACGAATTAAGCCAAGTGCTCCGAACGTATACCATGGCTTCCAGCAGCTGTGGCTGCTTCCTAACTCTGCCAAGCCTCCACAGTGGAGCAGCAGTCAAGTGGAAAATTCTAGTCTGACCCATTGCTCCTGCTATTAATTTGCAGGAAAGCTAATGACACATATACATATTCGCACAAAATTGTTCTAATTGCTCATTTGCCAAAGGAGGCCAGTTTCCAAATTAAACATGACTTTAGTCTGCAAGGAAAGAGGGGAGGAAAAGAGAGAGAGAGAGAGAGAGAGAGAGAGAGGAGAGAGAAGAGAGGAGAGAGGAGAGAGAGAGAGAGAGAGAGAGAGAGAGAGAGAGAGAGAGAGAGAGAGAGAGAGAGAGAGAAGGAGGCGTCTCATCTTTGACAATCATTTGTGGATTGTGCTAACAAATTAATGAAATGCCAACGCTGTCAATTGCTTTGGAGGTATCGGATGTCTAAGTTTAGCTGATAATGGTTGTGGGTTACAGTGGAGGCGCAGGGCTTGCAGGTGAAAGTGAACAGACAGTGTTTAACATCTCACCCCCCCCCCCACATGGATCCTCCACGGCCACCCAATTACCACAACCCTATTAACAGTCATTACCACCAAGAGGGCCCCACATGATAGACAGGTATATAATAAAGAAATCGGGGGCTGCCTGCACGGCTGGCACCACCGCTATATTTATCCTTGACATGACATTGACTTAACGAGGTTACCGCTAGTGTGATTTTTTTTGAATGAATTGTAGTCTGTGTATTTGTATTCATTTGCATTACACTTGCTAAAACATGGGAATTGTGTCTGGTTTTTTTCCTGCATCAATAGAGATGTGTAAATACAGCATGTGATGTTTATTAAGAATTCTGAGGCCAGAAAATGCCTTTTTTGGCAGAGTTCTACACAAATAATGTGTTACACAATTACTGTAAGCACATAAATGTATACGGTACATTCACTACTGTACGAGGGTGTTATTCTAAATCAAGGGCCAAATAAATCACACTTGGGTTGGTTGTTTTCTGACACAATACTATCAATAGACTTATTTTCCTGTGGATTAGCAGTCTTTGTTTCATGTTTCATCCATATTCCCCAGCCAAAAACAGTGAGTGGCCCTCAACAATAGGCCAGACAGCCTGGTAATAGCCTGGCCTTTGTTTCCCTCAGCATTTGGGCTCACTCCAGTGCAGAGACAAAATGAGACTTCAGACAGAAATTAATGAAATGGTAATTGGTGATCTAATTATACTGGCTTTGACTTGCCAAGCTGCTAAAGAAAATAAACAAAAAAGTCCCTCCTTAATTATGTACTGCGAAAAGGTCAGACTTCTGACGAGAATGCTTAGTGACACCAACTACAGAGATCCAACCCCACGCCCACACAAAGACAAACACAAACACACACGCATGCACACACACACAGATTGTTTATGCACTGTATTCTTCAGCTCTTTTTTATATATATATATATATTTTAAAAGCTCATAGGAATAAATTAAATCATATTCAGTTGACACTGTATGTACAGTATATATATATGTGTTATGTATTTAATTAGGACTAACTGTAAAATAGTAACTGTAAAATGCAGGCAATTGCTGTTGTCTGTCGTGACTGAATGGTTTTTCTCCCATCAACACCCACTCCCTGAACAGTCTATAGTCTAAAGCCTGGTCTGAGGTCAGCTCCAGCTCCAGTCTAACTGAGAGCTCCAGCTGGGACTGTGGGATTCCCCTACTGATCCAGCCACTGAGCCACACCACGGCTAGACACATTTATCATAGCATATCATTGCAGCTACCAGCATGCACTGCACCCCCGCTGGAGAATGCAGGAATTGTATTTATTTGAATAAAAGCAGCACTGGTCTGGTACCCACCCCCCAGAGCTTTAGCACAGAGCCCTGACACAACCATTCCCACTGGCCCTGGGGAGAGGTAGAGTAGTCAAGATGCTATCTGCTGCCCCAGCCACTTTTCATATACAAATGTCCCCGTGACAGGCACTCGTTCTGAAGCCTAATCTACACAATCAGTGTGTGTGACAGAGGCAAAGCTCCGACAAGCAGCCTATTGTCACATCTCCAGGCACTTTGTTGACTGCCTGCCTTCCTGCCTGCCTTCCTGCGCTATGTGGCGCGCCGTACAGAGATTCTGCCCATCAATAGCTCCAGACTGACTGTAAATATATGATTTAGGCTTTGAAAGGAACTTGTCAGAGGAGCGGTTCTCTCTCTCTATGTGTGTGTGTGTGTCTCTGTGTTCAGCCCAGCAGTGTAATGGCCCTCATGCCTTTGGCACTATGAATGAACTGTCACAATGACTGAACTATGGTAATGGCGCTCCTTCTTAAGACAAAATAGCAGTACGCTGTATTTTTAAGTGGTACCCCTGTAAGACAAGGATTAAACAGTAAGTTATATCGTGACATGATGACATAACAGACATGGTGTTATGGTCCGAAAAATGTGTCAAGATAAGGAATTGAACAGCCATCACGATTGCTCTTAATTTGAGAAACATGTTGTATTTCTGAAGCTTATTTTGGGGGAATCCCCCGGATACCATCTTCACAACCAATTGAAGACGTTGAGGAGATTTTTTCAATTTCAAAGAAAAGTCTATATTTCACCACGCTACAGAGGTCTATGGTGTCGGCTCATACCAACACCAGTTCAGCCGCCACTGACCGCTGTTACCATGTGCTCCGAGTTAATCATCAGTACAAAATAGAAGCTGGGATGTCAAAATATGTGACCAAAACATTTTTTTTTTGTGCTCCTCTCAAGTGAGCAGCTGCTTTCGTTTAGCAGGTACATAAAAAGAGATGAGGAAATACATTAATACATATAAGTGTGGCAATTAGACAAGTGAGAGACGAGGAGGACGGAAAACAGGCATGTGGTAGAGAGTTTACTCACTGGCTGTGGGGTCGGCTTGGGCTCAGTGGATTTGACGTGGAGATGCGTCATCATGGCTTGCAGACGCTCTTTGTCTTTCGCCAGCTGTAATGAGAAGGGGGGAAAAAACAATCATTAAATCCTTTATGAACAAAAATCGAATTCTCTGTAGTACAATCCAATGCATTATGTTATTTCTCACTGTATGTCATATATATTTATTTAATATGCTGCTCTGATTATAAACTTTGGTGTATATTGATACCTTAATGTTCATGAACAAGTCTACCTGGCGATGTCTCTTCTTCAAGGTTAAACTATACTCTAGGTCCCATTGCCAATAACAAACCCTGGATCTGCCTACCTGTCCTAAACTGTCCACTCGGTCTTACAGTAGCTGCCAGGTCACATTATAGAGATATGCTGGGTTAGGGGGAGGAATCAGGATGTGTCTGATAAACACACACACCGAGTTGCTCTCAATGATACACACAACCAGAGCGGAAATAATAAGTAGTATGGTAGTGTTGTGAAACGCTTAACTGAACTTGTAACCTCGTCGTTTGAGGTTAAAATTCTGTTCATCGTCATTGCGTTTGTAACTATGATAAATGGTAGTACAGTTGAAGTCGGAAGTTTACATACACTTAGGTTGGAGTCATTAAAACTCGTTTTTCAACCACTGCACAAATTTCTTATTAACAAACTATAGTTTTAGCAAGTCGGTTAGGACATCTACTTTGTGCATGACACAAGTAATTTTCCCAACAATTGTTTACAGACAGATTAATTCACTTGTAATTCACTGTATCAAACTTCCAGTGGGTCAGAAGTTTACATACACTAAGTTGACTGTGCCTTTAAACAGCTTGGAAAATTCCCGAAAATGATGTCATGGCTTCAGAAGCTTCTGATCACCATCCCAAATGTGAAGCACAGGTGTGGCAGCATCATGTTGTGGGGGTGCTTTGCTGCAGGATGGACTGGTACACTTCACAAAATAGATGGCATCATGAGGAGGGAAATGATGTGGATATATTGAAGTAACATCAGTCAGGAAGTTCAAGTTTGGTCGCAAATGGGTCTTCCTAATGGTCAATGACCCCAAGCATGCTTCCAAAGTTGTGGCAAAATGGCTTAATGACAACAAAGTCAAGGTATTGGAGTGGCAATCACAAAGCCCTGACCTCAATCCTATAGAAAATTTGTGGGCAGAACTGAAAAAGCGTGTGCGAGCAAGGAGGCCTACAAACCTGACTCAGTTACACCAGCTCTGTCAGGAGGAATGGGCCCAAATTCACCCAACTTATTGAGGGAAGCTTGTGGAAGGCTACCTGAAATGTTTGACCCAAGTTAAACAATTTTAAGGCAATGCTACCAAATACTAATTGGGTGTATGCAAACTTCTGACCCACTGGGAATGTGATGAAAGAAATAAAAGCTGAAATAAATCACTCTCTCTACTATTATTCTGACATTTAAAATAAAGTGGTGATCCTAACTGACCTAAGAAAGGGAATTTTACTAGGATTCAATGTCAGGAATTGTGAAAAACCGAGTTTAAATGTATTTGGCTAAGGTGTATGTAAACTTCCGACTTCAACTGTATATACATCATCAAATCTGTTATACATAAAAATGCTATTGATGACAATGCCTGCTTAGCAACAAATAAATACACAAAAACAACAGTTAATGGAATGGTTTGTTGTGTTTACCTTTCAGTTGTAATAAAATATGTGCAAACCTTCCCCAAAGGCACCTGGTTCCAGCCTAGAGGGCATTGGGACCAGTAGAGAGTGTTCAGACCACCTCTCCACAGCTCTTACTTACGCACACTAATGGACCAAAATTGTGTCATCCCTTTTTCCATTAGCGCATACTTAATGTACATATGCATATTTTCCAGGGTCCCTCGTATGGACGAAGTGCCTATCAGACCACTCATGGGAGGACTGCATTAATATTCCTTATCACTGTTATTTGTGAGAAATATGGTACCGTATCTTTCTGTTCCAATAAACCTAGTAGACACTGAGGAAGCCCATCGTTGGCTGCTGCCTGAGCATTTCAAGAAGTGTTTTATTGTTGGTGCCAAACAGTTTAAAGTCATAAATAACCTTAAAACCCAGTAAAATTCAAAATGTAATTATCTTCTCTACTTAGCCCCGGAGCCCTTCATATATCTTAGCCTTGCTGTCATGCATACATAACACATTTTTAATGACTGGTTACTCACAAATGTACAAAATCATTTTATTCTTCCACCCCCCTCAATGTGTGACCCATGGTTCATATTTGCGAGACAGGGGGAGGGCAGTAGACAGAGGAAGTGTCAGGAAAGGAGCCACACATATTTGGCGAAAACGAGAGACAATACCTGTAGTTCCAGCTGCTGTACGACCTGCATTTGCACCCGACATTGGGCTGTGCTCCTGTCGTCCAGGGCGTGCTCATTGTTGAGATGCCTGAGAGAAAAGATAAAAGAGAAAACAAAGATTCTCAGCTCAGTGTGTCTTCACATGGTTTTACTGCAGCCTTTTATACAATTGAATACAAATCCTAAAATTCTTTATGTGATTACGTGATCTAGTAATTCCTTTGTATGGGTACTGTGGGAATAAAGTAGGAATGGTGAACACACATACAGATAATAATGAGTAAATACTGTGCAGATCCAGAAATATAAAACTACCATAATATTACCAGGATTTATAAAACAATATCTGCATAACCTGAAAAGGAATTATTTAAGCAAAGAAGAAAGGAATCCATATTTCATGAGGTGGCCATATCTGCTCAAACTTAACTTCATAGATAAGAAAAATGACTTAAAAATTTCAGGTTGGATTAATTTAGTAAATTATACAGTGCTTCACTGTGCAACCTTTCTTTTCAAAGATGGCACCATTGCCTTTCTGGTTATGCCTTTTTGGCACATTCTCCTTATTTTGGTGGATTTTTTAGTTAATTATGTCATCAAGATGAAGAGAAGTCAAATGAAGCCAGACGGAAAGGCAAAGGACAACAAGAAGAAGAGAGATGGAATCTGTCACAAACTTGAATTATGAATATAATTATGCATGATTATTTTATACTGCAAAGATGTTCTCTTTTCCTGCACGTTTTTTTACTAATCTAAATAAGTAGCTTGCCCGGCAGCAGACAGGATTTTTTCCGTGATTTATATAAAATGGTGGAGATAAGGTTCACGAGTGAAGGAAATATGATTGGAGGATTTTTATCAGCCTCCGCATGAATTACTGTTTGAAAATGCTTATGCAGGGGCATTTCATTAATCATTTAATCATAATCCGAGCAGGATGTTTGAACTGATTTCACAAATACCCTTTCATTTCACTACTTCATTATGCTCGCTAATGGATCCAATATATTATATATATCATAAATTATATCACATCTTCAGTGACCATGTAGGTCACTGTCACTAGGCATGCCTCTACGCGCTCACAGTGGCGCCGGCAGAGGGAGGAATGGTGTGCGACGTGCCTGCCTTCTCAAATACACGTTTTCTGTCATTTATTGCAAAAAGTAGCCAGACCTGACCGGGGCAGCAGCAATGGCAGGCCAGGCTGAAGTGATGGCCCAATAAATCTAAAGGCCACCCTGGCAGTTTTGTTATGGGCCGATTGCTTAACATACCGACAACACATTTGTGCATTAAAAAGCCACAGACACACACAAAACTGACATTATGTGAAGGGAGGGGAAATTGATGGCAATCTGCTTGAATGTGAAGGTTTCTCTTTTAGAGGGCTATTTTCAACCTTGGGCACATTGATTTAAATCTTTTTGGCAAATACACTGCTTTTCAGATGTCCCGGTTGTATATATATATATTTTTTAAATAGTCTGTAATATATATTCAGTATTTTCAATGTAATTATTTTGACAAAAAGACAGAAATGAAGGCATATCTGAAGAAAGTGTGAACGATAACCCTGGCTGCTGAAATCAATTCTGTCCACTCAGCTTCACATTTATCTGAATGAAATAAAAGGCCATTTAATTAAGTAGGTTGAAACCGGTAAACATTTCAGTACATCTTACAAAAAAAAAAAGAATAGGTAAAGACATTTCAACTTCAATTTATTTAACCGGCATAGACCTCATTTTCATTGAAGGGTGACCTACGTGATGCGCTTCGGAATTTCTCTGTTCACAGAAGCCATGCGCCTTGCTTCTTTTCATCCTTTGTTACATGAGATTTTTCCCCCCCTTCTAATGACATGGAGAGTCACAGTGCATAATTAATAGGAAATGAAATATTCAAATGGCCCCTAATGCAGCCCTGCGAAGAGCGTCTGGATACAGGGAGCCTAGCTGGGGATACGGGGAATTGACATCGAGAGAGACTATGAACGTTGGCATGTGTCACTTTCTGGACTTGAAATGAAACAGATTTTAAAAGCTTTCTGTCAGGATGACAGTCCCTAATGTAAATTGCCACAATAAAACAAGTTAAATAGACATTCCTTACACAGTCAGCTTTTTACATATCATTTAGTGTGCCTTTCGTTTTAGCTGGTTTTAATTATATACTCTGGACCCACTACTTTGGACCAGCACTATGGCACATGTCCATATACTCTGTAGCTGATCATTGTGTACATTTTCATTTCTATTTTCATTGTTTTTAATAAAACTGTTTGCACATCGGGTCCAAACCGCATTTTAAATATAAGATATTCAAGAATATTGTTCAACGATTTTCAAATACATCTTTTAGGAGACCCGTGTTGAGATATATGAAGAACATTGTCCACAAAAGACATACCCACCAAATAGCCTATTCTTTCTTCAGCAATTCTCAGAGAGTGTTGAGGTATGAGAGTCAGTTCGTTTTATGAGAGCGAGAGAGAGGCAGAGGGTGCAGCACTAGAGGGCAGTGCAGTGTTTCACTGGCTGTGACCTTTGAACGGCCACTGAAGCGGGGGTCCTGACCCTCATAAAAACACTGAGCTCTGCTACGATCCGGACCCCACCTCTCACAGCACTGAATTGAAAACAGGAATAGGATTTGGCCCTTTTTATTTATCGAGACAGTGCATGTAGGTATTCATGTTTCCTTTAAAAGACAGAATAAATACGCACACAGTTTAAAACAACATTTCACTCCCGTGTTAGTTGTTACTGTTGGCATGCCGAGCTGAAATCTGGTTGACGTTAAGAGTCTTCCTCACCTTTCCCACTCTCCTACACAATACTCAGTGTTCTGCTGTCTCTCACACACACACAGTCTCTACTGTCTCCACCAGATCACTTCCAACATATCTATCCGCCTGAACAATCATTTATAAAAGGTATTGTTAGCATATCCCTGAACTATTCATTGTTTTTATTTGTGGGGTATCAGTCTCCGGGTTTCATGTGGAAGCGCTTAAGGGTTTGAGAGTTAACACCTTGGTGAGCTGCTTGCTCTCTTGCCTGCTGCTGTTACACAAAGGCGGCTTTGTAGAGACTCTCTCCGAAGGTTTTCTTAACATGTTCCGAGAAGTTTAGGCAGGCAACTAAAGTAAACAAGATGTTGCCATGATAAAAACATTGCAGAGTGCACTAAAAGGCTTTTTTTTCTAAGGAGAGCTTTACCAGGCATACAGATTTTTAATTCCACTCACTTCTATAAACAAAGTGTGAGGCAATGTCAGAATACAATAAATAGTGATGGTTTTGAAGGTGACACTCCCAAAACTGAAATGTGAAGGGAGAAGAAAATAGACACATTTTTGCTAATTTGTAATGTTAAGTCGAACAACATAAAAAACAGAGTAAAAAAAACCGACTCAAACATTCTGTTCTTTCTCTCAGTTCACATAAATCCAGGGTAGCTTACATTATTATCATAAAAAATGATCTCAAAGTGTTTTGCGGTGCTGTAAACACTTTAGGACACTTTTCAAAACAAACTTCTCTCAAAGTGACCAGCTGCATAGTATGAAATGAGAAGCCAATCACAGAGTAGGAACAGCAGAAGTGCAGTGACTGTTAAGTCTCCACCCACTGTATCTTGTGAGGGACCTCTGTGTGCCCTGACTACTTGTTTTAGTTTAGGCCCAGGATAATGGAAATGTGTCATATCTTGTTTAAAGTGCCACTAATCCGGGCCGACAGACACCCATTGATCTGCTGCCACAGCACAGATGTTTTCATCCTCTGTCTCTGTAGCCATGATGGTGTCATGTGTTGGATTACCCACAGAACACTGCACACGATGTTGATTAGTAAACCAGGGTCAGGTCTGGACAGGGGACGATACAGTACATCACAGGCCCAGGTGAGAGTGGATATGAATTAGAAGAAGCCAAAAGACCCTGAGACGGATTCCTGTGTGGCTCATTTGGAGCATGGTGCTTGCAATGCCAGGGTTGTGGGTTCGACTCCCACATGAGAGTGGTATGAAAAAAAATAAGATATATATGAAAAAGAATGCACTCAGTTGTAAGTCGTGATAAGAGCATCTGCTAAATTACTAAAATGTAAATATTTTAGAGGGTCCAATGGCCTTGGTTATAATTTAGGTTATTGAGGAGTAAAACTACTGAGATGTGAAAATAAGTTAGTTCTGGTGCTGTTATTAAGGTGTGATCTAAAGACAGCTTCTTAGGCAAGTTTGGTGAGAGAGGCAGTGTAGAGACGAAAAAAAAGACAGCAGAAGAGAAGAGCAAACAGAGAGAGACAGAAAGAAAGCAAGAGAGAGGCAGAAAGAGCTGAGTGAGGGAAGTGAAGGCACATACACCAATCCCTGTCCAGTGACAAGGGCAAACATGCGGAGCGCCTTGAGTGTCGGGTGCCCCAGATAAACATCCTCCCGTTGTTTGTTTGGGAAAAATGTCCAGAATCACCATGGGGACGGTACTTATCACAGGAATTAGAGGCCCCTACAGGGCCCAGTGGAGACCAAACCCCAACACCCTCAGAGAGGCACAACACCACACCCAACACGCACTCACACACATATACGCACGCACGCACGCAAACACACACACACGTACATGCCCATGCGCACAAATGTACAAACACACACATAACAAACCGTTGCACCTGTAGTGGCACTGAGCCCCAGGGGAAACCTTAACAGTCTCAAGAAGAGCGCCAGACACCCACAGGAACAAGACACTGGAGTAACATACAGTACAAGTCAAATGTTTGGACACACATACTCATATGTTTGGACACACACACACACACATATGTTTGGACACACACACACACACATACACATACTCATACTTTTTCTTTATTTTTACTATTTTCTACATTGTAGAATAATAGTGAAGACATAAAAACTATGAATTAACACATATGGAATCATGTAGTAACCAAAAGTGTTAAACAAATCAAAATATATGTTCTATTTTAGATTCTTCAAAGTAGCCACCCTTTGCCTTGATGGCAGCTTTGCACACACTTGACATTCTCTCAACCAGCTTCATGAGGAATGCTTTTCAACAGTCTTGAAGGAGTTCCCACATATGTTGAGCACTTGTTGGCTGCTTTTCCTTCACTCTGCGGTCCAACTCATTCCAAACCATCTCAATTGGGTTGAGGTCAGATGATTGTAGAAGCCAGGTCATATGATTCAGCCCCCATCACTCTCCTTCTTGGTCAAATAGCCCTTACAGCCTGGAGGTGTGTTTTGGGTCATTGTCCTGTTGAAAAACAAATGACAGTCCCACTAAGCGCAAACCAGAAAGGATGGCGTATCGTTGCAGAATGCTGTGATAGCCATGCTGGTTAAGTGTCACCAGCAAAGCACCCCCGCACCATCACACCTCCTCCTCCATGCCTCGCGGTAGGAACCACACATGCAGAGATCCTCCGTTCACCTACTCTGTGTCTCACAAAGACACAGGCGGTTGGAACCAAAAATCTCAAATTTGGACTCATCAGACCAAAGGACAGATTTCCACCAGTCTAATGTCCATTGCTCGTGTTTCTTGGCCCAAGCAAGTCTCTTCTTCTTTTTGGTGTCCTTTAGTAGTGGGTTCTTTGCAGCAATTTGACCATGAAGGCCTGATTCACGCAGTCTCTGAACAGTTGATTTTGAGATGTGTCTGTTACTTAAACTCTGTGAAGAATTTAATTGGACTGCAATTTCTGAGGCTGGTAACTCTAATGAACTTATCCTCTGCAGTAGAGGTAACACTGGGTCTTCTTTTCCTGTGGCGGTCCTCATGAGAGCCAGTTTCATTATAGCGGTTGATGGTTTTTGCGACTGCACTTGAAGAAACTTTCAAAGTATTTTACATTTTCCGTATTAACTGACCTTCATGTCTTAAAGTAATGCAGGACTGTCATTTCTCTTTGCTTATTTGAGCTGTTCTTGCCATAATATGGACTTGGTCTTTTACCAAATAGGGCTATCTTCTGTATACCACCTCTACCTTGTCACAACACAACTGATTGACTCAAATGAGACCATTATTTACACAAATTAACTTTTAACAAGGCACACCTGTTAATTGAAATGTATTCCAGGTGACTACCTCATGAAGCTGGTTGAGAGAATGCCAAGAAGAATCTCAAATATAACATATATTTGGATTTGTTTTACATTTGTGTCATTACTACATGATTCCATATGTGTTATTCATTGTTTTGATATCTTCACTATTATTCCACAATGTAAAAAATAGTAAAGAGAAAGAAAATACCCTGGAATGAGTACTGTAGGTGTGTCCAAACTTTTGATGGTACTTTACATAACATACTGCAGAGAGATGCAGCGTAAACTTACTTTAGGAATGACTGGAAGTCCTCAAATACCGCCTCGCATCCAGGCCACTTGCAAACCCCATGCCCATAGAGCGGGTGACTATGGTGAGAGTGGTGGTGGTCGTCTAGCGTTGATCTGTAAGAGAAAGCCAGATGGTATTAATGCCTGCCTATTAACAATCCCTTTGTGGAGGATGTCTTAATGGCTGATGATACAGAACTACACCATTTGAAGTGGAGGATGCTGATGGGTTTGGAGAGAATTCCCCTTGTGGTGTCTCAACACAAAAGCCTGTCTTTGTGTTGACCTTTGAACTGTGGGCAGTGTGAGCCTTGTGATCTATGCTTCCTCTCTGGCTGGAGGTTGCGGCCCTCGTAGGGGCAGCCCTTGTGAGAGGGACCCAATATGTCACTATTTATTGTCAGTGATACGAGTAGCAGCCCACTTTGATCCAGGCAGCCAGGGGTTCCCTGAGACGCCCTGACCGCTGAGCCCCATCCCAGAACCCAGTTGGAGGAACGGGCTGGCCAGTCCCACAACAAAAATCCATCTGCCAGCCTCCTGTCGTGCACAAACAGTAAACACCAAACACCCCCGTCTGCTAGCAAATGATTTACCGATCGACGGACGGACCAACCGACGTCAGAAGGGACCAAACACTTGCACAGCTGAGGAGAGGCTTACGGCTTCACAACATCTGCTGTAAATACCAGGACCGTCCCGAAAAACAAACTACACAAAATCTTCCATATGGCAAGTCAAGTGGAAACACAGAGTATAACCAGAAACAGTACAACGCAGAGGCCTGCGCGTGTAGACGGTGTGTGTTAGAAAACAAGACAGTGTGCCATATGGACACAGACACTGTACAAGTGTCAGCTACAAGAGTCTTGGGGACTGTCCTATATTGCCACCACCTGTGCTGCTAGTGGCTCTCTAGTCTAGCACACCACTGCTGCTTACGCAATGAGCCATTCTGCAGGAGTTGAGAAGGGAGAGAGGGCAAGGGAAGATTCATTAGGTCCAAATCCCCACAGTATTGTCGTTAGGCATTCAGTCTAACCACTATTGTCTGATTCATATGGATACTATTTGCTCTCCTAAGGATGACTGTTGAAAAGCCCTCTGCACAATTTAACCAATCCTAACGCATACAATTACAGAAACAATCTTTCATTAATCTTTCATTTTATATATATATAAAATATAAAACCGGGGTGTGCCAATTTTGCAGGATTAAACTACGCCGTTGTTCAGATTAAAATCAAATTTGTATAGATGTTGGTAAAGCTGTACTTCAAGAAGGAAATTTTAAGGGTCGTCAAAGGTTTTTCTTGCGTTATAATTACTTGCTTAAGAGTTCACATTGTTCATAACGTGATAATTGCATTACAATTAGGGAGCAGTGAAGCATTCATGAATGTGGTTAACAGTTTTTTCCCCTCAAAAGTCAGACATATTTAAAAAAAGAAAGAAAAGAAAAATAAATGATGAATTATGCATACGCATTAAGACCTCTGTTTTGATACAGCTAATAAATAGATGGTGGAAGATCTATTACAATGACTTTTTAACAAGGAAATGTGTGGACTGTTGAAAGCTACTGCTGATTTTTTTATTTAAAGAGATCCTTTTTTAATTATTTCGGAGGAGGTACATTGGTTAATTCTGTATTAATAAGATATTGAATTGTGGAGTGGGCGCTGGGAGTCGGTGAGCACAGAGCTTGGAAGGAGCTGGTGGCAGAAGCGCCCTTTTAAACGGCAAATGACTAAACAGTGGTAAATGACAGAATTTACACAAAATGAGCTACATTAGTGTAATAGTTGAAGTTTGTGGGATTTCTCCCTATTGTGAGCTCATTCGGTACTACACGAGAAAAAACAGCTCCTCATATCTCTCTCTCTCTCTCTCTCTCTCTCTCTCTCTCTCTCTCTCTCTCTCTCTCTCTCTCTCTCTCTCTCTCTCTCTCTCTCTCTCTCTCTCTCTCTCTCTCTCTCTCTCTCTCTCTCTCTCTCTCTCTCTCTCTCTCTCTCTCTCTCTCTCTCTCTCTCTCTCTCTCTCTCTCTCTCTCTCTCTCTCTCTCTCTCTCTCTCTCTCTCTCTCTCTCCTCTCTCTCTCTCTCCCCTCTCTCTCTGATCCTGTGGTGGAGTTAAATGTGACTCGCACCCTGGGCAGGTCTGTTAGAATGCTATTATTGTCAGGCTGCCTTGCTGCCTGGGGGAAGAGAACTCTAATGATCTTGTAACAGCAATGAGGGAAACCGTGTCATCTGCTTCCTGCATAGAATAGGAACAAAAAGCTCCTCTACCTAGACAGAATGTGGCCAAATCTTCCAGGTGTTGCACTTTGTAAACACCAACACATAGGCCTACCATACTGCAGGCAAAAACACAAGCAGAGCACACTGTACACAATCAGTCTATTTCTAAGTAAGGTGCTAAGTAAGATCATACAGTACACTGGGGCAGTCAGTCTATTGCTACCAAACAGAAAGAGGATGGATGTGTCTACCAAGCTGGGTCAGAGTCTGGATGTGGTCTGTCTGTACAGCCAGTCACAATAAGGTCTATCATCTCTCAGAGTGAGTATCGATGACTGCCCCAACTCTATTCTCTCATATCTCCTGCCACTCAAGGGTTTACCCCTAAATGATTTAATTATCATTTTCCGGGTGTAAGACAAATTAAAGGCGAGAGAGAGGGGAGTGTCGTGCCAAATCAGATTATTTATCTCCTTAACAGATTGCTGAGCTGAAGTCCCTGAGCTGTGGTTACTGATGGTTGCTGGGAAGTAAGTGGGCCAAATGCTTTGTAAGGAGGATGCTCTCCCTCGCTCTCGCTCTTTCTTCCCTCCACATCTCGCTCTCCCTCTCTCTCTTGTACAAAATGAGTGCAGTAAAGGGATGGGGAATTGACGTCAGGTACAGATAGGATACATTGCATTTAAATAAGCAAATCATTGAACAAAGAGACCTGGCTCACAGGGGTTTTTCTCTCCTCACATCCCAAAGCTCTGACCAGTCTGACTAACCGACAGTTCACCATGTTGGGGTGTATTCAGTCCGGATCCCTGTCCGTCCTGCTACGAGTGAGGGCTCTTGGAGGCTGCTAAAAGTGGGAACAACGTCTCGTCTCTGCAGTGATTGAATTTCTCCTCCTTCCTTAAGACGGAAGTTAAAAGACCTGTGAATGATGCCTGTGGATGCACTTAAGGTTTTAGTTGCAGGCGTCGCTGTGCCTGGGCAGATTTTATATGACACATGAAACTAACTACATGGTACTTAGGGCTTGCTGTAAACCAATCTGAGCCCGGCCGGGAAAATAGGTCCATGAGAGTGGCTTGTTTCTGTTGCATGACAAAAAGACTTGCAAAACCACATCAATTAAAAGTTCATTACGTTCAGCACTGGGATGAGTGGATGCTCTCTATTTACACCCAGTCCAGGTCATTATCTAAAACCTGATTATTCAAATCCCTGGATTATAACACAGACGTCTCTTATAGCTTTGTATGGAATAATCATGCCTAATAATATTTCAGATGTTTTATTTTTTTCTCCCAAGGATTCTGATTAGAATGGAGTCCGCATCATCAAAAGAGATGAATATGCTCTTGGTAGTTGTATGAATCTAAATTGGCATCATACGGTGTTTAATAGGGATTTTTTTTTTAATTCTCATTTATATCATTCATCTATATTTGAAAAAGGCGTTTGGAAACGTTGTGTTGCCATCCACACACAGCACAGAACAGAGAAACGGCTGAGAAATCACCTGCTTGGGATTCTGACAGATCTAAGATACTCTGTGAATATTCAACCCCAGACTGCCTTCTTCACTGGAGCGTGTGTTAAACTGCTGTTGACGTCTTCTTTAATCTCTGACAGGGAGCGCAAGGCATCGGAGGCAGCCTCTCATGCAAGTCTTCTCCAATGTTTCAGCTGGGACTTGTTGTTTGGTCATATCTGAAGCAGGTGATGAAGCGAGCGTGTCAATATCCTCCCCTCTGATTAATCTTCAGCCACAGAGGCTAGAGCTCAGACTGACTAACTGAGCAGACTGAATGCACCAGGGCCCGTGGATACTGTCTGCACTGAGCTAGGAGAGGTGTCTGGAGCTTGCTGTGTGTTCTGTGGTGTTGTGTGGGGTTGTGTGTGCTGTACGTGGCTGAGACAGTGTGTGAAAAGGATAGAGGTGGATCTAGCGGTTTTTCCCATGTAATGTCTCAGTGAAATGTGGACATTCTGTGAGACATCATCGTCAACATGTACGAAAGGAGTGTCAAAACACTGTCACACCACTTGACCTAAAAATGTCTCACATTATATTGAAACAAACGCATGTGATGAACTAGTATCCCGTAATCAGTAAAACACATAGCATTTATTTCCTTTCCAAATAAGGCATTCCAAGTTAAGCTATAGCTGAGTGAGATAGTCAGTTACTCAGCCAGGTTTCTCCATGCAGGCCTGTATCTCCCCACTACCACCATAGAGAACTATTTATCTGCCTGTGTTTGAACCCTTCTCCACCTCCCAAGGCCTGATGGTTTAGAGTGCTAAACGTGTTTTCATCTGCAGTGCTTTCATAATGACACATAGGTTTTGATCAGTGAAACAAGTCAGATGTTGTGCAGTGAGCTCATGGCGCCTGGAGGCTCCTCACCAGCAATCCAGAGATCAGCGCCTCAGTGCAAGAAAACAAGTCAACGTGTTGGATGCCAAATTAATTCCTTCCTTAAAGACACAGAGGCCCAGGGAAACCTACAAATATCCCGTCAAGTCACCAACGAAAAGAGGGTTTGTCTGACGTCGATCTTACATCAGATCAACATCAAATATTGATAGTGTATTTTGTACATCATGTATGTGCATATGTATATGTATATCATCAATAAACGGTCTCTGTTTGACACATATTCCAATTAAAGTTAGAATGTGTTTTTTTTTATTTAGTTATGTAATATACATGATGCTAATGATTATTTAACTAAAGAATACAGTACATCAGTGTGAATTGCTCGACTTCAATATGTTCTGAACGCCACACCTATGGAAGGCTAGTTGTCTCTTTGTATTGTATTGGGAATTTGCAATATGTTTTCACATACTGTCAGAAACGTCAAAATCCGGAGGGAAAGCAAAGGTGGCTGGGTGTGTGTTTTTCTGTTGTTGAGAGGACCGTTGGTAATTTGAATTTTATTTAACCAAACGTAGCCCTGCAAGTCACAGCTGCAGTTTCCTAAGTGCAACTGAAATAACAGCACCCTTGACCCTCTAATTAATCGTGTGCTGATCCCATTTTCATTACTGCAATCTAAACTCGAAATCATTCCCTCGCTCCCAGGTGTTTCACTGCAATCCCCAACTGGATTCCGAAACACAGAACAAGCCTGCGTCTTAATGAAAATAGGAAGGTACTTACAAACTATAAATTAATATTCATCTGTGGGCAAAGCCCTATGGGAACATGTCCATCAACTTAGGCCCCTTCAAGGAATTGCAGTTTTTAAATGGGGACTATGTAGGCCTCCTGTTTTCTTTAGTCAAAGATGACAGTAAAGATAATGTCACACATAATGAGTTCCAGTTAGAATTTTTTTCATAAAGTAGAAAGGACATGCCTAGTTGTACCCCAGTTTAGAAAAAGATGTCAGATTGTTGCGAATATCATAATCTGTGGTATATTTAATGATAAATCAATGAGCTCAACTTCATTCGCAACACATTCGGGCACAACCCATTCCCTGGTAATAAACTCTATTGTGCCCAGCATGTTCCACGGAAGCTGTTAGCTCGGGTGGAAGGGGGGGAGAAAGACTCACCCTTCTCTCTTCAGAGAGTGGCTCATGTACTGTCCGTTGGTGGAGGCGTGTTGGTTGAGGAGGGGGTTCTTGGGGGGTTGTGGCGAGGACAGGTCCAGGCCACGGTGGCTGTTGTTGTTGCTGCTGCTGTTCTCTTCCTTCACGTTCGTCACCTCCTTCCACAGCTGCTGAAGCTCTGCTGGAATCATGCCTAAAACAAACAAATTGGATAACTAAATCAATTAGCAGCTAATCCAACTCTCTTCATCACATAATTAAATCAAAGGGTCTGTAAACAAAGCCGAGTATTAATTAAAAAATATTCCACTACAGGGTAATACACTGAGAGCGCTTGCTCCCCCCCGCTCTCTCCCTGTGATCTGAAGCGTGTTCGTATACACAAATCCCTGGCATTCACACGCATTTCATGCCCACAGTAAATAATTAACATCCAGACAAGGCATGAAATCTGAATAATCACCATCATTTCCCCAACAAGAGGAGAGGCAGAACACACACAAAAAGTTTACAATAGCAACGTTACAACCAAAACAGCCCACACCACCCCACCTTCTCTAGATACAGGACCCTGGGGTAATATCCTCAGAAGCGCATTAATGTGCAAAATACTTAAAGCTCAGCACCGCCTCCAACTGACACAGAAGACTTAAACCTCGTTTAACAAGTCAAGCACACTGCATCTCACACAGCAGCCTTAGAAAGAAGGGGGGAAAAATCCCTTGAAGACAAGACATTCGTGTGTTGGAACACATACACTGAGAGAGCATGTTGTCTCTCCTGCTGACTGACAGCGATCCTTGACACCCTCAGATTGGGGAGCAGGAAGGATACTGCTGTCTGTACACCATCTCTAAGAGAACCCAGCCATTGTTCGCACACAATGTATATGTGTATGTGTCTGTATGTACAGTGTCTGTTACCACCGCGCCGGAGAAGCCTGCTTTCATTTGACATAAATGAGGCAAAAGCTGATAAGAAAAATAAAAAAATCCCCCCCGTGAGGGTATGTTCTCTAGCCATTTGTATTGTCATTCCAAAATGTATTTGGTTAACTCATATTTTTTTATGTCATATTGAAAGATCCACTATGGGAATGTGTGCAAATTTGTATTGGGTATTCAGATCTGTCCTTAAATGAGTCACATGTTTAAAACATACTGAAATACCCTTAGGATATGCTGTGAATTCAACTGGATGTGCAAGACCACTCGTTTAACATTACAATTAATTAAATCCATTCTCAAAATGAGCAATGGCAAATGAAAGATGATTTGCACATGCTTATCTCGGGATGGGTTTATATTCTCCGGATTTCCCCCCTTTTTAATCACTCCCTCTATAGATACGAGAAGTGGCCCTTTCAAGCGCCAGATCGTAATACAAAATGCTTAGCCTTAATTTATTCCTGTTGTGGAAAATAACTGTGAAGTGAAGATCTCAATACGATCAGCAAAAAATATTTTTAATTTGATAAGCTACTGAAGATTTTAATTATGCTCGTAATGGAGAACATTGGCCTAATGAGGCGAAGGACTCTGGAGAGACACAGGGACTAAGAACTGTGAAATGAGTCTGATAGGATTGCTGTAAATTCACACTAGATCGTTTGCATATCAAAGAGCAGGAAATGATTGCAGGACAAATCAATAACCTTTCCACGTTCCAAAGAGTGTCTTTCCTCATTCAAATATTTTAACACGCTCTCCTATATTCTGCCTGGCCTGTATTCATTCATTCATTCACTCACTCACTCACTCACTCACTCACTCACTCACTCACTCACTCACTCACTCACTCACTCACTCACTCACTCACTCACTCACATTCTTTGACGTACCTTAATCAAAGGACACAGCCCTGACAGACAAAACATGCCAAAATGTTCCTGTTTGCACAAAAGCATGCTAATCCTTCGGTTGTTGCTTCTCACTTGTCTTATTAAGGTCTCGTTGTTGTTTTGATGGTGGGAATGATCCTAGGAGGGAAAGTTTTCCATGATGATGATTTGTCTGGATGGGGAAGGTCACTGGTGGAGTGAGTATCCTGTGCTTCAACAGTGGGAACAATCATTTTCCCCCCACTTGGTGCCCAGTGACAGTGGGCGATGTATTTTTAGCCTGTGTGGCTGACAGGGTGGCCCACTATCCCTCAATTACCAGCCAGTCCTGGTGACCCCGACACCACTGTTTACTCAGATGAAACAGGTCCCATAGACTCTTCTGATGAGAGGGGTAACGGACTGGGACCAAGCTGTCTCCTTCCTAACGTACCCCCTTATTTCTCTCCCACTCTATCCCCTGGTCCCATGTCCTTCTGTTATTAAACTACCTTGTCCTCATTGGATCTCTTCAAACCGAGGGTTGTTCATAATGACACAATAAATGACAATAAAATGTAATGCTATGAAAATCTCAAAACAGTATTGTATTCTATGTTTGGACAAACAGCGTTCTATTTTTCCTGAGAAGTTAGCATCTGATTTCAATGGTAAACACAGGAACACTGGATCTCTAAATCCTTTTTTGTATCCCCAGTCCGTCCATTTTAAAAATGCAGGATTGGTTTATCCTCCATTTTCCCATTTTTCAACAATGCTATTCCACTCATTATAGGTTGGAAATACAGACAAGCACTTTAAAAAATGTATGTTGTTGGGACACTTGATTGATCACCGGCCTGGCAACTCAATTTTACCTCTGCAGGTAGCTCTGGCATCCAGACAGGCCGAGCTCTTCAACCTTTTCCTGTCCTTGTACCTCCGTACCCAGGTGACCATGTTCAAGCAAGCAGAAAGTTGATTTAACGTTCATAATGACATCAGTTGCAGGCCATCATCCACAGAATAAAAAATAGCCCCTATCCTCTGGGCTCTTTCAACTCTGCTGTTGCTTTCCACACAGAGCCAATACCATGGGGGGACGGTGACACCACTATTAGTTTATTGCTCCATCAGGCGGAGACCTCTGGTGCACCCCTGTTTATGTTCCTGTAATCACTGGCCTAGTGATATGCACCCCTTAGGCCTAAAATATGTTACCTCCTAATGCTGTAGGAACTATTACCAATGTCGCGCTGCTGGCCAAATCAATCACTGACTGGGGGAGCGTATTACCTGCCGCTGTCCCTGATGTGCCGTTGCTGCACTAAGAGCAGCTTCATGCTTCGCCACATTCTTTGCTTTCATATTACCGACAAATTTGTCCTGTCACTGTCCCATTGCCCTCTCTTGGACAACTTAACTGATGTTCTCCAGTGATGAGAGTTCAGTCTGTTACATCGCCGCCTGGGAGGCCACAGGGCCTCAGAAAACACTTTAGCCAATCAGGGCAGGCGCAGAGAGGGGCAAGCAGCGATACATACGCACACACACACACACACACACAACCTGGTAGCTGCACCTGGGAGAACAGAGCGGAGCGAACATTGCCGTCTCACTCGTGCTCCACAGGTCAAGAGGAGAGGCTTTTGGGGGAAGGAGGGGAGGGCAGCGCTGGATCAAATTTATATTTATGGGAGTTATATCCTCCCCAAACACATTATTGTAATTTATAACAGATACTGTCTGACTGCTTCCAAGACTTTGAACATTAATGTCAAAAGAATTTACCGCGAGAGAAACAAATGAAGGTTCAAATAAAGAGAACAACTGATTGTCATCCAAATAGCACTCTTCAAGCTTCTACTCATTTACTTCCTTCACAGTTTGGTATTAAATGATAACTCAACGTAATTCTTCATGTCAATTTGTAATGAAAATGTCTCTATCAACAATTCCAGTAAGGATCAGACAAAACAACACAAATAAAATAAACCATGTTATACATGTTCAATTTTTTCAAAGTATAAAAGACACGCCTACAGGGCTGTTCAAATCCTTTTTGTGAAGTGTATAATCTCAGATCACCATGAACGCATATGTGAGAGCACAATACAATTATGATGTCATGAGAGATTGAATTTGTCAAATAATTTGATTTTGACATCTGGATTTTGAATAAAGGGGAATAAGGCTGATCTGTCTGATCATTGCCTCAGTGTATAAAAGTCATCCTAACGCATCGCCTCAGTCCAAAAGCATTATCACCTAGGTCCAAACAGAGCAGCAAAACTCATCATTAGTGTTGCAGTGACGCTGACTACTTGCTGAATATTGTAGATGAGATCTTAGCTCCGTAGGTCTTGGCTACTGATGCATGAAAGAGTTCATTGACGTGAGAAACAGAAAGGTCATCAATAACTTCAAACACTCAAGCAGAACTTATGTAGAATAGGAAGGGAAACTCAGTCTGATGTTAAGTGTTTTAACAGCTGTCTTCCCATAGAGTTTAACCACCAATGGTTTCCAAGGGCAGCCTAACCAAGTTCCACTCAGTTCAACTATTGAAACGAACCAACTGTGCGGTAAGATTCAATTCCTCATTTCAGTTTGTATAAATAATAACAAAGAGAAACGATACCGTATTTGTGTCTTAAACTGTCATCTGCCAAAATAGGCTGAACAAACAAAGAGTGTATGGTTACTGTATCCTGTTTGAGATGGCTTAGGGGTATTTGATGACACCATGCATAAAGCAAAGAGTCAACAGGATGTCCAGTAACTGTTGTGCAATTCCATAAAGAACAGCAAGCTGCCATATCGTTAGGGCAATACTTTACTCACAGGGCGTGTGTTTGCCAGATATCCGACACGAGGTCATTCGTAAACGTACACTAAGAGCACATTGGTGGTCCCCGCCTGTGCCTATGGCAATCATCTGCCAGTGGATGAGTGATTCCATACAGTCCAAACAATAACATGACTGAACAAACCCTGTTTTGGTTTGCTTATTACCTAAGCTCCCCCACCCTTCCCATTTTATGGCCTTATCTTGTTATTTCAAAACTGTTTGTCTTAGTGTGGAATGAATAGTCTATGTCATGTTCCAAAACGCTATGAATGAGTCTTTGTCATAGGGCTGCTCCTTAAGAAAATATTAATAAACAAATTAAGAAATAAACTTCCTGGCTTAACAACAAGTATTGACTCAAACCACCATACCCTTATGGGAGATTTCACAATAAGAGGTTCAGTGGCAGTTTAGTAACAATGGTTCCACTAGGTCAACACCCAGTATGATGATGCCATTCTAAGAGAAAAGGTATGAATGGAGAGTCAAGAGACAGGAGAGGGGGAACCTATACACCATGACAGTCACACGGGAGGAACACAAGGGGGGTAGGTGGGAAACACTTCTAAAGAGAGTTGTATACTGAGAGTTGTTTTCAACATAGTTAATCAGCTTCTAACCCCAAGCCATAAGACTGCTGAGAAATTAATCAAATGGCCACCGGACTATTACATTGACCCACCCCATTTGTTTTTACACTGCTGCTACTCTCTGTTTATTATCTATGCATAGTCACTTTACCCCTACCTAGATGTACAAACTACCTCAACTAACCTGTACCTCCGTACACTGACTCAGAACAGGTACCCCCAGTATATAGCCTCGTTATTGTTATGTTATTGTGTTACTTTGAATTATTATTATTATTATTTTTTTTTTTACATTAGTTCATTTTACTTTAGTTAATATTTAATAGTAAATATATTTTTTTACTTCTTGAACTGCACTGTTGGGCTTGTAAGTAAGCATTTCACGGTAAGGTCTGCACTTGTATTCGGCACACGTGACAAATAAAGTTTGATTTGATACTGTAGTCAAGGCAGATGTAGTATAATATTTCATTGGAGTAAAGTGAGTCTAGGGTATTTTAGCATTTGTGTGTTTGTGGGGGGGACTGCGGAGGGGCAGGTGTAATCCCCTGTGTGAAGGTGTGCTGTACAGTACAGTAGAGTAGAGCACTGACCCTGAGTGAGCGAGTGCAGGGGCAAGGTCGTCTGTCCAGGCTGGATGGTGAGCAGGCCTTGTCTCTGGAGGTTGAGCAGGTGCTGCTGCTGGAGCTGTTGGACCTGCATGAGCTGCTGCTGGAAGGCCAAACGCTGGGCCTGCTGCTGCTGCTGAGGAATACACACACACACACACACACACACACACACACACACCATCAGCAAACACACAAACAGGACATGCATGCCCCAGAGCAAACAAAAAGTACATTATTTTCATACTGTTTTGGACTGTACATATTGATTGAACACAGAAGCATGCAAATTCTAGTGTGTGTTCAAATATAGGGTAGGCATATGATCCAGTGGACAAACACATGCTGATCATATAGGGCATCCTGTATGTCTGAACAGTTGTGTGCTTTTACACACATTATGTTCTCTCAAACAGGATACAGTATGTTTGCTCACACGAAAACACACACCTTCTCTCAAACACACACACACACACACACACACACACACACACACACACACACACACACACACACACACACACACCCAATCGAACCACCTCATACACACTCACACATTCAACACACTATGTAGGTTTGCCTGTGCACACTTAAGACAGGTACAGTATGCATCCCTCTCTCTTTTAATTAACGAGGAGTCAGGAGGCAAATGACAAACAATGAAACAACATAGTTAATCATTCATAATAAGAGCCACAGGATTTTAATTACACCCATTCATAATTCAGCAAACAACGTGTGACTAAATCAAAGTGTTTAATAGCCACACCAGCTAGTCTCACAACTCTCTCAGGCGCGGCACTGAGCTTGAGGAGGGGTTTCTTCCCCCCCAGTGCAGCAAGTTGATTTGAATCATAGAGCGAGTGAAGAACATCTTGTTCATCTTACAGGACTATGACTACATATAACATTCTGGGAAAGCCAGAGACTCTTTTTCCTCGGTCTAGAAAGTGAAAGGTGTAAAGGGAGGGAGTAGAGTAGGGGAGAGAGAGAGAGAGAGAGAGAGGGAGTAGAGAGAGAGAGAGAGAGAGAGAGAGTAGAGAGAGAGAGAGAGAGAGAGGGAGTAGAGAGAGAGAGAGAGAGAGAGAGAGTAGAGAGAGAGAGAGAGAGAGAGAGAGGGAGTAGAGAGAGAGAGAGAGAGAGTAGAGAGAGAGAGAGAGAGAGGGAGTAGAGAGAGAGGGAGTAGAGAGAGAGAGAGAGAGAGAGAGAGAGAGAGAGAGAGTAGAGAGAGAGAGAGAGAGAGAGAGAGGGAGTAGAGAGAGAGAGAGAGAGAGAGAGAGAGTAGAGAGAGAGAGAGAGAGAGGGAGTAGAGAGAGAGAGAGAGAGAGAGAGAGAGAGTAGAGAGAGAGAGAGAGAGAGAGAGAGAGAGAGAGGAGTAGAGAGAGAGAGAGGGAGAGAGAGTAGAGAGAGAGAGAGAGAGGGAGTAGAGAGAGAGAGAGAGAGAGAGTAGAGAGAGAGAGGGAGTAGAGAGAGAGAGAGAGTAGAGAGAGAGAGTGAGAAAAAGAGAGAAAAAGAGAGTAAAAGAGAGAAAGAGAGAGATGTGGTATAGTGTAGAACAATAAAAAGAAGGAAATGATCTAATATCCCTAATCTTCATTGAATCAAAACAAATGGGGAGATGTTTAGATAACAGAGGAGGGGAGAGACTGGACATTTAACCCTACCATTAACCCCAGGCTCAGCTTCACCATCAAAATATGGATTATTATTCCTTAAACAACAACTGGAGATAACGATCAATCAAGACAAAGCTCACCTTGTTATTTTTTCTCTGACAGATAAGGACAGCCAAACAAAATAAGCCTGGGAGAGGGCAGGATATTAGGCTGTATATGAGTATACAAGGCCAATTGTCAAGGGGGGGGGCATTAAAAGCAACCCGGGCTGCCAAGCTGTGCACCACACCCTGTTACCAAACACAGGATACACCACTTTGTTTGCGTCTCACAATTGAGCGCATACAAAAAAAGGTCTCGGTGCAACGCTGCTGTCAGGTCACCGGCCTGCGACTCAGAAACCGCTGAAATAGCCTGATAAAATGCCCCCCCCCGTCCTGGTCTGCCTGGCAAAGGTCTGCCGGGCTTCCTTTCCCCTCCCCTCGTCTCCCCACGCCCAGACTCTGCTCCACAGCTCAGTAAAAAGAACACACACACACAGTACTGTACACTACACTGGTCTGACGTGGAGAGGCCTTCTCATTACGTTAGTCTGATCAGGATTATGTCGTGTCATATTCATGGACTACCACTTAAGCATGGGCTAGGTGAGAGGGTGTATTCATGAACACCTATTTCTATGGTTTCATGAACACCTATTTCTATTTGATGAAGAGCTCACTGAGGTTTCAGTGTAATTAATTAGTGATTCAGCTGGCGTGTGATTCTTCCCATCTTCCCCTTTTTGTTTGTTTTTTATGGTGTTCCTTTTTCAGTACAGTGTAAGAAGTTTCTCGTGTCTTCAATAGGACTCTTCTCTGCACTGTAGCTCCCGTCTGTCTGACAGCATAAGACAAAGATGCTAATGGTACTACGGGGGCGGGAGTTCACAGAGAACAATGTCTTTCATCAGTGCCCTAAATAAATATAGGGTGGCTTTTAAAAATGGGAGAAATTAAATGAATTTAACTTGCGCCCCATCAGATTTCTTTCTTGTGGTCTCATCAGCTGACAGCAGCTCCTGTGCTCTCCCAGCATGCAGACACATTAAAACCCCCAGCTCAATAGACCAAATAAGAGGTTAACAAGAAGTGGCACGAGGGAGAGAAAAATACAGGCCCTGACAATTGATACAGAGTGGCAGTGGCAGCTCTTTATTGTCAAGCTTCAAATATAAAGTTAAAGATCTTTGAAAAACTAAATTTTGATGTCTTTAAAATAAAAGAGGCACAAAGCAACAACAGGGGGTTATTGTCTGCTAGCCACGGGGGAGTCGCGGCGCAATTCTTATTCTGTGTTTTGATGGCTGCAGCAGCTAGAAATGCGATTGGTGAGGGGGGGGGCTACACATCGGAGAGCAGAAGGAGAGCCTCTCGAGGCTGCATCCATTTCCTGTGATCATACATAACATGCTTCAAAAGTTAAAAAAACATTTTTTTTTTAGGCTCCTTTCAGCTGATCAATTGCACCTCTTTCTGACTAGCACCCCCTCCCTCTCCACCCCCCCAGTTTGAGTCATGTGTACATCAGATGCGACTTGGTGACAGGCCCTATCTGAGGCCGAGGAGCTCTGCTGTCACGTTGATTTATGGGAGCATCACACCACAACTTGTCCAAACTGAAGTCTGCAGTTCATTAATTAGAGAGCTGGGACTTTGAAGTCGGTAGCTCAGACAGTGTGTGTGTGTGTGTGTGTGTGTGTGGTGTGTGTGTGTGTGTGTGTGTGTGTGTGTGTGTGTGTGTGTGTGAGAGCGTGTGTGTGAGAGCGTGTGCGTTTGTTCATTCACATTTGCGCGCAAGCGTGCGTGTGTTTTTGATATTTGGCTTAATTTAGATCCTTTTTCCTTACCCTCCCCAAACGTGGCTCTCAGACGGGAAGAGAGAGAAAATTCCTTGATTGTCTTTGAATTTCTTTTGACCGCACAATAATCATTCTTTTGTCCAGAGTGATGCCTGTATCCGCGAGTCATTAACACACATTGAGCCACCGCTGATGAGCCAGGGGGGAAAAAGAGAGCTCGGGCAACAAGGCTGGGAGCGGTTCTCTGCACTGATATCACACAATTACCTGCACTCTCCCATCGCTGTTTCCATGCTAATTACCAAGGAAGCTTTTCCGATTTATAGGCCCTTTCTTCTCCCCTTCCTTTTGATTATTGGCTACAAGGGGGCTCATATGAAGGGCAAACTTTGTTGTAGGACACTTGTTTACTCGAGAGAAAATAAGAAAATAAAAAAACTGCACAAACATTACTTTCACTGCCTGAGCAGCAATATGAGCCCCAGTCCCTGGAAGGAGAGGAATCATCACTATTCTTAGTTTATAAAGTTATTACTGGTATTGACCCAGAGAGCCTGACATGCTAATCAGAAGCACGAGTGATTATTTTTGCTGTATTTCTTCTTCTGCTTAAAAACCACAGCCTCTGAACAAATGGCGAGAGGGAGAGAGCAAATGCCTTCCGTGCTCTGCACTTTTCTGAGACTCTTACTGCCGGGGCACCATGTGAGTTGAGTAAGGCGGCGGCGTGCGGTGGTGCTGATGGTGATGATGTCGGCGTAGTGAGCCTACCTCTTTACTCTGCGTGCCTGCATGCTGCTGCTGGAGGAGCTGGAGGTGGAGCTGTTCCTGCTGCTTCTTGTAGAACTCTTGGAGTTGCTGCTGAAAAAGACATGGGAGCTACGTCTGAGTGAGAGCTCGCCAACCAATCAAACCATCAGGCCCACTGCTAAACTCAGCAGTTGGCCCGTGGGATACTTGATACAGTCTCATGTTCAGAGGGAATGCTAGCGCCCTGTCGATCTTTCCCTTTTATAACGGTAGTTGGTGTGGGGATGTTGATGTGTTCTATGTACTGTGTGTTTGTGTGTGTGTCCTATGCGTTCACCTGTTGTAACATGAGTGCCTGCTGCTGTTGCAGGAGCACCTGGAGCTGCTGAGGGCTCAGCACCTGCTGCTGGAGGATCTGCTGCATCCGCTGGGGAGTTATTACCTGGGGTGTCATCATAGCCACTGAGACTGGAACCTATAAGAGATACAGAGGAGACATTAAGGACAGATCAGTCACTAACCTGGTCTATGAGAGAGACAGTGGTACAGCAAAAGACAGACATGGCAAGGACACATGCTTTATAGGATTAGATGACCACAGCAAAGAAAGGGAACTGGAGGACAAGCTTGTCACTAGTTAACACAGCCACAAAGTCAAAATGATGTCTAAACCCCGCCTATTGCTACAATTTCTATTCTTAAATACTGCAAACCTTATGCCTAAGCATAAACGTAAATTAAATGTTCTCAATTTTATGATATAGCCATTTTGACTTTGTGGCTATGGTAACTAGGGACAACCAGTTACTAATTGTCAGGGGCTAGACACACTGCAACAGCTACTCAAAAGAGACAGCTAAGGATAGCCCAGCCTCTCAACCCCTCTGGTCTGTACTGGATAAATCACCAGGAGTGTCATCGCAGCTAGAGACGCTACACCCCCAGAGCTGTAATGACACGAGACAGCCAGGCCTGCAGTAAGCCTGTGGAGAATCTACTACAGGCTCCGACCTTGAGCAACAACAGCCCTCTCCAGAAACACACACCTAGCACACAAGGCTGTCCCAACGTTTGATTGCTTCTGTTTTGATGCTTTCTCAAGCTGATCATTTGAGGTGATCTGCAAACAGCAGAACATGCAAAGATAGGCCACCCACTGTAGGCTACAATACATATCTTTGTACACATGAGAGCATTTCATTAGAATATTGTCAACAGCAATTTATCTAACGTACAAATAAAATGCTGGCACTGTGCCTCGAGGAGGGCTCACTCTGACACAGGCCCTTAACTAACTCCAACAAAAAGGTGTGAGTGGATGACTCTTCAAAACAAGTGATTTGTTATGACAATGAGTGAGCCCCACAGTTGTCAGGCTGCCTTAATTGCTCCGGCGGCATTGTGACTTCCCAGAGTGTCTGGATGCTGCCACTCATTGCTATGATGTGCGATACCATTAAAAGCCCCTTTCGGTGACATTTTAGTGACAAACAGCTACCGAGATATATTTGATAGCGTCTCACATTTGCAACTGTTAACATGCCGCGCGGTGTGTGTGTGTGTGTGTGTGTGTGCGTGCGTGATTGTGTGGTAAAACTGTGCTCTGCGTCTCTGAGGCTAATGTCGCCCGGCTGATAGAGCGGACATTAGGGGTGACAGTCTGTCTTCGCCAAGGTTACCCAAATTGTACCGCGTCCTCATTGCTAATGACGGCCCTTTGAATTTTTCATGCATCTCTGAATGTAACGTAGCTGTTTAGAATCTATCTAGCAGGTGGGGTGTTCTCTGACACCTGCTGCATGCATATCACCGTATTCCTTTTCCAAATTGGAACATAAAACAAAACCAAAACGGGTCATAATGAGCAGCTTGTACTCCCACGGCGCTGGAAAGGGCAATAGTGTTAAACAGGACGCTGTGGCGCTGATGCTCTCTGTAAACTTCATCGAGGAGGTGCTCCGCGCTGCGTTACGCGATTAGAGTCGTTTGGTCCTCCTGTAGGGGAAACTCGAGGAGGTTTTGCTCCACCCAAGACCCAAAGCACTTAACATCTCTCATTCTCAATGCGAATCGGTGAGAGGATGAAAATCCAATATTAATTCCTCCCGTATTACGTCTTAATATGCAGTTCGGCTTGACTTTTTCATATGACTTGTCCTGTCATTTGCATAGCCACGGCTCCCGTTCCTAATTTCACAGTCATTATACACTGATGTCCTTTTTTCTCAGCATCACTAATTTTGATGAACTATTTTGAAGGTCAACCAGGCAGCGTGTCTCGCTACAGTATAAGCCCTCTACGTGATGCGATAGATATAGGCCTGCTGTAAAATAAAAAAAATAAAAAAGCCTCAGCACCACTGACAATTACCTCACACACCAAGGATAAATAATAATGGCTCTTCTTTGATGTTTTATATTAAATTACATGAGGGAAACGATCTACTTTAGATTTGACATGCTCTACTTTACAGGCAGTAAACGTAGCCAGGGTTATTTTCACATGTATTTAACCATTTTTATTATGCATCTTCAATAGTACATGTTTTATAGAGTCTAACATAGAGATCCAGTGTAGAGAAATAGAATTAACACTATATTTTAAACACTTTCACACTTTACTGACAATTCCATTACAAATTGCATTGGAATTTCATTCAATTAATTTCATTTACATTTTTCTTTTTTTTTTACACCTTGAGCAGCACATCCTCTGGTTCAGGAAGCTTCACACCTCTCCCTGTCATGATTGCGGGGTCTGGTTCACTGTAACTACTGCTAGACACCCAGAGACGGCAGGCAGAGCCCCGGCAAGAGGCTATTACAGCTAACATTTTATTACCCATTACTACTGAGGTCATTAGCAGCGAGAGGGATTGTACGGTTCTTAACCTATTGATCATTGTAACTACTACCATTTAATCCTGTGTTGAATGAGTGAAAATCTGCCTAAGACAGGCGGCTATTGAGGGGAAGGGCGGGAGGGAGCACTTTAAGTGAAAAATATGGCCCTGGTTGGTGTATCATGCCTATTTAACACAAACACAGGACGCCAGTCTCCATTTAGAACACTCTCCATATGGCAAACTCCCTTATCTCTGGTTAACATCAGGACTCCAGATGATTCAAAGAAATATATGTACATATAAAGAGAGTCTGAGGGACAATTCTCTGTCGGTCTGGTTAATTCAAAGAGGATAGGAGGGTTTATAGAAGAGTTTCTTTGAGCAGCTACTTAAACACCAATATGCGGTGTGAAAAAGAGGACATTCTGGGCATGCCAGAAATAGATTACGTTTATGGATTTCAGTAAGGTGTGGCGCTTTGCAGGTGCCTCGCGTACATAAACATTCAAGCCTGGAACATTCTCACACAGCTGCAGAGTGACTGTAGGCAATACACCAGTGCAGGCCTGCTGGCCAACACACACACACACACACACACACACACACACACACACACACGCACGCACAAAAACTGAAACATGCATACAAAGGCAATTAAAGTCCATATAGCATGTGAACTCACACATATAGTTAAACATGCAGTCCGGAATATTTAGCACAACAAATTCGTAACATTGTACAAATTGGATTCATAACATATCACATGAATTGCCCCTCCAAAAAACATGTGATTTATTGGTAGGACGTAACATGTCATAGGAAATAGATGACACAGAACACAATTGAAAGGCATAGTACACAGGGACCAATCATGAGCACCACCTTTCCATTGACTGGCTGAAATTATACAAAAGTTCTGGAGCATCACTTTATACAATATGTAACTACAATGATGTTAATAAAAAAAATACTAAGACTATTTTTAATCCGGTAAAAAAAATAATGTATTTCCTGCTTTCAAAGATGCAAACTGTGACAGTTTAAATTGTCACATATGCCACTGTCCAATGCAATCACAGCAGTAATACGGCTCCCTTATGTCTCTGTCATTATTATCATGACAGTAACTTACAACAGGTTAGCCACATTTCTAAAATATAAACCATTTACAAAAATGCTTCTGAAACTACGCAGTTTTAGTTGTCTAAGGTAGGAGGTCAGTGTAGCAGGCAGCGTCTGACGCCGTGCTGCCTGGAGAACGGAGCAGGAGCGTGTTCAGAGTGAAGGGAAGGCACAGCACAGAGTGATGGGAGCCTATGCTCTGGTTAGGACTGCCTCCTTCAAAAGACACTAAGCCAACTTCTCTTTGTGCGCCGCCGTCGAGAACAAGCACGGAAATGATATTCTAATGAGGAAATATTGGCCACACATCTGACGATGTCGGAAATTCACTGCTTCACACTTAATGAAGACCCTCTCCAACCAGCGTTATCCCCAGAAGGCAAAGGTCAAAGTGTGGTGAGAGCGAGAGAGAGAGAGAGAGAAGCAGATCCAGGCATACGGCTAGCCACCCTCCCCCTCCTGGTGATACAGGGGCAATTAAGGAGAATAGAAAGAGGAAAAAGAGGCCAACTTCAATGAGACCATGGCTGATATTAAACTGGCCATGAAGGAACAGGTTAGATGAAAAGGAGAAAAAAAAATCTAACTTTTATATCTTGCTCCCTGGTGTCGTCTTGTTTTGTAAGGACATCAAATAGAATGTAGAAGTAGAAAATAACAAGCCCTTGAGAAATCATAGAACCCAGCCTGTTTGATGCTGTTGGTTTACCTTGTCCTGAGACATTGTAAAAGTAACGGCGCTCCGTCTTGAATAGCATATAATCTCGAGCATGAAAATGTCTCCGAAATGAGGATTTCATTGCATTGAAGTGATGCATGAACATAATTAGTCCACGACAAGATCGGAATGACACGTTTTTTTCATGACTCGTTTAGGTTTATTGAAATATTGAAGGTGGGTAGCTGTATGGAGAATATGTCAAGCACATTTTCTCTGCTGGGAAAAAAGGGTCAATGAAAGAATATCTGTTTCTTACATTGTATTTTTGGTGTATTTTTGTTTGTGTGTATTACTATTATCTATCTATATATATGTATATAAATATATATTTTTTATTATTAAACAATAACCAATGTATGAAGTCCCAGACCACATGCATGATGATGAACCCAAGGCAATAGAGCTACCCATCCTGGTTCAGTTAAGACCTACCTAATTCTTCTCTGTCATCCAAATTCAAGCTGCTTTAAAAAATGTTTACAGTTCAGATAAACAGGATAATCACAGTCACATATTCTCCCCATTTGCTATTTCTATTCTGCGAGGGGATCGAAACGATACGCAGCAACTGTAAAAACAAAACTCAAGATTGCATTTTAATTCACTTTTAAACCACAAACAAACACGTTTTCGGCAAAGCTGGGCCAGCGTTCCGTAAAACAAACAAACGATACAGAGAAGTGAGCGAGCCTCTCACCCCGACTATAACAGCTGAGCTGCGTGGTGTCGGCTCTTTCCCACACTCAGGGAGGCCTCCACTGCAGGTGCCCACTGCTGAGCACAGAGCAGAGGGCATGGTTCCCACCCTGACACACACACTATACACCGTCTCAGGAATTGAGAGGAACAGAGAGTATGCGTAATGTCTCTGCTATTCAAACAGTCATCACACAGCTAAATATGATCACCGGGGGCCATCTCCTGTAGTTGGCTGTAGTAAGAGTATATTACTTAATTAGAGGATGATTTCTTTCAGTGTATTCATGTTCCACTCTATTCACTGATAGAGATACATCTGTAGAGCACAAAAATTATGTGCACTAAAATGATGTGATATAACACAAATGATGACACTACACCTGTGTACAATTATGCAATTTATGCTTTGAAGTGAGTGACTTCTAAAATAAAAATTCTAAACACTGAAATCCAGCCAAGTTTATCACAAAACGTATTCATTTTTTAAATGAGGGTTCCAGTTTCCATTTTCACTGATAACATCTCACACGTTCTGACATTTTTAGCCACACCCCCATATGTAGATTTTCAGGCACTTACCAGGCAAGTTTGAGACAAGTTACAAAAATAAAATATGCCATGACAACTCTACTGCCTACAAAAGCACCATTCACCATCCCATTCACCTCGTCGTAGACCTGGCGCGTGTGTCCCCACCCAACACCCGAACCCCCTCTTCTGCTCTCTTCCTGCGTCCCTCTCTGTGCGTGATTTATGGTTTACCAGCTCAGCACCGTTACGCAACACTGCGTGCCTTCAGATGCATTATTTGAGTCAGTTGAGATTTAATTAAGATCACAGCCTTTAAAATCCCCTTCAAATGAAAATTTACCCAAAGACAATGCATGACATCCTCATGCAGATTGTTTCCATACTCTGCACACCAGCAACGCAAACCTAATCCTTGTTTCCATGGCGGCAGACAAGGGGCCACAAATTGTGTTGCTTTTTTTTTTTTTTTTTTACGCCGGCTTGTGTTGTCCTCGTCTTTTGTGAGTCAGAAAAACCATGTGGCCAATTAATAATAATAAAAGGGGAGAAGTCAGCAGCTGGCTTACAGTATGTGTGAAAGCCTTCCAGAGATAAATCGAGATCCAACACGTATGCCTCTGCTTATATCTGGGTACTGCCTACTGAATTATTCCACGACTACATTGACAAATAAAGCATTTATTTATTTTTTCTTTGAGGAGCCCAGCAGCAATCAACACAGTGTCACATAATACGTTCTAGTCGAGCAGGACAATTGGCAAACATAGGCTAGTTATACTTTTCTTGACACCCATCACTGTCTATACACCATACAAGTCACACTGTTAACTGACTATCTCTACCCATGAAATGCATAACATCTTGACTTCATTCGTCTCTCTGAAATAGAGGCACGCTTTGAACGAGCGTGCTGAGCAGTAATGCACCTTGAAACTGAACAAAAGCTCTTTTCAAGTCAAAACGTTCCTCAATCCAGTCAGCGGCAACAGCAGAGAGCAGCTGGTGGTTTTCTATATCACCGCTAAACTATTCCCCCTCGCTCACTTCACACTGCAAAGCAGTGGCCAGTCCTGTAAAGGATATCCCAGAGCGCTGTGGGCTCTCGCTGGCCCTGTCCCCCCACCCCCCCCCCTCTGGGTACAGGGTAATATCTGGTTGCCTACAGTATGTCATGGTTTAGAAATGACAGGTGCTGGCAGCCTCTCGCCTTGACAGACCACTGGACAAATAACGGCCCTGCCTGAAAGAGCTAATGCACTACTAATGAACAATAAATCAACTTTGATTACAAACTGTCAACCTAATCAGCTCGCACTCCAGCTCTCCCAAAATGCAGCACCAGCCCGGCCGGTGCAGCTGCACAGCATTACGGTGCACACTGGCTGTTTAGACTTCACTTTCCTCACATCTAATGTGTACCTCCATTGGCCCCTCTCTGCCAGACACCTTCAGCCACTCTGCACTCTACCACCATGACACACGATGCTGCTGAAAACTCCCTCCCAACGCCAGGGCTCCTCAGACACAGTCTGGTGCTCAGTACAAACATGGCAGAGGGGGTAGAGGGTGAAAACACTAGCCTTAAAAGTGAGGAAAATGGGGGTCTTTTCAAAGCATGCATTAATATATTAATTGAAAATGTCATTTTGGAAGACTCTGGAGGCTCTCACATCATTAAAAGTTAAACCAGCACCACAAAGTCAATAACTGTCTTCAGTCTAATACCTAAGGGGTGTTTTGTGGGGTTCAAATGTACCACCAGGGAAATAGGGGGAAGTTGGTTCAACTTCACCACTCATTTCTATTCCCCACCCCCTATACAACACACACGCGTGGGCACACGCACACAAAAAACTTTTCAGGAAAACTGTCGCTGCTGACATTTACAATGATTGAGTCGGGCTAAAATGGTTACGTAGTGACGACGTCAAATGTAGAGTTATGCCTCCCTCTCCCTTAATTTCAAGTGACAGAGTGAGGAGAGGATCAACCCCCCCCCCCCCCCCCCCACCCCCATCACCTCACTGCCTCCCTCACTTGACAGGAACACTGTCGATAGCCCGGAGAGAGAGCCAAGTCTGAGCGGCACACACACACACACAGCTCACAAACACACACTGCTCAAAAAAACACACACAAAAACTGTGAATATCTCATGTAACACTTTTACACTAAACAACAACAGCAAGCGCTAGTGAAGCTGAGGGCTACATGTACCTACTACACACAGATGTATAATATACTAAATACTAATATGTGATAAACAACTTCAAGTCTAAAATAGAAACATGCCACACTGCTTTTCCTAGAACTTCCCATATTTCAACAACACATACTGAAGTACCAGATCCTGACTTTCAGGTTAGTACAGCGTCAGGACTGTAAACAAAACCAACACAACTGGGATATTTACTACAGAATACAGTATCTAAACTGGCATAGGAGCAACTTCATGTGAAGTGAAAGTTAATGTAAAGCGTTTACATGAAGTTAAGTGTAACTAAATACGCAAACAAATAAACCAAACACTTAAACGTTTCATTTGTTGAAGCACATTTCAGCAAAAGGAAAATCTCGATCTCTGAATGACATCAGCAACTAACAGCAGGTAAACACATATCTTTAAAAACACAGCTTCTCCCCACAAATCACACATGCCTGTAGTGTAACAGCCTTCGGGGCAAGCCTGTACTCTGTCCCTACCTACGGAACACACTAAAACCTGGATCTGTTCTCCCCTTAAACAAACTGCATGATAAAATGAACCAGTTACAATGATAGAACAACAACAGATAGACAAAAGCCCTCTTTTCTTTTCCCTGGACAAATTAAATTGTCAAGTTTTACACAAGAAAGCTGGCAAAATTGCAGAATCAATCATATTGACAAACCTGACAAACTCCATTTAGCTGGCAGGGTAAACAGAGAGCTGGGCCGTGCAGTGTGGAGTGGAGCGGAGAGGAGCACGATGGAGAGAGAGAGAATGAGAGGCAGGAAGGCAGGCAAAGAGGCAGGCGGACACTGCTGTGCTGTGTCGTCTCCAGCCTTCCTCGGGATACAGACAGATTGCACGCACAAGGTTGCTCCCTGGCTGACAAGATAAAAAACTATCCAATCAACCACGCCCTTCTCCACCAATCACAACCAGCCCCCTAAACATAATCAATTCAAATGGCCTACACAATAGGGAGCCTAAGGCCGAGCTGCAGGTGAAACCATGCCTTTGTGTGGGGCCCCTTTAAAAAAAAAAAAAGCCACAGTTGACGGCTGTTAACCCTTTGACCCATGCTGAAACTCCGGCCGCGCTATTGAAACAATGGACGTCTAAAGAAAAGAGGCCCTTTAATTAAACAACAGATAAGTAAACACAGCTGAAAGAAAGAATCTAGCCTGCTTTGAGACGCTTTATTGTTCTGGTAAATGGAATTGTTTACAGCACCAGGACAAAGAGACAAACTCATTTTATATTCTGACAACAACAAACAGCCAACAAACAATTGAGATGCTTTGTTGTTTATTTATTTTTTTTATTTTTTTGTGTGGACAATACCATACACAAACATTTCAGTCTAAAATAAATGCTTTTTATTGTAAATGTGTTGTTTGTTGAATATTTTAGTTTCGTTTTTTTTTTTAAGTTTGTGTGTACTTAGTAAGAAATTGACCCTGTCACCACTTTCTTTTTCCAGGGGATTTAAAAAAAATTGTTGCCCTTTGTGTCTAAATTGTAAACGTAAGCAATAAACTCGATGTGCTCTTTGATGACACTACAAACTACTAAAACCACTTGTCCTAATACTTCACTACACAACAGATGGTACTACCTTTGGTAGTATCACTACTACTTAATCATGATACGAAGAATTAGCTGTCATAATATCATCACATGGTTAAACACCCATGTGAACCTAGTATATAAAAGATGAAACAGGTGAACATGACTCTGCCCCCTACTGGATATGTATGAACTACACAGGCGAGAGATAATAGAATTTGAAAACGTGTCTACATGTATTTTTCCTGGTTTTGAAATAATGATATTTAAACCGTGATAAACATGTCTGTATTGTCTGATAATACACTTAATCAATTCAAGCCTGTTTCAGATGAGCCATAACTATGGAATACTTTAGACATGAAAATAATCCTCTAAAATCAGGATTAACACATAACTCAACTAATTACCATGTCAATAAAGCACAAAAAAGAAAAACATGGCCATAACAAAACTGCTCATATCAACGTCTATAAAAGTTTGTCTAAGGATGAATGCTGATGGAATACATTCCAGTCCACAAATACACTGGTAAACCAACAACCCACTGCCCTCATCTGCTAATAACTAACAAGCTTTGCTAAGACGGGTGACCTATATAAATTATTGACTGGGAAACCTCAAGTGTCAAAAGTGACAATTCCAATACATATCTTAGTGAATAATTAAGTAGAAGAAAAAAAGCTCTTTATTTTCTCACACACACACACACACACACACACACACACACACGCACACGCACACGCACACGCACACACGCACACGCACACACACACACACACACACACACACACACACACACACACACACACACACACACACGTATCAGCTCTGGGCACACTCTTCTCCCCAGTATCTCCCTGGAGTTGCATGTCGGCATATTCTCAATGAAACACCTTCTTAGCAGTAATAGGTCACTGTTCTCATTTCAATTCTCCCAAAGGCCTCATGATAAATTTAGCAGATATACAGTTCAACCCTCCCCTTTCTCCCCCTCCCACTCTACTCTTCTCATCCTCTGCCTGAGCCTGCACTGTATACAGTAATTACACATATGTAACGATGTGATACATATAGATTTTTACAAACACATTTTTATCAACACAGAGGATCATCAATATCCTTGAGCTTTCAGTTTTATGCGTATGACACAGTGAGGAAATGACATAATAAAATACTCAATTTCCTGCCTGAGTTACAGTGAAAGTATGAGTTAACGTCTGGTGTTCTGACTAGGGATTTGTTCTGGGGTTAAAGACGATGACACAGTTCACGTTACACATCTCCTATTAATAAACAAAGTGGGAGAATACATTCCTTCTAAGCCATATCAACATTGGTATAATACATACAGTATCTAGATATATCTAACTAATTTTACAATTCAAATAAAAATATAAACTGTATACAAACACTTTTTCCTTATGTGTAAACTTAACTTTAATCATGAGAAAGCAAACATGGTTTGGTTCCCTCTTGTCTGAGAAAAGTAAATCATTGTTTACAGATCCAGGGGCCGGGTGCACCAGTTGGTCACAAGTGGGTCGTAACTTTACGTCCAATGTAGAATGTGATCTAGGCCAGACCTAAAAAATTATACATGTTGCAGGCTTTTCAAGAGAGAAAAGTCGACAATAGTACTGTTTGTCCATCTTGAGATGATGTAGCCTCAAAATAGACAGAACTAATGAAACCTGTCATTCATTTTCGCATTTGTGTCAATAAGATTTTACATCTAACTACGATGTTTTGTGCAGTATTTCTCAAGTGAAAACATTTGCATGAAAATAATTTGTCTCTCGATGAATGACAATAAAAAGTTAATTGAAGATTCCTTACTGTTGACCAATCACCAACGAAGGGGCGCAGACTTCAGCTACTGACTTCGAGCGAATAAACCTTTGCCGAAGACGAAAACTAACTGTTTAGGATGGGAATACGGACTCCTTTAGTCAAGCCTGTTTAGGGTTGCAAAACTACTGGTAATTAACCAAAGTTACCAGAACTTTCGGTAATTATATTAATTAAAAGTTCAACTGGACTTGAAAAACAAAACATTTTTAATCCTATATAATATATATTTTTTCATATCTGTGTCCATATTGTCCACGAGTGTTTAGTGGATAGACCATTTTGAAAAAAGCATCTAAATCAACAATGGCATTATTTTCAATTAACTCTGCAACTCTCCAAATATTGTATTTTTTCACAACTGCCACCGATTTGGCGCCAAAACATTTACAACAAAGACATATTATTGACATAATATAAAGGATATTTCATGCTGAAACCCTCATATTAAACACCAATGGTATTCCCTAAGTGGATGGTTTATATTTAGGATAATGTTTTACAGCTTTATCATTCTACTTATTTGATTATTGTATATATTTGACATGTGATAAGGCTACACAGAGGGCCAGAGATAATTACAGACACCCCAAAAAGGCCACTAGATGTCATGTGATCAAATTCCCCCCCAAAAACTTAAGTTACCAAACTTCTAGTAGTTTACTGGTAAACTTTGAAAGTTACCAGTAACCCATGCCTGTTAAACTGTGTTACAAGGATTTATTGTGTTATTGATTTGGATATTTACTTTTAATCTTCAGGCATTGAAGAACACATTGTTAACTCAGGAGATTTGTGGTCCGTATTTGATAAATATTTCCTGAGTTGATAATGCCAGCCAGCATAGGGCGAAGTTTGTGTTTCTTTGTGTTCTGTCTGCTGTGGTTTTCGCTTAGTCAAAACAAGAACATCTGCAGCGATGTGCAACATTAGGAGATGGGGAAACTGTGATGTATTCTTTCACGATTGATCCATATAAGAGTTATTTTGAATCACACACTATATTAAGAAGTACAGCACCTTACTATGACATTTTGTTAAGGAAAAAAACGAATCCTATAGTTGAATGACGCCAAATGGAATGAGCAGTCAGATAGTCCTCTTTATCAAACAGTACTACGTCAACATGGTAAAAATACTTAGTTTTGTACATTTTGGGCACTTCGAGTGCATCCGTGCCAAGTATTTGGTATCCAGAAACAAGTCATAGCTACATGAATTACCAGGGCGTGGACTATAAACATGTACTCTTCAGTGCCCAAAATGAATATAAGTATCTATGGTGTGTCATTCAATTCAGAACGTCTCTCATACATGGTTTCAGGAGTGTACACCCCCTCTAAAGACCATATGAGTAAAACAGGGTGAGTAGATAACACTAACTGAAACGATCTGTGTGCGCACAATACGCCTGATTTTAATCCTGCAAAGCATGCTGGTCAGTTATAGTCATCAGTTAAGAATGCTCATCAGTTATCGCCTCGGTCTTGGAATTCCCTCCAAGCCAACTTAAAACTCGAGGACCTGAAGTCCCTAGAGGAGTTAACATTTTTTTTTTTAAATAATGTAGAAGTTGTATAGTTGTGAAGCTCTGACGCTTGACCTATTGCACTCGGATGTTTTTCTGACGTGTGTCATGTACGTGTTCGTTACTGATGTACTGCTTATTGTAATGATGTCATTCTCATCTGGTTGATGTCATGTGCCTGATTGTCTGATACTGATGTGTTGATGCTGCTGTCATGGTCTAGGTCTCTCTTGAAAAATGGATTTTTATCTCAACGAGACTAACCTGGTTAAATAACGGTTATGATAAATGGAGAGATGCATGAGATACTTGAGTGGATGTTTTTTTTTATATGGATATGAATGCTCTGTCCTTACAGTCCATACATCTACCCATTATCCCCCTAAAGGGGGAGTGAATCATTCCAAACAACACATGGCTGTCATCAAGATACTGTGGCGGAGAATGATTTAAAGATACACGATTTGGGGGGAGGGAGAGACGGGGATAGAGCTTGAAGGGAAACGTCAGGCCTCAGAATAAAAAGCTCCTGAAAATGGCAGTGGCTTAAAGCCCTGTGACTGGAGTCAGGCCGACAGTCATCGGATGGCTGAGGCTTACTAACAGGCTGGAACAGACTGCCTGGAAATACAAGGGATGACTTCATTCTGACCGAATGATCCAAACCTGTTTCTAATATATACAGTACACATAATACATTTTTACAATATGACAAGAAAAACAAGCGGTGAAAAAGACATCCTGATCCCTGGTTACACATGGATGCAGGGATCAGCGTTGGGTTGATCATTCCTGGCGAATTAAATCACCTCAAAGCAACAAAGACATCAACTAAGAATTCATTACCACATCACCTTGAGAGCTTTTACAAACACAAAAGGACAGAGACATCACTTACACACACACACCCACAGACATATGTGATTTGATTCTGGACCTAAAAAAAACATCTTTAACTGTGCTGTTGAACTTGACAAATATTGATTTCTCTAATAACACAGTGTCTGTCAGAACATTCCCATTTCAATCCCAGTTCAAAACAAGGAGTAGGCCTAGTCCCTGTTTACTGACAAGGTGAAAGGAGAACCCAACCACACTGGCCTTGATCGTCTGAACCCGAACGTGTCTGTTTAAAACGGGAAACCTGGCTCATTTGGGGTCCACACCTTGGGGCACTCATCACAGAGTGGATGCGCTCACCTCCATTGTCCCGTTATCTCAGCTGGCCTTCCTGTTTGGGCAGGGGGCCAAAATGAGCCGAGCCTGGGCTCACTGTCGCCTCGCCCGCCACCGCGGATAGCGCTCTGGGCCACAGGGCGGCTGGGCTGCGGGAGGGAGCGCCTCGGAACACCGCCTCTGATCGCCTCAGATCCCTGGCCGAGGTCCAGCCGGCAGGCCCCGGCCCGGTAGTCTAACGACTTACAGCTTGGAGCGCTGTGGTGTGCATGTGTCAGGACAATGCCATGGGTCTACTACAAAACACAGAAATAGAGAAAGCCAGGGGCTTCTCATCCCCTGTCAGATTGAGATTTGGCCCCTGCATTCTTGTCACACCACGCTGCCCCAAAGACCACCAATGAAGGATATGAGCAGCGGAGGGGAGGCAGAACTTAAAAGGCTTTCTTCATGTAAAACTGAAAAGATTAACTTTTGACCTGGAGATGCCCTCTGTTTGACTGTGCACAATGGTGTATAACAGAGATTGGGAGAGACCGAAAGAGATAGACCGAAATAGAGAGAGATACAGACAGAGAGAGAGAGATACAGACAGAGAGAGAGAGATACAGACAGAGAGAGAGAGAGAGATACAGAGAGAGAGAGATACAGACAGAGAGAGAGAGATACAGAGAGAGATACAGACAGAGAGAGAGAGATACAGAGAGAGAGACCGAGAGAGAGAGAGAGAGAGAGAGAGAGAGAGAGAGAGAGAGAGAGAGAGATACAGAGAGAGAGAGACACCGAGAGACACCGAGAGAGAGACCGAGAGAGAGAGAGACCAAGATATTCACCTGGATTTTTTTTCCTTCCATATTTTGCCAATTTCTGAAGAATAACAAGCACTGCTCCCTTGACATCACAAAAATGTTCAATGAAAAATTTATCAGAGGATGTTGACAAGATGACCTATCAGACAAATCATGATCATTTCATTTAAATAAAAAGGAAGCCAGCGCATCATTTCAGTGAACAGAGGAAGTCAGGAAACCATAAAAAAAGCTGTTTCTCTTTTCTTGTTTTCCGTTTCTCACAAGCTTCAAGGACTCAGCTTCAGTAGAAATATGAAAGAACTGATCTTTACATGTTGCTTTCAGAGAACAAGCAAAGATTCAACAAGGGATTTTTTTTTCTGTAGTCTGCCGCCCTATGTGACGCATTTGCCTCTGCTACAAATAATCTGTCTACAACCAAAAATATTATAAAAATACGCCTAATAGGCGGACTGGGCATTTGTCAAACCATTAACATGTTCTGTTTTCAATCCTGATACACACACATTCTCAGGATTGTCTTTTCTGAGCTGCCAATACCGGCTAATAAAAGTGAACTTTCTTCATTGAGGGTTCATATAGAGAGCCATGGTTGGCTTTCAGCCTACCGAACATTACCTCATGGTACTAGTGACATGAATAATGAAGGCCCATCAAGGCCACCATTCAGACCTGGAACAGAACAAGTCTAATCTGGGCATTACACAGATGGCACAGGAACCATGTTGACATAACATCTTCAGCCCAGCTTCATGTCACATAATCCACTGTAGGCGCTGGGTGTCTACCCAGGATGCCTTGCAGCGTGGTGTAGTTAACTGAGCAGCCTCCTAAGAAATGCCACAAATGAGACTCTTCCCCCCCCCCCCCCCCCCCTTCTCGCTCCGCGGTGTGAGTGGACTATCAGCGAGGGTCCGACAGTGTTGTTCCTAATGACCTATTTCTCCACTCCTGATCCTGCGGCTGGCATAATTAGTTACCTGGGGCTGCAATCCAATTTGAAGTGATGACAAGAAAGTGATCCATGAAAAAGTAATAAGTTAAATCCAATTTCAGCCAGCCTCTAATTAAATGCACATGGAACTAATGAGTCAAACCCTACCATTTCACTGATAATGCTAATTAGCGAGGTGGGAGTTGCTTGCTCTCGTCCTGCGCCACTGTAGGTGTAAAGCGCGAGGTAAAGTGGCCTGGACTCTTTTAATTACATGTGTCATTCTGTCAGTAATTTACTGGCTTTTTGACCAGCCAAGTATGTTACGCTGCTCTCCAGCCTGCTAACAGCTGTTTGTATGATTTAGTCTGATTAAAGGCCCTGGGTAACTTTATACAAGCAGGACATGTGGCATCTTGTCTACAAGTTTCATTGGGGGGGGGGGGGGGGGGGGGGTTGGAGATGAAAACACCCCCTCTTCTTGGAGATATAAAACCAAAGAGCCATTTCATGCTGATCAAGGATTCACCTGCTTGCTTGATTTTTTTCTTACCGCTTCCACGCAGGTCATTTCTTTCTGATGTTTCAGATATTCTGCGCTTCATTATTTTTGACTTGAATAAAATGAATTGGAGTGAGTCACAGAGGTCATGCATCTCTCTCTGTCTAATGGGGAGACTGCCAAGATGAATGGCCCCCCTCACCGCAGACAGCTATACACAGCTCTACACATCAGGTGCTTTTCTGGGGTGGCAGCTTACTACATAGCTCATAATTGTTGTATTATGTCTTTTGATGACCTGTTCCAACTCAATACAAAAATCATTATCCCCAAGTATGCTGTGGAGAATGCCAATGTTGTTGCACTAAAGGGGTCTTCTAGTGCTTTCTCTGTGTGTGGGTTTGTCCTTCTAGCTAAAGTGTCTGAATAAAGAGGCTGCTCCACTGCAGGAAGACCAAATATATTATAAACTCATGCACACACACATTCTGATTATGCACGAACACAGCCATTGAATTTATGTATTTAATTAGTGGAGTTTGTTACTCTGAGATAAATAAACACTTGTGGCTTGTCATTATGACAGTTTCAACATAGGAAAAATGTTACATAGCCTACAACACTACAGAGGAGGCAATTTAGCATTTTTATTTAGATAGTATGACCAGCCAGCCTGTGCTCTTCACAACTACTGGGCAGGGAGAAGAGAAAAAAGGCCCCGGCTCTCTTTTCAATAGCTGAGTGACAGGTTGGGCAAGATCTCTGTATACATTAATAAATTAGAATTTTAATTTTGTCTTTGTCTGCGGGAGATGGTCTAGTACTTCACTACGTACCAACAACTGGCTGTACGCTGGAATCCTCCATGTGGCCCCCACTGTTGACCTCTGCTGCACAATTCCCAGCCTGACTCGGGAAACTGTTTAGTTTGATCCTTTCAACTTATTTGAATCCTGACAAATACGCACACAACTGAAAGGTCAGCACAGTCATATTTCATCCGCTGGAGCTATTCCTGAGACATCTGCACAACAAAGAGCCTCTTTCACTACCTGACATTAGACCTAGCTGCTACAATAGCTCATTAAAAAGGGCCTCCTTTGGGAAAGGGGGTATTAAATATTAGATATACACACACATACAGAACAGGCCTTCGTATTAATTATCAAATATGCCCTGAAGTCGTTTGCAATTTCACACTGAAACAAACAACCCCTCCTTGTTCAAACAAAGATACGCATCTGAGGCAGCTCAAACGGCTGATCTGAAATTAACGTAAATATTGCATCAGATACGGATAGCTGTTCCTATTCAAAAGCAGCAGAAAATATGAAAAATCACAAAGGCTACCCAAATAAATTCCACGCATCCCTTACCCTCTAATTATTACCCCACTCCCACCCCATCCGCATACCCCGTCTGCTCCCTGGTGCCCTCTCCTGCTAGTGGTGAAAACAGTTGATCCTCAATATGAGTGAGTGAGTGAGCGACCAAATAGCTCCTAAAGCATGTCCAGGCTCAGATCTCTGCTGGAGAGTTGGAACCCTCACCTCATCTTCCCCTCTCTCATCCTTTATCCTCTTTTTCTTTATCCTCTTTCTTCTCTTCCTTTATCCTTCCTATAAACAGGCCACTCATCCTTCTATCACATACTTACCACACACTGCTACAACAGGCCTCGACCCACAACACAAATACTGCATGTGTGCATTATTGCCTTGGCTTTAAAAATATATAAATACATAGAATACATAAATATTTCTCAGAAGGTGATTTCTGTGAGTCTAGGCTATATACAATCCTGTCTTTTCTACATAGTAAGTGTCACAGTCTGAAATGTATGATGTTGACCACCATTGCAATCCCCACCCACGAACACACAGACACACGAGCATGGTTGGTCTGCAACCGTCACTCGCTCTGCCTCTCTTAATTTCCTGTTTATGCAGGTTGCCTGGTGCATCCCCCCCAACAGACAGAAAGAAAACAGCACGCAGTGTACCATAGAAAAGATCAAGAAAGTTCAGCACTCCATTGTTCAACTTAATAAGTGACTTTTACAACCGTCCAACCGCTTGTGTTTGTCTTGAGGTTTTACAACCAGGAAGTAACAATATGACAGTTGACTGGTGCAACAGCAAACAATACCGTTTGCATGTTGCTAACATGAAATACTGTATGAGAGTGTGTTGTAGTACCTGTAGACTTGGCTGCTTCTCACTGCCTTTGGGGGATTTTAGACCGGTGCCTTGCTGAGGCTGCAGCTGTTGTTGTTGTTGTTGTTGTTGTTGTTGTTGTAGAAGGATCTGTCGAGCCACTTGGAGGGCCTGGAATAGAGATTAAAACGATGGTGGGTTAAAAAAAGGAACAACATTCAAACTAAAAGCAGATATTTTATTGTGTCTTGGGGCTCAACCATTTTCTTGAGACCAATCGTATTGCTTTTAACACAACAGATGTAACCCAAACGACAATGTGTTCTCGGACTGCAGATAGGCAACAAAACAAAACGGACATTATAAAAATGTTTTCCACCCGCGCCTCGTTCAAACACATTTCCATAGTTTCCTCTCAACGCACAAACAAGAATCAGTTGACAAAACAAACTTGTGGATAAAAAAAAGGACAAAAATCAATAGCAACCGGCCAGTGAAAATATTTTTCTGTTGATAAGTGGCACTTACAGTAAACAGAAAAAGAGATTGGTGCTTTTTGATCCTCCTCTCCCTCTGTCCCCCCCCCCCCCCCAGAAAGCAAATAAAAGGTTTATTGCTGCTCCAAATATCTGTTAAAGGACACGGCCTTCTCAGTGGAAAACAAAATACAGTGCAGTCACATGTTTATTGTTCCAGCTACTCCCTTTTCCCTCACGATAAATAATCAAACATGCCATCCAGAACAAACAAAGCCGGGGAGCTGGGAAAAAACAGTGGTCATGAAAACCACACTGATACCAAGAAAAGCAAGCGCGTGTTCCCACAGTGAGCCGCCAGTCTCACACCTACACCAGTAAAACATCTGAGTAAATAACTGGGCTCATTCTTTCCATGTTCCTCAGACGCTTACTCCCACAATTAAACAAACTTAAACAAACAGTCGGGGGCACATCCAAGCCCATCTTGCACAGCAGAGTTATAGTCCTCAAGTCAATTATTTGATAAGTTAGGTTGATTGCCATACGGAGTCAAATTAAAAGCAGTATGTTGAAGAAGAAAAAGGGGGAGGTGCTCAGAGGATGTAAGATGGAAAGTTAAAGAAACGTGTGAAAGAGGAATGTGTGAAATATTGTATGAAAGTTAAATATCAGAAGGAAGAAGGTATGGTGAAAGAGTTATAGAGAAAGAGGAAGAGAGAGTGATAGGATAAGGAGTTGATCTGTAGGCCTGTTAAAGCTCTATAAAGGAACAGATGAGAGGGGAGTTCAGCTCAGACGCGGGGGCAAACAGCTGTGCGCTGGTCTGTGTGTATATGTTGACCTCTCTCTAACACAGGCCTGTGGGATGACATCATGAGGCAAGAATATGACCACAGGCTACAGAGGCCACTCTCCTGGCGTGTCTCTCTCTCTCTCTCTTTCTCTCTCGTGGGAGGAAAACCTCAAGCCCACACATTCATAAAATATAGTATACCCTTTTCTTGTGACAGAACTCATGAATACCATTTGTATCTCTGTGTCCAGCATGAAAGAAGTTAGAGGTAGTTTCGTGAGCCAATGCTAACGCTAACGCTAGTTAGGAATTGCGCTAACACTAGCTAGCAATGGCACTAGCGCTATTTAGCAACTTCCTTCAAACTGCACGCAGAGACATAAAATGGTATCTACGAGTTCATCTGACTCTGGGGAAGTTGATAGAGGGCCTCACTGCCAAAATCCCAAAGTATATATTTAATGGGCAACACAGTTTGTTTTTAATTATCCATTAAACAATTACTACTAGGGAGCTCACTGCATTGCAGATCTAGAGGCGTCACAACAGACCCTGGTTCGTTCCCGGGCTGTATCACAACCGGCCGTGATCGGTAGTCCCATAGGGCGGTGCACAATTGGCCCAGCATCGCCCGGGCTAGGGGAGGGTTTGTGGCGGGCCGGGCACCTGCAGGCTGACCTTGGTCGTCAGGTGAACGGTGTCTCCTCCGACACATTGGTGAGGCTGGCACTACTACTAGTTTGATGGTTGTAGCCATCAATTGTCCCATTAACAAGGGACAATTGTCCCATTAACAGCCATATTAGCAAAGTTATTTCATTTCAAACTTCACATTTCTCTAGTATAGGCTACTTATCGTAATGAACGATATCAGAAAAATGCTTATAACCAGTGATCGGTTTGGTCGGTGTCGCTAATTTCCGGTTTATCATCCCAGCTCTACTAACACTTAAGAAATCCAGCACAAGAGCAACGTAATACAAGAAGCTCAAGTCGTAGGTAAGTATTAGTTGATGGTTAAAAGTTATATACACATTGTATACAGTACTTATGTAAAATGAGCAGCAGGAAGTCAAGTTTAATAGACAATAGAACACAAATGACCGAGCTGTACAATGGAAAAGAGGAGAGCGGGTTCTTATTCTAAGAGAGAATGACTTTACCTGGTGAGGTAGCCATGACACAACAGAGCACAGAATAGTTTAAAGCCAAGCCCGCGGATTACTACAGGGCAACATTCAAACGTCTTCTCTAACTTACGACACACAGATGTTTTGGTGTAACGTGTCTGGTTTACTAGCGGGGGGGTGTTGGAACAAGGATACTTGAGTCAACAGGATATCATGGGAGTTTCAGACACTTGTGGATGAAGATATACGTTTCTGGGAACCATTGGCCCAAAAAATTGGGCAAAAAGCCTACATTATACTATAATCAATCAGCAGAAATACAGTAACCGTGACACTGCAATGCAACACTGTATTTTCTCATCATCCAAGTTGATCATCAACTAGAAACTATTTAATACTTTTATATTTGACAAAAGTGAAAAAATATAAGGAGACAATAATCACTTATTAGTCAGACTGTTTAGGCACTCTGTTTCACCCATTGACTTTGTAAAATTGTTTAAAGAGCAAAAGACACAGGATGAGTCGAAATGACTGTCGTTATTGAAAAAGAACGAGCTAAAACGGACTAGCTGGGGAACCTATGCAGAGTGTTTCCGAGGTGAGGCCCGGCTAGAGGCTGAGGAATGATTTGTTGTTTAACAAGGCGACTGTAGCTGGCCGCCTTGAAGAGGCCTAATGCCGTGCTAAAATAACCCATTGTGAGCTGTCACTGTGATGTTTACACAGCACCCACTCTTCTCTTCACACACAGCCCTTCTCTCTCTCCCTCTTCTCTCTCTCCCCACTTTCCCTGGAATTCATCTCTTTTTGATCTCACATTCAAAGGTACTGAGCCTTGATCGACGTACAAGTCTGAAAAGCAGCTCCAGACGCCTGCAATAAACTGCCAGCGGATGACAGGCCGGAGCATCTAAAGAGCAGAGAAATGAGGAGAACAGCATGTTGTCTGGGCAATACAACAGCACAAATCAAGAAACATATTAGGTGGAACTGATCAGATACAAAAACTGCTCAAAACAGATAATGGTGACGAAGCTGCAAAGGGAACAGGAGCCAATCTTGCTATTGTGAAAAGCAGATGTAATGCTAAAGGGGGGGGGGAATACTGTACGTTTCCAGAATTAACTAGGGTTGATACACTTATTAAAGTTGGACTTAATTCTAATGTTTAAAACCGTAGCAGAACGAACTGTGTATATTTCTAACTGGCAAAACATCTCATAAGTAACATGAGGCTTCTCAAATCGGATTCACATATTTGTACGTGCCAAATCCGTATATGTAGGCCTAGGTTCAACTGGAGACGGTTCCTTAGAATGTCCTGCTATGGTTGTTTGTAGTACAGGCTAAGCTGTAGCTGTACAGTATCAGATAGGACAAGGAAAACTACAGTATTTAAACACACACGCATGCACGCACACACACAAACGTACAGAGAAAAAAATCCTTCAGGAACTTTTGATTAGAAAACACCCTCCAGGATCAGACAAGGTCTTATCGTCAACAAAGACGATGCAATTTGGTATCCTTGTCCATGTCATTTGGAATCCTCTTTTGTTTTTCTATTTCAAATGTGTTCAAAGTTCACACTTTCCCTTGTGTTTAACGGGTCTGCCTCAATAAACACGGCTGCCTTATCTGCATATACTTTCACACCATATTAGTGAATATAGTCTCTGAAAAAGGCAGGAGCAGCTCTCATGTCCCAGGGCTATCTAACAGCGATAAGGGATTGGGCTGAGTAGTGGATGTCTTTATATGCAGTCTGCACATTATTTACAGGCTTTGGGTTTCCTGCTGTTTAAGCCAGCTCTGGGTGCCATACAAATCCCTGCTCAGAGAATTACCACAGAGTCAAGTCTTCGCTTTGATTCAGCCCTGCACCTTTCACCACGTCGTAATTGTACGCACATTTTGGACATGTGACCGAGGGCACTTCTTTATCTCTCTACATAATCTGTTGGCTTAGAGTAAACTAAACAAAAAAAAAACAGCAAATAACTAAAGTCCAACTGTAGAGGAATTCAAATGTGCTGGTTATAATGAGAGTCTAGCGGGCAGGCTACGTTACACCCAGAGAGGAGGCCGACAACACTCATCCTCCATTTCAAACTGACAGACAAATAATAGAAAAATGTGAGCCAGGTCAAAGAGGGTGGCTGTGTGAAAAATGAGAGGGCTCCATTCAGGGTGGCTCCACTGGGAGAGGGGTGGTGAGAAATGAAACGAGGGTCTGGTCAAGTGTGTTTGCTCAGACGCATCAGGAGAGAGCCCTCTTTATTTCCTCCGACTCACCAATGTCCTCCAACCCCAACGCCAGGGAAGACCTTGAATGTGAAATGGTTTCAAACAAATTGCCCCTAATTGCTAGAAGATGTGTGCGCAGGTGTAACCGGATCCCTGTGGCCATTGTGGAGACTGGAGGGAAACAGGGAGCAGGGGAGGAGAGGAGGAGTAGAGGAGAGCAGGGTCCAGTGCTGGCTGTTTACTCAGTGGCTGGAGTTTATTAGATAGGAGACCAGTGCTCTCAGACGGCCAGCAAAAACCCAGCTAATAGGTTAGTTCTTAATAGTCCTGCTCAGCAGACACAGACCTTTCTCCCCCCGTCTCAGGCCTCGATGGGCCTGCGTGGTGATGGCCTAAATGTCAAGGTTCTCTGCTCAACTTTCTGAGTGAGAGAGCACACGTCTCAACTCACCTGACATTTATGGCCCTGGCTCTACCCCTACCCCTGATCCAAACAAAGGGCCCTTTGCACCTCAGCTGCAGCCCTGTGCAATAAGCTCCCTTCTCTCTGGCTCCTCCTGGTGTGACGATCGCACAGTAGGTGAACTCCCTCCTATTGATCTACGGACAGGAAAGACGTTCCTTATTTGTACTTTATTACGCTGTCTATTGTAAGACCGGTGGTGAATTTATTGAAGCTGGGAAAGTTACTAACACCCATAGTAACTAGTAAGAGGATGTGGGTGAGGGGGGGGGGGGGGGCTTTGAGTGTGCAAACATATAGTAATGGAATTAACTTATAAGTGTTAACAATAAGTGTCATTTTAATTGAAATGCCTTTGATTTGACAGAATTCTTAAACACGTGACTGGATAAGCAACGGGAGGATTGTGTCTATTTATTTTAATTGCGTTTTTTTATTTTTTTATACTATGGCCGTTTATCTGTAATGCAAAGTAGGCAGGGCTGGATTCCCAGTAAGTATGTCATTAATGCCATTTCCAAAAAGCCTCTCCACATGGAAAACAGGCACCCATGTTCAAACCTCACGCTTTACAGGCCCTCTGAAAAACACTCTCTAACCCATGTTTAGATATCCAAACTAATTCACGTAGAATACATAAATAAATCAACGTTTTGTACCCACTTCAAACCATTATATTCCCTTCCTTTGCTGCACTTTTCAACTAATCTATTAATATTTATGACAAGACTAAACATTTCAAATTGCCATGTTTAAACAATATAAAGCACAGCATGCAATTATATAAGTTGCAAGCTGACTTCAATAAAGAAATCCCATTTTGTTTGTTCTCCACATAACAGGTAATGCAATGGCTTGACAAATGTTTTCAGGGGGAAAATGGAGTGAAAGAAAAACAGGGAAGAAAATTAAGTTTTTAAACATGAGTGTGGATGGAAGAGGGGGTTGTGGAGCGGGACTGATGATGGACGGCAGGGAGTGAAGGGAGGGAGAGGAGGAGGGAGACAGAATGAGAGAGGAGGGGGCACGGAGCAGGCGCAGAGCGGAGAGCAAACAGTGGCCACCAGGCGGGCCCGTCTGGGCCCAGCGCTCCACTCGGAGCCTGGTACAGCAGTGTGACCGGCAGCCCGGGAGGTCAGCTAAGCTATGCAGGCCTGACAGCTTCCGTTTGCTGTGTGCCGCCGGTTTGTTTGGATTCTCCAGACTTGCTTAGCCAGCAGCTTAACAACAGATGGCAAAAAGAAGGCCCCTGTTCAAAGAGGTCTGGATAAACACATACATATAAAGACAAGCACACATACTGTAGACACAACACACAGAGAAGTGTCATTTACGATCAAAGTAACAGGGCCAAAACCTACACTAAATTAGACGAATGTAAGAAAATAACAATGGCTTCCACTGTCTTCACACAGGCAGGACACACACACGCGCACACGCACACACACACACACACACACACACACACACACACACACACACACACACACACACACACACAGACAGTTTTGTCTGATTATAGGACAACAACTTCCTATCATGATTCAATAACAATGGAAATCTCTCTGTGAAGACCTTTCCATCCCTGGCATTCAGCAGTTATTAAATGAATAGTGTGTTTATTACTGCTTTAGAGTGGTGTAAACTCATAAACACCCTCCTAGACTACAAGGGAAGCTGTCAACTAAATATTGTTTCCCTCATGAGTCGCTCTTCCACCTCAATTACGCCTTTCAACTTCCCAGGCACTGTATGATAAAGTGGCCGTAAAAATCATTCACATTAATACACCATTGTGCATCTGCTGCTAAAGGTAATTAAAGAAGTAAATGACTCATAAGAATAGACATATTAGCCGCAAAATGAAAGGCAACTGGGCTGCCTCATGAAAATATGTACCATTAAGATACTGCATTTTCATATTCAGGGTAATCAGCTCCACTAGCCTGATGCTGATTTAATCCACTTCACTCGGAAAGTCTATCAGAGCGCGTCCGCGTGTCACTCTTTCTCCCCCTGGTAGCCACGCTGCATTCTGCTTCAGCACCGCCAGTGAATGGCACCAATGAAGGGAGGTCACACAGAGGCAAATCAGTTGGGGAGCAGTCAATGCTTTGGTTTCACTTAGATGGCAGAAAGAGAGGGAAAAGAGAGAGGGAGATTGAGTGAGGAGGGAAAAAAAACGAGAGAGATAAAGAATAGGAAAAAAAAGAAAAGAGATGGGAACAATGCAAGGCAGACCTCAATCTGTACCCTCCTCCCTCCCACTGCCCTTCCCTTTCCAACATGCAACACCTGGGTATGCCCACCCCCAAGTCGATAAAACACGCAAAATCTCCTGGGCATGCCAACGATCTAGACAGTGCTTAGAAAAACATCCTTGTTTCGTTTGTTATTGCATTTTCGCCTGCGGAGTTGCATCAGGTAGTGGTTGGCAGTGTTGTGCTTGGGAAAGGGAGCTTCCAAAAACGAGGATTCTGAGGAGAAGTCTCCCGGGTATAGTGTTTAGAATGGGAAGGCCTTGTTGTTCTAGGTCTCATACACATTACACAACTTCATCAACAGAGCAGCTAACTCCCAAGTCACTCCCAGTAAAACCCCAAATCTCTGTTTAGTGTGGCACTGAATATAGATGAATACAGACAGCCTGTGTAACATTACAGACACAATGCCTTGCTATAAAGCACTGCTTCAGGAGGAGACTGATATTCTGCATCAGACAGTTGACACAAATGTGGGGGACTCAGACTGCTTAGGGCACTAGCTTCTTCTGTGTTGTCTTTTGATCGTTCCTCAGCTCCCTCTACTATGGGTTTACTACTATGCTGCTCAACCTTCTGAGACCCCAAAGTAAAGTCTGCCTATACATATAAAGCCACCAATCAAAAACACCTAAAAAGGTAGTGACATTGCCTGGAGCCTATCACTGCTGTGAGGGCAGGATAACATGATGTGCTCTGACCCTAGAGAAAACACACCATCTTAAGCAAAGCTTGTCGTTGATTTCACAAATGCAGAATTTGACCAAGTGATAATGGCACGGAATCCATCTCTTGGTTGCTACTGCAATTGAGCCTTTATCTGTGGTATACTCATTAAAAACGTTAGAAAATGGCTTCTATCATAGCTACACTGATCCCAAGCTTCATATACTGTATATGTGCGTGGCCAATTAGTCTATTTTCAAGTCATCTGACCAAAGCACCAGTTCCAATCCAAGTTCCAATGCCGTTTAGCAAAGTCCAAGTGTTTACATTTGTTGGATGACATGAAAATAGAGCTCTTTGGCCACGCACATCAGCGGTGGGTTTGGTATCCACATCCACATCCACATCCAAAAAGGGGTTAAGAGGTTAAGGTCAAGAGGTTAAGGTCAACAGCATCATGAACTTCAGCAGTACCGTGATATTTCTGCCAAATATCTGGTTACCTCTGCCGGGAAACTAAAACATGGCCGCAAGTGGATCGATCTTCCAGCAAGATAACCCCAAGCACACATCAAAATCTACAAAGAAATGGTTAATTGACCACAAAATCGAAATGTTGCAATGGCCATTTCAGTCTCCGGACTTGAAACCCATTGAAAACCTGTGGTTTGAATTGAAGAGGGCCGTCCATAAGCACAGGCCAAAGATATGAAGGATCTGAAAGGATTCTGTATAGAGGAATGGTCTAAGATCCCTCTCAATGTGTTCTACAACTCATACAACATTTTAGAAAAAGGCTCAGTGCTATTATCCCCACATGGTGAGGTATTGAAAGGTACTGAAAACAAGGGTGTCAAAAAAAAATGTTTTACTTGTTAAACAAAATCTCTTTCTATGAGCAATCGCATTACTATAAAATAATATAATACATTTAAAAAATGGGAGCATACAATATAGCTCAGTATTTTTTATTAATTATTTTATATAGTCATTTTTGCAAATCTTTATCAAGGGTGTCAATTTCAGACGCCACTGTACATAATTTGCTACGGATTTCCTTTGTCTTGACCTGGGACCTGAAGGACGTAAACCCCCCCCCCCCCCCCCCCCTGTATGAGGTCTATGAGGTGCCAGTGGAGGAATCCCAGTGTGGTTGGAGTGAGAGTTCCTCTACGGGAGAATATTTCTATAAATCACAGCGACCCCAATTGGCCATGGCTGTGGATTGAGTTGCAGTGGAGAGGCAGCTCCCTGGGAATACCACCGTCTCTGTTGAAGTCATTCCAAGATGGGTAATATGATCCCAGACAGACAGGAATAAAGGAAGAGAAAAAAATCTAATTGCTTTGGCCATAAAATACAATGATCTCCTGGCTGGTTCTGGAGTCTGGACAGATCACCAGTCAGCTTGGACTGACGTGATTCATCGTAGTGTTCTGACGAAAGAATGCAAAGACAAAAGAGTGGCCATACTCTTTTGGTTTGATTATGACTTCCTCTGCCTTTCTAGTGTTAACGTGGATACTCGGCATTACTCAAACACTCACAAGTAGGGTTGCAAAGCTACTGGTCATTTACCAAACTAATTTATACTTAAATAACAAACAAAACGTTTTTCTTGATATATAGTATTCATTTTTATATATGTGTCCATATTGTCCATGAGTTTCTACTAGTGGATAGACCATATAGTTCAGGAGAAAATAGCCTAATGCATTTAAAAAAAAGAAGAAGCATATAATCAACAATGCCATTATTTCTGCAACTCTTCCACATATTAACGTTTTCACAACTGCCACCGGTTTGACCCCAAAAAATGGACAAAATAAATAAATATTGACATTGTAAAATAAATAAAAGTGTGTAAAAAAAAAAAGAAAGATAAATGATATTTCATGCATGAACCCCCATAGTAAACACCATCGTTATTCACTGTCGATGGTTTATATTTAGGATAATATTTTACACCTCTGTCATTTTATTTACTTCATATATTTTACATGTGATACGGCCACACAGAGGGGCAGAGATAATTACAGATACCTGTGATAATATGAAGTACCCAAAAAGGCCACTAAATGTCATCATATACATTTTCCCACAAAACTTGAAAGTTAACAAAATTCTGGTAGTTTACTGGAAAACTTAGTTCCCAGTAATATACCCTCCCTTTGCAACCCTACTCACAAATCAGACGTTTTCCTTCACTTTGGCGAGGACAATTGTGAGGAAAGTAACAACAAGTCATGGGGGAAAGTCGTGTAAGTGCATGTAAGCACTTTTAACAAACATAACATCCTGTAGTAATTAGCATGCAAGGCGCAGCATGGTGACAGAATTGGCCGGCTTCAATCAGCCTGAAGCCACTTTCAGCACACTGCATAGACACCTCCTGAGCTGCATTCTTCAATAAACGTCACAGGAGAAGATGATCACAACGCAAATTAAGTTACGTGCCAAGCTTAAAAGGCTTACATAAACATGTGATGGAAATGTTGAACAATGGCGACTGTGGTGGAAAAAAAACAGGCTTCTGTATATAATCTGTCTTGATGAAACAAATGAATTGGAAATGAATGCAATTAGGTGATAAATCTATCTAGATGCAGGAATCAACTTTTATTTTTTATTTATCAGCGTTTATGTCCGCTTGTTCTCATGTTGTCATTTTGGTCTCATCTCCTTCGCTCCGTGTGTGCACCTTCCCATGTACACACACACACACACACACACACACACACAGCCACTTCCCCCTGCCACTCACGAGAGATCATGTCTTCCTCTCTGACAAGCGGTTTCAACTCGATATTGGTATTTGAGGTCTGGTCCAACAGAATTGGTCATATGGACACCGAAACCCATTGTGTGGAGAAGGAAACCTTTCTATCAATACTCTTTTTATATCTCAACTCCTCAAATTGTGCAGAGCAGACACTACTAAAATGGGAGTATCAATGAACATTGATTCTGGTAAGTTAATGCTCAGACAGAAGGGTGTGTTCAAAAACAATTAAACTGTTCTACCTTGTTAGCTAGCAAATAAATACAAGTTGGCTAAACTTGAAATATAAAGATTAGCTGGATCCTCGCTAGCATGTGGGCTTGTGCTTGAGAGATTGTTTATGAGACCTGTGTTAATTAAGCAATACGGCACGAGGGGGTGTGGTATATTGGCCATATAACACGAACCCCCGAGGTGCCTTATTGCTATTATAAACTGGTTACCAACGTAATTAGAACAGTAAAAAGTAATTTTGGGTCATACCCGTGGTATACGGTCTGATATACCATGGCTTTCAGCCAATCAGCATTCATGGCTCGAACAACCCCGTAATTTTTTTAATTTAATGCCACTACAAGAAGTTAGTCATTATTAGTGACTGTGCATTATGCATGGTTCTGGTTAAACTTGTAACAAAAAGGTATTTTCAAAGACAGACTTGAAAGACCGATCAGTGATTATCGAAAAAAAAAGCAGGTTAAACTATTTTGATAAAATAATGACATTATTAGTGGGTCTTATGGTTGAGGAAGTCATATTTAGCCTAGGTAGAATTTCACAAGCCCTGAATTCATTAGATCATTGTTGACTGTTTGAAATGCAGTGTATTTGACCTTTAATTGTGCGAACAACCTTCTTGGATATATATTGTGAATCGCCCATAGGTTTGTAAAAACTCGATATATGATTTTAAGGCCATATCGCCCAGTCCTGTGAGAAACACATGGTGCAGTGAGAATGAAACAAACCCAAAGTGAAAAGCTGGCATACAGTAAGTAGCCCAAACAACAAGCACTGCAGGAACCAAGGGCATGTGGGCTATAGAGCGGGGGGCCAGGAGGGAAATGACAGACTGCTGTTCAACTCCATTAGCTGCTATGTGAGAGTGGTGCATCTAGCAGCACACGACCTGTGAAGAATCTTAGATCTCGCTTTATCTTGGAATGGGATTGCCACATTAATTCTTGGGAACTGTAATCTCTCAAGCAAATCAAATTACTCTCATTAACCGCAGAAGAAAACTGCCTCTGTAATAAGTATGTATGAAAAAGTATTTATTACCAATAATCACCTCTTTAACATGAGCCAGCTTACAACGGCTTTTATTTTTGCTGATTACGTTTAAACATGAGAAACAGGAAGGCCGTTTGTGCGAACACACACACACACACACACACACACACACACACACACACACACACACACACACACACACACACACACACACGAGTGTCTGTGATACAGTGATTAAAGGGGAGGGTATAGAGATACAGTGCGCTTTAGGGGCCTTTGAGAGGACATGCCTTACCTAGTCATAAAAGCACACCTCGGTCTTCAGGCCAGTGGCAGAATCCCTCTCAATGGGTTCGCTTGGAGGTGAATCACTAGAGAATTTACATGTAAAGCAGCCCGTGTCATCAGCCAAGCAGTGCCTGCACACAAAGCTGTCCATGGCAACTCAGTACACAGTCACTGACCGCTACATATTTGAGAATGTTTGTGCGGATCATTGCCAGACTCAGTGCAGACACTAGCATAACAATGCTATTTCTGAATCATAGACAGCTGCTGACATTGTTTCAGCTCAACTCATTTACATCATTTTGGTCGTCTGAAAGCCCAGTGCGAATAACAGAGTCAAAAAATACATTTGCATTATGCATTTCTGCAAATAGAGAAAAACAAACTGATACTTGTATACTTTATCACTACGCAGGGAGTGAACTCTTTGCTCTCATTCCAGGATACGACATCATTACTTCAAGTAAATGTTGCCAAGTATAATTGCTCTGCTCGTAAACATAGCAGACACAGATATCTTCTCTATTTGAAGATCTGAAGTTTTTCCCCCAGAAAATGGTCAATTAATTACATGAAAAAAGGTAAGAAAAAGTAAGAAAATACATAAAAAAATATGATAAATATGAATTTCCTCCATGAAATCAATTATAATTTGAGGTCAGCGGTTAATTCATTTACAGGCTTAGCATAATTACCTGTTTTTCCCTCATTTACATTTGAGTCATTTAGCAGACGCTCTTATCCAGAGTGACTTACAGGAGCAATTAGGATTAAGTGCCTTGCTTAAGGGCACATCGACAGATTTCTCACCTACTCTGCTCGGCGATTCGAACCAGCGACCTTTTGGTTACTGGCTCAACGGTCTTAACCGCTAGGCTACCTGCTGCCCTGGGACACTGCTATCCCTGCTATTCAAGTAACACACTCCAGTGATTATTCAAATTCAACATCTATTCCAGGGGGATCGTGTCTTTCAAAATACAATGCAGAAATATGGATACACCAAAGCAAAACCCTGTAGTATGCCATGAAGAATTATCAAATCAAATTCTTATTAGTCACATGCTCCGAATACAACACCTTACAGTGGAATGCTTTCTTACGAGCCTCTAACCAACAGTGCAGTTAAAAAAAAATATGGATAAGAGATAAAAGTAACAAGTAATTAAAGAGCAGCAGTAAAAAACTAACAATATATACAGGGGGTGCAGGTACAGAGTCAATGTGCGGGGGCAATGCAAATAGTCTGGGTAGCCATTTGACTAGATGTTCAAGAGTCTTATGGCTTGGGGGTAGAAGCTGGTTAGAAGCCTCTTGGACCTAGACTTGGTGCTCCGGTACTGGTTGCCATGCGGTAGCAGAGAGACTAGTAAATGACTGGGGTGGCTGGAGTCTTTGACAATTTTTAGGGCCTTTCTCTGACACTGCCTGGTATAGAGGTCCTGGACGGCAGGAAGCTTGGCCCCAGTGATGTACTGGGCCGTTCGCACTACCCTCTGTAGCGCCTTGCGGTCAGAGGCCGAGCAGTTGCCATACCAGGCAGTGATGCAACCAGTCAGGATGCTCTCGATGGTGCAGCTGTAGAACCTTTTGAGGATCTGAGGACCCATGCCAAGTCTTTTCAGTCTCCTGAGGCGGAATAGGTTTTGTCGTGCCCGCTTCACGACGGTCTTGGTGTGCTTGGACCATGTTAGTTTGTTGATGATGTGGACACCCAGGAACTTGAAGCTCTCAACCTGCTCCACTGCAGCCCCGTTGATGAGAATGGGGGCGTGCTTGGTCCTCCTTTTCCTGTAGTCCACAATCATCTCCTTTGTCTTGATCACGTTGAGGGAGAGGTTGTTGTCCTGGCACCACACGTCCAGGTCTCTGACCTCCTCCCTATAGGCTGTCTCATTGTTGTCGGTGATCAGGCCTACCACTGATGTGTCATCTGCAAATTTAATGATGGTGTTGGAGTCGTGCCTGGCTGTGCAGTCATGAGTGAACAGGGAGTACAGGAGGGGGCTGAGCACACACCCCTGAGGGGCCCCTGTGTTGAGGATCAGCGTGGCGGATGTGTTGTTACCTACCCTCACCACCTGGGGGCGGCCCGTCAGGAAGTCCAGGATTCAAGTTGCAGAGGGAGGTGTTTAGTCCTTAGCTTATTGGTGAGCTTTGAGGGCACTATGGTGTTGAACACTGAGCTGTAGTCAATGAATAGCATTCTCACATAGGTGTTCCTTCTGTCCAGCTGGGAAAGGGCAGTGTGGAGTGCAATAGAGATTGCATCATCTGTGGATCTGTTGGGGCGGTATGCAAATTGGAGTGGGTCTAGTGTTTCTGGGATGATGGTGCTGATGTGAGCCATGACCAGCCTTTTAAAGCAATTTATGGCTACAGACGTGAATGGCAGGTCACCTTAGTGTTCGTGGGCACAGGCACTATGGTGGTCTGCTTAAAACATGTTGGTATTACAGACTCGGACAGGGAGAGGTTGAAAATGTCAGTGAAGACACTTGCTAGTTGGTCAAACACATGCTCGCAGTACACATCCTGGTAATCCGTCTGGCCCTGCGGCCTTGTGAATGTTGACCTGTCTAAAGATCTTACTCACATCGGCTACGGAGAGCGTGATCACACAGTCTTCCGGTACAGCTGGTGCTCTCATGCACGTTTCAGTGTTATCTTCCTCGAAGCGAGCGTGGAAGTAGTTTAACCTCTTGAAACTCTAGGGGCAGTATTTCATTTTTGGATGGAAAACGTTCCCGTTTTAAACAAGATATTTTGTCACGAAAAGATGCTCGACTATGCATATAATTGACAGCTTTGGAAAGAAAACACTCTGACGTTTCCAAATCTGCAAAGATATTATCTGTGAGTGCCACAGAACTGATGCTACAGGCGAAACCAAGATGACATTTCAAACAGGAACTACCCCAGATTTTGGAGGCGCTGTGTTCCAATGTCTCCTTATATGGCTGTGAATGCGCAAGGAATGAGCCTACACTTTCTGTTGTTTCCCCAAGGTGTTTGCAGCATTGTGACGTATTTGTAGGCATATCATTGGAAAATTGACCATAAGAGACTACATTTACCAGGTGTCCGCCTGGTGTCCTCCGTCGAAACTATTGCGTAATCTCCAGGTGCGTGCATGTTTCCATTTTGAAGAGAGGAGAAACTAAACTGCCACGAGTGACTTGTCATCGAATAGATATGTGAAAAACACCTTGAGGATTGATTCTAAACAACGTTTGCCATGTTTCTGTCGATATTATGAAGTTAATTTGGAAAAAAGTTTGCGTTTTAATGACTGAATTTTCGGGTTTTTTCCTCAGCCAAACGTGATGAACAAAACGGAGCGATTTCTCCTACACAAATAATATTTTTGGAAAAACTGAACATTTGCTATCTAACTGAGAGTCTCCTCATTGAAAACATCCGAAGTTCTTCAAAGGTAAATGATTTTATTTGAATGTTTTTCTTGTTTTTGTGAAAATGTTGCCTGCTGAATGCTAGGCTTAATGCTATGCTAGCTATCAATACTCTTACACAAATGCTTGTTTTGCTATGGTTGAAAAGCATATTTTGAAAATCTGAGATGACAGTGTTGTAACAAAAGGCTAAGCTTGAGAGCCAGTATATTTATTTCATTTCATTTGCGATTTTCATGAATAGTTAACGTTGCATTATGCTAATGAGCTTGAGGCTATACTTAAGATCCCGGATACGGGATTGCTCGTCGCTAGAGATTAATTCATCTGATAGGCTCGTGTCACTGGGCAGCTCTCGGCTGTGCTTCCCTTTGTAGTCTGCAATGGTTGGCCCTGCCACATCATCCGACGAGCGTCAGAGCTGTTGTAGTACGACTCGATCTAAGTTCTGTATTTCCGCTTTGCCTGTTTGATGGTTCGTCGGAGGGCATAGCGGGATTTCTTATAAGCTTCCGGGTTAGAGTCCCGTTCCTTGAAAGCGGCAGCTCTAGCCTTTAGCTCAGTGCTGCCTGTAATCCATGTCTTCTGGTTGGGGTATGTACGTACGGTCACTGTGGGGACGACGTCATTGATGCACTTATTGATGAAGCCATGTTAGCACCTATCACTAGAACGCAATGTAATATCAAACTATTCCTCCAGATACTAGAGTATCTATACAGCACACATGCTCTACAAAAGCCAAGATTTAATTCTGTATAAAAACTGTATGTCAATAATTTAATTTAGCTAGTGCATCAGTATCCCAGTGCAGCTAGCAGTGACTGGGGTTTGGCAGCAGGACAAAGTAAGGCAGAGCTGCCCCATGGCTACAGCTCTCCTATAACTTCTCAACCTGCCCATCAAAGAGGACCCACCCCCCGCCCGCCTGCCTGTGCATGGCGTCTCCTGTGATTCATGCTGGGCAGGTGAGACAGACAGCAGGGGGGGGGGACTCAGGTATTTACAGTAGCAGGACTGGAGGGGATGTGGTGAGACAGTGAGGAGTGGCACACAAACGTGTGATCTGTGACTATGCATCATAGCAAAATAAATTAGCTATTCTGCAAGGGTGTTCGTTATATAAATGATACTGCTTTACACATAAATATTGTCAAATTGGCACCCTCAAAAGGTGTTTAAATATGAATAGGTGGGGTTATGTATTGTGTTTTAACACACGAGTTCCACCCCAGTGAGACACACTGCAGAATATTGCATAAACACTTTGTAAACATGCAGCTGTTAAGATAATTATTTTGATTGCGGGACTCTCAAGGCTTTCTTCAACTCCTCAACATCTGTTTGAAATTTGGGGCAAAACCGGCATTCTGGCTAGAGCTCAGGTGGTTTAAATAGAACACACACACTTCTGTGTATAAACATCAATTTTTCCCCTCTAGCTCGGTGGCGAGTCAGCGAAAAGGCAGAAGCTGCAGCTCCCCACAGTACAGTCCACCTGCCAGGAAGAGATCCTTTTCTGTTCTCTCCTCCAGCCAGACCTGGCCCAGAGAGATGCTGGGAAGACTGGGAGAGAAGCAAAGACATGCTGTTGTTGGATTCTCTATCATGTACTGCACAGAGCAGAGGGCAAGGGACAGCAGGCTCTTTATCTATGGGATATACCAACGTAGAGCTAGGAAAGACATTATATAGAATCACGAGATGCTGTCTCATGTTATACTGCACCAGTGCTTCATGGATGGATCTACGTAACAAATACTGTAGATGAAAGTAACAAACAAATGAGACATTTGGTGGAATAAGCTAGCTAATATGCAAGCACTGTAGGTTATTCCACTACAGGTAGTGTTGGCTCTGTAGCAGTGACCCAGGCTGTGGGAGAGAGCAGAGGGAAGGGAAGATGTGGGATAACCCAGCAGCCAGGCAGGCACACTCCTCACCCCCTAATCCAACTGGCCGTTTCTCAATTTCACACATCACTCTTTGACACTTTTACATTAGAAACACAGCCCTCTCGTGATTAAAATATTTTTCTCCATTCTCTCGCTCTCTCTCACTCTATGGCGAGGGAGGTGATGAGAGATGGGTGTCCATTTCCCAGTCTCTTTTCTTTCCTCACCAAATCAACCGCAAATAACCCACAGGCCGTTGAACCCCATCTTGATTTTGCTCTTTAGATAAGGACAATACTTATTGTGTTCATTGCACTTGAGAGCGACGGCGGGGAGTACAAAGTCACTCCAAGATATAGACAAATACAGCACAAAATAGACAGGTTCATCTGCCTGAACTCAAAGGACAATTTCAAGTGAACTCATGGAGATTAGCAAATATGGTGATACTGCAGCACCGGCTCGGGACCTCTCATCAAATGGAGGGAAAAAAACAAATGTTGTAACTTTATTCAAAATCCCCTCATACTGGTTCAGTATGTGTGCATGTTAAATATGTGTTGAAGTTCCTATGTATACCATAACCCTGGTTTGAAAGGGTAAAGCAGGAAATGGACTAAACAAACATAGCTGGTGGAGCTCACATAGACCCTCCCCTGACGCAATAGAACACCGCAATGAATTCCCAACATGCATCAGTGTGCTGTAGCCCCGGTGATGCCCTCGGTTGTGATTGTGCAGGGGGAGGCTGAGGAGTACAGAGTATTTACTGATGCGGTTATCTTGTCCTGTGACAGGCAGAATCAATCAATCACCACACCGTGGCTCGGCTCCGCCGCGCATTCCAGGCACAGCCCCTCGCTTCTGGGGGAGGAGATGGCAGTGTTAGCCAAGCCAAATTTGATCAACCAATGCAGTTCCCCTGTGCCACAGCTATCTGGGATGAAGATGATATTATCTGGACGTGAGCAAAGTGATGAAGACAGCAGAGAGAGAGAGAGAAGTCCAGGTGGATCTTAGCTTCCTCTTAAAGGCACAGCGCCTCTTGTTCTGGGAGCAAGGGTAATACATGACACTGTGTGACACCGCTGTTGCCTCTCTTGTACAGATCAAGGCACCAAGCATTTCTATGCTGAAGACAAGTTTTTAATTAATTATCAGAGCGTGTATTAAAAAAATCTAACTTGTCCGTCTACCACAATTACATACCAATTAAAGACACAATCCTGGTAGGTACTCCTCAAACTGACATTTCACATCAATCAATCAAATGTATTTTATAAAGCCCTTTTTACATCTGCGGTTGTCACAAAGTGCTTATACAGAAACCCAGCCTAAAACCCCAAAGAGCAAGCAATGCAGATGTAGATGTAATTCCTTAAACAGATTTAATGACATGCATGAACGTTTTTATGGAGGTTACTACGTTTGCATTTAGCAATGAGGAAAAATGAGTATAGTGTTTAGACTGCAGATAGGGGCTGGTAATTCAGAGCTCTATATTTATGCTTCATATTTATCCAATTCAAAATACCATCTTTCTGATTCTAACTTTCTTTTGCGTGTTAATGTTTAATAAGGGACCTTGGCTATCCATGGGCACAATTATTAAATATCCGCAGAGATATTTGTTTTTTTATAAATCATACTCTCAATTTTTTACTTATCTGATATATACATGGGTTGGTCGTTTAACAACCAAACTGTTGTGTGCGCAACCATGGGGCAAAACATATGGGGTTGGCTTAGATTGTTGAAACATGTAAACTATACTTTGTCTCCAATGTTCATTGAAAACATAAATGCATTTCCACAATGAGCACTTGTTATCTCTCAAATACATCATTACAGTTATTAGTTAGCTAGCTAGCTAGCGGATTTTTGCAATTTCAGTATAGACGTGACATCAGTCCAAAAAAATATAAACAAGACATGGTATCAAGAACAAAATAAAACTAGCTGAAACAAGCCACGTACGATTCCCCAAATGGCAGCTTCTTGTTATTGTTGCCAGCCATCTCGCCATCTGAATCACAAAAACACATGGACTTCTGCCCCATTGAAGCGTGCGCAAAGTTTTTGTCAAGTTGTCGGCTAACCCGTCTATAGGAAATGGCTTTAAGACCTGTGCCTTTTAGCCAGTCATATCCTCAATAACAGACATAATCCAATGGCTGCCAGGGAATGTTGCTTATGGAGAAACGACAATTGCATCAATATAGTAATTAACAGATTGTTTATAACGTTGGCATGTATATGCCATAATGTCACAACACGGATTAGCCTGTTACAAGCGGCAATGATTACACAAATGTTTATCTGAGGCCCGACAAAAAGAAAATTGACTGCTTGCATAATTATGAAGAATATTACACAAGTGGAGTAGTGGGGATTGTTATATGGGAGGAAGTTGTGTCGATAAGTGCAGACATTAGGGAAATGACTCTGCCTCTCTCTCACACACACACACATTAACACACTTCCAGAAGTATCAGCCACAGCAATGTGTTTGCATACGAACACTGGCAACACCTGCACACACACACACAATTGCATAAAACAAGATAGCTTGTGCATTGTAAATGTCCACACAACTACATTATACAGACAGACAAAGGCCCTTTAGGTTTTATATGCCAGTTTAACGTTTATGTGAAATACAAATCATGATTTTAAAAAAAATTAACAAAAAAATAACAGCATAAAATTGCTTTGTGTCGTGAATATTGACAGAGCAATCTATTCCACGTTCTATTAATGTTCTAGTGTGACAAATGTAGATGTTGAGAAGATACATTACCAGTCAAAAGTCTAATAAATAGTTATGTAAATATACAGTACCAGTCAAATGTCTAATAAATATATATGTACAGCACCAGTCAAAAGTCTAATAAATATATAAATAAATATATATATATATATATTTATTAGACTTTTAGACTATTAGACTGATACTGTATATATATATATATTTATTATACTTTTAGACTATTAGACTGATACTGTATATATATATATATATATATATATATATATATACACATACACACACACACACAGTACCAGTCAAATGTCTAATAAATATATATGTATATACACTACCAGTCAAAAGTTTGGACACACCTACTCATTCAATGATTTTCCTTTATTTTAACTAATTTCTACATTGTAGAATAATAGTGAAGAATATCATTTGTTTAACAATTTTTTGGTTACTACATGTGTGTGTGTCTATGTGTTGTTTCATAGTTTTGATGTCTCCACTAGTATTCTACAATGTAGAAAAAAGTAAAAATAAAGAAAAACCCTGGAATGAGTAGGTGTGTCCAAACTTTTGACTGGTACTGGTACTGGTACTGGATGGATGGATGGATGGATGGATGGATGGATGGATGGATGGATGGGGGTGTGTGTGTGTGTGTGTGTGTGTGTGTGTGTGTGTGTGTGTGTGTGTGTGTGTGTGTGTGTGTGTGTGTGTGTGTGTGTGTGTGTGTATATGTGTGTATTTATTTTAACTTTTGACTGGCACTGTACGTGTTGTGTGACTAGTGGGTGACAGTTAGTTTACCTGTAGCTGGATGGCAGCTGACAGCATCCTATCTCTCTGGAGCATGGTACTGATGGAGCCTGTCACTTCCCTACCGTATGAATCCCTCCCAGATGACTCTTGTTGGACATGGACATACCCCACTGCCGTTCCCATGCTCTCCCTTCACCCGAGCAGACAGACGGACGGACAGGTAGGGCTCTAAACAACTCTTTTAAACATTTGCCCAGAAGAAGCGCCCCCTTTCCAGCCCCTGTATCCTAATGCATGTCAGCCAGCTCTAATCAAGCAGAAAATGGTCATAAATATTTCTTTCTGCTAGATTTCACATTCGCATTTCACACAGGGTCATGATATTTTCCCCCTACCTCCGGGGAGCACCTAACGCAAAAACAAGTTTCTTATATTCAAGGCTCATGTTCCTTTAGTATAATGCAGAACATATTCCCAGTGAGGGAGAAAACGGGAAGAGAGAGAGGGAAAAAAAGGGCCCTGTCTTATTTTCTGTGCCATTTACTGGCTAGTACTTTCACAGCCATCCCATTACATCATGTCAGAGATTGTAAACAACTAAATAACAACAGCGCAGTGGAGCCCACAGCTAGAAAGCAACACAACACAACATGCATCCCTGTGTTCCAGAGGGGCTCCCGCCCGGCATCCTCACAGTGGAGAAAACATTTGTTTTTATTTGTCCATTTAAATAATATATATCTTTTTTTAAAAGAGAGAGAAAGAGCGAATGAGGATTTATACTGGTGGGGGTGTGGGTGACTATTTATGGCAGCCGTCATTCACAGGATGCTGGGGTGCCATCACTTTTCTTTATGATGAGACATCACATCGTAGACGCAACATATCATTCTCTAAATGGTATACAACCATTCAGCTGCACACGCAGGCCCCTCGCCATTTTTCTCTCAAATAGAGGCCACGTCACTCCCGAACGCATCGGAGGTCATTATTAAATCACGGATACATACATCGATGGGAGACGAGACAAGTCAAATCATCCAATGTGCTCTGAAAGGAGGCAGAGTGAGGGTTCACACAGACATATATTTACCTCTATAGGTAATCAATTGATTTTAGGAGTCAGTTATTTGTCATATTGTCTTTTCATGATAGCAAGGGAAAATCATGTTGAATACAGACTTAATAATGTCTCATTGTCCATTCCACTACTCATAACCTGCCACCATACAAACCCTGAGAAAGGTGGTCTCCTTACCACCACTAACAGCCTCTACGTTTATTGAGATCCTAACGTCACGCGTGTAGAGACCAAGGTCAGTTCGCCATGGATCTCCTTTACAGCACAGCATAGTGACTGTGCTGAATGAAGCCGACACACGTCTGTGCTGCTCATTTTTATGGCCCATCCTTTTGAGGCCATTTCCCAGCTAGTGAGTGCAGCATAAGCATTAGGATCATAGCTAGCGATGCTGGGGAGACTGTCAGTGGTGTAACGGGTTAAAAATTTAAAAAAAGGATTTCCCAAAGCCTCTGCACTCCCAATGTTACTAACCAAGGAGGTTCAAAAGTCACACAAAAAAAGCTCACTGCTCTATTCTTCGACAGAGAGAATTGATGTGTAGAGCAGGGAAACAAGAAGGTGGGGGAGATAATAGAAACATCTCTCTGGTTCTTTCTCAAGCACCTTCATCACCATTTGGCAGCTAAACCATTTAGAGGCATTCTGAGCCCTTTAACCCAATGAGTCCCACCATAACGACAGTGTGATTTGGACTTCTAACCCCTTTTAAACATGGTGTTTTTTCTATTTCTTCTGCATACCAACCATTAGTCTGTGTGATTAACGGGAGCTGAGCTAGAGCGATGTTTGTGAAACAAGGGCGGAGCCTGAAGGGGTCCGGGGACGTTTTTAAAAAATTTTTTTTTACAAAAACGTCTGAAGAGTCCGAATGGTTTGATCTACAAACTACTAAAAGCTATCTATGAAAAGCTGAGACGCTCATGAACACGCACATGTAACATGTTTATGACGCTCACGAGCTACACATCAGCCATTAGAAGGTAAGCGGTTCTTCTACATAGAAGATCATAGGTAATCCCAGGACATAGTGTCTATAATACTGTAATAAGCTCACATAGTTGCAGACAGCCCTTTAAACAGCTTGGAAAATTCCAGAAAATAATGTCATGGCTTTAGAAGCTTCGGATAGGCTAACTGACATCATTTGAGTCAATTGGAGGTGTACCTGTGGATATATTTCAAGGCCTACCTTGGTGCCTCTTTGCTTGACATCATGGGAAAATCAAAATAAATCAGCCAAGACCTCAGAAAAAACATTGTACACCTCCATAAGTCTGGTTCATCCTTGGGAGCAATTTCCAAACGCCTGAAGGTACCACGTTCATCTGTACAAACAATAGTACGCAAGTATAAACACAATAAGACCACACAGCCGTCATTCCGCTCAGGAAGAAGACGCGTTCTGTCTCCTAGAGATGAACGTACTTTGGTGCGAAAAGTGCAAATCAATCCCAGAACAACAGCAAAGGACCTTGTGAAGATGCTGGAGGAAACAGGTACAAAAGTATCTATATCCACAGTAAAATGTGTCCTATATCGACATAACCTGAAAGGAACAAACCACTGCTTCAAAACCGCCATTAAAAAAAAGTCAGACTACGGTTTGCAACTGCACATGGGGATTAAGATCATACTTTTTGTAGAAATGTCCTCTGGTCTGATGAAACAAAAATAGAATTGTTTGGCTATAATGACCATCGTTATGTTTGGAGGAAAAAGGGGGAGGCAACATTATGTTGTGGGGGTGCTTTGCTGCAAGAGGGACTGGTGCACTTCAGAAAATAGATGGCATCATGAGGCAGGAAAATTATGTGGATATATTGAAGCAACATCTCAAGACATCAGTCAGGAAGTTAAAGCTTGGTCGCAAATGGGTCTTCCAAATGGACAATGACCCCAAGCATACTTCCAAAGTTGTGGTAAAATGGCTTAAGGACAACAAAGTCAAGGTATTGGAGTGGCCATCACAAAGCCCTGACCTCAATCCTATAGAAAATTTGTGGGCAGAACTGAAAAAGCGTGTGCGAGCAAGGAGGCCTACAAACCTGACTCAGTTAGGAGGAATGGGCCAAAATTCACCCAACTTATTGTGGGAAGCTTGTGGAAGGCTACCTGAAACGTTTGACCCAAGTTAAACAATTTAAAGACAATGCTACCAAATACTAATTGAGAGTATGTAAACTTCTGACTTACTGGGAATGTGATGAAAGAAATAAAAGCTGAAATAAATCAAATCTCTCTCTATTCTGCCATTTCCCATTCTTAAAATAAAGTGGTGATCCTAACTGACCTAAAACAGGGAATTTTTACAAATTTTTTCATGTATTTGGCTAAGATGTTTGAAAACTTCCGACTTCAACTGTAAATGAAAATATTAGTTTTGCTGGGGTCTCTGGACTGACAGGGTTAATGGCCCGATGCAGCCGTTTTCATTTCAATATCAAATAATTTCTGGGTAACAATTAAGCACCTTACTGTGATAGATTTCCATTAAAAAACTGCTTCTCAAGCAATAATTTTGCTAGGACTGTCTAGGAGTGATCCGAGTTGGGAAGGGAAAACTGAAAACTAGCTGTTATTGGCAGAGAGGTTTGGAACTCTCTTTGTTATTTGTATATTATCCAATTTAACGCATGGTGATGTCACCATGGAAAGCTGAACCTCCTGCCCATGCAAATCTGCTGATTAGAAGGTCCTGTGTAGATAGTTGCAATTTCCTGAAAATGCTATCAGGAAATAACACTGATTACATTGTTTCACACTTTTAAAGTGTTAGTTTCATCAGCTGTCGTACAATATGATACAAAACACACACAAAAAAGAAAATAATTTTGACTGCACTGGGCCTTTAAGAAACAGGCGGCAGGCACATTCTTCACAAGGTGCTCTGGGGAGCAATATCACAGGCCTGCGTGCTAACAGACGCCTGGCAGGAGTAAACAGGCGTTTTGCTGCCATCACTTTGCTCCCCTCCAGTCTCCAGCTCTTCCCTCTCTGTCACCTGGGCCCAGCCTGCCCAGTCTCAGCACTGAGGTCTGACGGCGTGAATGAACATTGACGTCTGTTATCTACAGTGATGCGTGTAGATTATGAATAAGACATAAAAAAGACAGTTTCACTACACCGCTTTTGCATTAGCAGGCTACTCTCTCGATTGGTAATGCCCTCCCCCACCCCCACTACACACATATACACCCTCTCTATCTGTGTACTATTGTGGCCTCTGGAGCCCCAATAAATGCCTTAATCTGAGATGAATGAAGCTACAAGGATTAGGGTTTTATTGAAACAAATAAGTGTTTTATTGGGAGAAAGCCCCAGTTTCAATTTCAATACCTCGTTTAAACCTTATCTGCCAAATCCTTAGGGCCCATTCTATGTTAATTGGATCTACATTGCACTTGCATTGGGGGTGTTAACATGCACAGCCTATGAATATTAATTACCCAGAAGTTTTCTGTGGAGAAAATACTTTCCTGATACATATTAATTCTATGAAGTTTTTAAAGTAGAGCTCTCATTAAAAATGTATAAGCCCTGTGCTTAAATGTTTTCCCAAGACGACTTGTGTATCTTTAACTTGATCCCTAATAAATTGGGCCAAATTGGCCATCCTAAAAGACTAGTTTCTCCGAAAAAGGCATTATTATTCAACTCGATGTAAACATTCCATTCCACTGAATAACGGGTTTTGTTTAAACAGTGTTTTGACTATGGCTATTAAAACCTTTCATGTTAAGGCCTGTACTTTCCCAACCCAAGCCTCCTGAGTCCCTGTTAAAGCGGTTACTTGTTTACACCGCTAAACACACAATCTGCTCAACAAAAACAGACCAATACCAGTGTGTGTGTGTGTGTGTGTGTGTGTGTGCCTGAGCACGTGTGTGTGTGTGTGTGTGTGTGTGTGTGTGTGTGTGTATATGCGTGTCTTGACTGTGAACATGTGGGGTTTGAGGGGTAGGTTTGTGGGTATGCGGGTATTATGCATTTAGTCAAAAACCCTCGCAACAGTTCAGCCCTTCCAATAAGCCATTGAACACTGAACCAATACAGACGTGTTTCCCTGTCTGCCTCTCCACACCAGCTGCTCCAGACACCTGCTCAGAAGTTTAGAGTTCCCCTCTTCAGCACTAACATACAGACACGCCATCAAAGACCATCCGGGCGCCACACAATGAGAGCCACTTCACGCTTCCTAATGATACCAGCATACAGGCGCATCATTTACATAGGAAGCAGTGGCCACACTGACCCAACATAACACACTTCTGAGGGCTTTCTTTAAAGAGGGGCGTGGAGGGGTGAAGGGGGAGGGGAGCACCGTTACATCATCCTGATAAATACGGGATGCACAACAATACACCTTCCACTCTACTACACCCCTCCCCTACACACACACGCACGCACACACCGCTAACTCCTCCTTTAATGTCTTTTTCCAGGCGCTGACTGTTTGACCTGAAATCCATTATCCCCCATGTTTCTTTTCATGTGGCCGGGGTGAGCTGCAGTACAGTAGTGAATGACTTACCTTGCAGCGCTGCTGTCTTGTTGGGGCATGGGGGAAGTGAAGAGGCTCTCTGATTACCTCATTGTGAAACAAATCCTCAGACCCCCCCTCCCCCGCCTGCCCACATGAAACAGGTCGGGGAGGGGGTGTAAACAGGATGTCAACCCATGGAACAGTCAACTATTTTAAACTCGGGGGTATGGCATGGTATGCACACATGCAACGTGTACTTCATCTCTTTCTGCTGCTGCTTGCCCGGCGGGCTGAAAGGACATGCTGGAGGTAGACTCAACAAAATAGATGAGTTCATGAGCTGGCCATTTTGGAATGTAGCCATAGGGAGAGGTTCTGCTATTGAGGTTACCTTCAAAACACATGAAGAACAAAACTAAACAAGACATGACAAAAGGCTTCAGAAGTCATACCATGCTAGACTAAACAGATCTCTCTTTCCCTGGGAGAGAAATATATTGCATGTAACAATTAACTTGACTCAAAAAGCAATATGGTTCAATTGCGGAAGGCTTAGGCCTCGACAAAAACAGTGATGAAGTTTTATTTTCTACAGGTAACTGACAAAATAAAGGAAACCCCAACACAAAGTGTTTTAATAGTATGTTGGGTCACCACGAGCCAGAACAGCTTCAATGCACCCTGGCATAGATTCAACAAGTGTCTGGAACTCTATTGGAGGGATGCGACACCATTATTCCACGATACGTTTTTGCTGATGGAGGTGGAGAACGCCGTCTCAGGCTCCGCTCCAGAATCTCCTCTAAGTGTTCAATTGGGTATACTTTGAATCGCTCATTTACTCAAGTGTTTCCATCATTTTGGCAGTTACCTGTACATACAAGCACAGTACTGTTCAATTTCCACCTCCATCAGTATGATTATTAATCAGATCACACGTCAATTGCCAAACCCACCAAAGAAATTCAGCCTGTAATAAAACTGTCATCCGCTCCACTATAAAGACAGATGTTGTGAGTTGTGTGATAACATAATTAAACTGTTCTGTGAGGGATTCCATAAAATTATTCAAATTGGAAGAGCACTATAATTTTACCAATAAAGCAATTTAGGGCAATATGTAGTGTCATAACACTGATGTTATCCGTTCCCCCAGATTTACAATAAGTTGCAGCCCCTACCGTCCCTAGCCCGATCTGACAGACATAAAGCAGTGTGTATCCTTTCAACATGATCCTCTCTAAGATGGGGAGTGTGTGTGTGTGTGTGTGTGCAGCAACCCTCAGCAAGGAAACACATTGAGAGAATAATGCGCCATACCTCTTGGACACCAACCACACAAGGAAACCTGCCCTTTATCATACGCATTAGCTATGCAGCACTGAGCAGATATACAGCTATGAGAAAACGCAAAGATGCTCAATTCAATTCAAATGTGTGGTGATAAGGAGCGTTTTCTCCTTTCTTGTAATGTATTTCAACTGAGGAAGCTGCTTGTGGTTCTCTTCCACTGAACTCCACAGTCGAGTGCACACAATCAGCAGCCAACCATCCCAGCAGCGTGAGGGCTGCTTTGCGCTCTCCTTTGACCTGATGCTGTTAACCTCTCTCATCTAAGTAGTCTCCTACTGACCAGAACAGAGTCCTCAGCAGCCCTGGCCCTGCTGTACTGTACCTGTCTGTCCTACAGTAGTCTGGAAACGGGAGAAAGTCATGTGAGTCTGCTTATCGCTCAGCACTTCCTCCTCTGGTGTGTGCGCCTCAATGCAGAGTTCAGTGACGCGACGCGACGGACGGACAGGCTGAGCTGAAAGCTCTCTCTCTCTTCCACCATGTCCATAAGGGACCGTGTAAGGTTTGCATTATGCAAACAGCTAACCTGTGCCTGCTCAGCTCTTTCCACTGTTACGTGTGAAGAGCCAGTGTCGTCTCTCCCTTTTGCACACGCAACGCTACAGTACGGATGGCCCTTCTCCGTCAGAGAGGGAGAACAAACTCCCATCATGGTTTACCTTATCTTGTGACTTGCAAAAAAAGCTTTAGAGCATTTGTCTGACAAAAAAGCCTGGATGGATGTTTCTGCAATAGAGGAAAAGCAATGCTTCATCCGGCTGTTGTTCTTTTTCTGAGAATATTGTTGGAATGTATTTTGTATCACTGAGGAACGATGATATTTAAGGAATCTCTCCAACTTGATTAAAAGGACACTTCTAAGAGACAGGATATTAATATTTAATAGTCCACAGTCATATCAGCTGAACCCAATTCCTAGCAGAATAATCAATTGTTTTGCTCAAACATGCAAGAGATTACTGCCTAAATGAACCATAAATCACTACCAACAGCAGTATATGTAGGAACTTGAATGTGCTGGATGGAGTCAACAGCAGCACAAAATACTGCAGTATCTGAATGTTCAGTCGCGTCATCGCTGTGACTGCCTGCCTGTTGATGTGGCTGGCTGCATCTGGTCTGTTCTATTATGTGACTTCTCCTTTGGCCATCAGAACTTCCTCTTGCAAAATCAATAACAGCAAAACAAACCGAAAAGCCACACATTTCTAGCTATTGCATAAACACAGCCCTTTTTACATATTTGTCTTCATAATTTCTATCATCATTCATTTCCTCAAGAAAGGGACTTGGTGAAAACCACAACTTCTGCACAAGCAGCAAGAAAGTTTAGCGACAACATAAAAAAAGGAGTCATATTCAAAAAGTATAGGGTGTAAACCTTTTGTTTGGTTGACACAACATTACCCAACATTTATCTACCAAATGGGTACATTTTGGTTCAAACAGAAAAAGTCCATACAGTGAATGGCTTTAGATGTTTGGGCTGATTTAAAATCTCTGAACCGACATCAACAAAGCACAAGCAGAAACATCTGAATGGTCCCCAGACTTTCTAACACAAAAGCAACAAATAGAAGTTGCACATGGCAAAAGCCTAGATGAAATTGCTAAAATATGAGCAAATAAACACTCAAGCTATTTCTCATAAAAGAAAAAGAGAATAAAGATTTTGTTCTCCAAAAAAATGGCAATAAGGGGGAACTACTTCAATTGTAGATTTAGATAAGCCATGCGAGCGCCTTGCTGTTGAGGTATTCCAGCCCAATATTTGACTTACTAATAAAGATGTTTAAACCAAGCTTATGGTCCACTTCCCCCAAATCTGACTGGTCGACAAGATGAATTCCCCTGTCAGAATCAAGATGATCAAACAGATTACAATTATTTTATCCCCTATCTTTATTAATGAGCACTGTCTTTCATAGTTATGTTCCCTAATAAGAATAAATGATATGCCACCCCCAGGTTTGTTGTTCACCCTGACTCAGGGGATATATTCACACTTTGAGTCAGAGAAAATTCTAGATTGATTTCTGCATCACAAAAAGGGAAATGGTGTCTTGGATGATTCCCAGAGAACAAAGACACAGAAGCCCACATGTCTGTCAGGTTATATTAGTGCAACCAGCAAAGAAAACGGAAACGACAGACTGCAAAATGCCACAAAAGTAAAAGTTATCAAGTAATTGAGCGAAGATCTTAATGCCCATGCGACAATTAACATGGTTCATGATGCATGAGTGAAAATCCTGGGTTAGCCTAATGGGAGAATAAAAAGACAGGCGCATTCCCCCAGAATCCTCTACTGGTAAGTACCCTATCAAAGGAGAGCGTCAGGAGCGGAGAATGAGACATCTCGTCCTTCATCCCAAACCATGCACCATTTATCACACAGAACAATGAATCTATCCGCCTTCCTCTCTCCGTCCCCATCATCAACATCATGGTGCGACACAGAAATTAACCATGGGCTTGGTTCAAAAGGACAAACAGAAAGAAAACATGTGCTATTCAAATGCACAGGAAAACAATTATACAGGATTAAATTCACGAGTAAAGTTGTTGATTCTAAATTGTTTTCATAAATGACTGATCTGAGAGAATCATTATTCACTCCATATGACTAAAATAGAGACCAGTGCTTGATGGTTGGCTCTATTCTCGGGAGAAGGACTTTTTTTCTCTCTCTCTCCTTGGTGTCAAGTGCGCATCCATGACACTTCCCTGCTCTCCCTCTCATCTGCCTCACATTCATCAAAGTTGTAACCCCTGTTGTCTTTGCAGAGCGAATCAGAATGCGCCCCTGGCAAAGAATGAAGGAAAAGTCAACAGGAATTAAGTTTCAGTGCAACTGTTTACTCAACTGTGGCTTGCAGTTATTGAAATTTTATCCACGGTTTTGTGTGACTACTGCAGTAATGAATTCAGTATGGCTGTGATTTTCTCACTGACGACATACTCGTTTTGAGCTGGAAAAAGAGAGGGAGACAGCTAGAGCAGCAGTGATGGAGGGGAGATAGGAGGGACAGACAGCTATGTGGAGTAGTGGGCCTACAGGTCTAACACTGAGACACAAGTAGAGTACATCCTTTTACGTCTACTTGGGTTTTTCTATTATTGCTGCTGGAGTTGCTGGAAAGCATGCATTTGCAACTTTGCGGGTGTTAATGTTACTGGCTTGCAACAAATATGTAATTTTTGGCATATTACTTCAAATGTGCTGTACGTGTTCAGAGGCTAATTTTCATGATAAGTGCTTCAAATGAATAAGATTGTGTAATTTTCTTTGAGACAAAATGCATGATTTAGCATGGGACCTTACAGTATACCGATGTTGATAGATGTGCTGTGACAACAGACAGCAACAAAAGAGGCTGTACATCATGACTAAACTGCTCCTGACAACAACCCCAGTCATTCTGTGATGGCACAATAGCATGAGACACAGTGATCTTTTCAATGCTGTTTCCTTAAACACACTGTCGCGTGGCACACATAACGCTGACACCAACAGAAAGAGCTTGTCTGTTTGCCTCAAGTCTCAGATGGTGAAAATGTTTTGGGCTTTACTAATAATAAAGCTACCGCCATTCTTCGGGCCTCATTGGTCGGACACAGAGGAGTGTGGCATTAGTTGTGAGTGTGAGGCGTGTTTACAATGAGCCAAGGGAAAACCCAGTCAGCCCATTGGACAGCACAGCACTCAAACTGTCAGAGAATCGTGTGGCACCCACACACTTAAAATATGCTGACCTACCTTGATAAATATTTCACCAAAATGCAGATGCTGCATGCTACAATAAACATGTCCGCACCCAAACAACACAATCACTGAGCGAGGACTCACCCCCCCCCTCAACTCTTAACAAAAAAAATCTAAAACGCCCTCGAATATACATAAATAATTATAATAATGTGTTTATGCACTTTGGGACAGGATTAAATATTAACAGGCACTTTAGAGGTGGGCTAGGGACTGCTGTTCACATGGGTTCATAACGACAGGTGTGAAGAGAGGAACCTAGTTGACCTGGTGCTGCTGGAGATGGATCAGGTCAGCTGCCGACGGGGTCGTCACGCTCCCGGGCCTCGCGTCCCTGGCTCCGCCCTCCACGCTCGCTGCTCCGTTCTGATTGGCCGGACCGTTGCTTGTCGCCTCCGTCCCAGATTCTTGCATCATGACTTCAAAACCTGAAGGAGCAGAGAGTAGGAGAAAAAGCTTCTAAAACAAGGCACAGTACAGGGGACACAGTACGTTTTAACCCGGGCCACACTTTTCGTCCACTTTTATTACCAGTTTTCCTACTGGTTCATGCACGTCTGTTTCTTGTTTGTTTGCTTGCACTGTATTCAGCGAAGCAAACACACGCACACACTCTCATAGACTCTCTTTCCACTGGGTGACGAACTAGTGTCTTGTTGTGTCTTTCCGGACCAGATACTTTACAAATGACAAGCCCATACTGGGTTGGAGGGAGGAGCATGGCTCAGGTTCTGTTAGTGTTCTCCTTCACGGCTGTGTAGGAGGCAGGGGATCGAAACACACATCTTGGAAGAACCCAACCTCAGTAAGGCAAAGCAGAGGAGCCCAAGAAAAACACTCACCCTCACAAACAAAACACTTTCTATGGAAATGGGTATATTTACTTGTATGGTCCCAGAAGAACCACTGCAGAATGGCTTTTTAATGGGAAACAGGGCCAACGGGTGGGCCTGCCTGCCAAAGGATCTCCGCGAGAAACATCAATTTTAAAACCGAGTGAAAACACGGAAAACCTACAGGGGTGCTCAATTAACACCAACATGAGTCTACCAAAAACATGTTCTGTTATTACTTCATTTTAAAGAAGAATATGCTGCATTACAAAGGGCTATACACTGAGTGTACAAAGTGTTAAGAACAGCTTCCTAATATTGAGTACCATGCCCTCATTGTCCCCCCATTTTGTCCTCAGAAAAGCCTCAGTTTGTCGGGGCATGGACTCTATAAGGTGTCGAAAGTTCATAATGTTTTGTACACTCAGTGTATATGCTCTATAATTGCATATATTTCAATCTTTTTCTAAATAAACTAGATGGTAATTTAACATAAAGTAAAATTGGGGACTTGCTTTAGCTCTTTAAAATAATTTTTGTGGTAATGGAAGAAGTGTTATGATTTTAGATTTGAAAAACACAGAAGAAGTCAAAGATTTTCTACACAGTAAATTTTGGTCTAAGTTGTTGGGAAAGTGGTTAAAATGTCAGTTGTTTTTAAGGAATTCTGAATTTTGGCAATGAAGCGCTTTATCTACTTCCGTTTTAAGGAAGTTGCTAACTGGCATTAGCGCAATAGCTAGCACAATAACTGGATGTCTATGGCAACAGCTAGAAAGCATGCTAGCTGTTACCATAGAAGACCAGGCATTGTGCTAATGCTAGTTATCATTGGCTCGCGAAACTTCCTCTAATGTCCTTCATACTGGTCGCAGATACATAACAATGGTATCCACAAGTTCATCTGACTCAGGGGAAGCAGGTAAAGTGCTTCATTGCCAAAATCCCGAAGTATCCATATTTCAGATTTGAATAGAAGTCGTATGTTTTTGTCTTAGTTTTTGGGAAAGTGGTCAGAGTAACTGATTTGTGTCAAAAGTCACAATAGGCCTTTTCACACTGCATTGTTCTTAGCCACGGGCTATCCTTAGCTCCAGGCTAGGCCATGATGCATTGGCAATTTTCTGGGACAGTATTGCTGAGCAATGTTGCCAGCCATGTTTGCTGCAACATTTTTCCATTGAAAATGATAAACTTGATATAATCTGGGGAATTTAGATTTGATCAGCAGCGCAACTTAGTGGGCAATTTATAGGAATCCTCCAATCAGAGTGCAGATATTGGTCATGTGATTAGTATGCCGTTCTAAATTAATTTGGGAAACATGTTAGCAAAAGAAAATCAACTCCCCTTTTGGAGTGAAATGTTGGCCATTCACGTCTCAAACGTGATCCATTTCAGGAAGCCAGGCGTATGTCGCACGTCACACTTCACTACTTCACAGGAGAGGCATTTGAACACATTCTTTATTTGTTTATACAGTACCAGTCAAAAGTTGACACACCTACTCATTCAAGGGTTTTTCTTTATTTGTACTATTTTCTACATTGTAGAATAATAATACAAAGACATTGAAACTATGAAATAACACATATGGAATCATGTAGTAACCAAAAAAGTGTTAAACAAATCAAAATATATTTTATATTATAGATTATCCACAGTAGCCACCCTTTGCCTTGATGACCTTTTGCCTTGATGACAGCTTTGCACATTCTTGACATTCTCTCAACCAGCTTCATGTGGTAGCCACCTGGAATGCATTTCAATTAACTGGTGTGCCTTGTTAAAAGTTCATGTGTGTAAGTTCTTTCCTTCTTAATGCATTAGAGCCAAGAACAGCTCAAATAAGCAAAGAGAAATGACAGTCCATCATTACTTTAAGACATGAAGGTCAGTCAGTCGCAAAAACCATCAAGCTCTATGATGAAACTGGCTCTCATGAGGACCACCACAGGAAAGGAAGACCCAGAGTTACATCATATTAGTTTAACAGTTTTTTTGGTTACTAAATGATTCCATATTCAATAGGCCATCATTGTAACTGACTTGCCTAGTTAAAGAAAGGTTAAATAAAAAATAAATACAAAAATATGTCTTCACCATTATTCTACAATGTAGAAAATAGTAAAAATAAAGAAAAACCCTGGAATGAGAAGGTGTGTCCAAACTTTTGACTGGCACAGTATATAAAAATAAAAATAATAAAAAAAACATTCAAGTTTTTGTGTAAAGTGCTAGGAAAGTGGTCAAAATGTCAGTTGTTAGTAAACAGTAAAAAAAAAAAAAAAAAAAAGATGTGTTCATGTAAACACAACTGTATCATTAGATTGGTAGAATATATTGTTGTTCCAATAGATTGTTGTTCCAATTTCAGATTTGGCAGAGAAGTAGAGGAATATTTCTAAGATGTCTAATTTATTCGGCGAGTGGTCAAAGTAGCTGTCAAAAGTGACATTGTTTTCAGTGAATAGAATAGAATGTTGGGAGTCATGTCACAATGCGACCTTTAGAATGCTGAGGAAATCCCATGAAAGTGGATGGAGGACATCAAGCTTAATAACAGTTTAAAACTATAAAAGATATCAAAAAGTTGTACACAAGCAACTTAATCCAGAACGGTATACACGTTTTAAAGTTTCAACTGCGTTTCTAGCTTAAACGGTGTAGCATGGGTAGCGTTCAAAATAATAAGAAGAAGCATGACGAAGATTTAAAGTGGGACGTTTGCTGCCGCAAGTCCCATTAATAAACAGTTACTCAGCCGTACCTTTTGCATGAAAATTCTGGACACATCATTTTCTATTTTTCAAGTCCGTACTGCTTCTGATTTTGGTGATACAAAACCCAGACAGACATTCCCTCACCCTTCAGCCCCAAGCTCATACCCCCACTCCCTCCCCTCTCTCCTGGGATGAGTATGAACCGAACGACACCGATGCTTATCTGGGGCTGTATTCCTGAAATCAGTGGTGAGATTTACATCTTTTGTGTTGGTCACAAGCCTCACTGGTGCGGCGGCGGGCGACACGTCTAGTCGCCCAATTCCAGAGAAGTTAATGAAGCTGACCAAGTCAGGCAGGAGTAAATTAACTTGGCTGATTAATTATTTATATGAAGCAGAATAAATGCCCTTAAAACGCTGGGCCTAATCATGAAAGGAGTTGAAAATGGGCATAAATGCAGATTTATAATGTTGCGTTTAAGGCGTGTAATAGGGAGGCCAGTATGTGTTAATGTGTACTCAACAGAGGGGCTGAGTCTCCTGAGATCCCCATCCAAACAAGAGACACAGCAGACCTAAGGCAGAGGGGCCACCATTGGGGACACTGTCTGACAGACATCAAATGTCCACATCTATTATGAGTAAAGAAAATAAGCAAGATCACAACAACAATAAATAATATTACAGACACTACTATTTTTTGTGTTGAAATAAAGAATAATTTCTGTACTATTATCAAGTAGCAAAATCAGTAGCTACCACTATAATAATCAACACCATAGTGCACTATAATTTTAGATGTCTCTGCTTTTTTTGCAGGCAGAACATCCCAGTGACTCATCAGACACTGTGGTCTGCATTGGTTCATTTGTCATGTCACACCACCCACTCATCTCATTCTGAGCCCCTGCCTCTGTCTGCAGTTTGGGCCGAGGCTATGGGCTGTGTTCTCTGGATTGGACGCTCTGGGCTGGGTCCTCAAGCCTCCAGCTCGGCCCACTCTCTCTCCAGACAGATGTTGACCCGGCTCACCCCTTCAGTCTGGCACAGCCTCACTCCATAATGGGATTTTCTAAACAAGGAGCGAGCAATAGGAATACTGTGGGATGGGAGGGAGCCGGCTACAACTACATCTGCAGGGCCTGGCTGCTCAGCTCAGCTCATACAAACTCCCCTTCCTTCTGAAACACCAATTAGAAACACACATTCTCAGGCCAAATGAAATGTGATTTGAAATAAACCACATGCTGACGTTATTCACCCCCACTTATTTTTCAAATAAAATATGTTTTTCCACACATAGAAAAGAATTGACTGAGTCTGTTTTTTTTTCTCTCTCTCCAAAGCTAAATAAAAGGCGGAAAGTAATGGCTATTATGCACGCACTGTCATTCCATGCAAAATTTTCATAATTATAACGGAAAGGCGTACATTTCCAAATGCATGGCATCTCCAAAAGTAATCAAGAGAATGAGCCGTGGGGCTATTTTAATGTATGCAAAACTAGTGACCCACAATAAAGGAGGGGAAGGCTACAATGAATGCAAAGTAATGCGCGCATGCTTGGAACCGGCACTGACGAGGGGCGGCTAAAATTAACACCCAATTAATTTTCGAATTGACAAACAAATGAAACCCATAAAT